>NC_054387.1:133439595-134639595 GCF_017654675.1 Xenopus laevis | reverse complement strand
ACAGAACAAGAAAAAGGTTTCTCTCCTGTGTGAATCTTTTGATGACGATTCAGGCCAGATTGATCTAAAAAACATTTCCCGCATACAGAACAAGAAAAAGGTTTCTCTCCTGTGTGAATCATTTGATGACGGGCAAGGCTAGATGGATTTGAAAAACATTTCCTACACTCAGAACAAGAAAAAGGTTTCTCTCCTGTGTGAATCATTTGATGACGAGCAAGGTGAGATGGATTTGAAAAACATTTCCCACACTCAGAACAGGAAAAAGGTTTCTCTCCTGTGTGAGTCATTTGATGACGAGCAAAGTTAGATCGATGTGAAAAACATTTCCCACACTCAGAACAGGAAAAAGGTTTTACCATCCTGTGGGCTCGTTGTTGATGGGCAGTAAGTCCTGATGAAGAGACAAAGCATTCCTCAAACTTAGGACAACTGATTGGCTTCTCTCCTGTGTGGATCATTTGATGCAGAGCAAGTTGAGACTGATTTGTAAAGCATTTCCCACATTCAGAACAGGAAAATGTTTTTTCTCCTGTGTGGGTTCTCTGATGGAAAGTAAGGTCTGATGAAGTGGCAAAACATTTGTCACACTCAGAACAAGAAAAAGGTTTCTCTCCGGTGTGTGTCTTTTGATGACGAGTAAGGCTAGATTGCTTTGAATAACATTTCGCACATTCAGAACAGGAAAATGGTTTCTCTCCTGTGTGGGTTCTTTGATGGATAAGTAGTTCTGATAAAATAACAAAACATTTGTCACACTCAGAACAAGAAAATGGTTTCTCTCCTTTGTGAGTCCGTTGATGACGAACAAGGCTGGATTGCATTAAATAACATTTCCCACATTCAGAACAAGAAAATAGTTTCTCTCCTGTGTGGGTTCTCCGATGAACAGCAAGGTCTGATGAAGAGGCAAAACATTTCCCACACTCAGAACAAGAAAATGCTTTCTCTCCTGTGTGAATCAATTGATGACGACTAAGGCTAGATTGATCTAAAAAACATTTCTTACATACAGAACAAGAAAAAGGTTTCTCTCCTGTGTGAATCCTTTGATGACGAGTAAGGTGAGATCGATCTGAAAAACATTTCCCACATGTAGAACAGGAAAAAGGTTTTACCTTCATGTGGGTTCTTTGTTGATGGGAAGTAAGTCCTGATGAAGAGGAAAAACATTTCCCACACTCAGAACAACAAAATGGCTTCTCTCCGGTGTGAATCATTTGATGACGAGCAAGGTGAGACTGATATTTAAACCATTTTCCACATTCAGAACAGGAAAATGGTTTCTCTCCTGTGTGGGTTCTCTGATGGACAGTAAGTTCTGATGAAAAGGCAAAACATTTGTCACACTCAGAACAAGAAAACGGTTTCTCTCCTGTGTGAGTCCTTTGATGATGAACAAGGCTAGATTTCTTTGAAAAACATTTCCCACATTCAGAACAGGAAAAAGGTTTCTCTCCTGTGTGGGTTCTGTGATGGATAATAAGTGCATTTGGTCTAGTAAAGCCTTTCCCACACTTTGAGCAAGAAAAAGGTTTCTCCCCTGTGTGAATTCTCAAATGGACAGTAAGGTTTGACGAAGAGGCAAAACATTTCCCACATTCAGAACAAGAAAAAGATTTCTGTCTTTTGTGGGTCATTTGATGTTTATCAAAGTCTCTCTTGTGAATCAGATATTTATGGCCCTCATTGCAACTGTATTTTCTACGTAATATATTTTTTGATGACCAATATGGATTTCCATCATGTTTATTAGCCTTCATTTTAAAGAGGCTGCATCCTATGATAGGAGTAGTTGTATCTGTTCCTTGTATCTGTTCTGCTGACTGCTCATTAATACCATTTAATATATCATTATCTGCCCCAATGTTGTTCAGGCTGTATCCCATGAATGGAGTATCTGTTCCCTGTATCTGTTCTGTAAGTGGATAAATGCTGCAATTTGATTGGTTTCCTTCTTCACTTGAAGTCACTTCCTCTTTTATATAATCTGCCACACTTTTATTCAGGCTGCATCCCATGATAGGAGTAGGTGCATCTATTCTCTGGATCTGTTCTGTAAGTGGATTAATGCTGCAATCTGATTGGTTTCCCCCTTCACTTGAAGTTGCTTCCTCTTTAATCCCATTGGCTGGTGGGGGCTGTTCCCCTGGAGAAATTTCAGGATTTATGATATTTCCAACATTATTACAGCATAATGTTGCTTCCATACATGCTGTAACATTGCTGCCATTTTTATATTCACAGGCTGCATAAAAAAGGATACAGACAATTATTTATGGCTGAACAGATACACATCTAATGAAAATAAAAAATACAAACGTTTTCTAACAATAAGCATAACAATAACAATATAGTTAGGCTAGGACCTAACTTGACATGGATCTCAGCCTACAGAGAAACAGTAATTAATACCATTTGATTTGTTGTGGAGAGAGAGAAAAAATCAGTTTAGATAGAGGAGATATGGGACAAATGAAAAAACCCTAATTTTGTAGGCAATTATAAGTAATATATGGTGTTGCTTTAACATGGTGCTAAAAATTAATATTATCTTTAAAAATAGCCCCTTTATTGGAGCTCCCTATAGATGTTCTCTGGTCCCTGTCTGTGTTTCAAATGAGGGGTGGGCGTGTCCCTGCCAGAAGCACAGTAGGAGGGGACAACCAATCACAGCCCTGCAGTCACACAAGCACAGACAGGCTTCAGTTCCCTATCAGGTCCTGCTAGCTGCTGATTGGTTCCTGTCCTACAGTGCAGTGAGCTGAGTGCACAGCCTGGGAATTCAGGGAGCAGCAAGTGGAAGAGAAGGGAGGGATTATTAGGGTTTTGCAGAAATATTCAATAAATTAGCCTGAAACACTACTTTTTTAAGCAAAATTCTTCTATATCTAAATGAGTATAATGCACTGGTACATTCTTATTTTTTTACACAAAATGTCTCCTTATATGATAAGTAAAAAAAAACCTAATATTGTAGGCAATAATGAATACTATACAGTGCTAGTTTAACTCTGGGCTAAAATTAATATTATCTTCAAAAACACCCTTTATTGGAGCTCCCTATAGATGTTCTCTGGTCCCTGTCTGTGTTTCAAATGAGGGGTGGGCGTGTCCTAACAGTACCTGCCAGAAGCACAGTAGGAGGGGGGACAGCCAATCACAGACCCAATTTCTTACAAGGAAAGACAGGCTTCGGTTCACCAATTCAAACCTTTAGGCTGAGCGTTGGCTTTGCTGCTTTCTCAGTCTGGGTTATTTTTGCATGCTGAGAGAAACGGATTTGCTTCCATCACAGTTCCGTTGATCTGCCCTGATTCTGCTTGAGTGTAGGAACACAAAGTGGAGAATGTCCAAAAAATGCCTGCTTTAACGGTTTTTGGGCCAGTCTCTGCTTGGCTCCATGTACCTGCCTGCACTAAAGCAGAAGCTGTACTTTTCAGTGCAGTTTAATGGAGTTGGGGAAGGGAGGGGATCCGCAGCTTCTCTCAGCATGAAAAAAATAAAAACTGAGAGCAGCAGAGCCAACACTCTGTGTGTCTCAGCCTTATGGCAAAATCTGTTCTCTCATATCTGAAGTAACAAACTTAATTATAACCTACCTTCTACTCAGAAATTAAGCTAATTAAGTAGAATCTCCCATTCATCATATTTGCAAGACACTGGAAAATACAGATATTCTCATGGCTGCACATCTAATGGTTCCTATGAATGACCCAAGCAACACCACAAAATGTGAACTTAATACCAGAACCAAATAGACAACAATAGCCACATTCCCCTCTCTCTAAAACAGTTTCATTATCATCTTCTCTCCTAAATACGTGCAACTAATTAACACTGGCATTATACCCCAACATCCTCCTCTTCTCCTTCTATACTATCTTTACTAACTCCTCTCTTTTCTCCTCAGTAGCTCTGTCCTTTTTCTATACCTCTCTGTTCTGTTCCAGTTATATTTATAAAGCATAAATTATTTTTAAAAATTATTATGAAAGTTATGTGCCTGTGCTACTGGTTATTAAGTGGGTATAAATAGATTGTCCTAACATTCTTCCTGGTCTCCTTGAAATGTCAAAACATCCTAACTAGATACTATGCTCTCTATTACGATAGAAAGCACCCATTACTCACCCAGTGGGCGGAGCTGCTGTGGCTCCTCCTTTATCACTTCCCTGTAAAGGTCCTTGTTTCCTTTTATATAGTCCCACTCGTCCAAGGAAAAATAGATGGAAACATGATGAGTCCTTATGGCAACCTGTCACACACAATGTTCCAGTCATCCCCCAGCCAGAGAAAGGGATTATCATCCACTGTTACTAAACAATAAGGGGCCGCTGTACCCACCTCTCCAGTCAGCAGCTGGATGATGTTGGACATGAGTTCCAGGATCTTCTTGTCATTCTTGTTATTTTCCTTCTGTATGACGGAGCCAGGGGCATGCAGGGCCCCCCCATCATCTGACTTCTTCCTAGGGATGTAGTGCTAAATATTGAAAGGAAGAGAGAATGGTGTTTGAGCTGCAGAGAGACCCCCTTTGTACAGACAGACAGTCTCTTGTCAGTGTGCCAGTCACAGTGCCCCTCACCTCTCCAGTCAGCAGATAGATCATCTCCAGTGTCAGATTCACCATTCTCTCCTTCTTCCCCCGCTCCTCCTCCTCCTCATTTTTATCCTTCTTCTTCCCCTTCATCCCTGTGTCACTCGCTTCCTCCCACATTCCCATTGGCTCCTTGTGGGAGGGACTGACCTGGAAGTGACCATGGAATTAAGCACTTACACATTTCTATACAGGATTATTTCCAGCAATTTCCCCCAATAGAATTATAGGGCCCTAAACCTATTCCACATCAAGGCAAACCTCATATACTGGCCCAAAATTTAAGCTCTAGTCATATTTTTCATAGGCCGGTACCTCCCTGTACATTTGCCTTTCTTTAGAAAAGTGTCCCAAGCCCACAGCATTGGTCTTAATCATGGGCTTGATCCTCTGTATCACCATTAGATTTTATAGGAGAGAGAAATTGCTAAGACTAAACGTGTAGATAATTTGTACAGACAACAGCAAATATAGTTCCTATCCAATAGTGCAATATGTTGAGTGCCCCTGGCTCCCCTGCAGTGCTGGGCCAAACTGACTGAGAGCCCTAGGCAACACATTCAGCTACATTGCCTCCTCTATGCACATGCCTGATCTGCTGACAGGGGTGTGAGGGGAGATGAGTTCAGACTAGGTGTTGGCTACATATGAGGTCCAAACAGTGTAGTGTGGATTCGCACACCCTCCTTTCCAATGGATATAGATATGCCTGGTGCACGTGGGTGGAGGCTCGGCAGCCTCTCAATACAATAGTGTAGAAAAAACCTCACGGCACTCAGGTCTGCGTGAGAATTTCAATTGTTTATTGAAGCGGAGTGCAATGCAGTATTCAATAAACAATTGAAATACTCACGCAGACCTGAGTGCCGTGAGGTTTTTTTTACACGGCTACATATGAGGTACATGCCTGTACCCCACTAGCACTGCTCCCTATACACACGTCTCTTGTGCCTTCCCCTAGCTCCAGCCCTGCTCCCCTGCACAGCTTGGGAAAACAACCAGTAACAAGTGGAACATATTGGTGGGACTAGCAGGGTTTGGGGGAGGGAATTATTAAAAAAGAATCTCTAAACACTACTTTTCTCAGCACATTGTTTCTACAGCTAGAGGAGCATAAAGCTCTGGTACATTCTTGTTATTTGCATAATATGTCTCCTTTACAGGAGCAGTATTCCTAATATATCACTAATGTCATTCCATTTCTATTGGCCTCAATGTGCCCCAATCCCCCCTCCCCCCAAGCCTCCCCCTTATGTCACCACAGAGTCAGCCGACAGCCTATTCTTATCCCTACTATTCCCCCACTCTCCCTACCTGCTCCCCAGTATGTATAGCTGCCCCCCACACAGCTCCAGTCTGTATCATCCCCTCAGGCTGCAGGACTAACAAATAGCAATTCACTTGTGCTGCCTGGAGCTGCTGCTGCTGCTGCTGCTGCCACATAAACTGCACTGAGTCAGTACAAAGTGTCCCTGGGAATAATCAGCTCATGTGTTGGGAACAACAAGGTAACGCTGCTCCTTTATTGCTAGTGCAGCCCCGATCCCTTACTCACCTGTTTCCCACGTGTGATAAGCCAGTGCAGGAGTTGCACAACTAGAGGAATCCACACAGAGATGCCAGACTGCAGGCTACAATTCAGCTTTATTCCTCGCTCTTCTCTCCACACTCTCTGCTCCTCCCCCTCACTTCCCCTTCCTCTGTCCATAACCTTTCTTATAACTCCGCCCACATTCACATTGTCACAGGAATGAATGGTACAACATTACACCACACTGCTCTGCTGCCTGGAACTGTGCTGGACTGTGAGGAGAGCTGGGACCTCTCTCATTGGCTGTGACTGGAATGTGGGCGGTGCAGAGAACAATGATTGGATTTGTGAGCACATTGGAGGGACAAAGAGTTAGGGACAGAGGGAAAACTCACAAATCGATTTGTGAATGTAAAAATAACTTTATTACTCAGGACTTTCAATCCCTGGAAACAGGAAGACTTATTAACAGCACAACAACTAGTAACTATAGCAACCCCTCTGTGGAGTAAAACGTGTGCCTGGGAGTGTATTGTGACTTTACACTTGTCACTGCAGAAAGCCACTAAGTCTGAAATATCTAACGAGCATTAACTGATGAAAGGGAAGGGGTTGGGGTACACAGAGGTACTAAAGACAGTAGAGGAGATGGTGAATGTCTAAAGATTTGAAAAAAACTAGGAGTAAAGTTGAGGGCGAGGACTTCCAAGGTAATTTCCTCAGAGATATTCCCTGTACCAGGAGCGACGCTAATGAGACATCGGGAGAAGAATGTGTGGCTGAGAGACCAGGTCCAGACGTGGCTGCATCTCAGTGTCACATACAGACTAATGGGCAGCAGGGATTCAGCCTGTGTTAACAAGTCCACCTTTATTTCCAAATGCCTCGTTTCTGGGAGGGAGGGGGAAGTTGGAGAGCAAGTTTTCATATAACGGAGACCGGACTTGTAGATCTACCGATGCGCTGGGTGGAGGGGGCTGAGTCACAAGAGAAGGAGCTTGTTAGATATTACTTTCTGAGAGGGAGGGGGAGCTGCAGAAGGAGAGCAGTTTGTGTGAAATTGAGCTTTAAAAGTTACAGAATTTCAGAGGCTGGCTGCAGGTGGATGAGGCTGCAGGGGGGAGGCTGTGGGGGTGATAGCTGCAGGAGGGGGCACTGGCTGCTGTAGGGGTGATGGCTGCAGGGGGGAGGCAGGATGCAGGAGGGGGGACTTGCTACAGCTCGCTCCATCCCTGCTCGTTTCCCCTCCGCTTGGCAAGCAGCAAAGCTGGGGATTGAGTGTCCCCTGGGGCACGATCGTTCAGGGGCCTCAAGGTAGCAGCAGGCACGTGAATTCTACTTGTCCTGCTGCTGCCTGCACTTCCTATACCAGCAAAACTGCCCGGTCACTGGATCTTCACTGAAGACGCCTGCCTCCTCTTCGTGGGACCCCCTCCTGCAACCCCTGATAGATTGTCATGCGTTTTCCAGGTTAGTGTTACACTTACACACAAACACACACTGACATCAGCATACATTTTTGGGGATCGGGGGGGGGGTCACACACACACTTGTGCCACATAGTTTGGTAAATCTATGCATATTGGGCATCGTGTTCCGTAGACCCCTGGCGTTCATATTTAGGATGCTTTAGGGCTGAACTACACGGCGCAATGTCTTCAGATCCGACGCGCTGAGAGGAAGCGCATGCGACAAGATGGATGCACCTAATATAATGTACAGTAAGTAATAGAAATATTGCACCTACAAACTGCATGCATCCAATGACCGTCGGATGAAGATGCAACGTGCACAGTTTGCATCTGACAGTCGTGTCGGATGCATGCAGTTTGTAAGTGCGATATTTCTATTACTTACTGTAAATTATATTAGGTGCATCCATCTTGTCGCATGCGCTTCATCTCAGCGCGTTGGATCTGAAGACATTGCACAATATTTCTATTACTTACATTATATTCGGCGCACCCGTCTTGTTGCCTACACTTCCTGTCAGCTTATCGGATCTGAAGACATTGCCCCGTGTAGTTCAGCCCCTATGTTGATCTGATAGGAAATGTGGGGTAAATAATGGGGTAAAATGCAAGCTTTGTGATGATTTTTAGATATGTAATAAAAGGCATTATGTTTAGCATAGCTTTGCAGTTTGGTAATTTGCAGTAGAAATACATATTTACCCTTTTTTAGATTAGTCATAATGTGTATTTCAGAAAAAAAGATATGGTTTTCTAGGATCTCATGGCGCATAATACGCATGCCAGGTGTTTGTATTGTAACAGTCAGTGCGTCATGGGGGTCTCTGTATGCCACATGGTTTGGTAAATCTTATTTAGGATGCTTTATGCTGGTAAGTTACAATCGTGGGGTATATAATTGGGTAAAATGCAAACCTTGTGATGATTTTCAGAAATTATATAAAAACAAAAAGTTTAGGGTAGCGTCGCTGCTTGATGCTTTGCCATGCAAAGATACATTTACCCATTTTAGATTCGGTAGAATGTGTATTTTACTTTTACCAAAAATTAATCAGGCAGTGTATGCAGTGCTGGAACTAGGGGTAGGCAGAAGAGGCACATGCCTAGGGCGCAAAAGTAAAGGGGTGCCAGGTACGTACCTCTTCTACTGCCTTTCCCTAGTTCGGGCTGTTGTTTCCCCCAGCTCGGCAGCTATTACAGCGTTGCTGCTGTCATCTGAATGTGCTCTTCTCCTGCACATGCACGCTCACATTCATGTGCGTGGACTGCCGGCTTGGCCCACCACTGAGTGTATGCGCTAACTTCTTATTGGGGTCTCTAAATGCCAGATACTTTGGTAAACCTATGCACAATGGGTATCAAACTGTTCAGTGGACCCCTGACAATCATATTCAGGGTGCTTTTTCTTGGTACCTAATACAGTGTGGGATATGCAGAGTAGCAAAATAAAACCTTTGAAGTGATTTTTTCGAATTTTGATCATTTTTTATAAAAACCGCTACGTTCAGACAAGCTTTGATGTTTGGTAGTTAGGAGTAGAGAGACATAGTTACCCATTTTGGAATCGGCAGAATGTGTACTTTTCAAAAATAAATGGTTTTCTGGGGTAAACCTACTGTTTCAGGATTTTTTGGCCTTGGAATCTAAAGTATGCCATTTTCTGCCTTAGTGCTTTCTAAATTCGGTAATATACTGCTGGGAGTTTTTGCTGTACAGAAGTCCTAAATCTCCATAAAACCATACATATCTGGTATTGGCACGTTCGAGAGACACAAGGCTTTCCAAATCAGTTGGATTTTGAAAAACAACAATTTTTCTTTTTGGTATTTAGCGCTTTTTGCAGAGGTGGAAATACGTGAAAACTCAGGCAGATTTATAAAGCTTATTTTCTACTGAAAAAAAGCAATGTATAGTTTTCCTAGGTAAACTAAAGGTTTCTCCTCCAAAAATTTTTTTCAAAAACGTCTGGCACCGATTGCAAATGAAATGCGAAATTCTGCTGGCACTTAAAGAGTTAATCATACTGTTGGATAAATAATTTTTGTTTTTACTTTTATTTGCACAAATCTATTCGATATTTTTTGTGTGATTTTATTGCACGTTTAGCCCTGCATTATTGTTCATTCATTGTGTGTTTTTTTAGCACACTTTGCAGTTTGGAGCAGCAAGACATATTTATACCTGTTGGATACTTCTGAATGTGAATTTACCAAAAAGCTCTATGGCTTTGTACAGTTAGGGGTCTCACGATATATAATGCACATATAGAAGTCTTTGTTTGCTGAAGGTAAATTGTGAGTCAGGAAATTGGTGTTCACATTTAAGATGTTTTATTTTTGTATGTAAGAAATTGGATGGGATAATTGAGGCAAAATGCAATAATTGTAGGCAATTTTTTTAAATATAATAAAAACCATTATATTTAGCAAAGCTTTGCAGCTTGGTCATTTGGAGCAGAAAAACATCTTAATTGTGCATTCATCAGAATGTGTACTTTTTACTGTGCTTTAGAAATTTGGAAGGAGTTTTTGACCTATACAAGTGAGAATTCTCCATAACTGACTGCTGAGATGAGCAGGTTTGCACATACATGGAGAATAACCTTAGTTAGAAGGAGATTCCAGGACAGACAGTAGTTGAAAGGATGCTTTGCATTCAGGGTAGAGAAGGGCGGGACTTTGCTACTGCTTTGTGACATCACATCAAGTTGTTGCCACTCCTACTCAGCAATAGCTTGAACTGACTCTCAGAGAAAGGTTCCTAAAAGTATATCATCATATTTATTTTATTTTAAACAGTAAGCATTTCTGGTAAACAGATATATTTAAGAATATTATTATTTCCATCATATCTGTCCATCTGCACAATTTTATTTTCATGATAGTTCCCCTTTAAGAAGAAAATGTCTCTTGGGAGAAGTTAGACTCTCAGCTTAAAGGGCAATTTACCTTCATTAGCAAAACTGTAATAATTGGGAAAAAACTTTCATAACCTGCCACATTTTGCGTGACAACTCTTTTTGTCCCTCTTTCTATTTCCAAAATGTTGGGAGGTATGATATGTGATATTCCATTGTGCCACTGCTGCTACATGTTTATGCTACTACTACAAACATTAAATACAATGAGAGGCAGAGGGAACTTTAACACTAAATATATTATACATGTAGGTCTCTATAAAAAGATATTGCATAAAACAGCTCATATGTAAAACTCTGCTTCATGTAAATAAACAATTTTCATGATAATATACTTTTCTTTTAGTATGTGCCATTGGGTAATCATAAATAGAAAATTGCCATTTTAAAAAACAAGGGCCGCCCCCTGGGATTGTAGGATTCACGGTGCACACAAACAAACCATACATGTTAGGTCACATCAGCCAATTAACAGACAGAGTTCTCTTTTGCTTCCTCACTTCTTCCTGTTACAGTTAGAGCTACTGTATTTCTGGTCAAGTGGTCTTTTCCTGTTACAGTTAGAGTTGCAGTATTTCTGGTCAGGTGATCTCTTCCTGTTACAGTTAGAGCTACTGTATTTCTGGTCAAGTGGTCTTTTCCTGTTACAGTTAGAGCTGCAGTATTTCTGGTCAGGTGATCTCTTCCTGTTACAGTTAGAGTTGCAGTATTTCTGGTCAGGTGATCTCTTTCTGTTACAGTTAGAGCTGCAGTATTTCTGGTCAGGTGATCTCTTCCTGTTACAGTTAGAGCTGCAGTATTTCTGGTCAGGTGATCTCTTCCTGTTACAGTTAGAGTTGCAGTATTTCTGGTCAGGTGATCTCTTTCTGTTACAGTTAGAGCTGCAGTATTTCTGGTCAGGTGATCTCTTCCTGTTACAGTTAGAGTTGCAGTATTTCTGGTCAGGTGATCTCTTCCTGTTATAGTTAGAGCTGCAGTATTTCTGGTCAGCTGATCTCTTCCTGTTACGGTTAAAGCTGCAGTATTTCTGGTCAGGTGATCTCTGAGGCAGCACACAGACCATCACGAAATGGTGGCTCAAGACAAGAAATGTAAAAGGGCAAGATTTACTTAAATATATAGACCAGTTTGGTAAGATTATTTAACATGCCACTTAATATGATATAAAATCTGTTGTTTAAGTGTTCATTTTGGGGGTATAGTTTTCCTTTAAAGATGGTGCTGAAAGCTGTTGCTATTACAGGATGTAACAAACCACATCATGCTTCATAGCAGTGTGATATGAAAATGCCTGGTTATGTTGGGGTCAGTGCTAAGCCACTGTATCAGTGAATCACTTATCTGTTTAATCAGTGGTCAGTTTCAATAATTCTCCAGAACCCAAAAGAACCCTTCTTAATACATTAACAGTGAGAGGTAGTGGTCAATAATACCACAGACTCCCTTACCCTTACAAAAAGCAGGTTACCTGAAGCTTGGAGAAGGTTTCAACATTGTATAGATCAAAACGAATCCAGAAATTGTTAGTATTGCTGAAAATGCTTCCATGTGTCACTTAATGGTATATGTGATAATAGCCGGAGATAGCCAAGTAGGAGAAACAACAGCTTATCTTAAAGCAGTTCCGTTGTAAAGTGCTGGCTCTAGTTGAACTGCAGACTTTCAGCTTTAATTCAGTGGGTTGAACAAAAAGATTGCATAAAAATGTGAGGAACTAAAGCCTTTTTTAACACAATCACTTCATTTCAGGGGCTCAAAAGTAATTGGACAAATTAAAAAACTGAAAATAAAATGTTCATTTCTAATACTTGGTTGAAAAGCCTTTGCTGGCAATGACATGCTGAAGTGTTGAACTCATGGACATCAGCAGATTCTGGGTTTGCTCCTGTTTAATGCTCTGCCAGGCCTTTACTGCAGCCGCTTCTTTCACTTGCTGTTTGTTTGTGGCCTTTCTGTCCCAAGTTTAGTCTTCAACAAGTGAAATGCAGTTGGCTTCACATCAGGTGACTTGGCCATTCAACAATATTCCACTTCTTTTCTTTAATAAACTCCTGGGTTGCTTTGGCTGTATGTTTTGGGTCATTATGAAACACATTCCAATCAATGTGAGTGCATTTAGCTGGATTTGAGCAGACAGTGTCTCTGAAGAGCTCACAATTCATTCTTGTGCTTCTGTGTCACATGATGGATAAACACTAGTGTCCCAGTGCCACTGGCAGCCATACAAGCCCAAGCCATCACACTGCCTCCCAAATGTTTTTTTGTGCTATGCTTTGGATCATCAGCTCTTCCACGTCTTCTCCAGACTTTTTTCTTGCCAACATTCTGGAAGAGGTGGATCTTGGTTTCATCTGTCCAAAGAATGTTTTTCCAGAACTGTGCTGGCTTTTTTAGATGTTTTTTTAGCAAAGTCCAATGTAGCCTTTGTATTGTTGATGCTTATGAGTGGCTTGTACCTTGCAGTGCAGCCTCTGTATTTACATTCATGCAGTTTTCTCTTTATGGTAGACTTGGATATTGATACGTTCACTTGTTTGGCTGTTGTGAAGAGGTTTCTTTTTACCATGGAAATGATTCTGAGATCATCCACCACTGTTGTCTTCCATGGACGTCCAGGTATTTTTATGTTGCTGAGTTCACCAGTGTTTTCTTTCTTTCTCACGATGTACCAAACTGTAGATTTTGCCTCTCCTAATATTTTAGCAATTTCTCGGATGGCTTTTTTCTGCTTTTGTAGCTTAAGGATGACTTGTTTCACCTGCATGGAGAGCTCCTTTGACCGCATGTTGTCTGTTCCACATACAAGCACCCCCCCTCAAATCAACTCCAGGGATTTTATCTGCTTCATTGATAGACATGATAATCTTTGAGTCAATTGTCCAATTACTTTGGAACCCCTGGTCCAATTACATTTGAGCCCCTGAAATTATGGTTTTAAATAAATAAAAAAAAGGCTTTAGTTCCTCACATTTCTATGCAATCTTTTTGTTCAGCCCATTGAATTAAAGCTGAAAGTCTGCAGTTCAACTGCATCTGAGTTGTTTCATTTAAAATTCATTGTGGTCATGTACAGAACCAAAATTAGAAAAAAAGTCTCTCAACTCCCACCAGAATGAATAGAACTATAGGAAAGGTGTGCACTGGGACATTTATAAGCAAGTGTGTGCATGGGAGGGGGTGTTTAGACGTATATTGGGGAAACAAGTTAAATGTTTAGATACTGTATGGCCTCCAAACAAGATCTATCCCACTGCAGGCTCATCTATAAGTTGGCACCCTACGTTCTTTAAAAAAAAGGCTGTAAGTGCCAAGAACGTAGGAGCTACGTTCTTTGTTTAAACGGCTGCCTCTCTGAACTTCTATTGATTGAAGTACAGCTGTATGCTGCTCCCCCTGTGCTGCTTCTTCCTGGACCCGACCTCGTGTGACGCTCCACCCACGCACTTCCTGCTGCTGATCCCGGAGTCTGCAGATCTGCATCCCTTCTTCTCCAAAAAATGGTAAGTGCCCTTCTATTTACACAGTTACACACACATATACATGCAATTACACATACATGCATTTACACATACACAGCACACATAACTAAAGGTAGATTTTTTTTAAATTTTCTGGCTTTTTTTTTGTATTTTACAGAGTCACATACAGATATACACACATTTATACACTTGTTAGAGCTGTACACACATGTATACACAAACACACGTATAGGTTCTTTTTTTTAGTTCTTCATTATATCAGTTTCCCTCGTTATTCCCCTCAAAACTGTTGCTTTCCCAGTGTGTCTAGTGGATCGAGCATTCTGACACTAACCACACTGTCGGATCAGTTATTTTATTGATTTGCCTAATTGTATTTGATTTTTGTGATTTTTATGCTTGCACTGTTGTTCCTTACATGTTTTTAGCGTCATTTGCTCTTTGATCATTTGGAGTACAAACACATTTGATTCACATTGGATTCATCAGAATGTGTACTTTCCAAAAATGGGGTCTTTGTGCTGTTAGGAGGGTCTTGTGGCACATAATAAGCAGTCTGGGTCTATATTCACAAAAGGCAATCTGGCAGCTCTGAAACTTCATATGCACTATTTTATTTGGGGTCCGCACATGCCAGCTGCTTTGGTATATCTATCCATATTGGGCATCAAACTGTTCAGTAGACCCTTGGTATCATTATTTAGGGTGGTTTACAATTGTATGTAAGAAATTGGGTGAGATAAATGCGACCAATTGCAATGTTTTTTTGTGATTTTGAGAAATATCATAAAAACTGCTGCCTTTAGCTTAACTTTGCAGTATGGTAGTTTGGCGTAGAAAGACATAATTACTTATTTTTGATTCGTCATAATGTGTTCTTTCCAAAAATATATGGCTCTGTAGGGGTCTTTGTGCTGTTAGGAGGGTCTTGTGGCAGACAATGCTCAGTCACAGGTCTTTCCTCACAGAAGGCGAATCAGCAGCGGAGAAAAGTCACATGCACTGTTTTTATTTGGGGGTCCGCACATGCCAGCTGCCTTGGTATATCTATGCATACAGGGCATCAAACTGTTCCGTAGACCCTTGGCGTCAATATTTAGGGTGTTTTACAACTGTATGTAAGAAATTGGGTGAGATAAATGCGGCCAATTGCAATATTTTTAGGCAATTTTCAGAAATGTCATAAAAACCGCGGCCTTTAGCGCAGCTTTGCAGTATGGTAGTTTGAAGTAGTATTGGGCATAAAAATGTTCAGAGGACCCAAGGCTTTCATAATTGGGGTTGATTTATCATTACACCTTAAAAAATGTAGGAAATACGATGCTGCAGGGTGGAAGTTTTTGATTTGATTTTTGGAAGTGTCACCAAAATTGACAAATTTAGTAAAGGTTTGTGGCTTGGTGCTTCAGAGTAGAAAGACGTGCATACCCAATTTGGATTCGGGGGAATGTGTACTTTCCGAAAATGGATGGTTTTCTGGGGTGAACATACTGTTTTCTACCTTTGCGCCCCCCAAATCTATGTAAATGTGTTGATTTTGCAGTACCTGAAATGACAGACCATATTGGGGGGGTCTTCATTTTGGGGCCCCTATATGCCATGTGCTTAGGTACACCTATACATATTGTGCATAAAAAATAAACCCCAGGCTTTCATATTTGGGGTGATTTATTGTTACACCTAATAAAATGTGGGAAATACAATGCTGCAGGGTGGAAGTTTTGAGGTGATTTTTGGAAGTGTCACCAAAATTGCCGAATTTAGGAAAGGTTTGCGGCTTGGTGTTTTGGAGTAGAAAGACATGCATACCCAATTTGGATTCGGGGGAATGAGTACTTTCTGAAAATAGGTGGTTTTCTGGGGTGAACGTACTTTTTTCTACCTTTGCCCCCCCCCAAATCTATGCAGATGTGTTGATTTGCAGTAATTGGAATTACAGAACTGATAGCTCAAATGGGTGTCCACATTTTGGGGCCCCTATATGCCACATACTTAGGTAAACCAATACATATTGGGCATCAAACTGATCAGTGGACTCCTGGCAATCCTATTCAGGGTGTTTGGCATTGGTACCTAATGATGTGTAGGAGATATGATGCTGTAGATTGCAAGCTTTGTGGTCATTTTTCAAAACATTTTTCTATAAAAAATTATAACTTTAGGGAAAGAATTGCAACTTGGTAGTTTGGAGTAGATACGGTAGATCTATTTACCCATTTTTGATTTGCCAGAATCTGCTCTTTCTAATAATGGGTAGTTTTCTAGGGTAAACCTACTGTTAGTGGAATGTTTGGCCTTAAAATCAGAAGTATACCGTTTTGTGGAACGCTGCTTTGGAAATTTGGTAGTGTACTGGCTGCAGATTTTGATCTATACAAGCAAGAAATATCCATAAAACTATATATATTTGGTATTGGCGCGTTCAGGAGACATAGACATTTCCAAATCTGCTGTGTTCTTGTACATAAAATAAATTATGTTTCTGATTGACTGATTGTACTATGTGAAACATGATTTTTTTTTTCATTTTATTAGACACTTAGAAGCCTATATCTTTTTACAGTAGTGAAATTACACCAAAATTCTAGCAGATTTTGAAAGTTCATGTTGTCCTGAAAAAAACCCCAATATATTGTTTTCCTGGGTAAACTAAAAGACCCCCCCCCCAGGAAAAGCCTTTAAAGTGAAAGAGCACAAAAAGTCTAAAAACTGCTTGGCAGTAGTATGTTCGCATTTAGGACAAAACGGCTGGCAGGGAAAGGGTTAATAAGCTATACTTCCAGTAGGGGATCCAATTTTCTTTGATAGATGCCCTTTTATTTAAAGTGACTCTTCCTATGATTATGGTGTAATCTCCTTTCCTTTTGTCTCAATAGATGTCCCCTTGCCACTAGTGTCATCCTATCAATGAAAACGTGATTTCACAAGTCTTATATTTATGTGATACATATTTAAACATATGTATTTCCCCCTTCTAATTTATAGTAAACACATATATTATGGACAAGTCATTCCCAGCTGGGTATATCTCCATTACGTTATCCAATGTGAAAGCATTAGTAAAACACACCTGCCAAAGTGATATCCATGGAGTCTCATATCTCTTGGGATATGACCCTTCTTGTTCAATAAAACACTGAATATTATCTGTTGGTGGGGGCTGAGATATAGTCTCAAATTAAATTAGGTTTCCTCCATTTCCAAGGGCGAGTGTATTTATCGTACACAAGTCTTACCAATAGTCAGTGTCCATCAGCCAACAGTTGATTGGGATAGGATTGTCCTATGATGAACTGCATATTGCACACAGTTGTTCATCCTCTCTGTAAATACTGAAAGGCATATTAAAATGTAATCAATGTAAAATAAATGTTTGGCTGATTTGTAAAAGGATTTCCACATCTAGAAAAAGGAAAAGGTTTCTATACAGTGAGGGTTCGTAATGATCTTTAAGATAAGATCAGTTTAAAAAAAACATTCCCACATTAGGAACAAGAAAACGGTTTCTTCCCCATGTGGGTACGTTGATGGGCGGTAAGCTTTGATGAAGAGGCAAAACATTTCCCACATTCAGAACACGCAAAAGGTTTCTCTCCTGTGTGAGTCATTTGATGACGAGCAAGGCCAGATTGATTTGAGAAACCTTTCCTACACTCAGAACAAGAAAAAGGTTTTTCCCCTGTGTGAATCATTTGATGACGAGCAAGGTGAGATTGATTTGAGAAACGTTTCCCACATTCAGAACACGAAAAAGGTTTTTCTCCGGTGTGAGTCATTTGATGACGGGCAAGGCTAGATTGATTTGAAAAACCTTTCCTACACTCAGAACAAGAAAAAGGTTTCTCTCCTGTGTGAATCATTTGGTGACGAGCAAAGTTAGATCGATTTGAAAAACATTTCCCACACTCCAAACAGGAAAAAGGTTTTACCATCCTGTGGGCTTGTTGTTGATGGGCAGTAAGTTGTGATGAAGAGACAAAGCATTCCTCACACTCAGGACAACTGATTGGCTTCTCTCCCGTGTGGATCATTTGATGACGAGAAAGTTGAGACCGATTTGTAAAACATTTCCCACATTCAGAACAGGAAAATGCTTTCTCTCCTGTGTGGGTTCTCTGATGGATATTAAGTTCTGATGAAGAGGCAAAACATTTGTCACATTTAGAGCAAGAAAATGGTTTCTCTCCTGTGTGAGTCCTTTGATGATGAACAAGGCTAGATTTCTTTGAATAACATTTCCCACATTCAGAACAGGAAAAAGGTTTCTCTCCTGTGTGGGTTCTGTGATGGAAAGTAAGGTCTGATGAAGAGGCAAAACATTTCCCACACTCAGAACAAGAAAATGGCTTCTCTCCTGTGTGAGTCATTTGATGACGAGCAAGGTTCGATGGATTTGAAAAACATTTCCTACACTCAAAACAAGAAAAAGGTTTCTCTCCTGTGTGAATCATTTGATGTCGAATAAGGTGAGATCGATTTGAAAAACATTTCCCACATGCAGAACAGGAAAAAGGTTTTACCTTCATGTGGGTTCTTTGTTGGTGGGCAGTAAGTCCTGATGAAGAGGAAAAACATTTCCCACACTCAGAACAACAAAATGGCTTCTCTCCTGTGTGAATCATTTGATGACGAGCAAGGTGAGAATGATTTGAAAAACATTTCCCACATTCAGAACAGGAAAATGTTTTTTCTCTTGTGTGGGTTCTCCGATGGAAAGTAAGGTCTGATGAAGAGGCAAAACATTTCCCACACTTAGAACAACAAAATGGCTTCTCTCCTGTGTGAATCATTTGATGATGTGCAAAGTGAGAATGATTTGTAAAACATTTTCCACATTCAGAACAGGAAAATGGTTTCTCTCCTGTGTGGGTTCTCTGATGGATATTAAGTTCTGATGAAGAGGCAAAACATTTGTCACACTCAGAACAACAAAATGGTTTCTCTCCTATGTGAGTCCTTTGATGATGAACAAGGCTAGATTGCTTTGAAAAACATTTCCCACATTCAGAACAGGAGAAAGGTTTCTCTCCTGTGTGGGTTCTGTGATGGATAATAAGTGCATTTGGTCTAGTAAAGCCTTTCCCACACTCAGAGCAAGAAAAAGGTCTCTCCCCTGTGTGAATTCTCTGATGCACAGTAAGGTCTGACAAAAAGGCAAAACATTTCCCACACTTAGAGCAAGAAAATGGTTTCTTTCCTGTTTGATGTCGATCAGGGCAAAGTTGATTTAAGAAACATTTCCCACATTCAGAACAAGAAAAAGATTTCTCTCTTTTGTGGGTCATTTGATGTTTACCAAAATCTCTCTTGTGAATAAGATATTCATGGCACTCATTGCAACTGTATTTTCTACGTAATGTATTTTTTGGTGACCAGTGTGGATTTCCATCATATTTATTATCCTTCAGGCTGCATCCCATGATAGGAGTAGGTGTATCTGTTCCCTGTATCTGTTCTGTAAGTGGAGTAATGCTGCAATCTGATTGGTTTCCTCCTTGACATGAAGTCTCTTCCTCTTTAATCTCATCTGATATATAAGTATCCGACAAGCTGTTATTCAGGCTGCATCCCATGATAGGAGTAGGTGTATCTGTTCCCTGTATCTGTTCTGTAAGTGGAGTAATGCTGCAATCTGATTGGTTTCCTCCTTGACATGAAGTCTCTTCCTCTTTAATCTCATCTGATATATAATTATCCGACAAGCTGTAATTCAGGCTGCATCCCATGATAGGAGTAGGTGTATCTGTTCCCTGTATCTCTTCTGTAAGTGGATTAATGCTGCAATCTGATTGGTTTCCCTCTTCGCTTGAAGTCGCTTCCTCTTTAATACCATTGGCTGGTGGGGGCTGTTCCCCTGGAGAGATTTCAGGGTTTTCAGGGTTTATGAAATTTCCATCACTATTACAGCATAAAGTTGCTTCCATATGTGCTGTAACATTGCTCTCATCTTTATATTCACAGGCTGCTAAAAAAAGGATACAGACAATTTATGGCTGAACAGAGACACATCCAATGAAAATAAACAAATACAAATAATAAGCATAACAATAGAGTTACGCCGGGGCCATATGACATGGTTACTACACAATAATTTACACCGTCTGACAAACAACTTATTTTGTGAAGAGAGATAAAACCCAGTTTAGATGCAGGAAATATGACACCCAAGGGTACAACACAGCACTGGGGGAATGAAAGAATTGTGCTTAAAAAAAGTAGTGTTTCAGGCGATAAAACACCTAATAATCCCTCCCTTCCACTTCCTGGTCCCTGAATTCTCAGGCTGTGCAGGGGAGCCGGCGGCTCTCAGCTCACTGCACTGTAGGACAGGAACCAATCAGCAGCTAGCAGGACCTGATAGGGAACTGAAGCCTGTCTGTGCTTGTGTGACTGCAGGGCTGTGATTGGCTGTCCCCCTCCTACTGTGCTTCTGGTAGGGACCGTTAGGACACGCCCACCTCTCATTTGAAACACAGACAGGGACCAGAGAACATCTATAGGGAGCTCCAATAAAGGGGCTATTTTTAAAGATAATATTCATTTTTAGCACCATGAAAAGCAACACCATATTTCCAATCTGAGTGATCATTGCTAGATACTGAAAAATACAGATATTCCAAATATCCCCCATATTCTAGATTCTATGCTCTGTATACAATAGAATGCACCCATTACTCACCCTGTGGGCGGAGCTGCTGGGGCTCCTCCTTTATCCCTTCCTCATAAAGTTCCTTGTTTCCTTTTATATAGTCCCACTCGTCCAAGGAAAAATAGATGGAAACATGATGAGTCCTTATGGCAACCTGTCACACACAATGTTCCAGTCATCCCCCAGCCAGAGAAAGGGATTATCATCCACTGTTACTAAACAATAAGGGGCCGCTGTACCCACCTCTCCAGTCAGCAGCTGGATGATGTTGGACATGAGTTCCAGGATCTTCTTGTCATTCTTGTTATTTTCCTTCTGTATGACGGAGCCAGGGGCATGCAGGGCCCCCCCATCATCTGACTTCTTCCTAGGGATGTAGTGCTAAATATTGAAAGGAAGAGAGAATGGTGTTTGAGCTGCAGAGAGACCCCCTTTGTACAGACAGACAGTCTCTTGTCAGTGTGCCAGTCACAGTGCCCCTCACCTCTCCAGTCAGCAGATAGATCATCTCCAGTGTCAGATTCACCATTCTCTCCTTCTTCCCCCGCTCCTCCTCCTCCTCATTTTTATCCTTCTTCTTCTTCTTCCCCTTCATCCCTGTGTCACTCGCTTCCTCCCACATTCCCATTGGCTCCTTGTGGGAGGGACTGACCTGGAAGTGACCCTGGAATTAAGCACTTACTTATAAAAGTGGATTATTCCCAGCAATATCCCCCAAAAGAATTACAGGGGCCTAAACGTATTTTACATCAAGGCAAACCTCATATACTGGCCCTAACTTTAAGCTGGTACCTCCCTGCATGGTTGCATTTCTTGGGAAAAGTGTCTCAAGATTGGTCTTAAAGGAAAACTATAACCCAAAAATGAATACTTAAGCAACAGATAGGTTATACCATATTAAGTGGCATATGAAAGAATCTTACCAAACTGGAATATATATTTAAGTAAAAACTGCCCTTTTACATCTTTTGTCTTGAACCACCATTTCGTGATGGTCTGTGTGCTGCCTCAGAGATCACCTGACCAGAAATACTGCAGCTCTAACTGTAACAGGAAGAAGTGTGGAAGCAACAGATTGAATTCTGTCTGTTAATTGGCTCATGTGACCTAACATGTATGGTTTATTTGGTATGTTTGTGTGCACAGTGAATCGTACAATCTCAGGGGGTGGTCCTGATTTTTTTAAAATGTCAGTTTTCTATTTAGGATTACCCAATGAAACATACTACTAAACAATTATTATGAAAATGGTTTATTTACATGAAGCAGAGTTTTACACATGAGCTGTTTTATGCAATATCTTTTTTATAGAGACCTACGTTGTTTGGGGGTATAGTTTTCCTTTAATCATGGGCTTGATCCTCTCTCGCCATTAGATTTTAAAGGAGAGAGAAATTGCCAAGAATAAACTTGTAGCTAATTTGCACAGATAACAGCACTGATAGTTCCTATCTGCTGATTGGTTCCTATCCTACAGTGCAACTGCCACTAGGGAACCCAGTCAGTCACATTTCTTCCCCCGCACACACGTGTAAATGCATGAGCAAACATAAGCATGTGTGAACAATCGCATGCTTGATTTTTCGACTGGGGCGGTGAGAGGAGACAAGTACAGATTATGGTAGGCTACATATGCGGTACATGCCTAGTACCTCACTGGGATCCTCTACATACGCACCGCCTTCCTTCCCCGGGACTCAGCTATACAGTATGTACCGTGCATTGAAGTAACACGCCGTACTGTAGGGCAATGGCTCAGCCATAAATAAGGCCAGAGTTTAGTGAGGGGCACATCATTTTTGTGAGTAGGAAGAATAGGAGAGAGACTAGAAAGCTGAACATGAGTGTCACCCACTGCCCATAGTCCTGTGCTTGTGGGTGGGTTTGGGCAGCAGGGTCAGTGTCTCTTTGGAGCACATGTGTGTAACAGTATCAGTAAAGCACAGCAAAAAAATATTCTGATTTTCTGGCTTACTGTTCCTTTCCCTGTGCGTTAGAAGCGGCTGCCTGCCTGTCAGTAATTCAATTCAGTACTCCATGAGGAGAGCAGCTGGGTGGACATTAACAGTGATGTTACCTGCTGACTCAGTTGCCTCTGGTGGAAGACTTGGACTCACAATCTTTTTTTTTTTTAATATTCTTTATTTAGCATTTTTCAAACAATACAAACAAAAAATAAAGAAAGAAAGAAGGGGGGAGGGTATTGGGGGAGGGCATTTTTACACCTCACATTCAAATATTGGCAAACTATTACACAATTCCCATGTCTTCTGAGAAAATTTTTTTTTTTTTTTTTTTTTTTATATATAATAGAAGGGTATCTATCATCAACTAATCTAAGCTCTGTCTACCCCCTTCTGCTCCCATCAGTTGTCTATACCTGATCCAAGGCTGCCAAATCTTCCAATAAATAGCACTGTCATTATATTTTATCGCTGTTATTTCCTCCATTTCCCTTATCTCCTCTACAGCTTTCACCCAGTTCATAGGTACAGGCGCCTCTTTCGCCTTCCAGATCTTAGTAATTAACGATTTGGCCGCTTGTAATAATTGGAAGGTAAGTGGGTCCTCTAAAAACTTATAAGTTTCAAGATTTATATATAGAAGAATTAATGCGTAGTCCTCCTTCTTAATTTCCACCTCAGTTTATTTTGTATATACATGTTAACACATGATCCCAGAAAGCTTTAAGTATGGGGCAGGTTACCCATATATGTACATGTGAGCCCTCCTGTTGATTACATCTCCAACATATCTTTGATGTCTCTGAATTCATTTTGTTAAGTTTAATAGGCGTGTAGTGCCATCTAGTTACCATTTTATATATCGCTTCTCTGTTTTTCATAACCTTTGTTATTTTATAACCATTTTTAAAAATCTTTTTCCAAACCTCATATGGGATAGTTTTACCCAATTCTTCCTCCCATTGTCGGCAGAACGGCCACATTATGTTCCCTTCACTATTTAATAGTTTATTGTATAATTTTGATACTGGTTTAATTATATCTTGATCTTCTTCTATTAGTTGTTCCCACCATGTTGATGCTCTGTCCCAATCCTTATTCTTATTCAAATTCATATAATGGTTGAGTTGGTAGAATCCCCATATATCCCTAGGATGTCTTCCCCATATTCTTTGTATCTCCTCTAGTGGAATCAACTTTCCCTCTCTCGTCACATCCTGCATTCTAGTAGGTCTTTCGTCTTTTTTCTCCCATCTCGTAAGTGCACCCCTTTCCATTCCCGGAGGGAAGTTTGGGTTATTACATAGTGGTTGTAATATATATGGGGTTTTTAGTCATATGGAAATCCAGTTTAGTTCTGTGCCAGATTTTCAAGGAAGCATTAATTAAAGGGTGTTGTGTTATTCGCTTGTTTGCCCTCCATTTATCATCCCATAACAGATTTTCTATAGGTGTACTGCTCCAATCCTGTTCGAGCTTACACCAATCTTTTTTCTCTTTCCTAGTGGTCCAATTCAATATTCTAGCTAAATGAATGGCTATGTAATATAAATAGGGGTCAGGTACTCCTTGTCCTCCCTCTTCTTTAGTTTTTGTTAGGGTCTTAAAGCTTAATCTTGGGTTTTTCCCTCCCCATATAAATTTTGTAAAGAGCGTTCTAATTGACTTGAAAAAAGACTGGGGTAATACTATTGGTAAGGTTTGTAACAGGAATAATGCTTTGGGCATTACCATCATTTTAATAGCTTGAATTCTGCCAAGCCATGAGATCCTGATATTTTTCCACTTATTGATTGTTTTTTGAAGAGTTGTTAGCAGTGGGACATAATTGTCTTGGTACATTCTGTCAAGATCCCCACTCAGTTTTATCCCTAGATATTTTATGTAGGAATTTGACCATTTAAATGGGAAATTTTCTTTGATCTGATTCGCTGTCTTTTTCTCCAAATTTATATTCAGGATCTCTGACTTGGAAAAATTAATTTTAAAATTCGATACTTCCCCGAATCGGTTAAGCAGGTTCATTATGTTTGGTAATGTTATCCTGGGATTTGTTATAAATAGTAGAAGGTCGTCTGCAAATGCAGCACTTTTATATTCCTTGCTCTTTACCTGTAGCCCTGCAATGTCTCTATTATTTCTTATATGCGCCAGTAAAATTTCCATCACTAGTAAAAACAATGTGGGTGAAAGTGGACATCCTTGGCGAGTGCCATTATGTATCATAACCGTCTGAGAGAGGGTTCCATTAATTTTTAATTTAGCAGAAGGTTTATCGTATAGGGCCATTATCTTCTGTCTAAACTTATCCCCAAACCCAAATTTTTCCAATGTACTTTCCATAAATGTCCATGATATTCTATCGAACGCTTTTTCAGCGTCTATTGAAAATAGACACATTGGAGTCTGAGATTTTTTTGCATGTTGTATTAAAGATATTGTTTTTGCTATATTGTCCTTTGCTTCTCTTTTAGGAATGAATCCTGCTTGGTCATTGTGTATCAACTGCGGTAAGTATTGTTTCATTCTTTTTCCCAGTATCTGGGCATAGAGCTTCATATCTAAATTTATCAATGAGATAGGCCTATAGCTAGAGCATAATTGAGGGTCTTTATCCTGTTTGGGTATTATGGTTATTAATGCTTCTTGGGCTTGTTTGTGGAAGCCATTGCTTTTTGAAATATAGTTAAAATATTTATCTAGTAAAGGTGTTACCTCTGTCTTAAATATTTTATAAAATGATGCTATGTATCCATCTGGTCCGGGGCTTTTTCCTATCTGCAAGTTTTCAATTGCCTCCTCTATTTCTTTATCCCGAAAGGGTGCCTCCAGCTCTATTGCTTCTTCTGACGTCAGGGATTTCGGATTGGCTTCTTTAATAAAATTTACCATCTCCTCTAAATTCTCTTCCGTATCATTCTTTTTTTTTTTTTTTATATTATAGAGAGCTTACTTGGACTCACAATCTGCACTGATCCTGCACTAGATGTTCTGAGAGCTCTGGCTTCTGCCCTTCTGACTCAACGAAAGACTTCTGCACTGATCCTGCACTACATTTGAATGAGATTGCATTGGTGCTCCTGTTGGAGTTACTCTTGGACAAGATAAAGTGTAGAAATTCATTCATGCCTTTTGCTTTTGTATACCTGACATTCTCATTGTGCTGTATTGCATTCATCAGATTGTGGCTGTGTTTTCTGAGCTGGCTTTTTGTGACTCGCATCACTGGTGCAGGTTGGGTGCTTGTCCTACAATGGAATCATTTTGCGGGTTAGGGTCGGGTACGGGTTATGGTTTGTGGGTTAGAGTCGGGTACGGGTTATTGGCAAGGTCAGACTGGCCGAGTGGTCCGTTCACGCATGCACGGCTTTGCAGTAGGGGGGGGGCCTGGACAGAAGTCACAGTGGGCCCCCTAGCCCTCCAGTCCGACCCTGGTTATGGGTTTGCAGGTTAGGGTCGGTGCGGGTTGAGTTTTTCCTGATCCATACATCACTAGCACTGCTCCCTATACACAGGTCTCTTGTGCCTTCCCCTAGCTCCAGCCCTGCTCCCCTGCACAGCTTGGGAAAACAACCAGTATCAAGTGGAACATATTGGTGGGACTAGCAGGGTTTGGGGGGAGGGAATTATTAAAAAAGAATCTCTAAACACTACTTTTCTCAGCACATTGTTTCTATAGCTAGAGGAGCATAAAGCACCGGTACATTCTTGTTATTTGCATAATATGTCTCCTTTACAGGAGCAGTATTCCTAATATATCACTAATGTCCTTCCATTTCTATTGGCCTCAATGTGCCCCAATCCCCCTCCCCCCAAGCCTCCCCCTTATGTCACCACAGAGTCAGCCGACAGCCTATTCTTATCCCTACTATTCCCCCACTCTCCCTACCTGCTCCCCAGTATGTATAGCTGCCCCCCACACAGCTCCAGTCTGTATCATCCCCTCAGGCTGCAGGACTAACAAATAGCAATTCACTTGTGCTGCCTGGAGCTGCTGCTGCTGCTGCTGCTGCCACATAAACTGCACTGAGTCAGTACAAAGTGTCCCTGGGAATAATCAGCTCATGTGTTGGGAACAACAAGGTAACGCTGCTCCTTTATTGCTAGTGCAGCCCCGATCCCTTACTCACCTGTTTCCCACGTGTGATAAGCCAGTGCAGGAGTTGCACAACTAGAGGAATCCACACAGAGATGCCAGACTGCAGGCTACAATTCAGCTTTATTCCTCGCTCTTCTCTCCACACTCTCTGCTCCTCCCCCTCACTTCCCCTTCCTCTGTCCATAACCTTTCTTATAACTCCGCCCACATTCACATTGTCACAGGAATGAATGGTACAACATTACACCACACTGCTCTGCTGCCTGGAACTGTGCTGGACTGTGAGGAGAGCTGGGACCTCTCTCATTGGCTGTGACTGGAATGTGGGCGGTGCAGAGAGCAGCAGAGAACAATGATTGGATTAGTGAGCACGTGGGAGGGACAAAGAGTTAGGGACAGAGAGAAAACTCACAGATTGATTTGTGGATGTAAAAATAACTTTATTACTCAGGACTTTCAATCCCTGGAAACAGGAAGACTTATTAACAGCACAACAACTAGTAACTATAGCAACCCCTTAGCAATAGCTGAGTGTGGAGTTAAACGTGTGCCTGGGAGTCAGTGGCTGCACACTTGTTACAGCAGAGAGACACTAAGTCTGCAATGTCTCAGTGCATGAGCAGTAACTGATGAAAGGGAAGGGGCTGGTCATACCTCCAACATTGGAGAATAATAAAGAGAGACAAAAACAGTGGGCACGTGTAGTGAAAATGTTTTTGGCCACACCCACTCAGTGTCCACACTCCCAAAGGCACAAAAACACCCCCTTTCCCTTGGTTGGAATGAGAGCATGAGAGACACAAGTGCACTGACATCTGTAAAGTAGACACAAGTGGCCCCTTCATTTAATGACAGTGTGTGGCAGAAGTGTCGCTGGTGGCTCTCAGCATTTAATGACACATTGTGGTGCCACACACCCCACACCTCCTCCCAACATTCTTGAAACAGAAAGAGGGACAAAAATATTTGTTGCGCGTAGTGCGGCACATTTTGTGACCACACCCCCCTATTACCATGTCCATTTTACAACATTTGGCAGCTTATGAAAGTTTAAACACATTTCTATGGGTTTTATATATTATTACAGTTTTGCTAATGAAGTTGAATTGCCCTTTAAAGTGATACCGACACCCAGAATTCCACTTCTCAAAATACGAATCTACATGAAAAATTACCTATAGTCATGTTGGCCATTTTTTCATAGACTGTTTATATTTGCAAGTAGAGCCTTTTGAAGATCCATAACCTGATTGTATATTCTGCAGCTCTTACAGAATCTAACGTCATACAGTGGGAGGATGCCAACGTTAGATTTTCCCTTACTTGTAGCCAGGGGCAGAATTATTATACCCAGTGCCTTTTTTTCACCAGAATACTCATACACCAGAATACTCATACACCAGCACATACTCATACACCAGAATACTCATACACCAGAATACTCATACACCAGCACATACTCATACACCAGAATACTCATACACCAGCACATACTCATACACCAGAATACTCATACACCAGAATACTCATACACCAGCACATACTCATACACCAGAATACTCATACACCAGAATACTCATACACCAGCACATACTCATACACCAGAATACTCATACACCAGAATACTCATACACCAGCACATACTCATACACCAGAATACTCATACACCAGAATACTCATACACCAGCACATACTCATACACCAGAATACTCATACAGCAGAATACTCATACACCAGCACATACTCATACACCAGAATACTCATACACCAGAATACTCATACACCAGCACATACTCATACACCAGCACATACTCATACACCAGCACATACTCATACACCAGCACATACTCATACACCAGAATACTCATACACCAGAATACTCATACACCAGAATACTCATACACCAGCACATACTCATACACCAGAGGTGGAATGTCTGTTTTTTCCTACCGATTCTCCACACTGCCTGCTTTAAAGTGCTGTCCCACTCAGGGCCGTTCTTGGCATGAGACAAAGTGAGCACCTTGCCTCAGGCGGCAGTAGACGGCCAGTTACAGGGGGCGGCAAAAATTGACCCTCTCCGACACTAAACTTTTAAGTGCGGAGCGGGAGAGGGGGGCGGCATTGGGGTTGCTGCCTCGGGCAGCAGCAGCCCACGGATCGCTCCTGGTCCCACTCCACTGACTCCCTCCACTCCTCCTCCCCGCTATCTCTCTCTGGCTACCTCCCACTCCTTCCCCGTTCCTTCTGCTCCCTCCTCTCCACTCCTCCATCTCTTACCCACTTCTGAGGCCTCTGTCACTTCTGATCCACCCCCCCCCCACTTCTTTATTACAGCAGCTCCCCGCAATTCTCCTCTCACCCACACGCACCTCCGGCTCCCCAGCTCCTAGTCTCCCTCCTCCCTGGTTTTTCAACTATGGCAGGCAGAATCATCTGTACAGCGGGGCTGTAATAAATCTTTCTCTATGCAAGCGCCTGTGAGCTGTATGTCTTGCTTTCACTTACTGTCACGGGAGTTAATGGTGGAAGAAACTTCACAGAACAGTGTTCATAAATAGCGATGCCATGAGCGCAGGGATAAGTAATATACTGCTAGTTGCCGACATGGTTATTGGCTGGCAATGGCACGTGATCCGACGAGCTGCGCGATGATGTCAGAGGCACCGGTAGCAGGTAGTGAAAAGGAAAAATGGATCTTTTTCTGGCTGTTCAGTGCAGCAGATAGAGAAACTCGGGGCATTTCAGTAAAATCCGGGTCTGCGGGTTGAGCTGTCAAAAGCGGGACTGTCCCGCTCAAAACAGGACAGTTGGGAGGTATGCAGACACCCTCTACCCCACCAATAACCCTACTCAGTAATTGCTCCCCTGATAATAAAAACATCATCTGCTTCACTGGCAGTCTCAGCTGCAAATTCCTCAGGTTAGCTGGTGTTTTTTTGCTTTATAGATCCATCTGTAGACTTTTTCTGTGGACACTTGTTTGCTTCTTGCTAAACTGAAGTTTAACTTGCTTAATGTGACAGCAGCAGAAGATGGTTCCTTGCTTAACCCAGGTTCCATATACGCAGTGGATTGTTCACTGCTAGAGCCAGTTGAAGGTTCACGTACAACACTATGGATGGGTCCTTGCTGGATACAGCTGAAGTGTCCCTAACAGCAGGATGGTTCTCTGCTAGATGTGGATTCTCCAAGAACAGTCACTGCTTCACTGCTTCACTGCTAAGAGAATTTTAAAAAACTGCATATTTTTTTTTTAACTGTATGTAGTTTGAGTAAACATATTTGTGTAGTACTGGTCAGGTTGTTAATAAGTAGGTGAGTTTGGTTGAGATTGGTGCCCTTTAAGTGCATCCTTCAGTTCTCTTATTGCCATTTCTACTTGGCTGTTTACTGGTTCCACCTTGTTTTTGCTTGTACTGTTATTTTTAGTTTTGTATTGCTGATCAGTTTTTTGTGTTTTCTTGATTACTGTGTGACTAGTGATCATTTGTCACTTCATTTTGTTGAATTCCCAGTGGCTGCTGTTTAATAGATGTCCATTTAGTTGTTCAATAGTTGTGTAATTTGTTGGGTCACTAGTGATCAGATATTTTGGTTAGTAGTAGTTGTTTTCACTTGGTATTGAGTCTTTGGATTGTGAGACAGGGTTTTTATTTCAGGGAGTTTGAGAATCCAGAGGATTAGGTTTTTTGTTCTAGAAAGTTCCAGGGAGTTTGAGAGTTCAGGGGGTTGAACTTATAGTTGTTGGTTTTTTTTTATTTTCTTTGTCTGATTTGTTTATCTTCAGGTTTTTTTTTCTTGACCTGTTTTGTTTATATTATCTTGAGGTTTTTTTCTCAAGTCTCTGCCTTGCCTGTGTTGCAGTTGTTTTGCATAGTGTGATCCAACTAACTTTTTCTGGCAGAAATCAACGATTACTTGATTTTCTGTTTGTCACGGTCTGTGATTGTTCTTTGGATTAGGGGAACTTTTTTTCTTGACAACGTGGCAAAAAGTTATTTTACTGTTGAAGAGATTGCTGCCCTAGGCATGGCCTCCAGTTTAGTGACTCTGATGTGCCCCCTGAACAGACTTTTCTACTGATGAGTCACCAGGTAGTAGTAGCCCAGTTACTGCCCTTGAGGAGCCCATGGAGTTGGAGCAGGATGTGGAAGAGGAGGTTGAGGATCAGGAAAAGGGTGATAGGGCTGATGCTGCAACTGGAGGAGAGCCTGCGTGGGGGCCTCCTGGTAATTTTACCCTAAAATCCCCCCCCATTTACTGCAGTCTCTGGCGTTAAGGTGGACACCAGTAATTTTGGTGCACAAAGCAAAAAAACAATTTCTACGAGCTACAGGCAGCAGAGCATTACCGTGACTTCTAACATGGAGCTGGAGCATTGTGTGCGTTTGTTGGCGTGCTTGGTGCTCAGTCTGGCCACAGCAGCGGACACAGGTGAGAGCATTTGTAGGAAATCTTCCTTTCATGTAGCGGACTGCATCAGTACATTCTTTCTGTAGCCTTTCAGCTGTGCGTAATGAGAGTCTGGATAAATGGCCTGCCATAACCCTTTAACAGCCACAGCAGTAAGCCAGTGTTACTGGGACTGACTGGGTCTCTGTGAAGCTTAGCATGCATGATTCTCACTTGGGGACAAAATATCAATGTAGATATCTTTTTAGTGAAAGGGGTTGCTCAACTTTGAGTTAACTTTTTGTATGATGTAGAGAGTGATGTTCTGAGTCCGTTTGCAATTGGTTTTCATGTTTTATTACTGGTAGTTTCAGCAGCTCTCCAGTTTGGAATTTCAGCAGCTATCTTGTTGCTAGGGTCCAAATTACCTTAGCAACTAGGGAGAGGTTTAATTGAGTGTAAGGCAAAATGTGCTGAAAAAGTCTACCTCGGCTTATACTCGAGTCAATATGTTTTTGTAGGTAAAATTAGGTACCTCGGCTTATACTCGGGTCGGCTAATACACGAGTATATACGGTATATTCAGGGCACTCCTAGCATATTTTGTCATGTTAATTTGCTATTTCCTTTTACCTAAACTGTTCCTATGGTTAGAGGTGGCACCATGGGGTGTAGCCAAGTGAAGTGTTAGGTGAAGGCCTAAAAATGTGTGTTGCGTGATGACATTTTTTTACTGACACCTCATAAGCTCCACCTCTGAGTGCGGTTAATCAGTATGTCGGTATTTTGAGGCAACATTGTGTTAGGTCTCCCTAGAATTTTGATTAGTATGAGCTTTGGCTTTTTTTTTTTTGTAAAGTGATCTTCACCTGTTCTGGCTTTTTGTTTGCAGTTGTCAAAGAAAGTTATGGTTTTCTGATAGATGGGAACAGTTTGCTTTTCAAAAGGCGAATTGTTGTCTTTGTCTTTATTATGGATAGTAGTTAGGACTGGACTGAACGCATGGCTGAGATGGTTGGAGAGAAACAGGCACTTGATTGAAATGAAAACTCGCCAGCTTTCAGTGAAGACTCTTTACTTCTAAGCAATATATATTTTGTTCTTGTGTTGATCTTTAGCTTTTTTTTTTTTTTTGCAGAATCGTGGTTGGGAGCGTGATTAGACTTTTTTTGGTGAATCCAAAAGTTGACTTCCCCTCTTTAGCTAATGCTTCAAGCTTTAGAGCAGAGACACAAGTGGAGATTTGGGGTGATTAGTCGCCCAACGATGGCTAACTCGGGAGGCAACTTCAGACTACTTTGGAAAATGAATCGCTCCGAGTGCCATCCCGCTGGCGATTTAGATTCAAGCTGGCGGGAAGGCAGTTCAGAGAGATTAGTAGCCTGAAGAAGAGATTTGTCGCCAGGCAAATAAATCTCCCTGAATCTCCACATGTGTCTCTGCCTCACCTTTCAGTGCAGTTACAGAAGGTTTCTGACAGTATGAATATATAGTGGCAAATGTTTTTTTTTTTATAATTGTGCAGATTTTCTAGTTTTCTAGGTGTTCTAAAAGTAAAAAAATAAAAAATACGGTAAAGATAAAAGCAGTCTTGCCAAAGGACATTGAAGAGTGTAGATGAAACAGAAGAGACTTGACTAAACAGATAATGGTAAGTAGAATATTCAGTAAGTATTCAGTAGGGTTTTTGTTACTTATCTTTGGGGTTTTGGAGAGAAATCGAATTTTGAGTGTTTATCTTCATTTCAAGACAAACTATAACATTTTATAAAGAACTGCAAGAAGGAAAGCAAGGATGGCGCTGCTAAATAGCTGCAGGTGTGTATGTTCAAGGAATATATAGTTTGTGGGGGGTATTTCACAGGTAAGGGGGTGAACTGATCTGCATGAAGGAAAGCAAGGGGGTATTTCACAGGTAAATGGGTGTTTAGACTGAAAAACTGCAAGGTGTGCACTTAAAACGCAGCCCCAAACTTTCCAGCTAAAATTTCCTTTATGTTTTGCCCCTGTTTTGGGGTGTTTGGAGGCCACATCTTTAGGTGCACCCTAGAGAAATGCGATTTCTAAAAATACCTAACTTATGGGGGTACATCGCTTCTACCGTTAGATATGTCATGTTAACTTATAGATGTTCTTATCTGTTGTGTTCCAATGTAAAATTGTACCAAAATGCTGTTTGTTTATTGGGGTGTGTTGCAGACAAGAAAAGTGGGACACCAATACATATCTGGTATCGTTGGATTTAGCAGAATCGGGGCTTTTACAAACAGTAAAAGTTTTTGTCAGTAAATGTAATTCTTCTTTGAACACAAAATAAAATCATTTAATTCTTTATTTCACTTTTTTTTACTTTTTTTTACATATTTCACTCACTCACAATTTTTGTTATATCTCCAGAAAAAGTGCACAATTTTGTTTCAGTGTTCAAGCCCAATTCATTACAAAAAAAAAAAGATATATAATGTGTCTTTTTTCAATATAGGTTTACTTGTCAAAAATCCTCAGTAAAAGTAATGAGTGCAAAACGTCTAAAAACTGCTTGGAAGTAGATGTTCACAATTAGGACAAATCGGGGGTCAATCCTTCGGACACCATTTATCAGACTTTTCTATATACAGCTTCCTCCTTGGGTCTAACTCCAACTTTCTGAGCCATTAGGCCTGACAGAGCCCTCTCTTACCCAACCAGTGTAGCCTCTTCTGTTCTTGTGGTATACCCCACTGTTCCCAATTTCCATTCCCTATTCTTAGCAGCTCTAACTTTTGACCAGTAAAAAAAGGAATCGCCCACTATCCGTGTCAGAATGCCTTATTCTTGACACAGTGGGGCTCATTTATCAACACTGGGCAAATTTGCCCATGGGCAGTTAACCATAGTAACCAATCGGTGATTAGCTTTTTAAAGCCAACTGCAAGTAGAACAATGAATGCAGCAATTTGATCCCTCCCCTCCCTGCTGTAATCTGAGCTCAGAGTGAGCAGGGAGAGACTCAGGCAGGAAGTGATATCACAGCAAGCTAATACTGCAGCTGCTATCCTAAACAAACAGAGAGCTGTTTACTCAGGTATAATAAAACATTCTACAGAATAAATATAGCATTCTAGCTTGCACTATTGTAAGGCTACTCACCGTTGTGTGGAAGGGATGTCTGGCCCTGTCCGTCCCTGCAGGCAAGTAGTTGGTCGCAGTCGCCGGCGAAAGCACGCCTGTGCGCCTTGATGCGTGTGCGCATTGTCGCGCATGCGTACGTTCGTGCGTTGCGTCGCCATGCGTTTCTGCGCATGCGAGTTCACGCTAGGCCTATATCAACTCAGTTGACATACAAACAAATTGCTAGGTTATCTTAGTTCATTTCCAAGAGACCAAGCATTATATATTTGATCTCCTGTTGTTGACCCAGCTATTCCTGACTCGCTTGGACTCTGCCTGCACCCGACCTCGGCCTTATAGTATAACCTAGCCATGGATCAAGACGTAGAGGAATCTGTGTTAAGCCAAGTGACACAGCAACTGGCTGCTCTCACCCAAGCAGTCCAAGAACTACAAGGAGGGCACAACCAACTCCAGGACCACCTGCAGAATGTGCAACCCGCTGCTGGACCGCCTCCTGTTATAAATGTACAGCAACCCAGTATCTCTGCCTCTTCCACTGCTGCTGAACCCAAGCTCTTCTCTCTTCCAGAGAAATTTTCTGGTGACCGGAAGAAATTTAGACTTTTTGTCAATAATTGCAAGTTGTTTTTTACGTTAAAACCCTTATCTTATCCAACAGAACAAGTGAAGGTGGGGTTTATTATCTCCTTGCTTCAAGGTCAACCTCAGTCCTGGGCCTTTCGTCTTATGGATCAACAGAACCTTGCACTCTCATCTGTGGAAACCTTCTTTTCAGCTATGGCTGTCATTTATGACGATCCACATCGTACTGAAACTGCTGAAGCTGCATTAGGGCTCTAACTCAGGGCCGACGGCCTGTAGAGGACTATGCTATGGAGTTTGGGAACTTGCTGTGGAGACTGAGTGGAACGATGCTGCACTCAAACATCAATTTCATTTGGGATTATCCATAGGTTTAAAAGATGAGGTTGCCCGTGTGGGAATTCCTGGCTCTCTGGAGGAGTTGATTCTACTGGCCGTACAATTGGACATAAGATTGCGCGAAAGGAAAACTGAAAGAGTTGCTGAAACCTCTCCTTTTTGGGTCACTCCCAGAGCTCCTCCTCCAGTGAGAAACATTCCTGTGCTTCCTGACTCCGAGCCAATGCAAATTGGGGCTATCAGACCTACCCTTTCGACTGAGGAGAGATTGAGAAGACGAAGGCTTAACTTATGCCTTTATTGTGGGCAAGCAGGACATCTTCTACGAACTTGCCCTAGTAGGAAGTTGGGTCAGAAATACCTGGGACCTTTTTCCAGTATTACACAGATTACTTCTGTTACATTTCAACTTGAACTACCGTGCTCATGGAAGATACATCCTGTTTTTCATATGGCTCTTCTTAAACCTGTGATTCCTAACATCTTTCAAGAACGGACTATTCCTCCTCCTCCTGCGGTTGTGGTTGATGGTCAGGAGGAGTTTGAAGTGGAAAAAATTTTGGATTCAAGATTTCGAGGTAAACGGATCCAGTATCTTGTCAAATGGAAGGGGTATGGTATTGAAGAGAACTCTTGGGAACCCGCATCTAATCTCCATACTCCCAGTCTTCTTCGGAGGTTTCATCGGGCTCATCCAGAAAAGCCAGGTTCGTTTCGCGTCCTGAGGCCGCTCCTTGGGGGGCGGCACTGTAAGGCTACTCACCGTTGTGTGGAAGGGATGTCTGGCCCTGTCCATCCCTGCAGGCAAGTAGTTGGTCGCGTCGCCGTCGAAAGCGCGCCTGTGCGCGAGCGTGCACATTGTCGCGCGCGTACGTTCGTGCGTTGCGTCGCCCTGCATTTCTGCGCATGCGAGTTCACGCTAGGCCTATATCAACTCAGTTGACATACAAACAAATTGCTAGGTTACCGGCTATTCCTGACTTGCTTGAACTCTGCCTGCACCCGACCTCGGCCTGATATTAACTACGAACCTAATCTGCCTGCATCTGACCTCGTCCTGACTCCGTTTACGAATCTGAGCTGCCCGCCTCTGACCCGGACCTGTTTGACCTCGTCCTTCACACCCTTGTTACTTCGTCCAGACTCTCCGGCCTCTTTTCACAATGCATTCTTCCTGTTTCACCTTCACGTTAGTCTGTCGCTGGTGGAAGCTGCTTGTGAGCCCACTTCTACAAATTGATCCACATAAAGCCTTATACACTATTGTGGCTAATCAATTGGCAACAAAATGCTTTCCTTCTCCTTTAAGTATGGAAACCTAAGGCCTGTTGTAGGAGTTCAGTATTATTAGTTATTACAGGCCCAAAAGAGAGTTACTCTTAGTAGGTTCTTGAACGAGCTGGAATAAAAAGTTGTCATTCAGCATATTTACAAACCTACTAGCTTTTTCTGTCTTAGCAACCCCATTACCCCAGTCAATGTCTGGATAAATATAGACACTCATAATAATAAATTAATCTAATAATGACAGACTCTATTTGAACTTATACGAGGTGGTTTATAACATACACCAATGATAATTCTCTTTGTTACCTTTTGCCCAGTCAAAATCTCTACACAGAGGAATTCTACACCCTCACCAGTGGCAGCTATTGTTATTTCTTTAGCGCATGGCTTTAATTCAGGCTTTACATACAAACACACTCCTCCACCCGCTATTTAATCCCTCTGTCCCTCCTAAAAAGGGTGTAACCATTTAAATTCACAATCCAGTCACATGTTTCATCCCACCAGGTCTCAGTGATACCAATGATATCATCATTTTTAGAACATGCAATTAATTCCAGGTCTCCCATTTTACCTGACAAACTCCGTGCATTTGCAGCATACAACGGAGTTTACTAATTTCCTTATATAATTTACATTACTTAATGGAGAATTAGATCTTAAAGGGGTGGTTTACCTTTAAGGTAACTTTTATTATGTTATATGCCATTGTTATTGCTACTTTTTATTACTGATCCTTCTATTCAGGCCTCTCCTATTCCTATTCCAGTCTCGTATTGAAATCAATGCTTGGTTGCTAGGGGAATTTGGACCCTAGTTACCAGACTGCTTACGATGCAAATTGAAGAGCTGCTGAATAAAAAGCTAAATAACTCAAAAACCTTCAAAAAAATGAAAGCAAATTGTAAATTGTCTCAGAATATCACTGTTTACATCCTACTAAAAGTTATCTCAAATGTGAACAACCCCTTTAAGTTAGTAATAGCATGTTTTCCTTGTAACAGAGGGATCTCCTTAGCTGGTAAATTGTATGTCACCTCACTCCTCCCTCATGACTCCTTTCTAATCCCACTGCCCAGTCTACCCTAGCTTCCCCAGAATTCTTTAGCTCAACCCCACCCCTGCCTAGTTTAAACACTCCTCCAACTTCTTATCCATTCTTTCATTCTTCTGGGATGGTACCTATGGATTGGAGGAAAGCTACAGTATATTATTCCTTTTTTAAAAAGTAATTCCAATGTCAGCCTGGAAATTATAGGCCAGTAACTTTAACATCCATGGTCAAATGAAATTATGAGGAAAGACTGGCCAAATTGGGGATGTTCACGCTGGAGAGGAGGCGCTTAAGGGGAGATATGATAACTATGTATAAATACATAAGGGGATCATATAATAATCTCTCTAATGATTTATTTACCAGTAGGTCTTTCCAGCTGACACAAGGTCACCCATTCCGATTAGAAGAAAGGAGGTTCTATCAAAATATTGGGAAATTTTGTTTTTTCTAAACAGTGAGAGCTGTGAAGTTGTGGCATTCTCTCCCTGAATCAGTCATACAGGAAGATACAATAGAAAGCTTTACAAAGGGATTTGCGGCTTTTTAGAAAGCAAGAAAATAAAGTTTTATTGAAAATAGCTCATTACAAAGTTGATCTGGTGATTCGTTCAATCTTAAGATGGCCATAGACGCAAAGATCTGATCGTACAAATCGAGGATTCGTACGATTTTCGGACCGTGTGTGGAGAGTCCTGACATTTTTCATCCGGTGGAGATCGGTCGTTTGGTCGATCAGATGGGTTAGAAAATTTCTGTCGGCTGCCGATAATATCTCTGCGTGTATTGCCGATCGTACGATTTTCAGTGGGAGACTGTCAGCAGCTTTGGTTGGACATAGATATCGTACGATTGCTGTCAGGGGCAGAACATTGCTGATCTGTTCTTTAACTAATCTAACTGGTAAGACTTTGATCTGAATGGTTAGTGGCGGGTCGGGAGATGGGAAAGTCCAATCGTACCATGATTCGTACGATCGGATCTTTGCATCTATGGCTAGCTTTAGAGTCAGGGAGGATTTTTTTCCTCATCTAAGGTAAATTAGAGATGCTTCAGAAGGGGCTTTTACCTAAAACATATTTAAGTATTACACCCCCTTTTAAGTTATAGTAAAAACATATAACATATCCCAGTTGGGTACATCTCCATTATTTTATCCTCTGTGAAAGTGTTAGGGAAAAACATCTGCCAAAGTGATATCCTGGGAGTCTTGTATCCCTTGGAATAGGACTTGTTGTTCAATAAAATCCAGAATAGTATCTGTTGGTGACAAGCAGCGATATATCCCAGTGTCTCCTTAGACACGTCAGCTGCAAAGTATTAATAAAAGGATTGTCCTAAAGATAAATGATATTGTACATAAAGTTGTTCTCCTCTATAAATACTGAAGTACATATTAAGATCTAATCATTGTATAAGAAATGTTTGGCTGAGGCCTGATTTGTAACACATTTCCTACATGCAAAACAATTAAATGGTTTCTTCTCTGTGTGGGTTTGTCATCGATGAACATCTGATGAAGTTTGAAAATATTGGAATATGCATATTGAGATACATGTTTGGTTCATATGTTAAAACAAACTTATGGTTTTCCTTCTGTGTGAATTTAAAACAGTATTTTTAAATTACTGTTACATGAAAATCATTTTCTGTTTTAATAGAATAAAGAAAATGGTTCCTCCCCATGTGGGTTATTTTATGACGATTAAGGGATAATCTCGTTAAAAAAACATTTAAGGTTTCTCTCCCGTGTGAGCTCGCCCATGGACACGAAGGTGTGATGAAGTGGCAAAACATTTCCCACACTCGGAACAAGAATAAGGTTTCTCCAATGTGTGTTTTAGTCGTCGATGGACTGTAAGTTCTGTTGAACTGGCAAAGCATTTCTCGCATTCAGAACAAGCAAATGGTTTTTCCCCTGTGTGAGTCCTCTGATGACGAATACGGTTAGCTCGACTTGAAAAACATTTACCACACTGAAAACAGGAATAAGGTTTATCTCCCGTGTGGGTTCTAAGATGATCAACGAGGCACGATCGATTCGAGAAACACTTTTCACACTCAGAACAAGAATAAGGTTTCTCTCCTGTGTGAGTTCTCTGATGGGCAGTAAGTTCTTTTGATCTAGTAAAAGATTTTCCACATTCAGAACAAGCAAAGGGTTTCTCCCCTGTGTGGTTTCGTCGTTGATGAACAGTAAGTTCTGATGAAGTGATAAAACATTTCCCACACTCAGAACAAGAAAATGGTTTCTCTCCTGTGTGAGTTCTCTGATGGACAGTAAGTTCTTTTGGTGTAATAAAACTTTTTCCGCATTCAGAACAAGCAAAAGGTTTCTCTCCTGTGTGGTTTCGTCGTCGATGGACAGTAACTTCTGTTGAAGTGCCAAAAGATTTGCCACAATCTGAACAAAAAAAATGTTTCTTTATTTTCTGTTTTTTTTTATGTCCATCAAAGTCTAAAATGTGCATAAAATGTTTATGGCCCTCAATGGCATCATCATCATCATTATATTCATTACCCTTTATTTTTAAAGGGCTGCTAACCAGGCTGTATCCCATGATAGGAGTAGGTGTATCTGTTCCCTGTATCTGTTCAGTAAGTGGATTAATACTGTAATATGATTGGTTACTCTCTTCACATAAGGTTACTCCCCTGTTGACAGCATGTGAATCAGAATTAGATAAGATGCTTTTTTCACATGAATCTGCTTCCTCTTTTATAACGTCCAATATATGATTGGCTGACATGCTGTATCTCATGATAGGAGTAGGCATATCTGTTTCTTGTATCTGTTCTGTAAATGGATTAATGCTGTAATCTGATTGGTTTCCCTCTTCACAAGAAGTCACTTCCTCTTTGACAGCATGTGAATCAGAATTAGGTAACAAGATGCTTTTTTCACATGAATCTGCTTCCTCTTTTATAATGTCCAATATATGATTGGCTGACATGCTGTATCTCATGATAGGAGTAGGTGTATCAGTTCCCTGTATCTGTTCTGTAAATGGATTAATGCTGCAATCTGATTGGTTTCCCCATTCCCATGATGCTGCTTCCTCTTTAATCCAATTGGCTGGTGGGGGCTGTTCCACTGGAGAAATGTCAGGGATTGTGATATTTCCATCATTATTACAGGATAATGTTGCTTGCACATGTGATGTAACATTGCTCTCATCTTTATATCCACAGGCTGCTAAAGACAATAATAAGAGACTTATTTATGATTGATCAGAGTTATGTCAGATTTTAATGAGTTTATATTTTCTGCTGTTTTTTTTCTAACAGTAATCATTCGGGATGTTAGACGACGAGCACTACAATAATTAAAGATTACTTTCCCACTGTTGGGATTGCTTTCAGTGTGTCCGCTTGCTCTCCCAGCTCCTAAGCAAAAAGGGACAATATGTGGACTTTATGGTGTGATCACCCGAATGGTCCAGAACAACTGCAGACATGTGGGAATCATGTGCTTCTGCCCAGCCTCCCTAGACCACTATGAGCTTCCCCTCAAAAAAGATTTTCTGCCTCCCAGTGTTTCCTGCCCCAGGTAAGTGTCAAGCACACTCACATTTTACACACAGTTACATTTACACTTAAATATAAACATTCATTTTTAAGTGATTGGGGGGTTTTCATGCGCACAATTTGTCAACTTACACATACATATAAACACACAATTTGGTAGAAACCAGCGAATAGATATTTAGCCATTCTGCACTTCCAAAAAAATATATATATTTTCCTTGGGTTAAACCAACTACTAAACTACATAAAATTTCTACCACATTTTGAAAGCTTAGGTTGTTCTGAACAAACAATACTAATAGTCTGGTGTAAGGATGTGCAGCCACTCAACACCTATAGGTTGGGCAGGTTAGGGCTGACTATCACAAATTTTCGGGTGCACACCTACCCTGCCCCACTCCCTTTCTTGATATCAGAGATGGGCCAGTCAGGACTATAAATGGAGGTACTGGGCATGTTAGGGTCGGGTGTGGGTTGAATTTAACAATATCACTACTTTGGTGGTAATGTCAGCAGCTATAAACAGAAACAATTCTTTTTTTTTTTTAATCTTGGTTACCTTGGGGCAATAAACTTACAAAAGTAAAGGTCCCCATACATGGAGAGATCCACTCGTTTGGCGATGAGGCAATATCGGGCTGATCCGATCGTGGGCCCTAGGGCCCAACGATCGGATCCTAACGATGCCTAACGGGCGGTCAGATCGCGGGACCACATCAACGAATAGATGCGGCCCATCCGATCGAGATCTGGCCGACTTTCGGCCAGATCTCGATCGGTGAAGCCCATCGGGGGGGCCCATACACGGGCCAATAAGCTGCCGACACGTTCTGTCGGCAGCTTTTATCGGCCCGTGTATGGCCACCTTGAAAGATTTTTTTTAATTAAATGGATCTCTCCTGACATCTAGGTAATGAAGGGAGGGAGGGGGCGGTGCTAGAACTGAATTTTGTGGGGGGTTGGACAAACTGGATATGAAAAGTATGTGTCTCCTTTAATGTCTACATTTTTACCAAAATTAAAAATGTTCTATGATGGCTTGATGGCTACAGACCAACTATACCGCATAGATTCTATGCTTTACATATTATGTAAAATAACCATTACTCACCCAGTGGGTGGAGCTGCTGGGGCTCCGCCTTTATCCCTTCCCTGTAAAGGTCCTTGTTTCCTTTTATATAGTCCCACTCGTCCAAGGAAAAATAGATGGAAACATGGTCAGTCCTTATGGCAACCTGTCACACACAATGTTCCAGTCATCCCCCAGCCAGATTATCATACATTGAATATACATATATCAAAATTGGGACTTAACCACCAGTCTTATGCCCTGGCCTTGAGTATTGCAATTAGGGTTGCCACCCGGCCGGTAAAACACCTGCCACGGCCGGGCCGGTATTACAAATTTACCGGCAATGTAGCTGCCGGTAAATTTGTAATACCCTTCAAAAAGACCCCTCGGCCTGCCCCTAATCCCCTGTAACTTACCTTTTCTCCTCAGTCTATGGTTCTCTGTGATGTGGCCCCGCCCCTTTTGTTCCGCCCCCCCCCACCAGCCGGTAAAAAATATAAGAAAAGGTGGCAACCCTAATTGCAATATTATAAATAATCCAGACAAAAAAGATAAAAAGGCAATATTTATTCACAACCATGCCATGAAGTACTTGTTAATCAAATTAAAAGCAAACAGGGGGAGGGATCCCTCTCCTTGGAGTGCTTAACCCCACCACCCAATTATTGTAAATCAGATGTGAGGAAAATGCGTATGATCTAAAAGTAAAACAACTGCTGTTCTATGTAAAAAGCAGTGTACAATAAAGGGCTGGTATGGCTGTATAGTATACATTATATCCACATTAACAATGCACAATAAAAGGCAAAGCAGCATATATCATGTCCGGACCGATGTTTGTTGGTGACAAGATGGTTCCAGAGGACAAAGCCTTGCAGTGTATTGGATCAAGAATGGGGTGATGGTCAGAGATTAGCAGTATGGCTATTAGCTCAGCGATTGTGTATATGAAAGATATTGGATTAATAGGGCTGGTGATCTCAATGGGTCTTTGTGAGGCTGAGAAAGTCTCAAATGTATTGCAACTGAAGACCCGGTGTGGTGATTAAGTGAATACTCAGTCAGTGAGGTCTATATTGAAATAAACGCTCGATTGGATTGAATATCCATGAATAAAGTACTCAGTCCAGCGACATAATTAGCGATTAAGGAATTAGCAGCATTTCGAACATCAGTTCAGCACTCTGTGTCGGTGAAGTGGATGTTGTATCGCAAGGGTCCCGAATATTAGCAATGTCCTACTCGAGCCAGAAATAGAAATGTATACAGACTACATGTCCAGATACATCACCACCGAGCCATATTACATCAGTTGGATCCACCAAATACCCATAAGTGCCTTGAATCCTCTTACACTGCAAGTCCTTGGAGAGGGGCCCCATCTCACCGATGCAGCGCCGCGCATCGACAGCCATTTTGCCACCAATGGTAGATTTGACAAGAGGCCGAGCACCAGAAATAACATGGTCTTATAGGTACCGTCACATGACCGTGACATAACCCGCAACAGTGATGAATTAGCCAAGCAAAATTTATTTTTATATACGATTCTATACTGTGCATATGCACTTCTAATCTAAAATTGTCCACATAAGTATATCCAGTCCTCCATATGATCTGCAATGTCTTTAGCATGAAATCTAAGTATATGAACATTTATTTAGATGCATTATGATAGCGCAGTGGACCTATATTGTGGGGGAAAGATATAACCAATACAAAGTACAACGTGTGGCATCACTAAGGCTATAATACATCTCTGTTATATACTATAATGAAGGTAGTTACAATAATGATATAGAGAGAATGGAAATCACAATCCCAAAAAGAATGTATAAGCAATAAAAAATGAAAAAATAATGAAAAATAAGTAAAAAATTAAAAAAAAAAATAAGAGAAAATAGTGGAGGAAAATAAATTTAAATATGATTCAAAAAAAATAAAAAGCCAAACTAAAATAAAATGAGATAAATAGCCCAAGCGATGTCGGATGGGATAGGGTACGACAAGCTCCACCACATACAGATGAGCCTACTTGTAAATTTGAATGGCCATTTAGTCCAAAATCCGATTTATAAGTGTTAAGCTTTAATATACAAGTTGGAGTAATCGATTGTCGAGGTCACCAAGGACTCGGTCTATACCTTGAAAATAAAGCCTTACATATCTTCCCTTGTGTATACAATGGCTATGCTTGTGATGTTTGACAGAAGGACTTTCTTATGTCCAATAGGTGTTCATATATCCGCCTTTTTGTTTTTCCCAACATATAAACTAGCACAATGGCAGGTGAACAAATATATTACATGAGTGGTAGACCAACAAGTATAGTGATGCATGTTAAACCCTAAACCATCTCTCCCAAAAGTATTGGTCAATTTTTATAAGGGCATTGTTCTCAGGAGCCACATCTAAAGCTTCCCTGTGTTTTACAACAAGCCATGCCTGATCATTTCTGAAAGTGACTTTGGGTCATCAAATCCCCAATGCTGCTTTTTCTCCCATAGGTAAATAGTGGATGGGGAATGACCCGTTGGCTTAAAGTGGGGTCTTTGGATAAGATATCCCAGTGTTTATAAAATATACACTGAATGTCGCCATCATTTTCATAAAAGGTCAAAATAAATCTGGTCTGACCCTGATTACTTATTCCTCCTTTCCGGATCTTAGATTTATTGGGTTTGTAAAGTAAATCCTCCCTATACTGGGCAAGTGCCCATTGGTAGGCCTTATGGAGGGATTGAGTTTTATAACCCCTGCATCTTGAATCTCTGGTATAGTTTACAAGCCTCCTGCTTAAAATCCTCATCCTTAGGAATGCCTTCAATGCATTTAAAGAGTTGCATAGATTTAGCATGAAGGAGGCTGTTACTCGCTGTCTTTTTCCTATACAAACTGGTGGACACTAGGCCCCGATGATCCTTTTTAATCTCTATGTCCAGAAATTCCAATCTGGAACTATCATAGTTCATAGTTAAGGATAAATAGAAGTTATTGGTGTTGAGTTTTGTCACAAATTCTTTCAACAACAGCTCTGGGTCCTGCCAAATACGCATAATATCATCGATGTACCTGTGCCATCTGAGAATGTGGCACAGGTACATGTCATATTCATCAGCTGAAAATACGTGGCGTTCCCATTCACCTAAGTACAAATTAGTATAACTAGGGGCACATTTAGCACCCATGGCCACACCCTGATGTTGTAAATAATGGATGCCATCGAATAAGAAAACATTATGGTGCAGAACAAAATTTAAGGCTTGTAAAATGAAGCTATGTTGTTCAGTAATAGGTCTATGAATTCGCTCAAAGGCAAGCTTAAAGTGGACCCGTCACCCAGACACAAAAATCTGTATAATAAAAGTCCTTTTCAAACTAAACATGAAATCCAATTTCTATTTTTTATTAAAGCATTCATAGCTGTTGTAAGCTCATTTAAAAATCTCAGCTGTCAATCAAATATTGTCTGCCACTCCTCTATGCCAGTGGCATAGAGGCGGGGCAGACAATTACTTTCACTTTCCATTCAGCACTTCCTAGATGTCACTGCTTTCCCCACATTCCCCCGTTCTCTTTACTATTTAATTGTGTAACCAGGGCATTGGGATGGATATCGGGTCCAGCATTCTGGTGCACAAACAAGATTCTGAGATGATGCAAGGCTTGTCTTAATATTAAGTGTCCACAAAATGGCTGCTGCCTGCTTCGTATAATTTTGAATCCCCAGACTGAAGGAAGCAAGATTCAAATAATTTATATTGTGTAATTAAAGTTCATTTTGCTTGACTAATGTGATAAAATAGGATTTTGAATAATTTTTTTGGGTGACGAGTCCCCTTTAATGGTGTTTAATCCCAAAGAATGTGGTAAACTCTTGTATAGGGACTCCACATTTAGCCCTACTAGTATACAGTCAGAATCCAAGGTTAATTCATGCATTTCCCTCAACAAATGAGATTATCTAACACAAAATAATCCAGTTGTGTCACCAAAGGTTGTAATACCATATCTATAAATTCACTAATGGGTTCAGTAAGTGACCCACAACCGGAAACGATGGGTCTCCCCGGTGGTTCACTTATGGATTTATGGGCAGGGCATAGAAAGTTGGAATTCTTAGGTGATTGACCTTAAGAAAGTCACATGTACTCTGATGAATGACACCAGCCTGTTATGCTTGGTGAACCAAAGTAAATAATTTGTCCCTATAACTCTTTAACTGGAGCAATAAAAACGGGTTGGTACCATTGTTTGTTTTCCAGGATTTTCTTACACATGGAAACATACGTAGAGAAATTCATGATCACGATATTGGAGCCCTTGTCTGAGGGTTTTACAATAATATTGGAATTCATTTTCAATTGTTTAAATTCCAAGAATTCCTCTCTAGTGCGTTTGGGGTATTTGATATTTTTCGTGATATTAAGTAAGTCCTCAGTCACTCTGCTACAAAAATTTCAATGCTCCCATTTTCAGTGATATTAGCGACAAGATTTATTTTTAGATAGTAATTTGGTGCTGTCACCTGAATTGTCTAACTATAATTCCTGGATGTTTAGCAACACCTCATCATATTCTTCCTCTACTCTTGGCTCATCCCATAATTCCAATAGAATTTTAAGAGTTTTAAAGTCATTTCTATCAAAGTGGCTATAGTCTATGTTGCCCCTGGGATTGTTTTTCACCCGTTGAAGTTTCAGGAGTAATTTTCGTGCAAAAAGATGGACATCTTTGATCGTAGAAAAGTGATAAAAAAAATGATCAATTGATTTGGAGATTATCATCCACTGTTACTAAACAATAAGGGGCCGCTGTACCCACCTCTCCAGTCAGCAGCTGGATGATGTTGGACATGAGTTCCAGGATCTTCTTGTCATTCTTGTTATTTTCCTTCTGTATGACGGAGCCAGGGGCATGCAGGGCCCCCCCATCATCTGACTTCTTCCTAGGGATGTAGTGCTAAATATTGAAAGGAAGAGAGAATGGTGTTTGAGCTGCAGAGAGACCCCCTTTGTACAGACAGACAGTCTCTTGTCAGTGTGCCAGTCACAGTGCCCCTCACCTCTCCAGTCAGCAGATAGATCATCTCCAGTGTCAGATTCACCATTCTCTCCTTCTTCCCCCGCTCCTCCTCCTCATTTTTATCCTTCTTCTTCCCCTTCATCCCTGTGTCACTCGCTTCCTCCCACATTCCCATTGGCTCCTTGTGGGAGGGACTGACCTGGAAGTGACCCTGGAATTAAGCACTTACACATTTCTATACAGGATTATTCCCAGCAATTTCCCCCAATAGAATTACAGGGGCCTAAACCTATACCACATCAAGGCAAACCTCATATACTGGTCCTAACTAAGCTCCAGTCATATTTTTCATAGGCCGGTACCTCCCTGTACATTTGCATTTCTTTAGAAAAGTCTCCCAAGCCCACAGCATTGGTCTTAATCATGGGCGTGATCCTCTCTCACCATTAGATTTTAAAGGAGAGAGAAATTGCTAAGAATAAACTTGTAGCTAATTTGCACAGATAACAGCAAAGATAGTTCCTATCTGTTCTTAGGCTACAGTGCAATATATTGATTGCAATTGTCACTAGAAAACCCAGTCAGCCACATTGCCTCCTCTACACACACATGTAAATGTATGAGCATACGTGAACAATCACATGCCTGATTTGCCGACAGGGGTGGTGAGAGGACGAAGTGGCTAATGCAGCGACAATTTGCCAGCGTTGCCACCCACAGGGACATCCGCAATTCTCTAGCGGAAGAGACCCGTCACTAGCATTTGTTCGCACTCTATCGGCAGGTGACTTTTCGCTCTGGTGAAAGCTCATAACTCTGCAAATTCAGTAAAGTGCGGATTTTACTGAACGTTACCTTTTTCGCTAGACTTGACTTCGCCACCCCAGACCAGGTGCTAAAAAGAAGTTGTATCTTCCTCAACCTTCTGTCACTTACATCATATCCTGTGTGCCCGACAATGCATTAAAGTTACAAAAACGCTGGCAAAATGGGATTCCCTGCAAAAGTCCTAACAAGCTTTTTTTTCACAAGACAAAACATATGGAACATTCATTGTACAGTGGGTTCATGTGCAGGGAACTATATGAACTGTCTTGTCTTTATTAAGGTTCCCTGGACTTGTGTAATAAAAAGTGGTAACTTCAAGCACTTGCAGCAACATTTATAATAAAGACGTCCATACAACTTTAAATTACCCGCCCTATGCAAATTGATTAAGCGCATGATCACTAGGCACAAACGAACACTAGCGCATCTTCAATATGAAATGCTCTCACAGCCGAAGTAACTCTAGCGAAAAGCCACCAGCGTTCAGCGACCAGGACGAAACTCTGCATATTAGTGAATTGGTGTAGTCGTATTGCATTTGCGCCTGATGAACTGGTGTGAGCTGTGCGAAGCTGACGAAAATTTGCCTGTCAGTGAATCTACCCCCAGGTGTAGTCTACATATGAGGTACATGCCTGTATTCCACTAGCACTGCTCCCTATACACACGTCTCTTGTGCCTTCCCCTAGCTCCAGCCCTGCTCCCCTGCACAGCTTGGGAAAACAACCAGTAACAAGTGGAACATATTGGTGGGACTAGCAGGGTTTGGGGGAGGGAATTATTAAAAAAGAATCTCTAAACACTACTTTTCTCAGCACATTGTTTCTATAGCTAGAGGAGCATTAAGCTCTGGTACATTCTTGTTATTTGCATAATATGTCTCCTTTACAGGAGCAGTATTCCTAATATATCACTAATGTCCTTCCATTTCTATTGGCCTCAATGTGCCCCAATCCCCCCTCCCCCAAGCCTCCCCCTTATGTCACCACAGAGTCAGCCGACAGCCTATTCTTATCCCTACTATTCCCCCACTCTCCCTACCTGCTCCCCAGTATGTATAGCTGCCCCCCACACAGCTCCAGTCTGTATCATCCCCTCAGGCTGCAGGACTAACAAATAGCAATTCACTTGTGCTGCCTGGAGCTGCTGCTGCTGCTGCTGCTGCCACATAAACTGCACTGAGTCAGTACAAAGTGTCCCTGGGAATAATCAGCTCATGTGTTGGGAACAACAAGGTAACGCTGCTCCTTTATTGCTAGTGCAGCCCCGATCCCTTACTCACCTGTTTCCCACGTGTGATAAGCCAGTGCAGGAGTTGCACAACTAGAGGAATCCACACAGAGATGCCAGACTGCAGGCTACAATTCAGCTTTATTCCTCGCTCTTCTCTCCACACTCTCTGCTCCTCCCCCTCACTTCCCCTTCCTCTGTCCATAACCTTTCTTATAACTCCGCCCACATTCACATTCTCACAGGAATGAATGGTACAACATTACACCACACTGCTCTGCTGCCTGGAACTGTGCTGGACTGTGAGGAGAGCTGGGACCTCTCTCATTGGCTGTGACTGGAATGTGGGCGGTGCAGAAAGCAGCAGAGAACAATGATTGGATTAGTGAGCACGTGGGAGGGACAAAGAGTTAGGGACAGAGGGAAAACTCACAGATTGATTTGTGGATGTAAAAATAACTTTATTACTCAGGACTTTCAATCCCTGGAAACAGGAAGACTTATTAACAGCACAACAACACAACAGCTAGTAACTACAGCACAACAAATAGTAACTATAGCAACCCCTCAGCAATAGTTGAACTAATGTGTGTGGAGACGGAGTTAAACGTGTGCCTAGGAGTGTATACCTCCCAACTGTCCTGTTTTCAGTGGGACAGTCCCGCTTTTGACACCTCAACCCAGAGTCCTGCGCGGGTCCATTTTTTGGGACCCGAACCCGACCCGTACCTGCAATCTGCAACCCGGACCCGCAACCCGCATTCTTACCCGCTTGGACCCGCTACCAGACCCGACCCGCAAGTACCTTATCTGCAACCCAGACCCACTGACCATCAAGAATCAAGAACTGCTGTCATTGGAAACCGGAAGTGACGTCATCAGAAGTAGACGTGACCATAAAAAGGGAGTGGCAGAACCGCCGACCCGTGGGAACTTCTAAGCACAACCCGCAGGGTACTGCAGGTTTTTGCGGGTAACCAACCTGCTACAGGACTCTACCTCAACCCGTAGTCCTGCGTTTGTACTGGAAAGTCCCGACTTTCTTTGCACTGAACAGTCAGAAAAAGACAAAGTTTCTAACTTAATTGGCCCAGAACAGCCACAAAATTGTTACTTTTGTAACAATTTTGAGATCAGCAAATAACTAAATTGTAACAATTTAGATAAACAGGTCTCTTGGGAGGAGTTAGACTCACAGCTTAAAGAGATCCTGTCACGACTGAGGAAGGAAATAAAACTATTACAACAAACCACGTTCCTCAATTTATTTAAATCAAATCTCAGTAAATATCAATTTATAACTATATTTGAAAAAGTGCAGGAGATAGTGACTGAAGCAAGGCATCATGGGTAGAATCAGCCGTGCAGACTCGGGATATCCCCAGTTTGTGCAGCCGTCAGGGGCCGCAGGACTCCAGTGAACTTTATCATAGTGTAGGATTAGACATAGAAAGGGAACAGGGAAGCACAACATGAGTAGGTTTATCAGCAGGGAGGAGGTGTCAGATCTCAGATGAGTTCCATTTGTTGGCATTAGTAGCAACTAACGTTTAACCATGTGGCTGCTGCTTTAATTTGTAATAAGTTATAGAATGGCAATTCTAGGCAAACTTTCAATTGGTCTTTAATATTTTTTTGCCTTCTACTTCTGACTCTTTCCAGATTTTAAATGGACGTCACTGACCCCATCTTAAAAACAAATGCTCTGTAAGGCTACAAATGTATAGTTATTGCTGCTTTTTATGCCTCATCTTTCTATTCAGGCCTCTATTCATATTCAAATCATGGTTGCTAGGGGAATGTGGGTCCTAGCAACCAGATGGCAAAAATTGCAAACTGGAAAGCTGCTGAATAAAAAGCTAAATAAGCAGCTAAATAAGTCAAAACCCACAAATAATAAAAAAATGAAAACCAATTGCAAATTGTCTCAGAATATCCCTCTCTACATCATAGTGAATATTCATTTGAAGGTGGACAACCCCTTTAACCTTAAATCCCAGCAGTGCATTTGCATTATGACATATTACTGAATTTTACAACCAGTGCCTATATAAGTGGTATTGATTCATGTATGTGCCACTTCTCCACCAGATCTACAGACTGACAGACTGGGGATGCGCTTCTCTCAGCCTGCGTTTATGTAGGACCAATCCACTCAGTTCTGTATGTGACTGTGTATTATTGAAGGCTCTGCTCTGAGACAATTACTGATGATTTCTCATGATGTACTTTGAAAATGTAATAAGGTTCTGCTGGGAGTTAGAAATCTACATAAAACTATACATATTTACTATTGGTGCATTTGGGAGTCACGAGACTTTCCAGATCAGTTGTATTTAAGTGCATAATATGTTTATAGTATCAGGGCACAAAGGTGAGGGGCCTGGGACACCTCTTCTACCTACATTACCCCAGGTTTGCCCTGTTCCAAGTCTGGTGCACCAAATCTCCCTGCTTACAGTGTGTATCTCTGTGGGGGGATATGTAGTGTATGGGTCTGACCTTAGGTGATGTGTTGGGGGGTAGGATGGAGTATTATATGGGGGTGATCGGGGCAGAAGGTGTGCCTTTGTCACCCTCACATGTAGTTCCAACACTATCTAGTAAATAGCTTTTTATTATGAAAAGTATTTACTTTTTGCATTTTTCTTTATTTAGAGCCCAGTGGACTTACACAAAAAAAGCTTTTAAAATTCAGGATGTCCTAAAACAATATTCCAGGCATAATGAATTGCTACAGGTCTCTCTGATCAGTTCAGGAGTGCCAAGATTTATCCCTATAAAAAAAATCTGTGGCACAACTACCAGGGGGGGGGGGCGCAGGAGGTGCACCTAGGCCGCAATAGGGAATATTGTAAACAGGGGAATTTCCCAGTGCATGTGCTCAGCAACCGGATTTAGTGGGTGGGCACCCGAGGCCACGTGGTCCTGGTGCCCGGCCATAAGGTCCTAGCTCCTACCCACATACCCTCTTCCGGTGCAAGCTCTTCACCAGAGCACTGGGGAACTGCGCTCCCCAGTAAGCGACTGGCCGTGCCACCCCTATTATTCTGCCGCCCTAGGCCCGGCCCTTTGTGGCCTCGCCATAAATCCGGCCCTGCATGTGCTCAGAGGGCAGGGGAGCGCAAGTTTGGAGGGGAGATGATGTTACTCTGAAACAATTACATTATTTGATGTGTCAATAAGTCAGTCAGTTCATTTGGCTTAGTGAGATTAGTTTTTTTAATTCATTGGGGGGGTTAGTGGAATATGAATAACTTTTGAAGAATAATCCCAAAATCATGCTTATAGATATACAATTGGTTTTATTGTGGGGAGGGCCTTTGAGAGCAAATATTTAAGGTGCAGAAGCTATTCGTTTTATGAACGAATAGCGCTAAATCCTTCGACTTCGATATTCGAAGTCGAAGGATTTAACTTGGTTGGTTGGTTTGCAGTTTAGTCGTTTGTAGTAGAAAGACTGCAGCAGCGAGAGTGTCCGTCGTGAAAATTAAGCATGAGACTGTTCAATCTTTCATATTTATTGTGTTTTATTTCGCTACCTCGTCATATGTAAGAGAGAAAAAAGCTAAAAATGGAAGCTTTGAGGCAATTTTCAGAAATATCAAAACCACTAACAGAAAAGCTTTGTAGTTTGGAGTAGAAAGACATATTTACCCATTTTGGGTTCAGTGTACTTTCCATTGCAACTTGGTAGCTTGCAGCAAATAGACCTATTTACCCTTTTTGAATTTGGCTGAATATATGTGCTTATATTAAAGAGATTGTGTCATGATTTTTATGGTGTAGTTTTTATTTCTAAATGACACTGTTTACACTGCAAATAATTCCCTGTACAATATAAAATGTCATTCCTGAACCAGCAAGTGTATTTAGTTATAATATTGGTGTGTAGGTGCATCTCAGGTCATTTTGCCTGGTCATGTGATTTCAGAAAGAGCCAACACTTTAGGGGGCAAATTCACTAAAGAGCAAAGCGGCTAACGCTAGCGCAAATTTGCCAGCGTGACGTCATTTCGTTACTTCGCCAATTTACTAACGGGTGCTGGCGTAAATTTGCTGGGGAAGTGGACCTATTCTAGTGCTACTTTGCACCCTTACGCCAGGCGAAGTTGCGCTATGGCGATGGGACATAACTACGCTAATTCACTAACTTGCGCATTTTACTGAACGTTACCTCTTGCGCCAGACTTGCCTTCGCCACCTCAGACCAGGCGAAGTGCAATAGAGTAGATAGGGATTGCTTCAAAAAAAGTTCTAAGTCCCAATTTTTTAAGGGTGATAGGCTGAAAAAGGTTGTACATTTTTTTGGGGCTCCCCTCCTTCCCCCCTACATTTTCTAACATATGGCACCTTAATTATACAGTGGGCTCATGTATAGGGCAAAATAACAACTCTAATTTATTTTATAAAGCTTTCCCAGGTTTGTGTAGTGTAATGTATTTGCTGCTACATATACGTCCATTCAACTTTAACATGGCGGCATATGCAAATTAGGCATCACTAGCGTAACTTCGCTTTCCTTGACGAATTAACGCTAGTGCAACTTCGCTATCATTCGCCTCCCTGAGCGCAACTTCGGATTTTAGTGAATTAGCGGTGCCCTGGCGAAACTTTGCCTGGCATAGTGCGGCAAAGTGTGGCGAAGCCTGTGCTAGCGCAACTCCGCAGGTTAGTGAATTTGCCCCTTGGATGGAACTGCTTTCTGGCAGGCTCTTGTTTCTCCTACTCAATGTAACTGAATGTGTCTCAGTGGGACCTGGATTTTACTATTGAGTGCTGTTCTTAGATCTACCAGGCAGCTGTTATCTTGTGTTAGGGAGCTGATATCTGGTTACCTTCCCATTGATCTTTTGTTTGGCTACTGGGGGGGGGGGGGTGATATCACTCAGACTTGCACTACAGCAGTGACTGAAGTTTATCAGAGGACAAATAACATGACTGGGGGCAGCTGGGAAACTGACAATATGTCTAGCCCCATGTCAGATTTCAAAATTAAATTTAAAAACATCTGTTTGCTCTTTTGAGAAATGGATTTCAGTGTAGAATTCTGCTGAAGCACCACTATTAACTGAAAAAAAACATGTTTTCCCATGACAGTATCCCTTTAAGGAAAATATTACTTTATTTAAAAAATGTTATAAGCCTATATCTTGTTAAAGAAGTGGAATGACACAACAATTCCGCATATTTTGAAAGCTTAGATTGTCCCAAAAACAACATAGTTTTCCTAAGTAAACTAAAAATTCCCCTTTGAAATGGTTCTAAAGCAAAAGAGCACAAAATGTTCAAAACCATGTGGAAACAAAAGTGCCAAGGGGGTGGTGTTATAAAAGGGGTTAGCATTTAAGGTGGCTGCTAGATTGACACTGCACAGGCAGGATGATTAGTGCCAAGCAAGATATTACAATAGGAAGGATTCCCAGTTTCCCACTGAAGACTGCAGGGGGGCACAAGTCACATGACCAGGGGCAGCTGGGAAATTGACAAAATGTCTAGCCCCATGTAAGATTTCAAAATTGAATATAAAAAAATCTGTTTCCTCTTTAGAGAAATGGATTTCAGTGCAGAATTCTACTTGAGCAGCACTATTAACTGATGTTTTCCCATGACAGTATCCCTTTAATGGGAACAACTTTATAAACTGTTACATGACAATTTTATGGCACAGGTTGTTGAGGAACCAACCAGAAAAAAATGCTATTTTGGATCTAGTGATCTCTAATGACCCAGAACTTATAGCAAATGTGCAAGTCATTGAACCACTGTGTAATAGTGACCATAATGTTATATCTTTTAATGTCTGGTGCAAAAAAAAAATATACACTGGGGCAACAAAAACCATGATTTTCAGAAAAGCTAATTTTAGTGCCTTTAGGGCTGCCCTTCAGAGCATAGATTGTGGCATTATGTTTTAAGCTAAAAATGGTTGTCATTTAAAATGATACTAAATTGTTACTCTTCTCAATTTATTCCCTTACTGAGTAAATGTAGAAATACTATGAATGACCCTATGTAGCTTAATATAGAAGTAAAGAAGTTAATAGGAAAGAAGAGAAAGGCGTTTTAAACTACAAGTCTGTTGGGACAGAAACTGCATTTAATGAATATAAACAATATATATAATGTTGTAAAACAGCAATCCGGAAGGCAAAGGTAGGAAATGAGGAGTGCACTGCGGCTGAGGCTAAGACTAAAACACAATTTTTTTAAATATATTAAAAGTAAAAAGTTACAGGTTGAGAGTGTTGCTTCTTTAAATAATCAGTATGGTTGTAACTGATACAGAAAAGGCAAATGTGCTAAATCAGTTCTTTTCTTCAGTGTATACCAGGGGTGCCAAGGACGTTGATCGCCGTCTACCAGTAGATCCCGGCATTGTTCCTGGTAGACCGCGACCTGCCAACTGGCTGCGTGCGCCCTCCAAACATAAAGAGAATGCTGAAGAAGGCAGAAGAATGATGAGAATGCAGACTTGCCTGCAGTTGTGATCTCCCCCCTCGTGGCTCATTCCTCAGCCCTACGTGCTCAGCTTAGCTTGTAAACCAGCTGATGGCTGAGGGGAGCGAACTCACAGCACAGCCTCTTGTCTGGTTGCCCATCCCTCTCATGGAATGGTGCAAATCAGCTCCATCCAGTCTCCCTCCATCAACTGCCAGCCCCCTCTCCATCCCTTTCCCCTCACATAGAATGGTACACTGATGTGTGCATTTCCATCACTGTGGGCCCATAGGTTGAATTGACCAGTAAAAGGGTGGGTTTCCTATATCCTGCTGCACTGCTAATGAGGATGCCCCTCTCCCATGTGTCATGAGAAAAGGTTCCTGTCCTCTGCCCAAGGTGCCATTCCTGGGCCCATCCTCATTACTGTGAGTGTGGGGCTGGGCAGTGTGTCATAATAGTCAGCGCATATTTTATTCAGCGTGTGGTGAGTACTGCCTGCTAGTGTATTTTTAAGGCAATAAGTTATTACATTTACCTCTTAGTTAAGGATACTAGCCTGGGGCTTGTACCACACATCACCCTCACCTTACCTATAGCTGCCTGTGTATGCAGACCGTTGCATTTTAATAGCAGGGAGTAATGTAGGTTGGACTTTGCTTAAGTTTTTTAAAGGATCTGCTAAGGCAGGCAAGTCTGCATTCTTCTGCCTTAGGAGCCGGGCAGCACCTGCCATGAGGCAAGGTGAGATTGGTCAAGTCCCTAAGGGCCTGCAGCTCCTTTTCCTCTGGCTTCTAGTAGGTTAATATGGATGAGGCAGAGTTTTGCAGCAGGCTCCAGGGACCAACTATATATAATACACTATAGTATTATAACCATTTTATGGGCTGGATACTTGTTCTTGTGCCGTATGGTAGACGGCCCACTATTTTTATTAAGGTAGATCTCCTGATGAGGGCCAGGTGTCAAGAGTAGATCCCAGTGTAACAAAGTCTGGGCACCCCTGGTGTATACAATAGAGGAGCCACAGTTCCCAGGCTCACTTCATAGCTGCACTGTTGGCTCAGTTTGATCTAGTCAGTGGCTGACTCAGGATATGGTTCATAAAGCTTTAATAAAAATCAATGTGAACAAGGAGCCAGGGCCAGATGGCATACACTACCAGCCCCTATTTCTGATTTTCTCTGATTCACTTCCATCTGGTAAGGTACCTATAGATTGGAGAAAATCTGATTTCATTACAATATTTAATAAGGGGTTACAATCTCAGCCAGGCAATTATCAGCCAGTAAGTTTGACATCTGTGGTGGGCAAATTTTGTCCTAGTGAATGGCATTATGAGCAGCAATCAGCATGGCTTTATGAAGGATAGGTCATGTCAGACAAATTTGATTGCTTTTTATGATGAGGTAAGTAAGATGCTGGACAGGGTGATATGATAACTATGTATAAATATATCAGGGGATAATATAATAATCTCTCTAATGCTTTATTACTATTAGATCTTTTCAACTGAGACCGGGCATCCATTCTGATTAGTAGAAGGGAGGTTTTATTAAAATATTGGGAAATAGTTTTTGTGAGAGCTGTGAAGTTGTGGCATTCTCTCCCTGAATCAGTCATATTGGAAGATACAATAGAAAGCTTTACAAAGGGATTGGGAGGCTTTTTAGCAAGCAAGAAAATGACGTTTTATTGAAAACAGCTCATTACAAAGTTGATCCAGTGATTAGTTCAACTTTAGAGTCAGGAAGGAATTTTTTTAGGACTTGTTCAATAAAATCCAGAATAGTATCTGTTGGTGACAAGCAGCGATATATCCCAGTGTCTCCTTAGACACGTCAGCTGCAAAGTATTAATAAAAGGATTGTCCTAAAGATAAATGATATTGTACATAAAGTTGTTCTCCTCTATAAATACTGAAGTACATATTAAGATCTAATCATTGTATAAGAAATGTTTGGCTGAGGCCTGATTTGTAACACATTTCCTACATGCAAAACAATTAAATGTTTTCTTCTCTGTGTGGGTTTGTCATCGATGGACATTAAAGTCTGATGAAGTTTGAAAATATTGGAAGATACATATTGAGATACATGTTTGATTCACATGTTAAAACAAACTTATGGTTTTCCTTCTGTGTGAATTTAAGAGAGTATTTCTAAATTACTGTTACATGAAAATTATTTTCTGTTTTAATAGAATTAAGAAAATGTTTTTTCCCCATGTGGGTTCTTTCGTGGCGAGTAAGGGATAATCTCGTTGAAAAACATTTCCCACACTCCGAGCAAGAATAAGGTTTCTCTCCTGTGTGAGCTCTTCCGTGGGCACGAAGGTTTGATGAAGTAGCAAAGCATTTCCCACACTCCAAGCAAGAATACGGTTTCTCTCCCGTGTGAGCTCGTCCGTGGGCACGAAGGTGTGATGTAGTGGCAAAGCATTTCCCACACTCGGAACAAGAATAAGGTTTCTCCCCTGTGTGGTTTCGTCGTCGATGGACAGTAAGTTCTGTTGAACTGGCAAAGCATTTCTCACATTCAGAACAAGCAAATGGTTTTTCCCCTGTGTGAATCCTTTGATGACGAATACGGTTAGCTCGATTTGAAAAACATTTACCACACTGAAAACAGGAATAAGGTTTATCTCCCGTGTGGGTTCTAAGATGATCAATGAGGCACGATCGATTCGAGAAACACTTTTCACATTCAGAACAAGAATAAGGTTTCTCTCCTGTGTGAGTTCTCTGATGGACACTAAGTTCTTTTGGTGTAATAAAACATTTCCCACATTCAGAACAAACAAAAGGTTTCTCTCCTGTGTGGTTTTGTTGTCGATGGACAGTCAGTTCTGATGAAGTGCCAAAAGATTGCCCACAATCAGAACAAAAAACATGTTTCTTTATTATCTGGGTTTTTTTATGTCCATCAAAGTCTAAAATGTGCATAAAATTTGTATGGCCCTCAATGGCATCATCATTATATTCATTACCCTTTATTTTTAAAGGGCTGCTAAGCAGGCTGTATCCCATTATAGGAGTAGGTGTATCTGTTCCCTGTATCTGTTCAGTAAGTGGATTAATGCTGTAATATGATTGGTTACTCTCTTCACATGAAGTCACTTCCTCTTTGACAGCATGTGAATCAGAATTAGGTAACAAGATGCTTTTTTCATATGAATCTGCTTCCTCTTTTATAATGTCCAATATATGATTGGCTGACATGCTGCATCCCATGATAGGAGTAGGCATATCTGTTTCTTGTATCTGTTCTGTAAGTGGATTAATGCTGCAATCTGATTGGTTTCCCTCTTCACGTGAAGCCACTTCCTCCTTAATCCAATTGGCTGGTGGGGGCTGTTCCACTGGAGAAATGTCAGGGATTGTGATAGTTTCATCATTATTACAGGATAATGTTGCTTGCACATGTGATGTAACATTGCTCTCATCTTTATATTCACAGGTTGCTAAAGAGAATAATAAGAGACTTTTTTTTCTAACAATAATCAATCAGATGTTATACGACAAGCATTAAAGTAATTAATTATGACAACATCCCACTGTTGGGATTGCTTTCAGTGTGTCCGCTTGCTCTCCCAGCTCCTAAGCAAAAAGGGACAATATGTGGCCTTTATGGTGTGATCACCCCAATGGTCCAGAACAACTGCAGACATGTGGGAATCATGTGTTTCTGCCCAGCCTCCCTAGACCACTATGAGCTTCCCCTCAAAAAAGATTTTCTGCCTCCCAGTGTTTCCCCCCTGATTTCCTCCCCCAGGTAAGTGTTAAGCACACTCAAATTTTACACATAGTTACATTTACATAGTATACATTTAATATGTACAATATAGTATACCTTTTTGAGTGATTTAGGGGTTTTTTTATCACTCATATATGTATGTGCACAATTTGTCAACTTACACATACATATAAACACACAGTCCTTGGGGTAAACCTACTGCTAAACTACATAAAATTTCTACCACATTTTGAAAGTTTAGCTTGTCCTGAACAAACAATAATAATACTTTGGTGTAGTGATGTGCGGGCCACTCAACACCCGTAGGTTGGGCGGGATAAGGCTGACTATCACACATTGGGTTACGGGTGGGGAGAGCAGAAAAACAGCAAAAAAAACCCCTTAACTTGCCAGCTTCCGGCTGCACCAGCCTCCATTTTTAGGTGCACACCTGCCCTGCCCCACTCCCTTTCTTGATGTCAGAGCTGGGCTGGTCATGCGCAGAACTATAAATGGAGGCACTGGGCATGTTAGGGTGGTTGGGGGTTGAATTTTCATCGATATCACTACTTTGGTGGTAAGAAACAATTCTTTTTTTTTTATCTTGGTTACCTTGGGGCAATAAACTTACAAAAGTAAAAAAGTTTTTTTTTTCTTAAAATGTATCTCTCCTCACTCTGACATTTAGGAAAGGAAGGGAGGGAAAGGGGCAGTGCTAGAATTGAATTTTGTGGGGAGTTGGACAAACTGGATATGAAAGGTATGTGTCTCCTTTTATGTCTAAATTTTTACCGAAATGTAATATGTTCTACGATAGCTATAGACCAACTTTCCCGCATAGATTCTATGCTTTACATATTACAGAAAGCACCCGTTACTCACCCAGTGGGTGGAGCTGCTGAGGCTCCTCTTTCATTCCTTCCCTGTAAAGGTCCTTGTTTCCTTTTATATAGTCCCACTCGTCCAAGGAAAAATAGATGGAAACATGATGAGTCCTTATGGCAACCTGTCACACACAATGTTCCAGTCATCCCCCAGCCAGAGAAAGGGATTATCATCCACTGTTACTAAACAATAAGGGGCCGCTGTACCCACCTCTCCAGTCAGCAGCTGGATGATGTTGGACATGAGTTCCAGGATCTTCTTGTCATTCTTGTTATTTTCCTTCTGTATGACGGAGCCAGGGGCATGCAGGGCCCCCCCATCATCTGACTTCTTCCTAGGGATGTAGTGCTAAATATTGAAAGGAAGAGAGAATGGTGTTTGAGCTGCAGAGAGACCCCCTTTGTACAGACAGACAGTCTCTTGTCAGTGTGCCAGTCACAGTGCCCCTCACCTCTCCAGTCAGCAGATAGATCATCTCCAGTGTCAGATTCACCATTCTCTCCTTCTTCCCCCGCTCCTCCTCCTCCTCATTTTTATCCTTCTTCTTCCCCTTCATCCCTGTGTCACTCGCTTCCTCCCACATTCCCATTGGCTCCTTGTGGGAGGGACTGAGCTGGAAGTGACCCTGGAATTAAGCACTTACACATTTCTATACAGGATTATTCCCAGCAATATCCCCCAATAGAATTACAGGGGCCTAAACCTATATCAAAGCAAACCACATATACTGGCAGTAACTTTAAGCTCCAGTTATATTTTTGACTAGGCTGGTACCTACCTGTATAGTTGCATTTCTTTGGAAAATTGTCTAAAGATCATGGGCTTGATCCTCTCTCTCACCATTAGCTTTTATAGGAGAAAGATTGCTAAGACGGAGGGTCAGATTTATCAAAATGTGAGTTTAGAGCTTAATAAACAAAAAAAAAACTCATCCGCATTCTTTTCATTCCTATGGGATTTTTAGAACTGTATTTATCAAATGGTGAGTTCTAACTTTCACTCATTTATAAAAACGGTTCTGAACATCCCTCAGGAATGAATAGAATGTGGCTGAGTTTATTTTTTATTTTTTTTGTAACTTGCATTTTATTGATTTTCATAAAAACAAGAAAAGTACAGACATTTCCAATAATGCCAGGTAGCTAAGGTAAGTAACAATGGAATATCACTAGCAAACGCTGGCTACATTCAATACATATCCGTTGAAAGAAAAATCATAGGGAACAAGTGGGGGGAGGGTTAACAAAAAATAAGAACAAGCCCTACGAGATGCCTTCAAGTGTACAAGGTGGAGCAGCCCAGGGAGCCATTTCCTTACACATATACAATCAAACACAATGAATCATCAGCTCTCGTAAGAGTGAGCTTCTGCAGTCGTTAGGAAGTAGTTCCAGTTACCCCAGACTCTATCATGTAAGTGCAATGTGTTACTTATTCGGGAGGTCATTTCCTCAAATCTCTTATTACTCTCAAGCCTAGAAATAACCTCCCGAATAGTGGGAAGTGCAGGGGACTTCCATTTGGAGGTGATTGCCAACCGTGCCACCGTCGACACCTGGTTAACCCACTTTTGACCAGCGTTGCCTATACCAGTGACAGGGAGGGCTAACAACAAATGGGGCATCTCAATATCCAGAGAGGTTTTAAAAACCTTTGTTATCAGCTTAATAATATTTTCCCAAAAGTGTGTTAGTTTCGGACATTCCCATAAAACATGAAATAGAGAGCTCTTTTGTTGGCAGCCTCTCCAGCACATAGTACTGCATTGAGCAAACATTTTAGAGAGTCAGTCTGGGGTGAGGTACCACTTCATCTTCGTTTTATAAATACTCTCTTTCTGCTGGGTACACAACCGTCATTTTCTGCGCGTTCTCCCACATCCTTCCCCATTGGGAATGGGACCATTCCTTCCCCCCAAGCTTTTTCCCAGTATTGCATATAAGAGTGCTTAGGGAATGGCTTGTCCGGCATGGCATTGAGTAGGCAATATAATTGTGAGATCAGCCCCTTGTAAGGGAAACTGCTACCTAATATTTTCTCAAATGGAGACAGCTGTATCTGGGAATGTCGCCCTAACAAAGATGTAATGTAATGTTTAATCTGGAGATATTCCAGCTTTTTCCCCGTGCTCCAGTTACATTTTCTTAACAATTCGTCGTATGTGTATAACTGCTTCCTCAGCGGGTTAATAAAATCATTTATCCTATTAAACGCATGTGCTGCCCAATCCCATTGGTATGATGGCCCTTGGAGTCCGGATTAGCAGAGAGCAACAATAAAGCTGAAGGATATTTGCTAATCCGATATTTCGTTAAGCAATGTTTCCAGATCGAGAGGGTGAAAGTTATGGGCTTTGGGGCCAACGGTGAGTTTATTTATTAAGCGCTAAACTCACATTTTGATAAATCTGCCCCTAAGCTTGTAACTGATTTGCCCTGTCAGAGATATTTCCCTCTCAGGTCTCAGGCTTTGTTTCTATAGCTAGAGGAGCATAAAGCTCTGGTACATTCTTGTTATTTGCATAATATGTCTCCTTTACAGGAGCAGTATTCCTAATATATCACTAATGTCCTTCCATTTCTATTGGCCTCAATGTGCCCCAATCCCCCCTCCCCCCAAGCCTCCCCCTTATGTCACCACAGAGTCAGCCGACAGCCTATTCTTATCCCTACTATTCCCCCACTCTCCCTACCTGCTCCCCAGTATGTATAGCTGCCCCCCCACACAGCTCCAGTCTGTATCATCCCCTCAGGCTGCAGGACTAACAAATAGCAATTCACTTGTGCTGCCTGGAGCTGCTGCTGCTGCTGCTGCTGCCACATAAACTGCACTGAGTCAGTACAAAGTGTCCCTGGGAATAATCAGCTCATGTGTTGAGAACAACAAGGTAACGCTGCTCCTTTATTGCTAGTGCAGCCCCGATCCCTTACTCACCTGTTTCCCACGTGTGATAAGCCAGTGCAGGAGTTGCACAACTAGAGGAATCCACACAGAGATGCCAGACTGCAGGCTACAATTCAGCTTTATTCCTCGCTCTTCTCTCCACACTCTCTGCTCCTCCCCCTCACTTCCCCTTCCTCTGTCCATAACCTTTCTTATAACTCCGCCCATTACTGAGCTGCTAAACTGCTTCACTGTAACTGTGAATGTGATTGGGACCTCTCTCATTGGCTGTGACTGGAATGTGGGCGGTACAGAGAGCAGCAGAGAACAATGATTGGATTAGTGAGCACATGGGAGGGACAAAGAGTTAGGGACAGAGGGAAAACTCACAGATTGATTTGTGGATGTAAAAATAACTTTATTACTCAGGACTTTCAATCCCTGGAAACAGGAAGACTTATTAACGGCACAAAAACTAGTAACTATAGCAACCCCTCAGCAATAGCTAAGTGTGGAGTTAAACGTGTGCCTGGGAGTGTATTGTGGCTGCACACTTGTTACAAGAGGCTTGATAAAGGGCCCTGCAAGGCCCCAAATGTTGCCATTTGTTGTCTACTTGATAAAATGAGCCAATAAATTCCCATTGCTGAAGAATCACTACATTTAACAGTGTGCTGCAGTTATTTGATTTTACATGTTAATTCCCTGACCAGTGGCAGGTGGGGTAAATCACTGCTGAGCACCTGATCCCAAGGGATTATAGACAAGGTCTGAGCGCTCCATTATTGTGTGCAGCAGGGAGACACATTGGGGGGAATTCACAAAAGTGTCGGGAACGAAAAAATGTCTTTAAAATGTCGTAGAAAGTGTCGTAGCAACAGCCGACAAATTCACAGAGCATTTCTCCGCCAATTTCCCGACATGCACGTCACTTTTGAATTAGTGATGTTAAAAATGGGCGTGGATTTTTCGGCGCCACTTTTCCCAACATTTTTATGAATTACTCGTAAACTCATTTTTTTTTACCGACAATTTTTCAGACACTTTAGGCTCTCCAAAATGAAAATGTCTGTCAAATTGTCTTTTGTAAATGACGTTTGTACGATGAAAAGATATACGACATTTTAGAAAATTGTTGGACTTACGAGACATTCAGAGATGGTAACATCTGCCTTTGTGAATTTGCCATTCGTTTGACATTTTACAAATTTGTCAACCGCCACTTCTGGGTTACTTATTTTACTGACACTTTTGTGAATTCCCCCCAATGTCTGCAATGTCTCAGTGCATGAGCATTAACTGATCAAACGGAAGGGGTTGGGGTACATAGAGGTACCAGGGACAAAGTTAGAGGAGGTGGTGAAGTTCTCAAGAACAATTTTAAAAAACTAGGAGTAAAGTTGAGGGCGAGGACTTCCAAGGTAATTTCCTCAGATATATTCCCTGAGCCACGAGCAACACTAAGAAGACAATGGGAGATTAATGCCTGGCTGAGAGATTGGTGTAGGGAGGAGGGTTTTGGGTTTTTGGAGAACTGGGCTGATTTCTCAGTAGGCTACAGGCTCTTTGCTAGGGATGGGGGCACCTCAATGATGATGGGGCAGCTGTTTTGGGAGAGAAGATGGCTAGAGGGTTGGAGGAGATTTTAAACTAAGCGTGGGCAAAGGAAGGGAAAATGCAGAGGAAATTTGGTTGGGGTTAAGGATAGGGAGGAGCACATGTCATATGTTCAATGTGGTACCAGTATTAAATGTATGTTTGCAAATGCAACAAGTCTGACTGGTAAAATGGGAGAGCTGGAGGTGCTGGTGGGAAAATATGATGTGATTGGCTGAAACATGTCTGAATGAGTCACATGACTGGGCAGTAAATATCAGTGGCTATACTTTGTTTCGGAGGGACAGAGGCAATAGAAAAGGAGGAGGAGGGGTATGTCTGTATGTTAGGCAGGATTTAAAAGCTTATATAAAGGAGGAGGTTATGTTAGAAAATGAGTGACGAGGAGGAGGCGAAGCTCCTTATGCAAATAGATAAAGGCTGCTAGTTTGGGTAAAGTAATGACACTACCACAGTCAATGTCTGGATAATTGTAGATACCCATAATAATAACATGACCTAGTTGTGACATTGACTCTATTTGAAATAGTATCTGGACTTCCTTTACATCACTTATACAAGGTGGTTTATAGCACACACCAATGATAATTTTCTTTGTAACCTTTTGCCCAGTCAAAATCTCTACCCCAGAGGGATTCTACTCCCTCCCCTGTGCCATCCATGGTTATTGCTTTAGAACATAGCTTTAATTCAGGCTTTACATACAAACACACTCATCCAGCCCAGTCACATGTTTCATCCCACCAGGTCTCAGTTATACCGATATCATAATTTTTAGAGCATGCAATAAAAGGAGCACAGTAGGAGGGGGACAGCCAATCACAGCCCTGCAGTCACACAAGCACAGACAGGCTTCAGTTCCCTATCAGGTCCTGCTAGCTGCTGATTGGTTCCTGTCCTACAGTGCAGTGAGCTGAGTGCACAGCCTGGGAATTCAGGGAGCAGCAAGTGGAAGAGAAGGGAGGGATTATTAGGGTTTTTGCAGAAATATTCAATAAATCAGCCTGAAACACTACTTTTTAAAGCACAATTCTTCTATATCTAAATGAGTATAATGTACTGGTACATTCTTATTTTTTACACAACATGTCTCCTTTAACTCTAGCTTTCCCATTTCACCTGTGCATTTGCCAGAATACAGCAGAGGTTACTACTTTTCCTTATGTAATTTACATTACTTAAAGGAGAATTAGATCTTAAAGGAGAACTAAAGTTTAACTAAAGAAGGTAGAAATGTTGTACATGATGTTTTGGGTTTCTGTAACAGCCCAACACAACCACAGCCCCTTAGCAGTAAAGATCTGTGTCTCCAAAGATGCCCCAGTAGCTCCCCATCTTCTTTTCTGCTGATTCACTGCACATGCTCTGTGCTGCTGTCACTTACTGAGCTTAGGGAGCCACTCACAATATACAGTACACATAGAATAGAAATGTCACAATATAAGGTTGATTAGTAATTAATACACATAATTACTACATGGCAGCACAGAAACCAGTGCAATTAGCATCAGCATTTAATAATCAGCAAACCTGTAGCATCAGCTTATATTACAGGGGAAGCTCATTTTCTGCTGGATAATTAGTGACGAGCCCTAAGCTTAGCTTCTCAACAGCCAATCAGAGCCCACTGAGCATGTGAGTGTCACAGACACTTTCCAAGATGGTGACCCCCTGTGACAAGTTTGAAGTCCTGGATCATTGCTGCTATTGACAAGCTCAAACTTTAGCCTCGTGCAATAAGTTCACTATATAAAATATGCCATTTTTAGCCATATTCAGTTTTAGGGTTTAGTTCGCCTTTGAGTTAGTAATAGCATGTTTTCCTTGTAACAGAGGGATCTCCTTAGCTGGTAAATTGTATGTCACCTCACTCCTCCCTCATGACTCCTTTCTAATCCCACTGCCCAGTCTACCCTAGCTTCCCCAGAATTCTTAAACTCAACCCCACCCCTGCCTAGTTTAAACACTCCTCCAACTTCTTAGCCATTCTTTCATTCTTACTTACATCTGGGATGGTACCTATGGATTGGAGGAAAGCTACAGTATATTATTCCTTTTTTTAAAAAGTAATTCCAATGTCAGCCTGTTAGTTTAACATTCGCGGTCAAATGAAATTATGAAGGAAGACTGGTGCTTAAGGGTAGGGATGTCGCGGACTGTTCGCCGGCGAACTTGTTCGCGCGAACATCGGCTGTTCACGTCCGCCGCAAGTTCGCGAACGTCGCGCGACGTTCGCCATTTTGGGTTCGCCTTACCTGGCGCTTTTTTTTGACCTCTCACCCCAGACCAGCAGATACATGGCAGCCAATCAGGAAGCTCTCCCTCCTGGACCACCCCCACACCCCCTGGACCACTCCCCTTCCATATATAAACTGAAGCCCTGCAGCGTTTTTTCATTCTGCCTGTGTGTGCTTGGAAGAGCTAGTGTAGGGAGAGAGCTGCTAGTGATTTCACTGATTTGAGGGACAGTTGATAGTAAGTTTGCTGGCTAGTAATCTACTTGATACTGCTCTGTATTGGAGGGACAGAAGTCTGCAGGGGTTTGAGGGACATTTTAGGGTAGCTTTGCTGGCTAGTAATCTACCTTCTACTGCAGTGCTCTGTATGTAGCTGCCTGCTGTGGGCACTGATCTCTTCTGATCTCATCTGCTGACTGCTGTAATAACCCAATAGTCCTTGTAAGGACTGCTTTTATTTTCTTTTTTGTTGTTTTACTTTGCTACTTTAACAGCTAAGTGCTATTAGTCTAGCAGTGTTGGGGAGTGGGACTGGTGTGCTACTGTGCTGCTCCTAGTAGTTCAGCAGCACCAACCCGAGAATATTTTTTTTTTTTAATATACATATAATTTTTTTTTTATTTTACTTATCTTACTGTTCTTTAAGGTGTCCAGTGCTGTTTGCTGTTCTTCATAGTAGTGCACCAATAGTAGTGCACTTGCAGGCATTATTTGCCCAGTGGCCATCTAGCTGTGTGAGCTTGTTCACATTCTGACTAAATATCAATAATAATACCGTCTCCAGAAACACCACCTGAGTGACGTTTTTCAAGCAGCAATAATATATTCCGTATCCACCACTGCTGTAGTGTATACGTTGACCTTGTAGGCATTATTTGCCCAGTGTGTTCTTCATTTTCAAACCACTGCCACTTAGCTGTGTGAGCTTGTTCACATTCTGTCTAAATATCAATAATAATACCGTCTCCAGAAACACCACCTGAGTGACGTTTTTCAAGCAGCAATAATATATTCCGTATCCACCACTGCTGTAGTGTATACGTTGACCTTGTAGGCATTATTTGCCCAGTGTGTTCTTCATTTTCAAACCACTGCCACTTAGCTGTGTGAGCTTTTTCACATTCTGTCTAAATATCAATAATAATACCGTCTCCAGAAACACCACCTGAGTGACGTTTTTCAAGCAGCAATAATATATTCCGTATCCACCACTGCTGTAGTGTATACGTTGACCTTGTAGGCATTATTTGCCCAGTGTGTTCTTCATTTTCAAACCACTGCCATCTAGCTGTGTGAGCTTGTTCACATTCTGTCTAAATATCAATAATAATACCGTCTCCAGAAACACCACCCGAGTGACGTTTTTCAGGCAGCAATAATATATTCCGTATCCACTGCTGTAGTAGTGTATACGTTGACCTTGTAGGCCTTGTTTGCCCAGTGTGTTCTTCTTCTTCTTCATTTTCAAACAACTCCCATCTAGCTGTGTGAGCTTGTTCACATTTTGTCTAAATATCAATAATAATACCGTCTCTAGAAACACCACCCGAGTGACGTTTTTCAAGCAGCAATAATATATTCCGTATCCACCACTGCTGTAGTGTATACGTTGACCTTGTAGGCATTATTTGCCCAGTGTGTTCTTCATTTTCAAACCACTGCCACTTAGCTGTGTGAGCTTGTTCACATTCTGTCTAAATATCAATAATAATACCGTCTCCAGAAACACCACCTGAGTGACGTTTTTCAAGCAGCAATAATATATTCCGTATCCACCACTGCTGTAGTGTATACATTGACCTTGTAGGCATTATTTGCCCAGTGTGTTCTTCATTTTCAAACCACTGCCACTTAGCTGTGTGAGCTTGTTCACATTCTGTCTAAATATCAATAATAATACCGTCTCCAGAAACACCACCTGAGTGACGTTTTTCAAGCAGCAATAATATATTCCGTATCCACCACTGCTGTAGTGTATACGTTGACCTTGTAGGCATTATTTGCCCAGTGTGTTCTTCTTTTTCAAACCACTGCCACTTAGCTGTGTGAGCTTTTTCACATTCTGTCTAAATATCAATAATAATACCGTCTCCAGAAACACCACCTGAGTGACGTTTTTCAAGCAGCAATAATATATTCCGTATCCACCACTGCTGTAGTGTATACGTTGACCTTGTAGGCATTATTTGCCCAGTGTGTTCTTCATTTTCAAACCACTGCCATCTAGCTGTGTGAGCTTGTTCACATTCTGTCTAAATATCAATAATAATACCGTCTCCAGAAACACCACCCGAGTGACGTTTTTCAGGCAGCAATAATATATTCCGTATCCACTGCTGTAGTAGTGTATACGTTGACCTTGTAGGCCTTGTTTGCCCAGTGTGTTCTTCTTCTTCTTCATTTTCAAACAACTCCCATCTAGCTGTGTGAGCTTGTTCACATTTTGTCTAAATATCAATAATAATACCGTCTCTAGAAACACCACCCGAGTGACGTTTTTCAAGCAGCAATAATATATTCCGTATCCACCACTGCTGTAGTGTATACGTTGACCTTGTAGGCATTATTTGCCCAGTGTGTTCTTCATTTTCAAACCACTGCCACTTAGCTGTGTGAGCTTGTTCACATTCTGTCTAAATATCAATAATAATACCGTCTCCAGAAACACCACCTGAGTGACGTTTTTCAAGCAGCAATAATATATTCCGTATCCACCACTGCTGTAGTGTATACGTTGACCTTGTAGGCATTATTTGCCCAGTGTGTTCTTCATTTTCAAACCACTGCCACTTAGCTGTGTGAGCTTGTTCACATTCTGTCTAAATATCAATAATAATACCGTCTCCAGAAACACCACCTGAGTGACGTTTTTCAAGCAGCAATAATATATTCCGTATCCACCACTGCTGTAGTGTATACGTTGACCTTGTAGGCATTATTTGCCCAGTGTGTTCTTCTTTTTCAAACCACTGCCACTTAGCTGTGTGAGCTTGTTCACATTCTGTCTAAATATCAATAATAATACCGTCTCCAGAAACACCACCTGAGTGACGTTTTTCAAGCAGCAATAATATATTCCGTATCCACTGCTGTAGTGTATACGTTGACCTTGTAGGCATTATTTGCCCAGTGTGTTCTTCTTTTTCAAACCACTGCCACTTAGCTGTGTGAGCTTGTTCACATTCTGTCTAAATATCAATAATAATACCGTCTCCAGAAACACCACCTGAGTGACGTTTTTCAAGCAGCAATAATATATTCCGTATCCACCACTGCTGTAGTGTATACGTTGACCTTGTAGGCATTATTTGCCCAGTGTGTTCTTCTTTTTCAAACCACTGCCACTTAGCTGTGTGAGCTTGTTCACATTCTGTCTAAATATCAATAATAATACCGTCTCCAGAAACACCACCTGAGTGACGTTTTTCAAGCAGCAATAATATATTCCGTATCCACCACTGCTGTAGTGTATACGTTGACCTTGTAGGCATTATTTGCCCAGTGTGTTCTTCATTTTCAAACCACTGCCATCTAGCTGTGTGAGCTTGTTCACATTCTGTCTAAATATCAATAATAATACCGTCTCCAGAAACCCCACCCGAGTGACGTTTTTCAGGCAGCAATAATATATTCCGTATCCACTGCTGTAGTAGTGTATACGTTGACCTTGTAGGCCTTGTTTGCCCAGTGTGTTCTTCTTCTTCTTCATTTTCAAACAACTCCCATCTAGCTGTGTGAGCTTGTTCACATTTTGTCTAAATATCAATAATAATACCGTCTCTAGAAACACCACCCGAGTGACGTTTTTCAAGCAGCAATAATATATTCCGTATCCACCACTGCTGTAGTGTATACGTTGACCTTGTAGGCATTATTTGCCCAGTGTGTTCTTCATTTTCAAACCACTGCCACTTAGCTGTGTGAGCTTGTTCACATTCTGTCTAAATATCAATAATAATACCGTCTCCAGAAACACCACCTGAGTGACGTTTTTCAAGCAGCAATAATATATTCCGTATCCACCACTGCTGTAGTGTATACGTTGACCTTGTAGGCATTATTTGCCCAGTGTGTTCTTCATTTTCAAACCACTGCCACTTAGCTGTGTGAGCTTGTTCACATTCTGTCTAAATATCAATAATAATACCGTCTCCAGAAACACCACCTGAGTGACGTTTTTCAAGCAGCAATAATATATTCCGTATCCACCACTGCTGTAGTGTATACGTTGACCTTGTAGGCATTATTTGCCCAGTGTGTTCTTCTTTTTCAAACCACTGCCACTTAGCTGTGTGAGCTTGTTCACATTCTGTCTAAATATCAATAATAATACCGTCTCCAGAAACACCACCTGAGTGACGTTTTTCAAGCAGCAATAATATATTCCGTATCCACTGCTGTAGTGTATACGTTGACCTTGTAGGCATTATTTGCCCAGTGTGTTCTTCTTTTTCAAACCACTGCCACTTAGCTGTGTGAGCTTGTTCACATTCTGTCTAAATATCAATAATAATACCGTCTCCAGAAACACCACCTGAGTGACGTTTTTCAAGCAGCAATAATATATTCCGTATCCACCACTGCTGTAGTGTATACGTTGACCTTGTAGGCATTATTTGCCCAGTGTGTTCTTCTTTTTCAAACCACTGCCACTTAGCTGTGTGAGCTTGTTCACATTCTGTCTAAATATCAATAATAATACTGTCTCCAGAAACACCACCTGAGTGACGTTTTTCAAGCAGCAATAATATATTCCGTATCCACCACTGCTGTAGTGTATACGTTGACCTTGTAGGCATTATTTGCCCAGTGTGTTCTTCTTTTTCAAACCACTGCCACTTAGCTGTGTGAGCTTGTTCACATTCTGTCTAAATATCAATAATAATACCGTCTCCAGAAACACCACCTGAGTGACGTTTTTCAAGCAGCAATAATATATTCCGTATCCACCACTGCTGTAGTGTATACGTTGATCTTGTAGGCATTATTTGCCCAGTGTGTTCTTCATTTTCAAACCACTGCCATCTAGCTGTGTGAGCTTGTTCACATTCTGTCTAAATATCAATAATAATACCGTCTCCAGAAACACCACCTGAGTTGTTGTTGTTTTTGTTTTAAAAATAATGCCAGGCAAAGGCAGGCCGCCACGCAGAGGCACTAGGGGCCGTGCTGCTATGCTATCCTGTGGCCCTAGGAAATTGCCCAGTTTTAAAAAGGCAATGACCCTGAACTCCCAAAATGCTGAAGAGGTAGTTGACTGGCTTACACAGCACACCCCATCCTCTACCGTTTCTAACTTTACCACAACATCCTCATCCTCCACTGCTATGGGCACCCCACGTAACACTTCCTCCACCACCGGCGCCCCTTCTTCACTGGAGTCAGAGGAGTTATTTTCACATGAGTTTCTTGAACTGAGTGATGCGCAACCATTATTGGCAGAAGAAGATGAAGGAGATGAGGACGTTACACCAGATTTAATTCTGGCAGAGAACACAACAGAGATGGACATAATGAGTGATGGCGAGGAGGTCCCCGCTGCTGCTTCCTTCTGTGAGCTGTTAGAAGAAATTGATGCATCTGAGGAGAATGATGATGAGGAGATTGATGTTTTGTGGGTGCCCAGTAGAAGAGAGCAAGAGGAGGATAGTTCAGATGGAGAGACGGAGAGTCAGAGAGGCAGGAGGAGAATAAGACTTAGAAGAAGCAGGGAGGACAGCTCGCAGGGAACAGTAGGGCAACAACATGTATCGGCACCTGTGGTCAGCCGGCCAACGCACCCGCCATTGCCGCCAACGGCCGCCGACTTCTACTTTTACCGCCAGATTGCCAGCCTCAAAAAGGTCAGCAGTGTGGGATTTTTTTAATGTGTGTGCCTCTGACAAAAGCGTTGTAATTTGCAATGAGTGCAGTCAGAAACTGAGTCTTGGGAAGCCCAACAGCCACATAGGTACAACTTCTATGCGAAGGCACATGAACGGCAAGCACAAAGCACTTTGGGAGCAACACCTCAAAGGCAACAGGCAAACTAAAAGCCACCCTCCTTCTGGTCCAGCATCTTACTGCTCTACCTCTGCTGTCCTTGACCCGTCTGAACCACCCTCCACTCCGCCTTCCACCTTGACCACCAGTTCCCATTCCCAGTCATCTGCCCCCAGCCAAGTTTCTGTGAGGGCCATGTTTGAGCGTAAGAAGCCAATGTCTGCGAGTCACCCCCTTGCCCGGCGTCTGACAGCTGGCTTGTCCACACTCTTAGCCCGCCAGCTTTTACCATACCAGCTGGTGGACTCTGAGGCCTTCCGCAAATTTGTAGCAATTGGGACACCGCAGTGGAAGGTACCCAGCCGCAATTTTTTTTCAAAAAAGGGAATACCACACCTGTACCACCATGTGCAGAGCCAAGTCACCGCATCTCTGTCACTTAGTGTTGGGCCAAAGGTCCATGTGACTACTGACGCATGGTCCTCCAAGCATGGTCAGGGCAGGTATGTCACCTACACTGCCCACTGGGTGAACTTGGTCATGGCTGGGAAGCAGGAAATGTGTGGCTCAACAACGACAGTGGAGTTGGTGTCACCGCCACGGATTGCACGCGGTTCTGCCACCACCTCTACTCCTCCTTCGCTCTCTACCTCGTCTTCTTCCTCTTCTTCGTCCTCTGCTGCTGGGTCCTCCTCCTCCACACCTGTGCACCCCCAGCTCCCCCTAGGCTATTCGACGTGCCAGGTACGCCGTTGTCATGCTGTCTTGGGGATGACGTGCCTGGAAAGCAAAAACCATACCGGATCTGTACTCCTGTCATCTCTGCAGTCACAGGCCGATCGGTGGCTGACCCCACACCAACTGAAGATCGGAAAAGTGGTGTGTGACAACGGAAGCAATCTGTTGGCAGCACTGAGACTGGGCAATTTAACACATGTGCCCTGCATGGCACATGTTCTGAATTTAATAGTACAACGTTTTGTCTCAAAGTACCCAGGATTCCAGGACGTTCTCAGGCAGTCCAGGAAGGTGTCGGCCCATTTCAGACGTTCCTATACAGCCATGGCACGCCTTGCTGACATTCAGCAGCGGTACAACATGCCAGTCAGGCGTTTGATTTGCGACAGCCAGACTCGCTGGAATTCAACGCTCCTCATGTTGGAACGTCTGCTGCAACAACAAAGAGCCGTCAACGAATACCTGTTTGAACTGGGTGGTAGGACTGGATCTGCAGAGCTGGGGATTTTTTTCCCCCGTTACTGGGTGCTTATGCGCGATGCCTGCAGGCTCATGCGCCCTTTTGAAGAGGTTACAAATATGGTCAGTCGCACCGAAGGCACCATCAGCGACCTAATACCCTTTGCTTTCTTCCTGGAGCGTGCCGTGCGACGAGTGACAGATGAGGCTGTAGACCAGCGTGACGAGGAGCAGGAAGCGCACGATTTCTGGTCGGAATCACCAGAACGAACCCAGGCACCTGCTGCAACGCAGGGAGAGGTGTCAGAAGTGGAGTCAGAGGAGGAAGGTGGCTTTGTGGAGGAGGAGGACCAACAGGAGCAGGCTTCCCAGGGGGCTAGTGGTGACCTTTTGGGGACCCCTGGTCTTGTACGTGGCTGGGGGGAGGAGAACGTGGATGATGCAGTCCTTGATAACGAGGAAGCGGAGATGGATACCTCTGCATCCAACCTTGTGAGAATGGGGTCTTTCATGCTGTCATGCCTGTTGAAGGACCCCCGTATCAAGAGGCTTAAGGAGAAGGACCTGTACTGGGTCGCGACTCTACTAGACCCTCGGTACAAGCATAAAGTGGCAGAAATGTTACCAACATACCACAAGTCTGAAAGGATGCTGCATTTACAAACCAGCCTGCAAAACATGTTGTACAATGCTTTTAAGGGTGATGTCACTTCAGGAACTCATCAACATTCCAGGGGCAGAGGTGCCAGTAATCCTGCCACGAGCGCACCTGCAAGGACAAAGCACTTTGGCCACTCTGTAACGTCAGACATGCAAATGTTTTTTTGTCCAAGGCAGCGGCAGAACCCTTCTGGATCCACCCTCAAAGAACGCCTCGACCGGCAGGTAGCGGACTACCTGGCATTAACTGCAGATATCGACACTCTGAGGAGCGATGAACCCCTGGACTACTGGGTGCGCAGGCTTGATCTGTGGCCAGAGCTGTCACAATTTGCCATGAACCTCTTGTCTTGCCCAGCCTCAAGTGTCCTCTCAGAAAGGACCTTCAGTGCAGCAGGAGGGATTGTAACTGAGAAGAGAACTCGCCTAGGTCACAAAAGTGTGGATTACCTGACCTTTATTAAAATGAATGAGGGGTGGATCTCGGAGGGTTACTGCACGCCGGAAGACTTGTTCTGAGTTTCTGATTCTGACTCCCCATGCAGCTGTCCTTCTCTGCACGCCTCATGACTCCACATACAGCTGTCCTTTAGCGTCCTCCTCCCTCCACCACCGTTACAAACTAGGGTGCAAACCCTACTGGTTTAATTTGATTCCAGGTAAATCCTGAGTTTTTCTGGCCTCTGTGCTTCAGTGGCTGCGACCAAAAAAAACAGAATATTTTCAGCATTTATATGGCATATTTTTTCTGGCCTCTGTGCTTCAGTGGCTGTGACAAAAAAAATGAATATTTTCAGCATTTATATGGCATATTGTTTCGGCCTCTGTGCTTCAGTGGCTGTGACAAAAAAATGAATATTTTCAGCATTTATATGGCATATTTTTTCTGGCCTCTGTGCTTCAGTGGCTGCGACCAAAAAAACAGAATATTTTCAGCATTTATATGGCATATTTTTCCTGGCCTCTGTGCTTCAGTGGCTGCGACAAAAATAAATGAATATTTTCAGCATTTATATGGCATATTTTTTCTGGCCTCTGTGCTTCAGTGGCTGTGACAAAAAAATGAATATTTTCAGCATTTATATGGCATATTTTTTCTGGCCTCTGTGCTTCAGTGGCTGCGACCAAAAAAAACAGAATATTTTCAGCATTTATATGGCATATTTTTCCTGGCCTCTGTGCTTCAGTGGCTGCGACCAAAAAATTTAATATTTTCAGCATTTATATGGCATATTTTTTCTGGCCTCTGTGCTTCAGTGGCTGCGACAAAATAAATGAATATTTTCAGCATTTATATGGCATATTTTTTCTGGCCTCTGTGCTTCAGTGGCTGCGACCAAAAAAAACAGAATATTTTCAGCATTTATATGGCATATTTTTCCTGGCCTCTGTGCTTCAGTGGCTGCGACCAAAAAAATTTAATATTTTCAGCATTTATATGGCATATTTTTTCTGGCCTCTGTGCTTCAGTGGCTGCGACAAAAATAAATGAATATTTTCAGCATTTATATGGCATATTTTTTCTGGCCTCTGTGCTTCAGTGGCTGTGACAAAAAAATGAATATTTTCAGCATTTATATGGCATATTGTTTCGGCCTCTGTGCTTCAGTGGCTGCGACCAAAAAAATGGAATATTTTCAGCATTTATATGGCATATTTTTTCTGGCCTCTGTGCTTCAGTGTCTGCGACAAAAAAATTTTATATTGTTAGCATTTATATGGCATATTTTTCCTGGCCTCTGTGCTGCAGTGGCTGCGACAAAAATTTTTTTTATATTGTTTGCATTTATATGGCATATTTTTTCTGGCCTCTGTGCTGCAGTGGCTGCGACAAAAAAAAATTAATATTGTTTGCATTTATATGGCATATTTTTTCTGGCCTCTGTGCTGCAGTGGCTGCCACAAAAAAAAATTAATATTTTCAGCATTTATATGGCATATTGTTTCTGGCCTCTGTGCTTCAGTGGCTGCGACAAAAAAAACATAATTTTTCAGGAAAGTACACATGCCTAATTTTTCAGGGTTCTGCAACAGTGGCAAAATCGCATCTTTTATGGTCACCGCAGGTGATCAATAAAGTAGACCAAAACTGGGCCCACACTGCAGAATCAGTGTTTTTTGGTTCACTTCACTGTACATTGAATTACCTCTGCCTGACCGTGCACGTGCGCACAAGCACGGTGACTGCTAAACACACCACTACAGAAATATTGCCACCAACAGGACGAACATCCTGGAGGTGACAAGCAACTAGTAATTAAAAACTATTATTTGCTCACTTGACGGTATCATTCATTAAAGCTCTTTGCGTCTTTTAGCGTTGCAGTAAGCGCCGCGTTTCGTCTTTGCGTGTGAACAGGCTGTAACCTTTACACGACTTGATTGGCATGTAGACGCTGGACGTTTTAAAGCATTTTATTACACAGGTTTAGAAATGTAGTGTGATTTCTACCCTTTACAGCACAAAACGCAGCGCTGTGTCAACAATGGATTTTTTAGAAACATATTTGCCCTTGATCCCCCTCTGGCATGCCACTGTCCAGGTCGTTGCACCCTTTAAACAACTTTAAAATCATTTTTCTGGCCAGAAATGTCTTTTTTAGCTTTTAAAATTCGCCTTCCCATTGAAGTCTATGGGGTTCGCGACGTTCGCGAACCGTTCGCATTTTTGACGCAAGTTCGCGAATATGTTCGCGAACTTTTTTTCCGACGTTCGCTACATCCCTAGCTGACACTACTGGTAGCCCCGCCTATGTGAACTAACTTTTTTGAATGCTTCTGTTGCTCTCCAAATTCTAATTACGTTTGAATGTAGCTCAGAGGTTGAAAAGGTTGGGGATCCTTGATCTATAATGTAAGAACAAAATAAATCCAGTGCAGTGAGTGGGACCCTCCCCTGAGTGCTGCACTCCAGATCCCACAGCAAAGCCTCCTGCACTGTGTTACTTGTCTGGAAGTCCGGAGCCCACACATTCCCCTTATTGCCTCCCCTCTCAACCACATCTGCCCATATTGTACCCGGGGGGCTCCTCTATCTCTGGGGGGAAGGTGGAAGAGAAAGAATTTATGGAACATGATACAAATATGAAAGAAATGAGCCCACGAAAAGAACCGGAATATTTCCAGGGAGAATCCTGAATAAACCTGAGCTGTTCCGGCCAATCTCTGTAACCAGCGACCAAATAAGCCCTTTAGTGGGCACGGGCATATACTAGGGAACAGGATCCCACACAAACTGGGCGCATTTATCATCAGAGAGAAGAGAAACCCCCCATTTTTCAGACTCTGGAAACACAGACCGATATATGCCCCAAAACTTCCACAAGCGACAATACATGGGCGGGGTTTGTATAATCACCCAATAAGAACTAAAGTCGAACTCTGAGAGCTGACCAATCAGCGATCCGGAAAAGCTGAATATAAGGAGGTCGGGAAACTAAAGATATTCGATTTTAGGCAGCTCGTGTGAGTGAATTGGATCGAGAATGGCAGCTACAACTGAGTCCGCTCCTGTTGCTCCCCCGGCAGAACCAGCCGCTGCCAAGAAGACAAAGAAGCAGCAGCCGAAGAAAGTAGCGGGAGGCGCAAAAGCCAAGAAACCCTCCGGGCCCAGCGCGTCTGAGCTGATCGTCAAAGCCGTGTCCGCCTCTAAGGAGCGCAGCGGGGTGTCCCTGGCCGCTCTCAAGAAGGCTCTGGCTGCCGGAGGCTACGATGTGGACAAGAACAACAGCCGCCTCAAGCTGGCTCTCAAGGCCTTGGTCACTAAGGGGACTCTCACCCAAGTCAAAGGCACCGGAGCCTCCGGATCCTTCAAGCTCAACAAGAAGCAACTGGAGACCAAGGACAAGGCGGTGGCCAAGAAGAAGCCCGCGGCGCCCAAAGCCAAGAAACCAGCAGCCGGGGCAAAGAAGGCGCCCAAGTCCCCGAAAAAGCCCAAGAAGGTCTCGGCAGCAGCAAAGAGCCCCAAGAAGGTGAAGAAACCGGCAAAGGCCGCCAAAAGCCCCAAGAAACCGAAGGCTGTTAAAGCCAAGAAGGTGGCCAAGAGTCCCGCTAAAAAGGCCACCAAGCCCAAAACTGCCAAGAGCCCAGCAAAGGCCAAAGTCTCCAAACCCAAAGCGGCTAAAGCCAAGAAGCCTGCGCCTAAGAAATAATGTGCCCGCAACCCCTGCTCGTCCCACCAAAGGCTCTTTTCAGAGCCACCACTTCCTCCATTAAAACAGCTAATACTGTATGAATGGCTTAATTATCTCACGGGAAGGGTTTCCAGTATCATCACCTGAATCTCCCATCAAATTATACTTTTGGACCTCCGCTCCATTTTCCACTTATATTTGTATCACACGCAACTCACTGCGCAAATTTACAGTATTACACTGCCACCGTGTGGCCAATTGCACCTATTTCACATAAGTACTTCCAATGCTTTCCAAAATGCTTCGGGTTTCCTGCTGTGCTTTTTATAAATGATTGTGAAATCCAGCTGGATGTTTCTAAGACTAATATAGGCCGATTTTGTGTCATAAAGCTGTACATTTAACAACTCAGACCCCACTTACTGTGCTCAATTTCTACTTTCCTTTGGGGATTGGGTTGAAGCACCCTGGGAATGCGAATGATCCCAGTCTCCCCTCCCCCCTTTTATCTGAGCCGGATGCCAAACTCTCACTTTCTCTCTATTAATATTGGATACAACTGTATATGAACGGAAGGGACTTGTACTGGATACATTTATATCCTTCTCTTGCTCTACCCACGGCTGATTTTGGAAAGTTTTAATGACTTCCTGGAATAAAACTTACGTCTTTATTTTGATAATTGAATCCATGCGTTATGATTGGATTTTGAAGGTGCCAATCAATGTTCGTTTATTGAGGTATGATCTATTTATGTTCAATTGTTTTAAACTGAAATGTTCCCCTGCGTGAGATTAATACGCCTTCACGGGTAAGGCGCCGGCTCCAATACAATCTGAGATTATCTAAACGGAATATAAGAATGGGACACTGACTGTGCTTTATAGACACTGAGATTATTTTGGCGGGCTGGCTATGGCAGGGTTTTTTCACTGGTCCAAAAGGAATTGTGATTTACATGACTTCAAGTTCCTTATTAGCAAATCAAAGAAGAAGATTTAGAGCGGGCTCTTTTAAATTTGAATTCTAGCCTTCCCGCCAGGGTATAATTACGTCACAGAACGACTGGTTATTGATCAGCAAATCAAATGGGAGTATTTAAAGCGGGCTCTCACATTCGATGTTATAGCCTTCCAATCAAAAACGAGAGACTGTGTATAAATAAGAGGCACGAAACCATTCGCTTCATAACATTTTTTGTTGCGTTGTATAGCTATGGCTCGTACAAAACAGACCGCCCGCAAGTCCACCGGAGGGAAGGCTCCTCGCAAACAGTTGGCCACTAAGGCAGCCAGGAAGAGCGCTCCGGCCACTGGGGGTGTCAAGAAGCCGCATCGTTACCGCCCAGGTACTGTCGCTCTCCGAGAAATCCGACGTTACCAGAAATCGACCGAGCTGCTGATTCGCAAATTGCCTTTCCAGCGCCTGGTTCGTGAGATCGCTCAGGATTTCAAGACCGACCTGCGTTTCCAGAGCTCGGCAGTCATGGCTCTGCAGGAGGCCAGCGAGGCTTATCTGGTCGGCTTGTTTGAGGACACCAACCTGTGCGCCATCCACGCCAAGAGGGTCACCATCATGCCCAAGGACATCCAGCTGGCCCGCAGGATCCGAGGCGAGAGGGCTTAGATACAGTTGCGACTTTTCTTACTAAACACAAAGGCTCTTTTCAGAGCCACCAAATCCCAAATTAAATGAGTTCAACGCTCCAATATCTGTTCATTCGGGGAAGCCCGTGAGATCCTTGTGTAGAACCAATTTCGAACAGCGGCAACAGCTGTGGTACCGGCATCATTAATGCTTTTGTTTGTTTCTGCAATCTCCCCCTTATATAATGTGTAGCAATTTCAAACTTGCCACGATATCTCGCTCAGTTATCCACAAACATAAGGGCTAATACGAACATCTGCGTTATATCTAACCAACTTCTAGACCTGCAACTTTTATTGTGGCATCCTCGTTTTTCAAGTATTTACATTGTAATAGTCGTCGACCCCAGTGCTAAACCCATCAGTCCCGCTGTATAATCGGTAGAATGTGACATTTCTGTACGGACATCCTTCCCGTGAATGTAACATATCATATTAGCAACCGAACCAAGGAGCAGAGGCCGGTCTGAGCGATGTTGTGGTAGATTGATCTAAGTATTATCAGCGCCACCTAGTGTCACATGCACATTAAAAAAAGTGTTTGGGCACTTGGGCAATCGTACTGATTATTACACCTAAAAAATATAGATTAATTAGATAAACGAATACATCTCGCAGATTTGTTTACAGAATTAAGCTCGTCAGAGACGATGAGTCACTTACAAAGATTGAAATTCAGATATCGCCAAGAGCTTCAAATGGGCCAATAGGAGGTCAACAATATTTTTAAGGTAGCCAATAGGACAGAAATTTGTAATCGTGTACCACTGGGCAAATTTAAAACTTAAAATCATTATCTTGTAAATTGTAAATATTGCTTCTTTAAATTTCTTCCGGCATTCTATGAATGAAATTGAATTTTGTATTGCCCCAAAGTAACACTGGAAATTCGCAGTTGGTTGAGGTTCATAAGACTCTGTTAATAAGCGATATAGTTAGAGAATAAAAACTAGATACAATTGACACATCGTTGATTCCCCAAACCTTTCAATGATACAACATGACAATGTGTTTATCATTGGATGAGATTCATTATTTCGGTTAAAGCCTAAATAGCAAATGACACACATTGCGGAAGATTTCTACATATTCTAAATGTTTATTTACTGACGGGAGTGGAAAACAGAAATAAAATCTAACTACACGGAAGCGTTATTAGCCCCGCCCAAATGTCTAGTTCCCTATCAGGTCGACTTTAGTGCTATATAAGGTGTAGTTATGTGAGTGACGAGGCAGTTTGTACAGAACGCATATTTAGTGATCATGTCTGGACGCGGCAAAGGCGGAAAGGGTTTAGGGAAAGGAGGTGCTAAGCGGCACAGGAAGGTGTTGCGGGATAACATTCAGGGCATCACTAAACCCGCCATCCGCCGCCTGGCCCGGAGAGGGGGAGTCAAGCGCATCTCAGGTCTTATCTACGAGGAGACTCGTGGCGTTCTCAAGGTTTTTCTAGAAAATGTTATTCGAGACGCTGTCACCTACACAGAACACGCCAAGAGGAAGACTGTTACCGCCATGGATGTGGTGTACGCTCTCAAGCGCCAGGGCCGCACTCTCTACGGCTTCGGAGGCTAAATCTTCTATTGCCCATCAATCTTATACCCAAAGGCTCTTTTCAGAGCCACCCACCCATTCATATTAAGAGTTGTGATATTTTGAACGAGATTTTTTTCTTCTAGACTTTCATTTAATGCTTTATGGTACTTAAGTTATTGTAGTTGCTGCATTTCTATTTATGGATTGGAGCGCACTCTTTTCTAGCACCATTATAACTTTATAGTGTGGGTTGTGCCCCCTGTCCAGTAAATGGCCCTGCCTTCCTAGAGTAGATTGTGTCGCTGGGCATCTCACGATACAGCCAATTTGTTTGGAGACTTTCACTGCAGCAAAGTAGAGCTGGACACAAACAGCATGGATCTCCCATTAGCCTCTTTGAAATAAATTGATACTGGCTATGGGCGGGAGTTATCCATGTACCATTACATCTTCAGGGTAAAATGCCCCATTGGTTGCTCTACCCCGCCCACTGTGCAATACTTGCGCGCTATTGGCTAATTTAAATTAATGGTTTCTATGCAAGTGACCGTTTATTGCCGCCAAAATAACGAGTGTTCCCCAAAGATGAAAAACGACGAGAACTCCCAAGGTAGATTACTATTGCAAGTTCTGTTCAGTAAAAACAGATTAAAACCATTGCATGTGTCAAATATCATGCGTAAACGTATTTCTACGTGGATCACATATGTAACTTAGAATTCTAAGAAATAAAAGTTTTGGCAAAGTGAGTAAAGATCCAGTACTAATGGATTATACGGATTCCACGGGAGACACCGTTACGGGGAGCGTTATGGTTTTTTTTTTTTTTTTTTATACCCACGAGCCTCATACAAACACCAGTCGTTAACAATGCGCAAATTTAGTTTCTCTAAATATGAAGAATCTCAGCCTTTTTAGCAGGTGTGGGTGGCTCTGAAAAGAGCCTTTGTGTTCAGATTGGGGACAGGGCAGCTCACTTGCTCTTAGCCGACTTGGAACTCTCGGTTTTCTTGGGCAGCAGCACGGACTGGATGTTGGGCAGGACTCCACCCTGAGCGATAGTGACTCCTCCGAGCAGTTTGTTCAATTCCTCATCGTTGCGCACAGCGAGCTGCAGGTGCCTAGGGATAATACGGGTCTTTTTGTTATCTCGGGCAGCGTTCCCAGCCAATTCCAGGATCTCAGCAGTCAGATACTCGAGCACTGCAGCCAAATAGACCGGAGCTCCGGCTCCCACCCGTTCAGCATAGTTGCCTTTCCTCAACAGACGATGAACACGACCAACTGGGAATTGCAGCCCAGCACGAGATGAGCGAGTCTTTGCCTTGGCACGGGTTTTCCCTCCTTGTTTGCCTCTGCCTGACATGTTGCCAAAACTCTAGTACAATCTAGCAATAAACACCAAGCCGCCGGATCGCTCATTTATAGAGTGTACCTGTTCGCTGATTGGGTGAGTTTCAAGCAGCCAAAGCCAGACGTGTATTAACAGGAACCAACCAAAAGATCACAAGGCTAATCTTTGCGTTGATTGGATAATGTCGCGTATGCTTCTGCTTTGACGTAGTCTTTGCAGTGGGCGTTTAGCTCATGTGACAGAAATGGCCAATAGAAAACTCAAAGACAGAGCTGCCTCGTTTGCATGAGAGGACTATAAAAACGATCAGCAATACAGTGTACAGAGACAAAGAATATTGAGTTTTGCTGAAAATGCCTGAACCAGCAAAGTCCGCGCCAGCCCCGAAGAAGGGATCCAAGAAAGCGGTGACTAAGACCCCGAAGAAAGATGGGAAGAAGCGCAGAAAGAGCAGGAAGGAGAGTTACGCCATTTACGTGTACAAGGTGATGAAGCAAGTGCACCCCGATACCGGTATTTCCTCCAAGGCCATGGGGATTATGAATTCCTTTGTCAACGATATATTTGAGCGCATCGCAGGGGAAGCCTCCCGCCTGGCTCATTATAACAAGCGCTCCACCATCACCTCCCGGGAGATCCAGACCGCGGTCCGACTGCTGCTGCCTGGGGAGTTGGCCAAACACGCCGTGTCCGAGGGCACCAAGGCTGTCACCAAGTACACCAGCGCCAAGTAACTGCTCCTTCCCTTGTCCTACTCCCAGCAACACAAAGGCTCTTTTAAGAGCCCCGCCACCTTCTCTCCGGAAGATCTGTAACCGGCTCTTGTGGTGAATAGGGGCTGTGTTTAATGGGGTGGGTATTTAATTAACTGCCTGTGAACCGAATCGCTGTTCTCAGGAATGTTTGAGTTGGGGGATCTTTAGATACCTGAGCTGAACATTTTTCTCAATCACAATCTGACGCGCTAATAGCGCCAGCGCAGTTCTTTCTATACATGGCGAAGCCTTATATTTCCATCTGTGAAGTCCGAGCCAGTTAAAGAGCAGAATGACCGGCTCGTTGCTTTCTATACCGAAGCGGTTTAGCAGAAAGTGAGGCATGAAATGGAATTTAGGACTTGGGTAAAAAGGCGCGGGACTGGGAGCTGTTAGTAGCTCAGTGCTGCCCCTTATGGTTATACTTGTTACACCCGTCTCTCCCTTGCGCTGCACTTTCCTGGTTTCTATGGGAAACCGCTGGGAGGATGAAGTAGTGAGACCATGGGGGGGGGGAACAGTCAAGAGAAAACCGTTTTGGAGAGAAATCGGTATTGGCTGACGGTTTCCTAAAGAACAATGAAAGAGAATGAATTAGGAATGGGCGGGGCAGTTCTCTACTTACAGTTCAGTCATTGTTTCATGGCCGGAGCCTCACATAAACCTGTAGCAATGTAACAACAGAGGACGGCAACAATGTAAGGCTGTTAGTTAGATTGTTGCCGCCAGCTGGTACTAGTTTGGCAAATGAAGTATTGGAATCCAAGTAGACCAGTATGATGAATAGTGCAACTAAAGGGGAAATTAACCTTCCAATTACTTTTTTTTATCCGTTCACCAGAAATAAATATATTTTTTAAATGACATTTAGTGATTGGTAACTGGCTGCCCCCACCTCCCAGTAGGGGCTGCAATGCTGAACTTGCAACCTTCTCCATAACAAAGAGGGACATGCAAATATGATGCACTGGTAAAACTTTCCGAGATTTTCTTTTCCTGGCCATCCTCCCTGGCACAATAACAATTTGGGTTTTATCCCTGCACCGGTCGGACACAGAAGGGTTAACAAGCAATCTTGCGGAGCATTTCGGCAGCTGAATTCATAAAACCTTCATTTATTGGGCATAGTACTATACCCCAATAAATGCAGGTTTTGTGATTTCAGCTGCCGAAATGCTCCTCAAGTTCTGTTATGTGTTCATATGATATTAGCCTGGACCGGGGCGTGTTGCGTACAAGCACAAAGGTTGGCTGAATCAAACGTGCAGGTGAGAGGGGGAGTGCTCCCATTTGATGTTTTAACAAGCAATCTTACAAATTACCACCCCTCCCTCACCAGTCTTTACCTGATGTTGACTGATTGATGCTTGATAACAGAATCTTCATTGGGTTACAGCGGAGGTCTGCAGTACTGAACTCCCAAACTGAGCCAAAGGAGCAGATCTATCATCTAATTTATGATTAATAAATGTGTTCAGAGTTGTACATGTTGCAGTCTGCAGATTGACTCAGGTTGTGCTCCTGCTGCCCATGACAATGCAAGGACCCTCATGGAATGTGCTCTGATGCCCTCAGCCACCAGCTTACCCTGTTCTTTATAGGCTTTCTGTATTACTGTCACTAGTGATGGGTGAATCTGTGGCGTAAAAAAAAGCTATATTTACTGAAAAAATTTGCAAATTTACTGAAAGATTTGCAAAAAAAAGAAAAAATTTGCATACTTACAGAAAAATTTTGAAAATTTTCAGAAAAATTCGCAAATCTACAGAAAAATTCACAAAACAGCGAAAAATTAGCAAAACGCATTGAAGTCAAAGGGTGTCAACATAATTTTGATGCGTGCAACAATTTTTATACACACGATTATTTTGTCCCAATGCATTAAAATCAACAGGCATCCAAATAATTTGGACACGTGACAATTTGTATGTGCGCAACGAGTCTGACATGCAACATATTCTTTTGTAGAGGTGGATTTGTTGTGGGCAATTTTTTGCCACAGTTTCTCAAATTTATTAGCTGGCGGCGAAATGCAGTTATTCACCGCAAATCCCATGCCTGGCAAATCTATTTGCCATCAATAGCCATCATTAGCCATCTCCTCAATGTTGCAGTTTTGACTGCCTCTCCCTTCCTAGTCCCAGCTTGGACTATAAATAGAGATGTCGCGAACTGTTCGCCGGCGAACTTGTTCGCGCGAACATCGGGTGTTCGCGCTCGCCGGAAGTTCGCGAACGTCGCGCGACGTTCGCCATTTTGGGTTCGCCATTGTTGGCCGCTTTTTTTTGCCCTCTCACCCCAGACCAGCAGGTACATGGCAGCCAATCAGGAAGCTCTCCCCTGGACCACTCCCCTTCCCTATAAAACCGAAGCCCTGCAGCGTTTTTTCACTCTGCCTGTGTGTGCTGAAGAGATAGTGTAGGGAGAGAGCTGCTGCCTGTTAGTGATTTCAGGGACAGTTGAAAGTTTGCTGGCTAGTAATCGTTTTGATACTGCTCTGTTATTGGAGGGACAGAAGTCTGCAGGGGTTTGAGGGACATTTTAGCTTAGGTAGCTTTGCTGGCTAGTAATCTACCTTCTACTGCAGTGCTCTGTATGTAGCTGCAGTGGGCAGCTGTCCTGCTTCTGATCTCATCTGCTGACTGCTGCAATAACAGTAGTCCTTGTAAGGACTGCTTTTATTTATTTTTTTTGTTGTTTTACTACTACTACTACTACTACTATAAGAGCCCAGTGCTATTAGTCTAGCAATGTTGGGGAGTGGGACTGGTGTGCTAATCTGCTGCTCCTAGTAGTTCAGCAGCACCAACTTTAATTTTTTTTTTTAATATTCATTTTTTTTTTATTTTACTTTTTTTTATTTTACTACCGCTGTAGTAGTGTATAAGTTGACCTTTTAGGCATTATTTGCCCTGTAGGCATTTTTTGCCCAGTGTGTTATTCAACCAACTGCCATCTAGCTGTGTGACCTTGTTCACATTCTGTCTAAATATCCATAATATTACCGTCTCCAGAAAAAACACCGGAGTGACTTTTTTCAAGCAGCCATAATATATTTTACGTAATCCGTATCCACCGCTGTAGTAGTGTATACATTGACCTTGTAGGCATTATTTGCACAGTGTTTTCTTCAACCCGCCATCTAGCTGTGTGAGCTTGTTCACATTTTGTCTAAATATTGATAATATTATCGTCTCTAGAAAAACCACTTGAGTTACTTTTTTTCAAGCAGCATTCATATATTTTAACGTAATCCGTATCCACCGCTGTAGTAGTGTATACGTTGACCTTGTAGGCATTATTTGCACAGTGTTTTCTTCAACCCGCCATCTAGCTGTGTGAGCTTGTTCACATTTTGTCTAAATATTGATAATATTATCGTCTCTAGAAAAACCACTTGAGTTACTTTTTTTCAAGCAGCATTCATATATTTTACGTAATCCGTATCCACCGCTGTAGTAGTGTATACGTTGACCTTGGTAGGCATTATTTGCACACTGTTTTCTTCAACCCGCCATCTAGCTGTGTGAGCTTGTTCACATTTTGTCTAAATATTGATAATATTATCGTCTCTAGAAAAACCACTTGAGTTACTTTTTTTCAAGCAGCATTCATATATTTTACGTAATCCGTATCCACCGCTGTAGTAGTGTATACGTTGACCTTGTAGGCATTATTTGCACACTGTTTTCTTCAACCCGCCATCTAGCTGTGTGAGCTTGTTCACATTTTGTCTAAATAATTGATAATATTATCGTCTCTAGAAAAACCACTTGAGTTACTTTTTTTCAAGCAGCATTCATATATTTTACGTAATCCGTATCCACCGCTGTAGTAGTGTATACGTTGACCTTGTAGGCATTATTTGCACAGTGTTTTCTTCAACCCGCCATCTAGCTGTGTGAGCTTGTTCACATTTTGTCTAAATATTGATAATATTATCGTCTCTAGAAAAACCACTTGAGTTACTTTTTTTCAAGCAGCATTCATATATTTTACGTAATCCGTATCCACCGCTGTAGTAGTGTATACGTTGACCTTGTAGGCATTATTTGCACACTGTTTTCTTCAACCCGCCATCTAGCTGTGTGAGCTTGTTCACATTTTGTCTAAATATTGATAATATTATCGTCTCTAGAAAAACCACTTGAGTTACTTTTTTTCAAGCAGCATTCATATATTTTACGTAATCCGTATCCACACTGTAGTAGTGTATACGTTGACCTTGTAGGCATTATTTGCACACTGTTTTCTTCAACTGCCATCTAGCTGTGTGTATTATCGTTTCCAGAAAAAACAACTGAGTTTTTGTTGTTGTTGTTTTTTTAAAAATAATGCCAGGCAAAGGCAGGCCGCCACGCAGAGGCCGTGCTAGGGGCCGTGCTGCTATGCAATCCTGTGGCCCTAGCAAATTGCCCAGTTTTAAAAAAGCCAATGACCCTGAACTCCCAAAATGCTGAAGAGGTAGTTGACTGGCTTACACAGCACACCCCATCCTCTACCGTTTCTAACTTTACCAAACATCCTCCTCATCCTCCACTGCTATGGCCACCCCACGTAACACTTCCTCCACCACCGGTGCCCCTTCTTCACTGGAGTCAGAGGAGTTATTTTCCCATGAGTTTCTTTAACTGAGTAATGCGCAACCATTATTGCCAGAAGAAGATGAAGGAGATGAGGACCTTACACCAGATTTAATTCTGGCAGAGAACACGATAGAGATGGACATAATGAGTGATGAGGAGGAGGTCCCCGCTGCTGCTTCCTTCTGTGATGTGTCAGAAGAAATTGATGCATCTGAGGAGAATGATGATGAGGAGATTGATGTTTTTGTGGGTGCCTAGTAGAAGAGAGCAAGAGGAGGTAGTTCAGATGGAGAGACGGAGAGTCAGAGAGGCAGGAGGAGAATAAGACTTAGAAGAAGCAGGGAGGACAGCCCGCAGGGATCAGTAGGGCAACAACATGTATCGGCACCTGTGTTCAGCCGGCCAACGCACCCGCCATTTGCCGCCAATGCGCCACTTCTACTGTTACCCGCCAGATCGCACACTTCCAAAAGTCAGCAGTGTGGGATTTTTTTAATGTGTGTGCCTCTGACAAAAGCATTTGTAATTTTGCCAATGAGTGCAGTCAGAAACTGAGCCTTGGTAAGCCCAACAGCCACATAGGTACAACTTCTATGCGAAGGCACATGAGTGGCAAGCACAAAGCACTTTGGGAGCAAACACCTCAAAGGCAAAGGCAAACTAAAAGCCACCACTCCTTCTGGTCCAGCATCTTACTGCTCTACCTCTGCTCTCCTTGACCCGTCTGAACCACCCTCCACTCCGCCTTCCACCTTGACCACACCTGTTCCCATTCCCAGTCATCTGCCACCAGCCCAAGTTTCTGTGAAGGCCATGTTTGAGCGTAAGAAGCCAATGTCTGACTGTCACCCCCTGCCCGGCGCTCTGACAGCTGGCCTTGTCTGCACTCTTAGCCCGCCAGCTTTTACCATACCAGCTGGTGGACTCTGAGGCCTTCCGCAAATTTGTAGCAATTGGGACACCGCAGTGGAAGGTACCCCAGCCGCAATTTTTTTTCTAAAAAGGGAATACCACACCTGTACCAAACATGTGGCAGAGCCAAGTTACCGCATCTCTGTCACTTAGTGTTGGGCCAAAGGTCCATATGACTACTGACGCCATGGTCCTCCAAGCATGGTCAGGGCAGGTATGTCACCTACACTGCCCACTGGGTGAACTTGGTAATGGCTGGAAGCAGGGAATGGGTAGCTCAACAACAACAGTGGAGTTTGGTGTCACCGCCACGGATTGCACGCGTTCATGCCACCACTCTACTCCTCCATCGCTCTCTACCTCGTCTTCTTCCTCTTCTTCTTCTTACTCTGCTGCTGGGTCCTCTTCTTCCTCCATCCACACCTATGCCAACCCAGCTCGCCTAGGCTATTCGAACGTGCAGGTACGCGTTGTCTACGCTGTCTTGGGATGACGTGCTGAAGAAAACCATCCCGCGGATCTGTACTCTGTCATCTCTGCAGTCACAGGCCGATGTGGCTGACCCCACAACCCACCTGCAGATCGGAAAGTGTGTGTGTGACAATGGAAGCAATCTGGTTGGCAGCGTTGAGAACTGGGCAATTAACACTATGTGCCCTGCATGGCAATGTGTTAATTTAAATAGTCCACTTTTGTTCAAGTCCAGGATTCCAGACGTTTCTCACCAGTCCAGAAAGGTGTCGGCCATTCAGACGTTCTAACACTGCCATGGCCCGCCTTGCTGACATTCAGCAAGGCTACATACATCCAGTCAGGCGTTTGATTTCTGACAGGCCAGAACTCGCTGGAATTTCAACGCTCCTTATGGTTGGAGAACGTCTGCTGCAACAACAAAGGGCGCGTCAACGAGTACTTTTGAACTGGGTGGTGGACTGACTGCGAGCTGGGATTTTTTCCCCGTTATGGGTGCTCATGCGCGCTTGGCCGCAGGCTCATGGCGCGACTTTTGAACGAGGTGACAAATATGTCAGTCGCCCGAAGGCAGCCATCAGCGCCTAATACCCTTCGTTTCTTCCTGGAGCGTTGCCGTGCGACGCAGTGACAGATGAGGCTCGTAGACTCATGCGGGGGTGACGGGAGTCTGAGAAGCGTGCGATTTCTGGTACGGAATACCAGAAGAACCCAGGCACTGCTGCAATCCGCAGGGAGAGGTGCCAGAAGTGGAGTCAGAGGAGGAACGGTGGCTTTGTGGAGGGAGGGGAGGAGGACCAACAGGAGCAGGCTTCCAGGGGGCTAGTGGTGACCTTTGGGGACCTGCCTGGTCTTGTCGGGCTGGGAGGAGACGTGAATGACTGCGTTCCTTGATAATGAGGAGCGGAGATGGATGCTCTGCATGCCAACCTTGTAGACTGGGGTCTTCATGGCTGTCATGCCTGTTGAAGGCCCCCGTATACAAGAAGGCTAGGAGAGGACTGTACTGTGGTCGCAACGGCTACTAGACCATCGGTACATAGCGATAAACCGGCGCAATCTCTGTAACCAGCGACCAAATAAGCCTTTTAGTGGGCACGGGCATATACTAGGGAACAGGATCCCACACAAACTGGCGCATTTATCATCAGAGAGAAGAAGGAAACCCCCCATTTCAGACTCTGGAAACACAGACCGATATATGCCCAAAACTTCCACAAGCGACAATACTGGCGCGGGGTTGTATAATCACCCAATAAGAACTAAGTCGAACTCTGAGAGCTGACCAATCAGTCGATCCGGAAAGCTGAATATAAGGAGGTCGGAAACTAAGATATTCCGATTTAGGCAGCTCGTGTGAGTGAATTGGATCGAGAATGGCAGCTACAACTGAGTCCGCTCCTGTTGCTCCCCCGGCAGAACCAGCCGCTGCCAAGAAGACAAAGAAGCAGCAGCCGAAGAAAGTAGCGGGAGGCGCAAAAGCCAAGAAACCCTCCGGGCCCAGCGCGTCTGAGCTGATCGTCAAAGCCGTGTCCGCCTCTAAGGAGCGCAGCGGGTGTCCCTGGCCGCTCTCAAGAAGGCTCTGGCTGCCGGAGGCTACGATGTGGACAAGAACAACAGCCGCCTCAAGCTGGCTCTCAAGGCCTTGGTCACTAAGGGGACTCTCACCCAAGTCAAAGGCACCGGAGCCTCCGGATCCTTCAAGCTCAACAAGAAGCAACTGGAGGGGAAGGACAAGGCGGTGGCCAAGAAGAAGCCCGCGGCGCCCAAAGCCAAGAAACCAGCAGCCGGGGCAAAGAAGGCGCCCAAGTCCCCGGAAAAAGCCCAAGAAGGTCTCGGCAGCAGCAAAGAGCCCCAAGAAGGTGAAGAAACCGGGCAAAGGCCGCCAAAAGCCCCAAGAAACCGAAGGCTGTTAAAGCCAGAAGGTGGCCAAGAGTCCCGCTAAAAAGGCCACCAAGCCCAAAACTGCCAAGAGCCCAGCAAAGGCCAAAGTCGCCAAACCCAAAGCGGCTAAAGCCAAGAAGCCTGCGCCTAAGAAATAATGTGCCCCGCAACCCCTGCTCGTCCCACCAAAGGCTCTTTCAGAGCCACCACTTCCTCCATTAAAACAGCTAATACTGTATGAATGGCTTAATTATCTCACGGGAAGGGTTTCCAGTATCATCACCTGAATCTCCCATCAAATTATACTTTTGGACCTCCGCTCCATTTTCCACTTATATTTGTATCACACGCAACTCACTGCGCAAATTTACAGTATTACACTGCCACCGTGTGGCCAATTGCACCTATTTCACATAAGTACTTCCAATGCTTTCCAAAATGCTTCGGGTTTCCTGCTGTGCTTTTTATAAATGATTGTGAAATCCAGCTGGATGTTCTAAGACTAATATAGGCCGATTTTGTGTCATAAAGCTGTACATTTAACAACTCAGACCCCACTTACTGTGCTCAATTTCTACTTTCCTTTGGGGATTGGGTTGAAGCACCCTGGGAATGCGAATGATCCCAGTCTCCCCTCCCCCTTTTATCTGAGCCGGATGCCAAACTCTCACTTTCTCTCTATTAATATTGGATACAACTGTATATGAACGGAAGGGACTTGTACTGGATACATTTATATCCTTCTCTTGCTCTACCCACGGCTGATTTTGGAAAGTTTTAATGACTTCCTGGAATAAAACTTACGTCTTTATTTTGATAATTGAATCCATGCGTTATGATTGGATTTTGAAGGTGCCAATCAATGTTCGTTTATTGAGGTATGATCTATTTATGTTCAATTGTTTTAAACTGAAATGTTCCCCTGCGTGAGATTGAGATTATTTTGGCGGGCTGGCTATGGCAGGGTTTTTTCACTGGTCCAAAAGGAATTGTGATTTACATGACTTCAAGTTCCTTATTAGCAAATCAAAGAAGAAGATTTAGAGCGGGCTCTTTTAAATTTGAATTCTAGCCTTCCCGCCAGGGTATAATTACGTCACAGAACGACTGGTTATTGATCAGCAAATCAAATGGGAGTATTTAGAGCGGGCTCTCACATTCGATGTTATAGCCTTCCAATCAAAAACGAGAGACTGTGTATAAATAAGAGGCACGAAACCATTCGCTTCATAACATTTTTTGTTGCATTGTATAGCTATGGCTCGTACAAAACAGACCGCCCGCAAGTCCACCGGAGGGAAGGCTCCTCGCAAACAGTTGGCCACTAAGGCAGCCAGGAAGAGCGCTCCGGCCACTGGGGGTGTCAAGAAGCCGCATCGTTACCGCCCAGGTACTGTCGCTCTCCGAGAAATCCGACGTTACCAGAAATCCACTGAGCTGCTGATTCGCAAATTGCCTTTCCAGCGCCTGGTTCGTGAGATCGCTCAGGATTTCAAGACCGACCTGCGCTTCCAGAGCTCGGCAGTCATGGCTCTGCAGGAGGCCAGCGAGGCTTATCTGGTCGGTTTGTTTGAGGACACCAACCTGTGCGCCATCCACGCCAAGAGGGTCACCATCATGCCCAAGGACATCCAGCTGGCCCGCAGGATCCGAGGCGAGAGGGCTTAGATACAGTTGCGACTTTTCTTACTAAACACAAAGGCTCTTTTCAGAGCCACCAAATCCCAAATTAAATGAGTTCAACGCTCCAATATCTGTTCATTCGGGGAAGCCCGTGAGATCCTTGTGTAGAACCAATTTCGAACAGCGGCAACAGCTGTGGTACCGGCATCATTAATGCTTTTGTTTGTTTCTGCAATCTCCCCCTTATATAATGTGTAGCAATTTCAAACTTGCCACGATATCTCGCTCAGTTATCCACAAACATAAGGGCTAATACGAACATCTGCGTTATATCTAACCAACTTCTAGACCTGCAACTTTTATTGTGGCATCCTCGTTTTTCAAGTATTTACATTGTAATAGTCGTCGACCCCAGTGCTAAACCCATCAGTCCCGCTGTATAATCGGTAGAATGTGACATTTCTGTACGGACATCCTTCCCGTGAATGTAACATATCATATTAGCAACCGAACCAAGGAGCAGAGGCCGGTCTGAGCGATGTTGTGGTAGATTGATCTAAGTATTATCAGCGCCACCTAGTGTCACATGCACATTAAAAAAAGTGTTTGGGCACTTGGGCAATCGTACTGATTATTACACCTAAAAAATATAGATTAATTAGATAAACGAATACATCTCGCAGATTTGTTTACAGAATTAAGCTCGTCAGAGACGATGAGTCACTTACAAAGATTGAAATTCAGATATCACCAAGAGCTTCAAATGGGCCAATAGGAGGTCAACAATATTTTTAAGGTAGCCAATAGGACAGAAATTTGTAATCGTGTACCAGTGGGCAAATTTAAAACTTAAAATCATTATCTTGTAAATTGTAAATATTGCTTCTTTAAATTTCTTCCGGCATTCTATGAATGAAATTGAATTTTGTATTGCCCCAAAGTAACACTGGAAATTCGCAGTTGGTTGAGGTTCATAAGAATCTGTTAATAAGCGATATAGTTAGAGAATAAAAACTAGATACAATTGACACATCGTTGATTCCCCAAACCTTTCAATGATACAACATGACAATGTGTTTATCATTGGATGAGATTCATTATTTCGGTTAAAGCCTAAATAGCAAATGACACACATTGCGGAAGATTTCTACATATTCTAAATGTTTATTTACTGACGGGAGTGGAAAACAGAAATAAAATCTAACTACACGGAAGCGTTATTAGCCCCGCCCAAATGTCTAGTTCCCTATCAGGTCGACTTTAGTGCTATATAAGGTGTAGTTATGTGAGTGACGAGGCAGTTTGTACAGAACGCATATTTAGTGATCATGTCTGGACGCGGAAAGGGCTTAGGGAAAGGAGGTGCTAAGCGGCACAGGAAGGTGTTGCGGGATAACATTCAGGGCATCACTAAACCCGCCATCCGCCGCCTGGCCCGGAGAGGGGGAGTCAAGCGCATCTCAGGTCTTATCTACGAGGAGACTCGTGGCGTTCTCAAGGTTTTTCTAGAAAATGTTATTCGAGACGCTGTCACCTACACAGAACACGCCAAGAGGAAGACCGTTACCGCCATGGATGTGGTGTACGCTCTCAAGCGCCAGGGCCGCACTCTCTACGGCTTCGGAGGCTAAATCTTCTATTGCCCATCAATCTTATACCCAAAGGCTCTTTTCAGAGCCACCCACCCATTCATATTAAAAGTTGTGATATTTTGAACGAGATATTTTTTTCTTCTAGACTTTCATTTAATGCTTTATGGTACTTAAGTTATTGTAGTTGCTGCATTTCTATTTATGGATTGGAGCGCACTCTTTTCTAGCACCATTATAACTTTATAGTGTGGGTTGTGCCCCCTGTCCAGTAAATGGCCCTGCCTTCCTAGAGTAGATTGTGTCGCTGGGCATCTCTCACGATACAGCCAATTTGTTTGGAGACTTTCACTGCAGCAGAGTAGAGCTGGACACAAACAGCATGGATCTCCCATTAGCCTCTTTGAAATAAATTGATACTGGCTATGGGCGGGAGTTATCCATGTACCATTACATCTTCAGGGTAAAATGCCCGATTGGTTGCTCTATCCCGCCCACTGTGCAATACTTGCGCGCTATTGGCTAATTTAAATTAATGGTTTCTATGCAAGTGACCGTTTATTGCCGCCAAAATAACGAGTGTTCCCCAAAGATGAAAAACGACGAGAACTCCCAAGGTAGATTACTATTGCAAGTTCTGTTCAGTAAAAACAGATTAAAACCATTGCATGTGTCAAATATCATGCGTAAACGTATTTCTACGTGGATCACATATGTAACTTAGAATTCTAAGAAATAAAAGTTTTGGCAAAGTGAGTAAAGATCCAGTACTAATGGATTATACGGATTCCACGGGAGACACCGTTACGGGGAGCGTTATGGTTGTTTTTTTTTTTATACCCAGGAGCCTCATACAAACACCAGTCGTTAACGATGAGCAAATTTAGTTTCTCTAAATATGAAGAATCTCAGCCTTTTTAGCAGGTGTGGGTGGCTCTGAAAAGAGCCCTTGTGTTCAGATTGGGGACAGGGCAGTTCACTTGCTCTTAGCGGACTTTGAACTCTCGGTTTTCTTGGGCAGCAGCACGGACTGGATGTTGGGCAGGACTCCACCCTGAGCGATAGTGACTCCTCCGAGCAGTTTGTTCAATTCCTCATCGTTGCGCACAGCGAGCTGCAGGTGCCTGGGGATAATACGGGTCTTTTTGTTATCTCGGGCAGCGTTCCCAGCTAATTCCAGGATCTCAGCAGTCAGATACTCGAGCACTGCAGCCAAATAGACCGGAGCTCCGGCTCCCACCCGTTCAGCATAGTTGCCTTTCCTCAACAGACGATGAACACGACCAACTGGGAATTGCAGCCCAGCACGAGATGAGCGAGTCTTTGCCTTGGCACGGGTTTTCCCTCCTTGTTTGCCTCTGCCTGACATGTTGCCGAAACTCTAGTACAATCTAGCAATAAACACCAAGCCGCCGGATCGCTCATTTATAGAGTGTACCTGTTCGCTGATTGGGTGAGTTTCAAGCAGCCAAAGCCAGACGTGTATTAACAGGAACCAACCAAAAGATCACAAGGCTAATCTTTGCGTTGATTGGATAATGTCGCGTATGCTTCTGCTTTGACGTAGTCTTTGCAGTGGGCGTTTAGCTCATGTGACAGAAATGGCCAATAGAAAACTCAAAGACAGAGCTGCCTCGTTTGCATGAGAGGACTATAAAAACGATCAACAATACAGTGTACAGAGACAAAAAATATTGAGTTTTGTTGAAAATGCCTGAACCAGCAAAGTCCGCGCCAGCCCCGAAGAAGGGATCCAAGAAAGCGGTGACTAAGACCCCGAAGAAAGATGGGAAGAAGCGCAGAAAGAGCAGGAAGGAGAGTTACGCCATTTACGTGTACAAGGTGATGAAGCAAGTGCACCCCGACACCGGTATTTCCTCCAAGGCCATGGGGATTATGAATTCCTTTGTCAACGATATATTTGAGCGCATCGCAGGGGAAGCCTCCCGCCTGGCTCATTATAACAAGCGCTCCACCATCACCTCCCGGGAGATCCAGACCGCGGTCCGACTGCTGCTGCCTGGGGAACTGGCCAAACACGCCGTGTCCGAGGGCACCAAGGCTGTCACCAAGTACACCAGCGCCAAGTAACTGCTCCTTCCCTTGTCCTACTCCCAGCAACACAAAGGCTCTTTTAAGAGCCCGCCACCTTCTCTCCGGAAGATCTGTAACCGGCTCTTGTGGTGAATAGGGGCTGTGTTTAATGGGGTGGGTATTTAATTAACTGCCTGTGAACCGAATCGCTGTTCTCAGGAATTTTTGAGTTGGGGGATCTTTAGATACCTGAGCTGAACATTTTTCTCAATCACAATCTGACGCGCTAATAGCGCCAGCGCAGTTCTTTCTATACATGGCGAAGCCTTATATTTCCATCTGTGAAGTCCGAGCCAGTTAAAGAGCAGAATGACCGGCTCGTTGCTTTCTATACCGAAGCGGTTTAGCAGAAAGTGAGGCATGAAATGGAATTTAGGACTTGGGTAAAAAGGCGCGGGACTGGGAGCTGTTAGTAGCTCAGTGCTGCCCCTTATGGTTATATTGTTACACCGTCTCTCCCTTGCGCTGCACTTTCCTGGTTTCTATGGGAAACCGCTGGGAGGATGAAGTAGTGAGACCATGGGGGGGGGGGAACAGTCAAGAGAAACCGTTTTGGAGAGAAATTGGTATTGGCTGACGGTTTCCTAAAGAACAATGAAAGGGAATGAATTAGGAATGGGCGGGGCAGTTCTCTACTTACAGTTCAGTCATTGTTTCATGGCCGGAGCCTCACATAAAACCTGTAGCAATGTAACAACAGAGGACGGCAACAATGTAAGGCTGTTAGTTAGATTGTTGCCGCCAGCTGGTACTAGTTTGGCAAATAGGGATGTAGCGAACTGTTCGCCGGCGAACTTCGACCGTTCGCGTCCGCCGAATCTTCGCGAACGTCGCGCGACGTTCGCATTTTGCGTCCGCGTTCGATTCGAATACAAATCATTCGACCATTCGAATTCCTTCGACCGCTAAAAATCGAACGATTTCCATTCGTTCGAACGATTGTAAGCATTCGATCGAATGAAAAGCATTTGATCGAATGCTTCGATCGTTTGATTCGAATGAAAATCGTTCGATCGAACGATTAAAATCCTTCGATCGTTCGAATCGAACGATTTTAGCGGGTGTTCGAAGTTTGCGAACGTTCGCATTTTTTGCCGGTGTTCGCGAACACCAAATCGGCAGTTCGCTACATCCCTATTGGCAAATGAAGTATTGGAATCCAAGTAGACCAGTATGATGAATAGTGCAATTAAAGGGGAAATTCACCTTCCAATTACTTTTTTTATCCGTTCACCAGAAATAAATATATTTTTTTTAAATGACATTTAGTGGTTGGTAACTGGCTGCCCCCACCTCCCAGTAGGGGCTGCAATGCTGAACTTGCAACCTTCTCCATAACAAAGAGGGACATGAAACCTTGGGAAACAACGACCAACTGATAAATGAATGAAAAATGAATGTGTTTTAAAGTAGTAAAAATATGATGCACTGGTAAAACTTTCCGAGATTTTCTTTTCCTGGCCATCCTCCCTGGCACAATAACAATTTGGGTTTTATCCCTGCACCGGTCGGACACAGAAGGGTTAACAAGCAATCTTGCGGAGCATTTCGGCAGCTGAATTCATAAAACCTTCATTTATTGGGCATAGTACTATACCCAATAAATGAAGGTTTTATGATTTCAGCTGCCGAAATGCTCCTCAAGTTCTGTTATGTGTTCATATGATATTAGCCTGGACCGGGGCGTGTTGCGTACAAGCACAAAGGTTGGCTGAATCAAACGTGCAGGTGAGAGGGGGAGTGCTCCCATTTGATGTTTTAACAAGCAATCTTACAAATTACCTCCCCTCCCTCACCAGTCTTTACCTGATGTTGACTGATTGATGCTTGATAACAGAATCTTCATTGGGTTACAGCGGAGGTCTGCAGTACTGAACTCCCAAACTGAGCCAAAGGAGCAGATCTATCATCTAATTTATGATTAATAAATGTGTTCAGAGTTGTACATGTTGCAGTCTGCAGATTGACTCAGGTTGTGCTCCTGCTGCCCATGACAATGCAAGGACCCTCATGGAATGTGCTCTGATGCCCTCAGGCACCAGCTTACCCTGTTCTTTATAGGCTTTCTGTATTACTGTCACTAGTGATGGGTGAATCTGTGGCGTAAAAAAAAGCTATATTTACTGAAAAATTTGCAAATTTACTGAAAGATTTGCAAAAAAAAGAAAAAAATTGCATACTTACAGAAAAATTTGAAAATTTTCAGAAAAATTCGCAAATCTACAGAAAAATTCACAAAACAGCGAAAAATTAGCAAAACGCATTGAAGTCAAAGGGTGTCAACATAATTTTGATGCGTGCAACAATTTTTATACACACGATTATTTTGTCCCAATGCATTAAAATCAACAGGCATCCAAATAATTTGGACACGTGACAATTTGTATGTGCGCAACGAGTCTGACATGCAACATATTCTTTTGTAGAGGTGGATTTGTTGTGGGCAATTTTTTGCCACAGTTTCTCAAATTTATTAGCTGGCGGCGAAATGCAGTTATTCACCGCAAATCCATGCCTGGCAAATCTATTTGCCCATCAATAGCCATCATTAGCCATCTCCTCAATGTTGCAGTTTTGACTGCCTCTCCCTTCCTAGTCCCAGCTTGGACTATAAATAGAGATGTCGCGAACTGTTCGCCGGCGAACTTGTTCGCGCGAACATCGGGTGTTCGCGCTCGCCGGAAGTTCGCGAACGTCGCGCGACGTTCGCCATTTTGGGTTCGCCATTGTTGGCGCTTTTTTTTGCCCTCTCACCCCAGACCAGCAGGTACATGGCAGCCAATCAGGAAGCTCTCCCCTGGACCACTCCCCTTCCCTATAAAAACCGAAGCCCTGCAGCGTTTTTTCACTCTGCCTGTGTGTGCTGAAGAGATAGTGTAGGGAGAGAGCTGCTGCCTGTTAGTGATTTCAGGGACAGTTGAAAGTTTGCTGGCTAGTAATCGTTTTGATACTGCTCTGTTATTGGAGGGACAGAAGTCTGCAGGGGTTTGAGGGACATTTAAGCTTAGGTAGCTTTGCTGGCTAGTAATCTACCTTCTACTGCAGTGCTCTGTATGTAGCTGCAGTGGGCAGCTGTCCTGCTTCTGATCTCATCTGCTGACTGCTGCAATAACAGTAGTCCTTGTAAGGACTGCTTTTATTTATTTTTTTGTTGTTTTACTACTACTACTACTACTACTATAAGAGCCCAGTGCTATTAGTCTAGCAATGTTGGGGAGTGGGACTGGTGTGCTAATCTGCTGCTCCTAGTAGTTCAGCAGCACCAACTTTAATTTTTTTTTTTAATATTCATTTTTTTTTTATTTTACTTTTTTTTATTTTACTACCGCTGTAGTAGTGTATAAGTTGACCTTTTAGGCATTATTTGCCCTGTAGGCATTTTTTGCCCAGTGTGTTATTCAACCAACTGCCATCTAGCTGTGTGACCTTGTTCACATTCTGTCTAAATATCCATAATATTACCGTCTCCAGAAAAAACACCGGAGTGACTTTTTTCAAGCAGCCATAATATATTTTACGTAATCCGTATCCACCGCTGTAGTAGTGTATACATTGACCTTGTAGGCATTATTTGCACAGTGTTTTCTTCAACCCGCCATCTAGCTGTGTGAGCTTGTTCACATTTTGTCTAAATATTGATAATATTATCGTCTCTAGAAAAACCACTTGAGTTACTTTTTTTCAAGCAGCATTCATATATTTTACGTAATCCGTATCCACCGCTGTAGTAGTGTATACGTTGACCTTGTAGGCATTATTTGCACAGTGTTTTCTTCAACCCGCCATCTAGCTGTGTGAGCTTGTTCACATTTTGTCTAAATATTGATAATATTATCGTCTCTAGAAAAACCACTTGAGTTACTTTTTTTCAAGCAGCATTCATATATTTTACGTAATCCGTATCCACCGCTGTAGTAGTGTATACGTTGACCTTGTAGGCATTATTTGCACACTGTTTTCTTCAACCCGCCATCTAGCTGTGTGAGCTTGTTCACATTTTGTCTAAATATTGATAATATTATCGTCTCTAGAAAAACCACTTGAGTTACTTTTTTTCAAGCAGCATTCATATATTTTACGTAATCCGTATCCACCGCTGTAGTAGTGTATACGTTGACCTTGTAGGCATTATTTGCACACTGTTTTCTTCAACCCGCCATCTAGCTGTGTGAGCTTGTTCACATTTTGTCTAAATATTGATAATATTATCGTCTCTAGAAAAACCACTTGAGTTACTTTTTTTCAAGCAGCATTCATATATTTTACGTAATCCGTATCCACCGCTGTAGTAGTGTATACGTTGACCTTGTAGGCATTATTTGCACAGTGTTTTCTTCAACCCGCCATCTAGCTGTGTGAGCTTGTTCACATTTTGTCTAAATATTGATAATATTATCGTCTCTAGAAAAACCACTTGAGTTACTTTTTTTCAAGCAGCATTCATATATTTTACGTAATCCGTATCCACCGCTGTAGTAGTGTATACGTTGACCTTGTAGGCATTATTTGCACACTGTTTTCTTCAACCCGCCATCTAGCTGTGTGAGCTTGTTCACATTTTGTCTAAATATTGATAATATTATCGTCTCTAGAAAAACCACTTGAGTTACTTTTTTTCAAGCAGCATTCATATATTTTACGTAATCCGTATCCACCACTGTAGTAGTGTATACGTTGACCTTGTAGGCATTATTTGCACACTGTTTTCTTCAAACTGCCATCTAGCTGTGTGTATTATCGTTTCCAGAAAAACCAACTGAGTTTTTGTTGTTGTTGTTTTTTTAAAAATAATGCCAGGCAAAGGCAGGCCGCCACGCAGAGGCCGTGCTAGGGGCCGTGCTGCTATGCAATCCTGTGGCCCTAGCAAATTGCCCAGTTTTAAAAAGCCAATGACCCTGAACTCCCAAAATGCTGAAGAGGTAGTTGACTGGCTTACACAGCACACCCCATCCTCTACCGTTTCTAACTTTACCACAACATCCTCCTCATCCTCCACTGCTATGGCCACCCCACGTAACACTTCCTCCACCACCGGTGCCCCTTCTTCACTGGAGTCAGAGGAGTTATTTTCCCATGAGTTTCTTTAACTGAGTAATGCGCAACCATTATTGCCAGAAGAAGATGAAGGAGATGAGGACCTTACACCAGATTTAATTCTGGCAGAGAACACGATAGAGATGGACATAATGAGTGATGAGGAGGAGGTCCCCGCTGCTGCTTCCTTCTGTGATGTGTCAGAAGAAATTGATGCATCTGAGGAGAATGATGATGAGGAGATTGATGTTTTGTGGGTGCCTAGTAGAAGAGAGCAAGAGGAGGGTAGTTCAGATGGAGAGACGGAGAGTCAGAGAGGCAGTAGGAGAATAAGACTTAGAAGAAGCAGGGAGGACAGCCCGCAGGGATCAGTAGGGCAACAACATGTATCGGCACCTGTGTTCAGCCGGCCAACGCACCCGCCATTGCCGCCAATGCCGCCAACTTCTACTGTTACCGCCAGATCGCACACTTCCAAAAAGTCAGCAGTGTGGGATTTTTTTAATGTGTGTGCCTCTGACAAAAGCATTGTAATTTGCAATGAGTGCAGTCAGAAACTGAGCCTTGGTAAGCCCAACAGCCACATAGGTACAACTTCTATGCGAAGGCACATGAGTGGCAAGCACAAAGCACTTTGGGAGCAACACCTCAAAGGCAACAGGCAAACTAAAAGCCACACTCCTTCTGGTCCAGCATCTTACTGCTCTACCTCTGCTCTCCTTGACCCGTCTGAACCACCCTCCACTCCGCCTTCCACCTTGACCACCTGTTCCCATTCCCAGTCATCTGCCACCAGCCAAGTTTCTGTGAAGGCCATGTTTGAGCGTAAGAAGCCAATGTCTGACTGTCACCCCCTTGCCCGGCGTCTGACAGCTGGCTTGTCTGCACTCTTAGCCCGCCAGCTTTTACCATACCAGCTGGTGGACTCTGAGGCCTTCCGCAAATTTGTAGCAATTGGGACACCGCAGTGGAAGGTACCCAGCCGCAATTTTTTTTCTAAAAAGGGAATACCACACCTGTACCAACATGTGCAGAGCCAAGTTACCGCATCTCTGTCACTTAGTGTTGGGCCAAAGGTCCATATGACTACTGACGCATGGTCCTCCAAGCATGGTCAGGGCAGGTATGTCACCTACACTGCCCACTGGGTGAACTTGGTAATGGCTGGGAAGCAGGGAATGGGTAGCTCAACAACAACAGTGGAGTTGGTGTCACCGCCACGGATTGCACGCGGTTCTGCCACCACTCTACTCCTCCATCGCTCTCTACCTCGTCTTCTTCCTCTTCTTCTTCTTACTCTGCTGCTGGGTCCTCCTTCTCCTCCTCCACACCTGTGCACCCCCAGCTCCCCCTAGGCTATTCGACGTGCCAGGTACGCCGTTGTCACGCTGTCTTGGGGATGACGTGCCTGGAAAGCAAAAACCATACCGGATCTGTACTCCTGTCATCTCTGCAGTCACAGGCCGATCGGTGGCTGACCCCACACCAACTGCAGATCGGAAAAGTGGTGTGTGACAATGGAAGCAATCTGTTGGCAGCGTTGAGACTGGGCAATTTAACACATGTGCCCTGCATGGCACATGTGTTAAATTTAATAGTCCAACGTTTTGTCTCCAAGTACCCAGGATTCCAGGACGTTCTCACCCAGTCCAGAAAGGTGTCGGCCCATTTCAGACGTTCCTACACAGCCATGGCACGCCTTGCTGACATTCAGCAGCGCTACAACATGCCAGTCAGGCGTTTGATTTCTGACAGCCAGACTCGCTGGAATTCAACGCTCCTTATGTTGGAACGTCTGCTGCAACAACAAAGGGCCGTCAACGAGTACCTTTTTGAACTGGGTGGTAGGACTGGATCTGCAGAGCTGGGGATTTTTTTCCCCCGTTACTGGGTGCTTATGCGCGATGCCTGCAGGCTCATGCGACCTTTTGAAGAGGTGACAAATATGGTCAGTCGCACCGAAGGCACCATCAGCGACCTAATACCCTTCGCTTTCTTCCTGGAGCGTGCCGTGCGACGAGTGACAGATGAGGCTGTAGACCAGCGTGACGAGGAGCTGGAAGCGTGCGATTTCTGGTCGGAATCACCAGAACGAACCCAGGCACCTGCTGCAACGCAGGGAGAGGTGCCAGAAGTGGAGTCAGAGGAGGAAGGTGGCTTTGTGGAGGAGGAGGAGGAGGACCAACAGGAGCAGGCTTCCCAGGGGGCTAGTGGTGACCTTTTGGGGACCCCTGGTCTTGTACGTGGCTGGGGGGAGGAGACCGTGGATGATGCAGTCCTTGATAATGAGGAAGCGGAGATGGATAGCTCTGCATCCAACCTTGTGAGAATGGGGTCTTTCATGCTGTCATGCCTGTTGAAGGACCCCCGTATCAAGAGGCTTAAGGAGAAGGACCTGTACTGGGTCGCAACGCTACTAGACCCTCGGTACAAGCATAAAGTGTCAGAAATGTTACCAACATACCACAAGTCCGAAAAGATGCGGCATTTACAAACCAGCCTGCAAAACATGTTGTACAATGCTTTTAAGGGTGATGTCACTTCAGGAACTCATCAACATTCCAGGGGCAGAGGTGCCAGTAATCCTGCCACGAGCGCACCTGCAAGGACAAAGCCCTTTGGCCAGTCTGTAACGTCAGACATGCAAATGTTTTTCTGTCCAAGGCAGCGCCACAACCCTTCTGGATCCACCCTCAAAGAACGCCTCGACCGGCAGGTAGCGGACTACCTGGCATTAACTGCAGATATCGACACTCTGAGGAGCGATGAACCCCTGGACTACTGGGTGTGCAGGCTTGATCTGTGGCCAGAGCTGTCACAATTTGCCATGAACCTCTTGTCTTGCCCAGCCTCAAGTGTGCTCTCAGAAAGGACCTTCAGTGCAGCAGGAGGGATTGTAACTGAGAAGAGAACTCGCCTAGGTCACAAAAGTGTCGATTACCTGACCTTTATTAAAATGAATGAGGGGTGGATCTCGGAGGGTTACTGCACGCCGGAAGACTTGTTCTGACTTCTATGCAGCTGTCCTTCTCTTCAAGCCTCATGACTCCACACACAGCTGTCCTTTAGCGTCCTCCTCCCTCCGCCACCGTTACAAACTAGGGTGCAAACCCTACTGGTTTAATTTTTTCTGGCCTCTGTGCTTCAGTGGCTGCAACCAAAAAAACTGGGCAAACAATGTCTACAAGGTCAACGTATGGCAAAAAATGACAATTTTCAGCATTTATATGGCATATTTTTTCTGGCAACTGTGCTTCAGTGGCTGCGACCAAAAAAATGCATATTTTCTGCATTTATATGGCATAATTTTTCTGGCCTCTGTGCTTCAGTGGCTGCAACCAAAAAAATTTATATTTTCAGCATTTATATGGCATAATTTTTCTGGCCTCTGTGCTTCAGTGGCTGCAACCAAAAAAATTTATATTTTCAGCATTTATATGGCATAATTTTTCTGGCAACTGTGCTTCAGTGGCTGCGACCAAAAAAATGACTATTTTCAGCATTTATATGGCATATTTTTTCTGGCCTCTGTGCTTCAGTGGCTGCGGCCAAAAAAACTGGGCAAACAATGCCTACAAGGTCAACGACGTTGACCTTGTAGGCATTGTTTGCCCAGTTTTTTTGGCCGCAGCCACTGAAGCACAGAGGCCAGAAAAAATATGCCATATAAATGCTGAAAATAGTCATTTTTTGCCATACGTTGACTCAACGTATATGGCAAAAAATGACTATTTTCAGCATTTATATGGCATATTTTTTCTGGCAACTGTGCTTCAGTGGCTGCGACCAAAAAAAACTGGGCAAACAATGCCTACAAGGTCAACGTATGGCAAAAAATGACTATTTTCAGCATTTATATGGCATATTTTTTCTGGCAACTGTGCTTCAGTGGCTGCAACCAAAAAAACTGGGCAAACAATGTCTACAAGGTCAACGTATGGCGAAAAATTACTATTTTCAGCATTTATATGGCATATTTTTTCTGGCAACTGTGCTTCAGTGGCTGCGTCCAAAAAAACTGGGCAAACAATGCCTATAAGGTCAACGTATGGCAGTTGTTTAAAGAGAACAGTAGATTACTAGCCAGCAAAGCTACCTAAGCTAAAATGTCCCTCAAATCCCTGCAGACTTCTGTCCCTCCAATACAGAGCAGTATCAAGCAGATTACTAGCCAGCAAACTTACTATCATCTGTCCCTGAAATCACTAACAGCTCTCCCCCTACACTATCTCTTCCAAGCACACACAGGCAGATTTTTCAGATACATTTTTGCCCTTGATCCCCCTCTGGCATGCCACTGTCCAGGTCGTTGCACCCTTTAAACAACTTTAAAATCATTTTTCTGGCCAGAAATGTCTTTTTTAGATGTTAAAGTTCGCCTTCCCATTGAAGTCTATGGGGTTCGCGAACCGTTCGCGAACCGCTCGCGTTTTTGCGCAAGTTCGCGAATATGTTCGCGAACTTTTTTTCCGACGTTCGCTACATCCCTAACTATAAACAGTCTCAATCAGTTTTCCTGATGACCAGGGCACAAATAGGCACTCCAGATCTCACTCAGTAAATATAGATGTGACCAATGGACCATGGACATGTACAATGTCTGTTAGAGGCTAATTTGGCTTCTGGAGCACAGAAGATGAGTTAATTTGGGCAGTTGAGTACAGTGACTGGGGCATCTGGGGCCCACCAGAGAACCTGGGACCTTAGGGAAGGGTTTGATGAGAATGTACCAATAAAGTAGGTGAACAATATTATAGCTATATTTTTTATATATATAAGACATTCACTGGCAGCTTGTTTCCTCCACACCCAGGGCCCAGACAGGCAAATTCCATTTCCCCTCCCCCATCAGATTGTTTGCTCACCAACAGAGGAGTAGTCAAGAAGGTAGCAATATGCGGCTGCAGCTGAGAGGAAACAGTGAGAGGGAATAGTACTAGCAGCACACAGGCAGTCCGACATCCCCAGTGGATCAATCCCCAGAGGCCAGGAACCGCATCAGTATGCTTCATTCACAGCCGATCCCTCCCTGACGCACCACTCTCGGATTCCCCCACCCACGTGAAGGGCGCCAGCGAGTGACGTCATCAGGGCGCACATGGGTAAAAATGAACCCAACCGGGGTGCAGCAGGTACAGTGGAGCTACTATAGCAGTATACGGGTACTACTAGTACTAGTACCGTACTAGATGGAGTGGCAGCGGGGCCCACTAGGTCCCGGAGGGACCTTATAGCTGTGGGAAACATAATTTTTCTGCGCAAAACTGGAGCGCATGATGGAGCGAGTGGTCTAATGGACTCAGGGGCCCACAAGGACTGGGGCCCACCGGGATTTTTCCCGGTGTCCCGGTGGGCCAGTTCGACCCTGGTTGAGTAGGGAATTTGCATGAATATGAAATCTAATTGGTGATTGTTACTTTGGGGAGAGCAAGACATTGAATGGGAAACATCTACAGCAGGGATCCCCAAGCCTTTGAACCCTTGAGCAACATTCAGAAGTAAAATGAGATGGGGAGCAACACAAGCATGAAAAATGTTCTTGGGGTGCCAAATAAGTGCTGTGATTGGCCATTTGGTAGCCCCTATGTGGATTGTCAACCTACATTGAGACTCTATTTGGCAGTGCACCTGGTTTTTATACAACCAAAACTTGCCTGGAATTCAAAAATAAGCTCCTGCTTTTAGGCCACTGGGAGCAACATCCAAGGAGCTGGAGAGCAACATGTTGCTCACAAACTACTTGTCACGGTCGGCACCCAACACCAGAACAAACACCAGGCACCCTGGTCTCGGCTCGTGCTTCACCAGTAGTGTGACCGCCTTTGGGCCTCGGGAGGAGCCCTTGGCTTACTTGGATGCCACCTGGACTTAAACGAGAGGCGCAAGATGAGGGTTCTGGATAGGCAGAGGGGCACGACTGTAAAGCAAAGTCTTTGGACAGAAGATTGTAGTACAAGGCGTTAGGCAAAAGAGTAGTCAAATCAGGCCGGGTCGAGGCAGGCAGAGAATAAACGTTGTCAGGCAGGCACGGGTCAAACCAGGAAGTCAATCAGAGGTTTAATCAGAAGTGGTAGTCGGTAATCAGGCAAGGGTCAGAATCCAGAAGTCAGAATTGTCAAAATAGCCAGGCAGGGGTCTAAACAGGAATCAAACAGGTTCAGGATATAGCAACGAATAGCACAATGCTCAGAAGCACCAGGAAACGCAATCCTATCACGGGCAAGGTCCCACAGCCCTAATGGGCTTTAAATAGTGTTTAAATTTCACGCCATTGCGCGCTGACGTCATTACGTCAGCGCGCCTGCGCCTTTAAATCACACAAGAGCGCGCCGCTTGCGCCCTAAGACGCCAGTGCCTGCGGCCTAATGGAAGCCGCTCGTCGCGGTGGGCGTCCCCGCTGAGGGGCTGCAGGCGTCCCTGCCGTCCCCCCTACTAGACCACCAGGTACGTTCCTTACACTACTGGTTGGGGATCACTGATCTAGAGGTCTAAGTATGGGCCAGGGTTATACCAGAACTATCAAGTCCAAAAATATATTCCAAAAAATTCTCTCAAAGTTAAAAAAATATTCTTCATTAAGCATAAATATTAAAAAGTAGGCATACAGACCAATTGATGTTTTGCCTTACACGTTTCGTAGCCAACGGTACTTATTCATAGACATTACTGTTGTTCCATTTGGTCACATGATTTATACCCCAGGAGATATTCCAATGACTTTGGCCCCTTTTGACAGGCCTTCATAGACTGCAGCAGTTGGTCAGTAATTTTGGATTTATATGCTACCAGAACTAACCTTTGGGAGAGGTCTTGAAGTATGCAACAGATAAGGAGCTGTCACCCCCAAACTCCTGTATATAAAAGATTTTACTGAGTAATCAAACAGTGCAAAGTGTAGTAATCAAACAGTGCAAAGTGTAGTATCAATCAAACCAAGTCCATTAAAGGATAACTAAACCCTCCCACAGCTAAAAGTCTGCACTGCTTCCCCCCCCCTGCACAGTGCTACACCAGAATAAGTGTTTCCTCTAGGAATCCTGATTCGCACATGCAGAACAACCCAGCAGAGCACAGGGTTCATCAGCCTCAGCATTTTCCGGATCCTCTTCTTTCCCTTCTCTAATGTATGTAGCTTTCCAAGTTCAACTGCGCATGTGCCAGTTTTTTGCATACCCCCCTCCCTGTGCATTCGTGCCTGGACCAGATCGCTGGTGAGCCAGTGCTCAAGGGAAAGCGGCTGGGTGGCATGCTGCCCCTACTATTTTGTCGCTCTATGCCCTAGGCCCGGGCTGGCTGACATTGTGCCCCAGTGCTCTGCACTGTTCTGCATGTGCAGGTCGGTATTCCTAGAAAGGAAAGGACACATATTCTGGTGTAGCACTGTGCAGGGGGGAGGTGGGGAGGGGGCCAGAGGAAGAGGCCCAGTCAGGGGCACTCCACCAATGAGGCAAGTTGAGCTACTCGCCTCAGATGGCAGCACCCCCCTGGTTGCCAGGGGCGGCAAAAATGCTGCTCCTGGTAACTAAGAGCCAAATTTCTGTTTTTCAACCAGGAAATTTGGCTCTTATAGTGCTCTTATAGGCTCTTATAGTGCAGAGAGCACAATTGCGCTCTCTGCACTAGGCGACATGGATCGCCCTTGCCCTCTCCGGCGCTGTAAAGGTGAGTGCCGTGGGGAGGGGCTGAGGCGGCAAAAGAAGCCGCCTCAGGCAGCATAATGGCTAAAATCGCCCCTTGGTCCAGTGGGCACTTATGGCTGTGGGGGGAGGATTTTATATCACTTTAAATAAATTCTTCTACAATGCCCAAGAACATACTGAAGTCTCCTTGATGAGCCTTCTGCTGCTCATCCCATGAGTGTGCTCCTTGTATGCTTGGTTGGCATGTCTGTGCATGGTTGGCATAACTCATTGTAGCAAGTATCAGTAGTACTATGAGTATGCTCTTAGGGCTAGGCACCAGCATTTGGATGAAGTTGTTCACCATATAGGATCTTTAGGTCTTATATGATTTGATGCTTGGCTATTTAATGGACAGAGTTTCCTAATTCAGCCTTGCAAATGTCAGAAATGGGTAAGAAAGATTGGCTTTTTTATAGTCCTTCTCTTTGAGTCATGTGGGGTAGATTCTCTTTGGGTTTGTGTTCCTTTCCTTTGTACTGGATAACATGGGAGAACCATCATCAATGTTAATGGAACATTTGAAAGCTTTAACTGGTACAGGGTTAGTGAACAGGGAACAGCTTGTTCAGTCCTGAAAATGATCCACCGACCTGAAACCTGGGAGTCTTCTAATATCTATATGCACTGTTACCAGTTAGATGTGGGATGTTATTCTAAAGCTCAAATTAGGTTTTGGTTTTGTTCAATTACAATAGTTTTCTCTGCATCAGAGGCCCAACTACAAGGTCTTGGATTCCACAGCAAAATCATTTTATGCCCCTTTCAACTTAGAAATGGGACAATTTTCAAGAAACTGCTTATTGGTAGTGATGGGCGAATTTGTGCCGTTTTGCTTTGCCGAAAAATTAGCGAATTTTGCGCGAAATTCGCGAAATGGCGAAAAATTAGCGAAACGGCACCAGCGTCTCGTTATTGGCGCCGGCGCACGTTTTTGATGCCGGTGCCCGTTTTTTTTTTACACGAATTAATTCGCTGGCGGCGAATCGCGCAAATTCGCCGCGAATTTGCGCCTGCCGAATAAATTCGCCCATCACTACTTATTGGTCACTTTCTCACTAGGCCACCTATACCTACTAGGTACCCCAAGCAACTGTAGTGTCTATTCCCTCTGTGGTTTCACCCCTACTCAGCTTTATTTATTTCTGTATTTCAAAAGATCAAGGGCACGGGGATGAATCCATGGTTAGGCATTAAAAAAAGTGGAACAATTTGTATTAGTAATAGTCCTCTCAGTGGCATAACTAGATATTACTGGTCCTCACAGCAAATTATTTTTCATGCCCCTAAAATGTCTAGATGTTGACCTTTTTCACCAATATTTATTGAAATTCAATATGAATTAGAGCTCCTATACCTCCTGGGACCACTGCAGCTGCAGGGTCTGCTTCCTCTGTACACCCATGAGTCCTCTAATGACCATCCCCAGGCAGCAGTCCCACACCTTCTCCTTTCAGCCCTTGCAAATTAGTGTTAGCTGCTGATGACACACTGTGGCATGGACCAGAAATAGGGGTAGGTAGGGCCAGATTTACATAGTGGCCGCCCTAGGCCCCATGATCTCCATCGCCCCTGTCCCCTCCCATTAATTTACGTAAATTTTCATCATCAGGATGGTGCAATTGGGATTGGCGCATAGGTAATTTCAAAAACTATTATCTCCTTCGCTTCCCCAAAATGTTATGGTTAATCCAAATCTAATGGTAGTACTGGTTCTGTTTTCATCCTTTCTACTGGCACCAACCATTTTTAGTGGAGAATTTTTATGGTTATTCCTTAGTGGTGTTCAGTGTCGGACTGGCCCGACCCCTGAACACCCAGAACCCTTCTCCAGATATTTCGGATCACAAAAAAAAACAATTTCCGGCGCTGCGCAGCGCCACCTGCGCATGAGCACCGAGCGGCGCTGTTGCTGAGCCGACGAGTCTTAGTAGGGGGGTGGGGGGCCCTGTACATCAGTCCCGGTGGGCCCCGGGCCCCCCAGTCCGACCCTGGTGGTGTTTCTTGTATGTATGTATATAGCGCTACTAATGCATGCAGTGCTGTACAGCAGAACATTAAATAAACAGTACAAATAGAGGTCATTACAAAAGTGGATACAAATAAATACAAATCATTAAAGATTCCCCAGAGCAGGTCCACAATGAGATCCAAAATAGGTGCAACAGTGACTGTCTATGGCATCTTTCAGCAGCTCCTCTGGCATTTGCCAGAATCTACAGATTTCCAGCCCAGGCCTTGATACCAGAGTGCATCTAGCATGGCCTTTTTAAAGGACCAGTAACAAATTTAAAAAAAAAAATTGTTCCTTTTTAACAACAAAAAAAATCAAGAAAGTTTTAGCATTTAAATCGCAAAGCTTTTAGTAAGAAATTACTTATCGATTTTCTGCATGTGCTCTTCTTCAGAAACTGCAATGATCCATTGTGCGGCGCTCGATTTCTCCTCCCTGGCTATCTCCTATAGAAGGCAGGAGAAATCACCATTTCTGAAGAGTAGCGCATGCAAAGAATTGGTAAGTAATTTCTTAATAAAAGCTTTGCAATTTAAAAGTTAAAACTGTTTTTCGTTAAAAAGAAACAACTTTTTTTTTTAATGTTACTTGTCCTTTAAGGAAAGGCTTGACATAAGCCTGTTTGAAAAGAGAAGGGAAAGTCCTAGAAGCCAGAGAAGAGGTGAAGATGTAAGTAAGAACAGGAGTGTAAGCTCAGCAAAACAGTAAGTTAGCACAGAAGAAGGCATAGGTGCATGAGAGCACATGTAAGTGGGGATGACAAGAGAGGCCAGAGAGTCTTCAGGGGTGGTTACAGGGTTGGCCCCTACTTAACTGCACAAAGGCCATACAGAGATGTCTTGGCTTTGCCAATTGTTACAGACAATTTATTAAAGGGGACCTGTCACCCAGTGCCGTAACTAGAGGGGGGCGGGCCCTGGTGCGTGACCCGCAGCCGGGCCCCGCCCCCCTCCGCACACGCCGGATTTCAGTGGTGAGCGAGCTGCCGGGGGGGCCCTGAAGGGGTGCGGGCCCTGCTCCCCTGCTCCCCCGGTAGTTCCGCCACTGCCGTCACCCCAAAAAATTATTCAAAATCCTATTTTATCACATTAGTCACGCAAAATGAACTTTAATTACACTGTATACATTATTTGAATCTTGTTTCCTTCAGTCTGGGAATTCAAAAGAAAACGTGGAATGTGGGGAGAGCAGTGACATCTAGGAAGTGCTGAATGGAAAGTGAAAGTAATTGTCTGCCCCGCCTCTATGCCTGAGGCATAGAGGAGGGCCAGAAAATATTTGATTGACAGACGAGATTTTTAAATGAGCTTACAACAGCTATGAGTGCTTTAATAAAAAATAGAAATTGGATTTAAAGGAAAACTATACCCCCCAAACAATGTAGGTCTCTATTAAAAGATACTGAGTAAAACAGCTCTTGTGTAAAACCCTGCTTCATGTAAATGAACCATTATCATAATAATTTTCTTTTTTAGTAGTATGTGCCATTGGGTAATCATAAATAGAAAATTGCCATTTTAAAAAATAAGGGCCGCCCCTGAGATCGTAAGATTCACTGTGTACACATACAAACCACATGTAAGGTCACATGAGCCAATTAACAGACAGAGTTGTGTCTTTTGCTTCCTCACTTCTTCCTGTTACAGTTAGAGTTGTAGTATTTCTGGTCAGGTGATCTCTGAGGCAGCACAGATAGAGTCACGAAATGGTGGTTCAAGGCAAGAGATGTAAAAGGGCAATATTTATGTAAATATATATTCCAGTTTGGTAAGATTCTTTAATATGTCACTGAATTTGATATAAACTATCTTTTGCTCAAGTATTCATTTTGGGGGTATAGTTTTCCTTTAATGTTTAATTTGGAAAGGACTTTTATTATACAGATTTTTGTGTCTGGGTGACAGGTCCACTTTAAGTGTTTCTCCTCTCACATTGTACCCATCCTGGCTCTCATCTGCAAGGGTGGGAAACCTAATGTTTGCCCATTGCAAGCCTTGGAAGCTTCTAAATCCTTGAAAAAGTCTTTTGCTTCTGCTTCTGTCTGATCCACGTTAGACCTTTTTCATTGAAGTTGACGCTTCCAGTTTTGGAGCAGGAGCTATTTTTTATCAGAAGCATGCATCAGATGTGAAATTTCACCATTGTGCTTATTTTTCTAAGAAATTCTCCTCTTCTGAATGGAATTATGACATTGGGAACTGGAAGTTACTTGCTATGAAGTTACTGCCAACATCTTCTAGAAGGAACCTTGCATCCCATTACTATCTATACTAATCACAAAAATCTGAAATACATACAGGCTCTCAAGAGAATGAACCCCCGGAAGCTTGGTAGCTGCTCTTTTTCACATGTTTCAATTTTATTATTACTTATCGTCCAGGTTCCAAAACCATGAAAGCAGATGCGCTTTCTAGAAGTTTCATCCCAGAGGATAATCTGTGATCCAATCATTTACCCTTAACGGATTATTGCCTCCCTGATTCCACAGATTGCTTCCCAACTTTGTATGGTTTATATTCTGACTCCCTTCTAAGGATATCCTTTTCAAGATTCCTTCTCCCAACATGAGTCCTAAATTTATTGGTTTCTTCTCTATTCTAGAAATTATCAGTTCAGTGACCTTCTGACTCCAACTTCCTCCTGAAATGTGCATCCCTATCCTATGGTATTCCATGTATCTCTCATAAAGTCTACAATCTCTAACAATTTCATCCCTAGACAACCTCCATAAACTCCAATCAACATTGATGGTCAGGAAGATTATGAAGTGGAGAAAATCCTGGACCCAAGAATTTCCTGAGCCTCTTTATAGTATTTAATTCAGTGGAAATGGTTTGGGCCTGAGGAATTTTCTTGGGTTAAACACTCTGATGTCCATGCTCCACGTTTTGTGCAGGAGTTCTACGGACATTTACAAACAAACCTTGTCTTGGTGGTCAGATGGGCCCCCTGGGGTGGGGGAGGGGGTACTATCAGGAACGATTTGGCTTCAACATGGTGGCACCCATAGGCACAATGTGACACTTGTGCGGCATGTAGTGATGTCATCATATCAAAATAAATGAATGAATAAAAGACACTGAAGACCTAATTTATAGGTCCAAATATAGGTCTGTTAGAGGCCAGAGAGACTTCAGTGGCTGTTACAGGACTGGTCCCTATTTAACTACACAAAGGCCATACAAAGATTTATTGGCTTTGCCAATTGTTACAGACAATTTATTAAGGGTTTCTCCTCTCACCTAAGTTCAATGTCCACATATAGGCCTGTTAGGGGTTGTTTTCCAGGCAACAAATGGTTACTTTGCCTTCTGGTTTGGCATCCAATCCTATTCCAGAAGAGGTTTCTTATAGCTCAGGATCACCTGATCTCTCTGCCTAAACTACAGGTTTTTGTTAGGTTGTTGAAGTCTGTGTTCTGTGAATTTGGGAAAATCTGTTATTAATTGATGATAGTCAGTAGAAATCCTTGAGATTTCTGACTTTGCTTACAGCGAGTTGCTGGTTGTTTTTATTGTTACTTTAGTTACCTTGTTACAAGAGTCAAGCGGGAAACCTTGTTGCAATATACAAGTGTGGGACTAGATATATTGCTGCTTAACGGCGTGCAACTGTAAAGAGACTGGTTACTTTCTTACCACCATTGATGAATCAGTCACTGTCTAGATGGAAGCACTAAGAGACTCTTTACCACTGCGCTGCAGATTCCCTCGTTTTCCCCGAACATGTTGGGGGGATGTTTGAGTCCTCTGTGTACTTGAAATGCAAGGGCCTCACAGTCCAGACATGTGCTGATGATTTGCATTTTAGGCACTGGGAAGGAAATAAGGGGGGAAGGGACATTTTGTCTCCCCAGTAGCAAATATTTATTGCAGGTGATACATACTGTACCATGTGCCCTTACCATTATTAAAGCATGTGGGGACGTTTCCTATAGGGCAAGTCAACTCCAAAAAAAAAGTTGGCTTATAAAAAAAAACACCATTCTAAGCAACTTTCCAATATATATATATTTTTTTTTTTAAAGGATAATTTTTATTGAATTTTACAACTTAAAGAAGATAGAGGGAAGAGAAGCTAGATAGAAAAGGAAAAGAAGGGGGAAGGGTGGGAAGTATGGCTGTAAATTGATGTTCATTGGTTAGTTGATGTGGCTGGCGACTCGAGCCAAGGTTTCCATATACTTTCAAATTTCTTTGGGCATCCTCGGGCTAGATACGTGAGTTTGTACAGTTCCAATTACGAATTGATTAGTCCAATCCATCTGCTCAATGTCGGTGGCATTGGGCCCATCCAATGCAGGGCAACCACTTTTTTTGCGTAAAAGAGGAGCAGCCTCATCAGACATCTAGTATTTACTCTGGGTATCACGGAGTCCAGGATACCCAGAAGACAGGTAGCAGGGCTAAGTATTTGGGGAAGTTCCAGTTCCGTAGCCATAAAGCTCACAATTGCCCTTCAATATCTGAGTATCACTGGACACTCCCACATTAAATGCATACAATTGGCAACAGAAGCACCACATCTTGGACAGCCGGGTGAAGCCACCCTCCCCATAGTATACAGTTTCTGCGGAGTGAGGTATGTTTGGTGTATGATCCGGAATTGTATAAGTTTGTCTCTAACACTCACCAAAGGAATATAAAGATTGTCTATGATTTCTTCCCAATCATCTGGGTCTACAACAACCCCGCTGCTCTCCCACTTATATTTCACTCTGGGTCGGGGATCATATCTATTGGAAATTAAGTGTTTGTAGGTATTGGAGAGGAGTTTCGTCTTGGTGGGCTGAGAAACTAATTCTTCTAACCCCGTGTACTGTAGTTGCAGAGGAGGAGTTGGAAATTGTGTTGATTTGGTTGTATCTGAATTCGGATAAATCAGGCAGAGAGAGGGTCTGACGAAATGTAGCCAGTGTGTGAAGACTCCCATCAGTGTATACTTGGGACAACCGCTTTAGCCCTAACTTAGTCCAAATTCCCACTTCTAAAAATGCAGCTAAGTGTGAGTAATTACTGTTAGCCCATAAAGGTGCATCTGGAGATAGTGTGGTGTTAGCCTTAGTGAGCTGCACCATTGCGTCCCAAGCTCTCTTAGTGGCATCCATAACAGGTAGTAAAGGGCCAATATCCTTTTGAGTCCTATATAAAGCATTGTGCAGGCTTTCCACAGAAGTGAGAAATAGTGCCTCTATTATGGATGCTGGGTTGTCTGCGTCAAACACTTTCCAACTGGCTGCATGATAAGCCTGGGAGGCAAGGTAGTACAGCTCATAATTGGGAGAGGTCAATCCCAGCTGGTCTTGTGGGGCATTGAGAGTGCCTCTGAACAACGTGGGTGTTTTATTTCCCCAAATGAATTCAGATTGCGTGCGGTCTATTTCATGTAGGACTATCTTAGGTATGTGGCAGGGGGTATTACTTAGTATATACAGAAATTTAGGAAGATAAATCATTTTACATATGTTTATTCTGCCTATTAGCGTGAGAGGAAGTTTAGTCCAGTGTGCAAGTGTATCCTTAAATTTGCGATGTAAGGTGTATAAATTATGCTGTAAAAATAGTGTCGGGTCTTTGTGTATCATTATCCCTAGGTACTTAAAATTATCTGTCACTTTAAGACTACAGTCCGAGTCCATCTCTGTCGGGAGTTGTCCGTCAAGGGGAAAGATTATGGACTTGTCCCAATTAATTTGCAGGCCCGAGAACCTACCAAATCTCTTAACAATTCCGAGAACAGTGGCGAGTGAATCGTGCAGGTCTGCCAATTATAGCAGCGTATCGTCCGCATATAAGGAGATCTTCTCCTCAATTGTTTTATATATGAGTCCCTTTACTCTTGGGGAATTCCTGATTGCTATGGCCATGGGTTCAATAGCTAACGCGAAAATTAGCGGGGACAGGGGGCACCCTTGGCGAGTACCTCTTGTAAGGTGAAATGGTGATGAAGCAATGCCGTTAACCCTGATGGATGCCCTTGGTTCGCTATACATCAGCTTAAGCCACTTCGTGAAAGAAGGACCAAACCCAATTCTAGTCAGTACCTCCCATAGATATGGCCATTCCACTGAGTCAAATGCCTTAGCCGTGTCTAGTGAAACCACTAGCCTGGAGCCCAGATTTTCATGTTTTAGCTGTAAATTAAGGAATAACCGTCTCAGGTTGAAACTAGTAGATTTAGAAGGTTCCAATATATATTTATTTAAAAAATCTTCAGTGCATTTAAAGTTATTTGTAAAAACAATTGCTATTGAAAGCAACATTTCCCTAACTTCAAGTTGTTACTTTAAACAACGTTGCGAAAGTTTTAGATCAGGTCTGTTAATCAGCTGGCTTACTTTGGCATTCATTGTATCAACAGTCTGAGCCACCAGGGCAGAGAATAGAAAGGGAAATTGGAATATGGTTCCAATTTCCTCCTCTGGAGAATTCATCTTTAACACAGTTGCCCATGGAGTCTTTTCATGAAGTCCTTGTACTTTTGCATCTGCATTATAGTGAGTTTAAAAATGTACAAAAGCAAATCCAGGGGGCTTTCTTGGAATCCATATATGACGCAAAGGCGGATAATAGTCAGAAGCTTGCTCCAGTTCATTCTTGTTCCCATCAACACCGAGGTTTCTAATATACACCCTTTCTTCAGGATTACCTAGAGGTCTGGGAGAACTCACCAACTGGCAATCTCCAGTGGCTCTTCCAATTGGCAACATTTCATCCTTAAAATATCCTATGGATAGATGGATGGAGTTAAAGGATACTTATATGGAAGGGACCATGTGTAAACCTGCTGTCACAGCTGCCTCTGTATCAAAAGCTATGGCTATTTTGGTAGATAATAAAAAACAGGAGCACTCACAGACCTCGCCTCATGCCGTGCTACAACGTACAGCCAAGCATCATCCAATATTAGCAAGTCCATTGCACGGAGCACCAGAGGGACCAATTTAATTAAAAACAGTCCTTTACTGGTAGTGTTTAAAACATGGAGATCTTATGAACATATCCTAGACGTGTTTCGTGGCTATAAGCCACTTTTTCAAAAGCTATAGCTTTACTGGGATATATTCATAAGATCTCCGTGTTTTAAACACTACTAGTAAAGGATTGCTTTTAATTAAAGGGATACTGTCATGGGAAAAAAAAATTTTTTCAAAATGAATCTGTTAATAGTGCTGCTCCAGCAGAATTCTGCACTGAAATCTATTTCTCAAAAGAGCAAACAGATTTTTTTATATTCAATGTTGAAATCTGACATGGGGCTAGACATTTTGCAAATTCCCCAGCTGAATGGCTTCGATCGTTCGATTCGAATGAAAATCCTTCGATCGAACGATTAAAATCCTTCGATCGTTCGAACGATTTTAGCGGGTGTTCGAAGTTCGCGAACTGTTCGCGAACGTTCGCATTTTTTGCCGGCGTTCGCGAACACCAAATCGGCAGTTCGCTACATCCCTAGTCAAGCTGCTTATGCTTGCTATTATAGAGTTAAGTCTTAATACTGCTGAATTATGATATTGCATTAAAGAGATACTGACACCAGAAATGAAACTCTTTTTTACATCTGTCATAATATTGCCTTTGAAAGCTACTTATAACTTTGCCATAAAGTATTTGTCCACTGCTTTTACATTACCTGTCTGATGCCCCATGTTCCTCTATGAGGGGGCTGCCATATTTGTGCAGCAGGAGTCCGTTAGCATTAGAAACTCTGACAGACTGAGATGGGACAGTCAGGTTGGCAAAACAGTCAGGTTTAGAAACTTCAACTAACTTAGATAACCAAACTTCTCAGGAAAAAATGATCAACAAGACCTATAGGTAACTTTTAATGTACATTCATATTTTAAAAAGTCGTTTTTTAGTGTCAGAATCACTTTAATTTTGAAAATAGGAACAGAAAGTGTTTGCTGTGGTATGTGGTTATTATCTGGACATTGAAGCACTGTTAATGAAAACAGTTCAGTGTCTAAATGATTAGGGATGTCGCGGACTGTTCGCCGGCGAACTTGTTCGCGCGAACATCGACTGTTCGCGCTCGCCGAATGTTCACGAACGTCGCGCGACGTTCGCCATTTTGGGTTCGCCTTAGCTGGCGCTTTTTTTTGCCCTCTCACCCCAGACCAGCAGATACATGGCAGCCAATCAGGAAGCTCTCCCTCCTGGACCACCCCCACACTCCCTGGACCACTCCCCTTCCATATATAAACCGAAGCCCTGCAGCGTTTTTTCATTCTGCCTGTGTGTGCTTGGAAGAGCTAGTGTAGGGAGAGAGCTGTTAGTGATTTGAGGGACAGTTGATAGTAAGTTTGCTGGCTAGTAATCTACTTGATACTGCTCTGTATTGGAGGGACAGAACTTTGCAGGGATTTGAGGGACATTTTAGGTTAGGTAGCTTTGCTGGCTAGTAATCTACCTTCTACTGCAGTGCTCTGTATGTAGCTGCTGTGGGCACTGATCTCTTCTGATCTCATCTGCTGACTGCTGTAATAACCCAATAGTCCTTGTAAGGACTGCTTTTATTTTCTTTTTTGTTTTTTTACTTTGCTACTATAAGAGCCCAGTGCTATTAGTCTAGCTGTGTTGGGGAGTGGGACTGGTGTGCTACTGTGCTGCTCCTAGTAGTTCAGCAGCACCAACCCGAGTAATTTTTTTTTTTTAATATACATATATTTTTTTTTTATTTTACTTATCTTACTGTTCTTTAACGTGTCCAGTGCTGTTTGCTGTTCTTCATAGTAGTGCACCAATAGTAGTGCACTTGCAGGCATTGTTTGCCCAGTGTGTTCTTCAAACAACTGCCATCTAGCTGTGTGAGCTTTTTCACATTCTGTCTAAATATCAATAATAATACCGTCTCCAGAAACACCACCCGAGTGACGTTTTTCAAGCAGCAATAATATATTCCGTATCCACTGCTGTAGTAGTGTATACGTTGACCTTGTAGGCATTGTTTGCCCAGTGTGTTCTTCAAACAACTGCCATCTAGCTGTGTGAGCTTTTTCACATTCTGTCTAAATATCAATAATAATACCGTCTCCAGAAACACCACCCGAGTGACGTTTTTCAAGCAGCAATAATATATTCCGTATCCACTGCTGTAGTAGTGTATACGTTGACCTTGTAGGCATTGTTTGCCCAGTGTGTTCTTCAAACAACTGCCATCTAGCTGTGTGAGCTTTTTCACATTCTGTCTAAATATCAATAATAATACCGTCTCCAGAAACACCACCCGAGTGACGTTTTTCAAGCAGCAATAATATATTCCGTATCCACTGCTGTAGTAGTGTATACGTTGACCTTGTAGGCATTGTTTGCCCAGTGTGTTCTTCAAACAACTGCCATCTAGCTGTGTGAGCTTTTTCACATTCTGTCTAAATATCAATAATAATACCGTCTCCAGAAACACCACCTGAGTGACGTTTTTCAAGCAGCAATAATATATTCCGTATCCACTGCTGTAGTAGTGTATACGTTGACCTTGCAGGCATTGTTTCAATTTGTTTGCCCAGTGTGTTCTTCATTTTCAAACAACTGCCATCTAGCTGTGTGAGCTTTTTCACAATCTGTCTAAATATCAATAATAATACCGTCTCCAGAAACACCACCTGAGTTGTTGTTGTTGTTGTTTTAAAAATAATGCCAGGCAAAGGCAGGCCGCCATGCAGAGGCACTAGGGGCCGTGCTGCTATGCTATCCTGTGGCCCTAGGAAATTGCCCAGTTTTAAAAAGGCAATGACCCTGAACTCCCAAAATGCTGAAGAGGTAGTTGACTGGCTTACACAGCACACCCCATCCTCTACCGTTTCTAACTTTACCACAACATCCTCATCCTCCACTGCTATGGGCACCCCACGTAACACTTCCTCCACCACCGGCGCCCCTTCTTCACTGGAGTCAGAGGAGTTATTTTCACATGAGTTTCTTGAACTGAGTGATGCGCAACCATTATTGGCAGAAGAAGATGAAGGAGATGAGGACGTTACACCAGATTTAATTCTGGCAGAGAACACAACAGAGATGGACATAATGAGTGATGAGGAGGTCCCCGCTGCTGCTTCCTTCTGTGAGCTGTTAGAAGAAATTGATGCATCTGAGGAGAATGATGATGAGGAGATTGATGTTTTGTGGGTGCCCAGTAGAAGAGAGCAAGAGGAGGATAGTTCAGATGGAGAGATGGAGAGTCAGAGAGGCAGGAGGAGAATAAGACTTAGAAGAAGCAGGGAGGACAGCTCGCAGGGAACAGTAGGGCAACAACATGTATCGGCACCTGTGGTCAGCCGGCCAACGCACCCGCCATTGCCACCAACGCCGCCAACTTCTACTGTTACCGCCAGATTGCCAGCTTCAAAAAGGTCAGCAGTGTGGGATTTTTTTAACGTGTGTGCCTCTGACAAAAGTGTTGTAATTTGCAATGAGTGCAGTCAGAAACTGAGTCTTGGGAAGCCCAACAGCCACATAGGTACAACTTCTATGCGAAGGCACATGAACGGCAAGCACAAAGCACTTTGGGAGCAACACCTCAAAGGCAACAGACAAACTAAAAGCCACCCTCCTTCTGGTCCAGCATCTTACTGCTCTACCTCTGCTGTCCTTGACCCGTCTGAACCACCCTCCACTCCGCCTTCCACCTTGACCACCAGTTCCCATTCCCAGTCATCTGCCCCCAGCCAAGTTTCTGTGAGGGCCATGTTTGAGCGTAAGAAGCCAATGTCTGCGAGTCACCCCCTTGCCCGGCGTCTGACAGCTGGCTTGTCTGCACTCTTAGCCCGCCAGCTTTTACCATACCAGCTGGTGGACTCTGAGGCCTTCCGCAAATTTGTAGCAATTGGGACACCGCAGTGGAAGGTACCCAGCCGCAATTTTTTTCAAAAAAGGGAATACCACACCTGTACCACCATGTGCAGAGCCAAGTCACCGCATCTCTGTCACTTAGTGTTGGGCCAAAGGTCCATATGACTACTGACGCATGGTCCTCCAAGCATGGTCAGGGCAGGTATGTCACCTACACTGCCCACTGGGTGAACTTGGTCATGGCTGGGAAGCAGGAAATGTGTGGCTCAACAACGACAGTGGAGTTGGTGTCACCGCCACGGATTGCACGCGGTTCTGCCACCACCTCTACTCCTCCTTCGCTCTCTACCTTGTCCTCTTCCTCTTCTTCGTCCTCTGTTGCTGGGTCCTCCTCCTCCTCCACACCTGTGCACCCCCAGCTCCCCCTAGGCTATTCGACGTGCCAGGTACGCCGTTGTCATGCTGTCTTGGGGATGACGTGCCTGGAAAGCAAAAACCATACCGGATCTGTACTCCTGTCATCTCTGCAGTCACAGGCCGATCGGTGGCTGACCCCACACCAACTGAAGATCGGAAAAGTGGTGTGTGACAATGGAAGCAATCTGTTGGCAGCACTGAGACTGGGCAATTTAACACATGTGCCCTGCATGGCACATGTTCTGAATTTAATAGTACAACGTTTTGTCTCAAAGTACCCAGGATTCCAGGACGTTCTCAGGCAGTCCAGGAAGGTGTCGGCCCATTTCAGACGTTCCTATACAGCCATGGCACGCCTTGCTGACATTCAGCAGCGGTACAACATGCCAGTCAGGCGTTTGATTTGCGACAGCCAGACTCGCTGGAATTCAACGCTCCTCATGTTGGAACGTCTGCTGCAACAACAAAGAGCCGTCAACGAATACCTGTTTGAACTGGGTGGTAGGACTGGATCTGCAGAGCTGGGGATTTTTTTCCCCCGTTACTGGGTGCTTATGCGCGATGCCTGCAGGCTCATGCGCCCTTTTGAAGAGGTTACAAATATGGTCAGTCGCACCGAAGGCACCATCAGCGACCTAATACCCTTTGCTTTCTTCCTGGAGCGTGCCGCGCGACAAGTGACAGATGAGGCTGTAGACCAGCGTGACGAGGAGCAGGAAGCGCACGGTTTCTGGTCGGAATCACCAGAACGAACCCAGGCACCTGCTGCAACGCAGGGAGAGGTGTCAGAAGTGGAGTCAGAGGAGGAAGGTGGCTTTGTGGAGGAGGAGGACCAACAGGAGCAGGCTTCCCAGGGGGCTGGTGGTGACCTTTTGGGGACCCCTGGTCTTGTACGTGGCTGGGGGGAGGAGACCGTGGATGATGCAGTCCTTGATAACGAGGAAGCGGAGATGGATACCTCTGCATCCAACCTTGTGAGAATGGGGTCTTTCATGCTGTCATGCCTGTTGAAGGACCCCCGTATCAAGAGGCTTAAGGAGAAGGACCTGTACTGGGTCGCGACTCTACTAGACCCTCGGTACAAGCATAAAGTGGCAGAAATGTTACCAACATACCACAAGTCTGAAAGGATGCTGCATTTACAAACCAGCCTGCAAAACATGTTGTACAATGCTTTTAAGGGTGATGTCACTTCAGGAACTCATCAACATTCCAGGGGCAGAGGTGCCAGTAATCCTGCCACGAGCGCACCTGCAAGGACAAAGCACTTTGGCCACTCTGTAACGTCAGACATGCAAATGTTTTTCAGCCCAAGGCAGCGGCAGAACCCTTCGGGATCCACCCTCAAAGAACGCCTCGACCGGCAGGTAGCGGACTACCTGGCATTAACTGCAGATATCGACACTCTGAGGAGCGATGAACCCCTGGACTACTGGGTGCGCAGGCTTGATCTGTGGCCAGAGCTGTCACAATTTGCCATGAACCTCTTGTCTTGCCCCGCCTCAAGTGTCCTCTCAGAAAGGACCTTCAGTGCAGCAGGAGGGATTGTAACTGAGAAGAGAACTCGCCTAGGTCACAAAAGTGTGGATTACCTGACCTTTATTAAAATGAATGAGGGGTGGATCTCGGAGGGTTACTGCACGCCGGAAGACTTGTTCTGAGTTTCTGATTCTGACTCCCCATGCAGCTGTCCTTCTCTGCACGCCTCATGACTCCACATACAGCTGTCCTTTAGCGTCCTCCTCCCTCCACCACCGTTACAAACTAGGGTGCAAACCCTACTGGTTTAATTTGAATCCAGGTAAATCCTGAGTTTTTCTGGCCTCTGTGCTTCAGTGGCTGCGACCAAAAAAAACAGAATATTTTCAGCATTTATATGGCATATTTTTTCTGGCCTCTGTGCTTCAGTGGCTGCGACCAAAAAAAACAGAATATTTTCAGCATTTATATGGCATATTTTTCCTGGCCTCTGTGCTTCAGTGGCTGCGACCAAAAAAATTGAATATTTTCAGCATTTATATGGCACATTTTTTCTGGCCTCTGTGCTTCAGTGGCTGCGACTAAAAAAAACAGAATATTTTCAGCATTTATATGGCATATTTTTCCTGGCCTCTGTGCTTCAGTGGCTGCGACCAAAAAAATTGAATATTTTCAGCATTTATATGGCATATTTTTTCTGGCCTCTGTGCTTCAGTGGCTGCGACTAAAAAAAACAGAATATTTTCAGCATTTATATGGCATATTTTTCCTGGCCTCTGTGCTTCAGTGGCTGCGACCAAAAAAATTGAATATTTTCAGCATTTATATGGCATATTTTTTCTGGCCTCTGTGCTTCAGTGGCTGCGACAAAAATAAATGAATATTTTCAGCATTTATATGGCATATTTTTTCTGGCCTCTGTGCTTCAGTGGCTGTGACAAAAAAATGAATATTTTCAGCATTTATATGGCATATTTTTTCTGGCCTCTGTGCTTCAGTGGCTGCGACTAAAAAAAACAGAATATTTTCAGCATTTATATGGCATATTTTTCCTGGCCTCTGTGCTTCAGTGGCTGCGACCAAAAAAACAGAATATTTTCAGCATTTATATGGCATATTTTTCCTGGCCTCTGTGCTTCAGTGGCTGCGACCAAAAAAATTTATATTGTTAGCATTTATATGGCATATTTTTCCTGGCCTCTGTGCTGCAGTGGCTGCGACAAAAAAAAAATTTATATTGTTTGCATTTATATGGCATATTTTTTCTGGCCTCTGTGCTGCAGTGGCTGCCACAAAAAAAAATTAATATTTTCAGCATTTATATGGCATATTGTTTCTGGACTTCTGGTTCAGTGGCTGCGACAAAAAAAACATAATTTTTCAGGAAAGTACACATGCCTAATTTTTCAGGGTTCTGCAACAGTGGCAAAATCGCATCTTTTATGGTCACCGCAGGTGATCAATAAAGTAGACCAAAACTGGGCCCACACTGCAGAATCAGTGTTTTTTGGTTCGCTTCACTGTACATTGATTTACCTCTGCCTGACCGTGCACGTGCGCACAAGCACGGTGACTGCTAAACACACCACTACAGAAATATTGCCACCAACAGGACGAACATCCTGGAGGTGACAAGCAACTAGTAATTAAAAACTATTATTTGCTCACTTGACGGTATCATTCATTAAAGCTCTTTGCGTCTTTTTGCGTTGCAGTAAGCACCGCGTTTCGTCTTTGCGTGTGAACAGGCTGTAACTTTTACACGACTTGATTGGCATGTAGACGCCGGACGTTTTAAAGCATTTTATTACACAGGTTTAGAAATGTAGTGTGATTTCTGCCCTTTACAGCACAAAACGCAGCGCTGTGTCAACAATGGATTTTTTAGAAACATTTTTGCCCTTGATCCCCCTCTGGCATGCCACTGTCCAGGTCGTTGCACCCTTTAAACAACTTTAAAATCATTTTTCTGGCCAGAAATGTCTTTTCTAGCTTTTAAAATTCGCCTTCCCATTGAAGTCTATGGGGTTCGCGACGTTCGCGAACCGTTCGCATTTTTGACGCAAGTTCGCGAATATGTTCGCGAACTTTTTTTCCGACGTTCGCTACATCCCTACTTAAGGGGAGATATGATAACTATGTATAAATATATAAGGGGATCATATAATAATCTCTCTAATGCTTTATTTACCAGTAGGTCTTTCCAGCAGACACCGGTGCATCCATTCTGATTAGAAGAAAGGAGGTTCTATCAAAATATTGGGAACGTTGTTTTTTTTTTTGTTGTTTTTTTTTAAACAGTGAGAGCTGTGAAGTTGTGGCATTCTCTCGTTGAATCAGTCATACAGGAAGATACAATAGAAAGCTTTACAAAGGGATTTGCGGCTTTTTATCAAGCAAGAAAATAAAGTTTTATTGAAAATAGCTCATTACAAAGTTGATCTGATGATTAGTTCAATCTTAGAGTCAGGGAGGATTGTTTCCCAATCTAAGGTAAATTAGAGATGCTTCAAAAGTGGCTTTAACCTAAAACATATTTAAACACAAAAGTATTACACCCCCTTCTAAGTTATGGTAAAAACATATGTAACTGACAAGTCATTCCCAGTTGGGTATATCTCCATTATTCTCTGTGAAAGTGTTAGGGAAAAACATCTGCCAAAGTGATATCCTGGGAGTCTTGTATCCCTTGGAATAGGACTTGTTGTTCAATAAAATCCAGAATAGTATCTGTTGGTGACAAGCAGCGATATATCCCAGTGTCTCCTTAGACACGTCAGCTGCAAAGTATTAATAAAAGGATTGTCCTAAAGATAAATGATATTGTACATAAAGTTGTTCTCCTCTATAAATACTGAAGTACATATTAAGATCTAATCATTGTATAAGAAATGTTTGGCTGAGGCCTGATTTGTAACACATTTCCTACATGAAAAACAATTAAATGGTTTCTTCTCTGTGTGGGTTTGTCATAGATGGACATCTGATGAAGTTTGAAAATATTGGAATATGCATATTGAGATACATGTTTGATTCACATGTTAAAACAAACTTATGGATTTCCTTCTGTGTGAATTTAAGAGAGTAGTTTTAAATTACTGTTACATGAAAATTATTTTCGGTTTTAATAGAATTAAGAAAATGGTTTCTCCCCATGTGGGTTCTTTCATGACGAGTAAGGGATAATCTAGTTGACAAACATTTCCCACACTCAGAGCAAGAATAAGGTTTCTCTCCTGTGTGAGCTCTTCCGTGGGCACGAAGGTGTGATGAAGAGGCGAAGCATTTCCCACACTCAGAACAAGAATAAGGTTTCTCTCCTGTGTGGATTCGTCGTTGATGGACTATAAGTACTGTTGAACTGGCAAAACATTTCCCACATTCAGAACAAGAAAATGGTTTCTCCCCTGTGTGAGTCCTTTGATGACGAGCAAGGAGATAATGAGTTTGGAAACATTTCCCACACTCCAAGCAAGGATAAGGTTTCTCTCCTGTGTGAGCTCGTTCATGGGCACGAAGGTGTGATGAAGAGGCGAAGCATTTCCCACACTCAGAACAAGAATAAGGTTTCTCCCCTGTGTGGTTTCGTCGTCGATGGACTGTAAGTTCTGTTGAACTGGCAAAGCATTTCTCACATTCAGAACAAGCAAATGGTTTTTCCCCTGTGTGAGTCCTTTGATGACGAATACGGTTAGCTCGATTTGAAAAACATTTACCACACTGAAAACAGGAATAAGGTTTATGTCCCGTGTGGGTTCTAAGATGATCAACGAGGCACGATCGATTCGAGAAACACTTTTCACATTCAGAACAAGAATAAGGTTTCTCTCCTGTGTGAGTTCTCTGATGGGCAGTAAGTTCTTTTGATCTAGTAAAACATTTCCCACATTCAGAACAAGGAAAAGGTTTCTCCCCTGTGTGGTTTCGTCGTTGATGGACAGTAAGTTCCGACGAAGTGATAAAACATTTCCCACATTCAGAACAAGAATATGGTTTCTCCCCGGTGTGGGTTCTGTGATGGATAGTAAGTTCTTTTGATCTAGTAAAACATTTCCCACATTCAGAACAAGCAAAAGGTTTCTCTCCTGTGTGGTTTCGTTGTCGGTGGACAGTAACTTCTGATGAAGTGCCAAAAGATTTCCCACAATCAGAACAAAAAAAATGTTTCTTTATTTTCTGGGTGGTTCTATGTCTATCAAAGTCTAAAATGTGCATAAAATGTTTATGGCACTCATTGGCATAATCGTCATATCCATTACTTAAAGGGCTGCTAACCAGGCTGTATCCCATGATAGGAGTAGGTGTATCTGTTCCCTGTATCTGTTCTGTAAGTGGATTAATGCTGTAATATGATTGGTTACTCTCTTCACATGAAGTCACTTCCTCTTTGACAGCATGTGAATCAGAATTAGGTAACAAGATGCTGTTTTCACATGAATCTGCTTCCTCTTTTATAATGTCCAATATATAAGTGCCTGACATGCTGTATCTCATGATAGGAGTAGATGTATCTGTTTCTTGTATCTGTTCTGTAAGTGGATTAATGCTGCAATCTGATTGGTTTGCTCCTTCACATGAAGCCACTTCCTCCTTAATCCAATTGGCTGGTGGGGGCTGTTCCACTGGAGAAATGTCAGGGATTGTGATAGTTTCATCATCATTATTACAGGATAATGTTGCTTGAAAATGTGATGTAACATTGCTCTCATCTTTATATTCACAGGCTGCTAAAGAGAATAATAAGAGACTTATTTATGATAGATCAGAGTTATGTCAGATTTAATGAATTTCTATTTGCTGCTGTTTTTTTCTAACAATAATCAATCAGATGTTATACGACAAGCACTAAAGTAATTAATTATGACAACATCCCACTGTTGGGATTGCTTTCAGTGTGTCCGCTTGCTCTCCCAGCTCCTAAGCAAAAAGGGACAATATGTGGACTTTATGGTGTGATCACCCCAATGGTCCAGGACAACTGCAGACATGTGGGAATCATGTGCTTCTGCCCAGCCTCCCTAGACCACTATGAGCTTCCCCTCAAAAAAGATTTTCTGCCTCCCAGTGTTTCCCCCCTGATTTCCTCCCCCAGGTAAGTGTTAAGCACACTCACATTTTACACACAGTTACATTTACACTTAAATATAAACATACATTTTTAAGTGATTGGGGGGTTTTCATGCGCACAATTTGTCAACTTACACATACATATAAACACACAATTTTGTTGTTAAAAGTAGAAAACAGCAGACATATTTAGCTGTTCAGCACTTTCAAAAAAAAAAAAAAAGATATTTTCCTTCGGGTAAACCTACTAATAAACTACATAACGTTTCTACCACATTTTGAAAGCTTAGGTTGTTCTGAACAAACAATACAAATACTCAACACCCATAGGTTGGGCAGGTTAGGGCTGACTATCATACATTTTGTGGGTTACGGGCAGGGAGAGCAGCAGAAAGACAGTAATCTTACCCTGGCAGCTTTCGGCTCTATTTATAGGAGCACATCTGCCCTGCCCCACTCCCTTTCTTGATATCAGAGGTGGGCCAGATATAAATGGAGGTACTGGGCATGTTAGGGTCGGGTATGGGTTGAATTTATCAATATCACTACTTTGGTGGTAATGTTGGTGGTAATGTCAGCAGCTATAAAAAGAATCAATTCTTTTTTTTTTTTTTTTTTTTATCTTGGTTACCTTGGGGCAATAAATATAAATGAGTTTTTTTTTTCTATCTATTAAATGGATCTCTCCTCACTCTATCAGAGATCTAGGAAAGGAAGGGACCGAAAGGGGTGGTGCTAGAATTGAATTTTGTGGGGGGGTTGGACAACTGGATCTGAAAGGTATGTGTCTAAAGTTTTGCCAAAATTAAAATTGTTTATATGATAGCTACAGACCAACTATCTAGGCTTTACATATTATAGAAAGCAACCATTACTCACCCAGCGGCCAGAGCTGCTTCAGATCCTCCTTCTTTACCTCCTCATAAAGGTCCTTGTTTCCTTTTATATAGTCCCACTCGTCCAAGGAAAAATAGATGGAAACATGATGAGTCCTTATGGCAACCTGTCACACACAATGTTCCAGTCATCCCCCAGCCAGAGAAAGGGATTATCATCCACTGTTACTAAACAATAAGGGGCCGCTGTACCCACCTCTCCAGTCAGCAGCTGGATGATGTTGGACATGAGTTCCAGGATCTTCTTGTCATTCTTGTTATTTTCCTTCTGTATGACGGAGCCAGGGGCATGCAGGGCCCCCCCATCATCTGACTTCTTCCTAGGGATGTAGTGCTAAATATTGAAAGGAAGAGAGAATGGTGTTTGAGCTGCAGAGAGACCCCCTTTGTACAGACAGACAGTCTCTTGTCAGTGTGCCAGTCACAGTGCCCCTCACCTCTCCAGTCAGCAGATAGATCATCTCCAGTGTCAGATTCACCATTCTCTCCTTCTTCCCCCGCTCCTCCTCCTCCTCATTTTTATCCTTCATCTTCTTCTTCCCCTTCATCCCTGTGTCACTCGCTTCCTCCCACATTCCCATTGGCTCCTTGTGGGAGGGACTGACCTGGAAGTGACCCTGGAATTAAGCACTTACACATTTCTATACAGGATTATTCCCAGCAATACCCCCCAAAAAAATTACAGGGGCCCAGCAGGGCCAGAACTAGGGGTAGGCATCTTTTTTTCAATCGGGGTTTTGGCATGCGCGGGGTCCCTAGTGCAAGCGTTCTTCCGCACGCTCACGTGCACATTTTTACGCGCGTGCGTGCCATTGTTGGGCGCTCGTACCGGCCACGCTACCTGGGGCATCTGACTGGACTGGCCCAGCACTGGGGCCCAGATCCATAGAATCCCAATAAATCTCGCTGCATAAGGAAATTTCCATTATTTTCAAACTCAAAAGGAAAAGTGCCAGAGTGGGGATAATTTAGTCCATGTTTCAATATAATTTACATTTAGCAAATGTTATTCACACCAGTGATCAGTTGGCTAAATGTTTTGGTAGCCAATTATATTGGGTTTTATACAGAAGCTCCTCAGTACACTGAATCCAGCTGACACATTGAGGCCCCAGCGCTACAAGGCACCACATCCCACTGCTTGTCATCTTAACAAACACTTCAGAATTGAAGGTTGTGGCACAGATACAAGGACTTAAAGGGCACCTGTTGGGTAAAAATGTTATCCCAAACCAAAGGTGCTAATAGAGCCTGCACTCCGGTTGGGGATAACAGCCATGTCCGGTCACTCACATGTGCATAATGAGCAATTCGGGGCAGCTTTTTATTATGCACATCCGAGTGACCGGACATGGCTGTTATCCCCAACCGGAGTGCAGGCTCTATTAGCACCTTTGGTTTGGGATAACATTTTTACCCAACAGGTGCCCTTTAAGCAGGGAATAGAATAATTCAATGCTGTTCAACTTTTGTGGTACTGAGGGCAGTAATTCTTTTGCCCTACATGGTGGAGGGACAATAATGGAAGCCAGTGTTGACCACTCCCTGTTTTTAAACCACACCCACTTAAAACCACAAGACCATGTCCACATTAGCACACCAAAAAAACAATAATCATCATTTATGTGTGAAAAAAGTTGTCATATTAAAGGAATTGTTCAGTATAAAAATAAAAACTGGGTAAATAAATAGGCTGTGCAAAATAAAAAAATGTATCTAATACAGTTAGTTAGGCAAAAATGTAATGTATAAAGGCTGGAGTGACTGGATGTGTAACATAATAGCCAGAACACTACTTCCTGCTTTTCCGTTCTCTTGCTTTACACTGACTGGTTACCCTGGTTACCAGGCAGTAACCAATCAGTGACCTGAGGGGGGGGGGCACATGGGACATAACTGTTGCTTTTGAATCTGAGCTGAATGCTGAGGATCAATTACAAAAGTTATGTCCCATGTGGCCCCCCTTATTGTCACTGACTTAAGCTGGCCATAGACGCAAAGATCCGATCGTACGATCGGACTTTCCCATCTCCCGACCTGCCACTAACCATTCAGATCAAATAAAGTAGAAAAGAACAGATCAGCTGATGTTCTCCCCCTGACAGCAATCGTACGATAGTTATGTCCGAACAAAGCTGCTGACAGTCTCCCTCTGATATCATCAGATCGGCAATACATGCAGAGATATTACCTGCAGCCGACAGAAATCTTTTAACCTGTACGATCAACCAAACGACCGATCTCCGCCGGACAAAAAATGTCGGGACTCTCCACACACGGTCCGAAAATCATACGAATCCCGGATTCGTACGATCAGATCTTTGCGTCTATGGCCAGTTTAACTCAGAGTTAGAGAGCTGTAAAGCAGGAAGTAGTGTTCTGGCTATTATGTTACACATCCACTCACTCCAGCCTTTATACATTACATTTTTGCCTGACTAACTATATTAGATACATTTTTTATTTTGCACAGACTATTTATTTACCCAGTTTGTTTTGTCACACTGAACTGTTCCTTTAAGACATATGCTTAAATCCATATACCTCATCCTCCCTTGTGAATAACACAGCACCCCCAGCCCATAATTCAACACCTTAGGGACCCCTAACAATACATTTTCAAATGCTAACAAACTCCTGAAACAAATACCAGGCTTATGTTCCACAGCAGAGTATGACACACACATGGAGTATAGGGAAGGGAGAGTATGATACACACATGGAGTATAGGGAAGGGAGAGTATGATACACACATGGAGTATAGGGAAGGGAGAGTATGATACACACATGGAGCATAGGGAAGGGAGAGTATGATACACACATGGAGTATAGGGAAGGGAGAGTATGATACACACATGGAGTATAGGGAAGGGAGAGTATGATACACACATGGAGTATAGGGAAGGGAGAGTATGATACACACATGGAGTATAGGGAAGGGAGAGTATGATACACACATGGAGTATAGGGAAGGGAGAGTATGATACACACATGGAGTATAGGGAAGGGAGAGTATGATACACACATGGAGTATAGGGAAGGGAGAGTATGATACACACATGGAGTATAGGGAAGGGAGAGTATGATACACACATGGAGTATAGGGCAGGCAGGGTGTGGTACAAATATAAACTGCACTGAGTCAGTACAAAGTGTCCCTGGGAATAATCAGCTCATGTGTTGGGAACAACAAGGTAACGCTGCTCCTTTATTGCTAGTGCAGCCCCGATCCCTTACTCACCTGTTTCCCACGTGTGATAAGCCAGTGCAGGAGTTGCACAACTAGAGGAATCCACACAGAGATGCCAGACTGCAGGCTACAATTCAGCTTTATTCCTCGCTCTTCTCTCCACACTCTCTGCTCCTCCCCCTCACTTCCCCTTCCTCTGTCCATAACCTTTCTTATAACTCCGCCCATTACTGAGCTGCTAAACTGCTTCACTGTAACTATGCTTGGACTGTGAATGTGACTGGGACCTCTCTCATTGGCTGTGACTGGAATGTGGGTGGTACAGAGAGCAGCAGAGAACAATGATTGGATTAGTGAGCACATGGGAGGGACAAAGAGTAAGGGACAGAGGGAAAACTCACAGATTGTATATAAGAGGCTGAGTTCAGTGAAAAGAAACCCAATAAGGATTATGTGTAATAAGATATGAGGCGACTCCAGTCTGAAACAATGGGCTACTGGGAAAGGCAATTAAATGAGTTGGGGGATCTATTGTCTGTAAACACTGGGCTGCTGGGAAAGTAGTGAAACCAGTCTGGGGTTTCTGTTGAGAAATAATAGGCTGCTAGAGGGGTGGCAAAAGCTGGGGTGGGAGTAGGATAACAGGGTTGATCCTGCTTTCTGGCCTCCTGGGTAAACCAGGCAAAGCCCATTCTAAATGCAACGGTGCTCACGGGCGTTTGCTTTTGCTTCTGGGTAAAGGAGCAGACCTACAGGAGAAGCCCTTAAGGGTAGGGAAAGAAGGGGTGATTAGTTGTACAGCATCTACCCAAAATGCCTTCCCATTGGCAACAATACGAATCTCTTCAGATTTCCAAAGTTGCCTCACGAGGAAACTTCAGGCAACTTCAGAAATCCAAAGCAATTCCTATGTCATCCCGCTGGCAATTCATATTCTTACTGACAGGAAGGCATTTTGTGGAGATTAGTCGCCCGAAGTAGAGAAGATTTGTCGCTGGGTGACTAATCTCTCCATCTGCCACCATCCTAAATGTCTACTGTGGTGACTGGCGGCAACGGTGCAAAGTGTGTTATTTAATTCTTCATTAAGATTTTTAATAAATATGACCTTCCCTTTTTTTCCAAAACAAATTATGTTGTCTGAGTGGTTTATTTTGATTATTGTCTTATGGCACAATTTGGTCATGTGGGTTTTAGTTTTGAGTCACAGGAGGCAGATTACACACTACAGACCTTATAAGAGTATAATGCACTGGCATTTTCTTATTTTCCATACACAAAGCTTCTTACTAAACACAGTAACCATGACAACCAATCAGCTGCTATGTTTAAGTGGCACTGATAGGGTTACCACCTGGCTGGTATTTTATTGCTCAAAATGGTGCTTAATGTCAATGTTATAGGGTTGCACCGAATCCAGGATTCGGCCTTTTTCATCAGGATTCGGCTGAATCCTTCTGTCCGGCCGAACCAAATCAAATTAGGGGTCTAGAAGGAAATCGCGTGACTTTTTGTCACAAAACAAGGAAATTAAAAATGTTTTCCCCTTCCCACTCTAATTTGCATATGCAAATTAGGATTCGGTTTGGTATTCGGCCGAATCCTTTGTAAAGGATTCGGGGGTTCGGCCAAATCCAAAATAGTGGATTCGGTGCATCCCTAGAATGTTATTAATAGGGAAAATACTGCCGGTATTCTTTCCTTGAAAAGGTGACTGGCTGGGGAAACATTGTGAGAAAAAGAAAGCCTGAAACTGTCACATATGTGCATAAAAGGTGCATATCAATGTGTTTTTTCCCTACAATGCAATATTTTCTCTTTAATTGTAGTGGCCTCAATGTGGTGATTTACTTGACACAAAAACAATACAGGCATGGGACCTGTTATCCAGAATGCTTGGGACCTGGGGCTTTCTGGATAATGGATCTTTCTGCATTTTGGATCTCCATACCTTAAGGCTACTAGAAAATCATATAAACATGAAATAAACCCACTAGGCTGGTTTTTCTTTCAATAAGGATAAATTATATCTTAGTTGGGATCAAGTACAAGTGACTGTTTTATTATTACACAGAAAAAGGAAATCATTTTTAAACATTTTGATTATTTGATTATAATCAAATAAGAGAGACAGCCATTCTGTAATTCGGAGCTTTATGTATAACGGATTTCTGGATAAAGGATCCCATACCTGTACTTTGGAATGCCTATAACATGATTGCATACCTCCCAACATTTTGGAAGTAAAAAGAGGGACAAAAAAAATTTTTCCGCACGTAGAGCAGCAATTTTTTTGACCACACCCTTTCTGTGGCCACACCCCCTAATTACCATGTTTGCTTTACAAAATTTGGCAGGTTATGAAAGTTTGAAAATATTTCTCCTTATCTAAACTGTGTTTTTGTGTCTCAAAATTGTTACAAAGTATCTTATTTGCACCTGTTAGCTGTTCTGGACTCTCTGCTAAAAGCCAATTAAGTGAGAAACTTTGTTTCTTTTTCTGGCTGTTCAGTGCATAGAAAAGAGGGACTTTCCAGTACAAATGAGGGACTGCGGGTTGAGCTGAGGGACTGTCCCTCCGAAAAAGGGACAGTTGGGAGGTATGTGATTGTGCAGGTACAATGCACTGTGTCAGCTGATGGCAGCCTCTGATCCTGTATTAATAGTCTGTATCATCCAACAGAACCATTGGAACTTCATATGAAAATGCAGGAAGCACTTTTAATACATAGGCGCAATTCACAAAAGTGGAGGAAGCATATTTTTGGTGCAAAGGTGGTGTTAAAACTGGTGTAATTACAGTTTCCATATTCACAAACAGGTTTACAACCTCCACTTTTTATACTCTAGTGAAATAATACCAGTTTACAGATACTATTGTGATTATGACTTTAAAATGACAAAAACAGAGAAGAAAATTACATTTTTCACGACATTTTCATTCAACATTTTTAAAATGGAGTAAAACTCAGTGTGAGCTCGGCATTGTTTCACCCAATCTCCTCACTTTTAGGTGCAGTGCGGGGGATTAATTAGCCAACTCATGAGGATCAGCAGCCTGTTGTCAGGGGACAAACCCTGTCTCCTGAGAAATCAGAAATGAATAACAAAGGAAAGGATATTATTTCTGTATATATAAAAGTCCGACAAACTAGGTGACAATCACATTTACATTATTTTGCTATTATTTGCTAAATGAATGAGGCAATGTTAGCATTTTGAGTAAGTAGATATTTATATTATAGATCTTTATTTAAAGGTCAAGTAAAGCCACACTTATTACAGATATTAAACACAATCTCTGAATTATTTTCCAGATCTTGAGCTCTTGCCCTAGTCGAGGTCTAAGAGATCTTTCAGAATACATCTTTTGGCAGGCCCTGACTGGCAATCTGTGGGTTCTGGCAAATGCCAGAGGGGCTGCTGTAAGTTGCCATAGACACTCACTATATATTGGGCTGGTGGGGGCTGTTTTGGCTGCTGTGTGGCCTGTTTGGACCTCTGTGTACCTTCAATGTCAGGGCCTATTTTGAATCTCAGTCCAGACCTGTCTATTGGTAATGTATGGGCAAGTCATTAACCTCTGCATGTAGATTATTTGAACCATGTGTAGTCTATGTCAGGAAAATTTACTAGAATAATTTGGGGGAGGGGTATTTACCTTGCTATGTCACTTCCTGTAAAGCACCTTTTTATATGCTAATTCAGGAAGTTGTTTCACACTTGACTGAGAGTCTCATAGGGCATATGATGTGCAGGTAAAGCAAACTTTAAAACAATCAAATCTTTATTAATCCATGTTAAAATACATAAAAGGAGCAGGTAGGGGAACTTGGGCTACTGGGCATGTCCCTAAGTGAGAAATAATAGGGATGGATTTGTGATAAAGTGTGTGTTCTGCCATATTGGCCTGTTAAACTGGCAGGGAATCTCTTCTCTGAAGGGCATAATCATTATACGAGGCAAATGTACAGCTGAGAGTCACCTAATGATAGACGGACAGGTTTATTAAGAGCTAAAGACAAATTCGGAGAACACTGCATTAATAAAATTACAAGGGCTTGCCCTGCCACTGCTATTTCTGTGTGCCAGTGAATTTCATCTTATCTTGGATGTGAGGTGGCCGATTCCTCTATCACTGGGCACCAGGAGAAACTATTTGACTGGGTTGTGTGTTGTGTGCGGTTCTCCAAATTCGCTTGGAACTGTTTAAAGGAGAAACAAACCCTTTACCAAAAATAACCCTACCCTGGAAATAACAAGACAATTTTGGCAGCTGAGACTCTGCAGCAGTTATAAATAGTAAGCCTCCCATAGGGATTGGTTGCCTCAGTAGCACCTTACTCTAATCACTATTCTAATGAGTTAACCCTTAGCTCCAGAGCCGTTGTAATAAAAGTTTCTCACCCTGGTGGTCCAGTGGTGCGCTTCTCCTGTCCTGCGCCAGCACTGGTTCCTTAGTGCGCGCGCGCCTCTTTGCAAATTAAAGGCGTGCTGGCGTGATGACGCCAGTGCGCAATGGCGTGAAATTTTAACTCTTTAAAAGGCTCATTCGGGCTTTCAGTGGTTGCCCATTATAGGTTTTGTTACCTCGTGGTGTTTTGAGCTTTGAGCTATATTGTATTTTGATCTGTATCCTGGTTTGACCCCTGCCTGGCTATCGACTATTCTGAACTCTTGTATCCTGACCCTTGCCTGAATACCGACTACCTCTTCTGCTAAATCCCTTCTGATTGATCACCCAGTTTGACCTTTGCCTGCCTGACTACATTTGTACTCCACCTGCCCCGACCCGGCCTGTTCTGACTACAATTCAGTTTCACGCCTTGTACTGCGACCTTCTGCCCAGAGACTTTGTTATCCGGTTGTGCCCCTCTGCTTGTCAGAACCTCTTGCCTTGCACCTCTCGTTATAAGACCTGGCGGCATCTGAGTAGCTGAGGGCTCCTCCCAAGGCCAAAGGCGGCTGCTACAGGCAGAAGCACGAGCCGAGACAAGGGTACTTGGCATCGGTTCTGGGTGCCAACCATTACAGCCGTGTATTCGGAGTCAGGGTCGCCAAAAAATGTAATGCCTTACAATTAAAAAAATATATGTTACAATACGAGGTTTATTCCCTTTTTCTATTTAAGGAATTGTTTGATTATATTAAGTGTAATGGGATATTTTATGATGCCAAAAATGTATATAGAGAGCATGAAAGACATCAGAAAGACAGATATATTTATTATTATTATTATTATACCAGAAAGCATTCAGAGGAATATCCTCCCATCTAAGCCAGCAGGGGAGATAGATTAAAGAAAGCATTTTTAAACCCTTTGAGAAAAGAGCAGCAATTTTTCAAGGCGTGTTGATGGTTGAGTCTGTGGATGAATATAGAATAATGTGTCGTCCTGGTTATATTCTAAATTGCAATAATATAAAAAAAAATGGTTAGAAGCTGAATGAATAAATAAACCCAAAATCCCATAATACACACAGGAAATATTCCAAGTTGATCAAACGGGATATAAAAACCCTTTCAGGTCTCATTTAACCCAAATGAATGGTCCCAAAGGTCCCAGAAGTACAAATATAAATAGAAACAGAATAGAAATGCCCCCCCCCCCCATGGTTGGCAACATGTGCATTAGGCTGGTTACTTTTTGGACCTTTTAGACTTAATTTAAGTTTGGCGAGACCAGTTGTAGTTTTTATATCACGCTTGATCAGTATGGAATATTTCCTTATAATTACTTTAACTTTATTGCATTAGGAATTAATCAAGATTTTTGTATATTTATAAATCTTGATTGAGGTGTAGCTCCGCTAATGGAGGGACTCCTCTTCTTTCTTGTTATTCAGAGAACTGTCACCTGAGTATCCACCTGTACATTTATCAAACAAGAAGTTTACTTCTAAGGCAAATATCTTGAAGTATTAATTGTCAGAATAAATTATGTTGCAGTATTGTTTCATCTCCCTTGTGTTTTATCTAATAACACTACTTGGGTAGGTCCTGTAACCTACAGAAGAAAGAACTACTGGAAAGAATCGAAAAGGTAAATTCTTACCATTTTTTCTTTTTCCTGGACTAGAACATGTTAATGGGTACAATTATCACACACTAATGAGATCTTGTGGCAAGAGGTGGTGGTTCTTTCTTGGAAAGATTGTTCGTTTCAATACACACGTGTAGAGCTGAATCGTCCGATATACAGGTAGATATACAGGTACAAACAATAGAATTCTACCTGCATCTGACGATTCAGCACTAACAATGGCCGATGTATGGATGCCTTCAAAGGCACCCGATTCAAATTTTCCGTCCATCCCGATCGACGAGCCAACCAATATCCAAGTCTTCTGCCGATATCGTCGGCTCTTTTCCCACCATACATGCACCGAATTTCATACGAAAATTTGTTTTGTACGATATTATCTGTGCGTTTATGGCCACCTTAAGAGTTCATCAGTACCAGAGAGTTACAGATCAGTTCCTGTAGAGGTAGTCCAGTCAACTACAGCAAGATTACACTGAGCAGTATGTACAATTAACACAATTAAAAAGGAGAGGCGTATCCTGCCCAACCTAATCCAGCAGTTAATTAAGCGTTGATCAGACACAACCTTCCAGACATGATGCGTGAATCCTCAAAGTCTAATCCACATGCCCTGTTACAAATACATCACTGAATGAAGAGATCACCAAACGCATATTTATTACTAAATACAACACAACATGTTTTGGGTTCCTTCGAAACCTTTATCAAGTGTATAACAAAAAGAAACTTGATACCCAATATAAACCAAAAGGACCCCCCACCTCCTGGTGTAGCTGATTGATGCAGTTTCACAATTCCAATTACAGGAATCCAAATATCCCATTTTCGCCAGCCATGGATTGCATCTGCAATTTTATTTGGTGAAACTTTGTTGAAAAAGTCACCATAAGAAATAATGCTCAGTACAACATGTTGTGTTGTAGTGAGCAATACATATTTGAAGCAACTATATTTGGTGCTCTCCTAGTCCAGCAGTCTTTTATCTTCAGGGAAGGATCCAGGGTGAAATTCCGCATTTCGCATCTGCAATTTTTTTTGTGAAACTTCATTGAATAATTCGCAGAAAAAGTCACCATAAAAAAAAAAGCAATAAATATTTGTAATAAGCAATAAATATTTGACCAACTAGACTACGTTTGGTGCTCTCCTAGTCGAGCAGTCTTTTATCTTCAGGGAAAGAACAGCATTTTTTTTTATCAAGGGGGATTGGGAATTATAATTTTAGAGACTTTCTAGTTATATTTGTTATCATTTATTTGATTAAATGCTGTTCAAACATTTTTCATTAAAGTGGTAGTTCAATTGCATGTCTGCCTGATGAGGCTATATTCAATTCACCTACACAATGCTTCAGGCTTCAGGCTATTTTTCCTTCCTGCAAGACAACTGGTTATCTCTTCCTCTAGCCAAATTTACATACAACAATGCCCAGCACTCTTCTATCAAACAATCATCGTTTTTTTACAAGTTTTGGCCTAAATCCTGCTGCATTTCTTTTTTTTCTCCTACAAGAAATTAGGGTTCCTGTGGTCCAATATGTACAACTCTAACAGCAAACTATGACCAAAGCTCAATCTAGATTTAAAACTTTTGAAAATCGTAAATGATCTACATAGTTATATCGGGTGGAAAAAAGACAAAGTCCATCAAGTCCAACCCCTCCAAATGAAAACCCAGCCCCATACACACACCCCTCTCTACTTTCACACAAATTATATATACACCCATATCTATACTAACTATAGAGTTTAGTATCACAATAGCCTTTGTATTATGTCTGTCCAAAAAATCATCCAAGTCCCTCTTATAGTCATTAACTGAATCAGCATCACAACATCACCTGGCAGTGCTATTTGTCTATAATGTCCTCTAATGTACTTGTAAAGTCTAATCATGTCCCCTCACAAGCGCCTTTTTTCCAGAGAAAACAACCCCAACCTTGTCAGTCTCCCCTCATAATTTAACTCTTCCCTCCCTCTAACCAGTTTAGTTGCACTTAGTCTCTACACTCTCTCCAGCTCATTTATATCCCTCTTAAGGACTGGAGTCCAAAACTGCCCCCATACTCCAGATGAGGCCTCACCAGGGACCTATAAAGAGACAGAATTATGTTTCATCCCTTGAGTTAATGCCCTTTTTATACAAGAACTTTATTTGCTTTAGTAGCCACAGAATGACACTGCCCAGAATTAGACAACGTGTTATCTACAAAGACCCCAAGATCCTTCTCATATAAGGAAACTCCCAACACACTGCCATTTAGTGTATAACTTGCATTTATATTATTTTTGCCAAAGTGCATAACCTGCATTTATCAACATTGAACCTCATTTTCCAGTTTGCTGCCCAGTTTTCCAGTTTAGACAAATCACTGTGCAAAGTGGCAGCATCCTGCATGGAACCTATAGTTCTGCACAATTTAGTCTCATCTGCACAAATAGAAACAGTACTTTCAATGGCCACCTCCAGGTCATTAATAAACAAGTTGAAAAGCAAGGGACCTAGTACAGAGCCCTGCGGTACTCCACTAACAACACTGGTCCAATTAGAAAATGTTCCATTTACCACCACTCTTTGTAGTCTATCTTTTAGCCAGTTCTCTATCCAGGTACAAATACTATGTTCCAGGCCAACATTCCTTCATTTAACCAGTAACCTTTTGTGTGGCACTATATCAAATGCTTTAGCAAAGTCTAAGTAAGAGACCCAGAACTCAACTGGTGTTCCTGAACCTTGCTTGTTTTGACCTTTGCTGTATCGCTGCCTAAACCAACCCTTGCCTGTTATTGACTACTCTCTTGGTTCTTGCTCTTGTAGTGCAGTCTGGCTGGTACTGACCCGACATGTTTATCCTGACTATGCTCCTGGTTCCTGTACTGCACTGTCTGAGTGGTAATGACCCAGCCTGTTCCACAACTACACTCTCGGTTCCCTGTCCTTCCTGTATACGTTACAGTTTTCTTGTCTGTTCAGAACTCCCCCCTTGGTGCTCTCACTTTAAGATCTGGCAGCATCCAAGTAGCGGAGGGCTCCTCCCGAAGCAAAAGGTGGTTTTATAGGCAGAAGGGTGAGCAAAGACTTGGACCTTGGGGTTTGTTTTGGGTTTTAGGATACCATACATTACATTGGGCCAGACATGGAAACCGAAGCTCCTGCTACCAGAGAAGCAATTCTAGGGAGCTTCCTCCAGCATCTCGGGGAACAAGAGGGTAAGCAAGACCAAATCTGTCTCCAGAGGGTGTCTGAAAGGTTGGATGTTATCCAGCAACAACTGGTTGCTACCACTCCAGCTCCTGTCCCTCATGATATCCCCTTAGAATCAGCACCCAAACCTGAAGTCTCAGCCCCTAGGCTTTCAGAGGAACCCATGGGGCTCTACCCATTTGTCCTTTGCAGGAAAGGGCCGTAGGCCGGCTAATGGGTTATGCTTGTATTGTGGGGATAAATGGCATTTTCGTAACACCTGTCCCAAGAGGCCGGAAAAATGGCAAAACCTAATCAGTTCTGTTTAGGTCATGCTATTTCAACTATTCTACTTCAAAGTACTCTTCCCGATTAGCTCATAAGGGTTGCATTGAAAGTTCTGCCTTCATTGGTCCATTTTCTGTATCTGGAGTCATTATTCCCAGCACTGTGAGCTTAGATCTTCCTCCAGAGCTCATCATTTCTAACTTGTTTCATGTTTGAACTTGTTTAAAGCCAGTCAGAGCTGTTCAACAGAATTCTCCTCCTCTGATTTCTTTTGAAGATCAGCATGAATATTTGGTACAGAGGTTAGTGGGTTCTCACCTTTCCAGAGGTAAATTATTATATAAAACCACCTACTCTGCACTGACTTATTGCCCAACCTAGGTCTGTATGGCATTTCTATTCATTCCTAAAGGATTTTAACAAGGGCAGTTATCAGATGATGAATTAAATACAATGCTAAAAATCCCATAGGAATGATTCATTAGAAAGAGTAAATTTGTTTGTGGTGAACATGAGACCCTCCATTTTTTCCTTGGCCACTGGTCCACCTTTGGCTCCTCAACGTCGCACTCGGTGTCATTGATGCACAAGCTTACAGGTGGTTTCTTTTGCAGCAGGCAAAGTGCTAACCATGAAAATTTGTATGCATTACTTTCATTTTTGGGCCCCTACTTTGGTAAACCAATGTATATTTGGCATCAGACTACTCAGTAGACCCCTGTGATTCATATCTGGGATGTGTGATCTTGACTTGGGGGGGGGGGGCAATAAGATACTGTAAAATTTTAGCTTTTAGGCAAGTTTTAGAAATTGCATCAAAACTTTTTAAGCAAAGCTTTGGGATACTTGGCAGTAGAAACACATATGCACAATTTAGATTTGGGAGAGCGTGCACTTTCCAAAAATATATGGTTATTCGGGTCAGCAAACTTTTTTGCAATTTTTACCACACACAAAACAGCCAGTGTGTGTTTTTTTTTTTGTTAACAATACGTGATGCCTATTATTAGTCCATTATAAATCCTTAATACAATCTTGGTGGGAAAGAAAATTTGTGTAAATGAACAAAAAAGTACAGAACAAATTACGGTACATACCTGGAAAAGAACAAAATAAACAACCAGAGTAATATAAAAATCTTTATTAGCATAACACTACTTTTGACTGTTAACCACATTGGCTGGAAGTTAGAAAATGTGAAGGCAAAACCTGGCAAAGATTTCAAGCAAAGTTTACACCAAAAAGAATACTTCGGGATATGGAGCTAGGATAGCCTGCACCCTAAAGGTTTTAACCAACAATTGAATTTAGGATTTTTTTTTGTATGTGCTAACATTTTAATTGCTATTTTAACTCATGTTTTCTTATTTTACACAGTTTGTAACTGTCTGGGATGAAAGTGCTTTCAGTCCATTTACTGGCAATGTAGTGGCCGGTACATTTGTAATACCCTAAAGCAGTGATCCCCAACTCGTGGCTCTTGAGTAACATGTTGCTCTCCAACCCCTTGGATGTTGCTCCCAGGGGCCTCAAAGCAGGTGATTATTTTTGAATTTCAGGCTTGGAAGCAAGTTTTGGTGCATAAAAAACAGTTTTACGGTCAAAAAGGGCCTCCTGTAGAATGCCAGTCCACAATTAGCTAATCAGATCCCTTATTTGGCATCCCTGGAACTTTTTTTCATGTGTTTCTCCCCAGCTTTTTTGCATTTGAATGTGGTTCATGAGTAAAAAAGGTTGAGAACCACTGCCCTAAAGAATATCCTTTTGCCTGCCCCAATATGCATCAATTTAACCCTCCCCCCAACCGTCGCCATGCCATAGCTATGCCAAATAACGGCATAACTCGACTTCCTTTGTGACCCTTTTGTGCCCACTGCTTGTAAAATATTTTCAGAAAGGTGGCCACCCTAGTTTTAATATGAGCTAAATAGTATTTGTACATTTAAAAATGGACCCTTTATTGGAGCTCACCAAAGATGCTCTCTAGCCTCTTACAAATGAGTGCTGGATGTCAGGGCCACCATTGGGAGGCAATTATACCGAGCTGGTGAATTATACCTTCAAAGGGGGGCCTGCCCATGCTGCACTTCCAGGAGCCCGCCGAATCATGCTGAATGGAGCCGAAACCGCAGAAAGAGCCGAGTGGAGCCTAAGCTGCTGAAATAGCCGAGTGGAGGTTAAGCTGCTGAAAAAGCTGCCATCCCTGAGGAGAACTTTCAAGGTAATATCCAATAAACACCAATGTTTTTTTTTCAAAAAAAAATTCTAAAACCATGGCCACCAATGATTTTTTAAAAACTCATTGGGGGAGCCCTGGCTGCCAATACATTTTTTAACTTGTTGGGAGCACTGGCCAGCAATGATTTTTTTTTAAAAAAATTGTTGGGGGGGGGGCTGGCCACCACAGTTGTTTTTTTTTAACATGTGGGGGAGCCCTGGCTGCCAATGGATTTCTTTAACAACTTGTGGGGTCCTGACCAAGTGGTTTTTTTTATGTGTGGGGGAGGACCCTGGCCACCAAAGAATTTTTTAAAATGTGTGTGGGGAGCCTGGCCCACTCATGGCACTTATGTTGTGTGGCCTTTTTACTGTGGTGTGGGTTGTGTTCCGGGGTGGGGACTGTGGTGGACGGTGCCCAGAAAATTACGTTTTACAGGGCCCCGTCATTTCTGATGGTGGCCTTACTGGATGTGTCCTAACAGCCCTTGCTCAGTAGCAGAATAATAGTCAGTACCCATAGGCTTAGGTAATGTTTATATTTTTCCTTCAGCCTACCTAGAATGTGTTACTATCATTTAAACACCAGAAAAGCTAGGTTTCAGTTCCGTTCCCTGTCAGGTACACCTAGCTGTTAATTGGCTAAAAAAATATTTTGGAAAAATTTTGCTCTTGTGCACAAAAGCCTTTAGTTACACAACTAGGGAAATCCTCATTTTCCTCAAAGAAAAATGATACATTTACAGATGAAACTTTCCTTTCAAGAGACCATTTTGGAAGAAACTGTGTCCCTTCTGGGACCTCCTCTACAGCCACTGCACCACAGGCTTCTTCTGAGGCTCACATAGTTTACAGCATTCAAAAAGGGACACTGAAAAGCAATATCTAAACACATAGAAATTCAGTTGGAAATCTCCTCAGTTTCCAAAGGTAAGTCAGTGCACAGTTTCCCTCTTGTATGAATTTGAAAGTGTATTTTTAGACTACTGTTATGTGCAAAACATTTCCCACAATCACATCAGGAAAAGTGTTTCTCTCCAGTGTGGGTTCGTCGTTGATGGACAGTAAGTTCTGATGAGCTGGTAAAACATTTCCCACATTCAGAACAGGAAAAAGGTTTCTCCCCTGTGTGGGTTCTGTTATGACGAATGAGGTGATGTTGTTTCAAAAACATTTTCCCACATTCAGGACAGGAAAAAGGTTTCTCTCCTGTGTGAATTCTCCGATGAACAGTAAGGTCTGATGAAGAGACAAAACATTTCCCACACTCTAAACAAGAGAATGGTTTCTCTCCTGTGTGAGTTCTCAGATGAACTGTTAGTTCTGATGAAGAGACAAAGCATTTCCCACACTCTAAACAAGAGAATGGTTTCTCTCCTGTGTGGATTCGGTGATGAAGATTTAGCCGAGATTGAAATGAAAAACATTTCCCACATACAGAGCAGGAAAATGGCTTTTCTCCTGTGTGAACTCTCTGATGACGATCAAGGTTATGTCGGGTTGTAAACAATTTCCCACACTCAGAACAGGAAAATGGTTTCTCTCCTGTGTGAGTTTTGTGATGACGAATAAGCCTTGATTGATCTGAAAAACATTTCTCACATTCAGAGCAGGAATAAGGTTTCTCTCCCGTGTGGGTTCTCCGATGGACACTAAGGTGTGATGATCTGGCAAAACGTTTTCCACATTCAGAACAAGAAAATGGTTTCTCTCCTGTGTGAGTTCTCAGATGGACAGTAAGTTCTGATGAGTTTGTAAAACATTTTCCACATTCAGAGCAGGAAAATGGTTTCTCTCCTGTGTGGGTTCTTCGATGGACACTGAGGTGTGATGAACATGCAAAACATTTTCCACATTCAGAACAAGAAAATGTTTGCTCTCCTGAGTGAGTTCTCAGATGGACAGTTAGTACAGATGAGTCAGTAAAACATTTCCCACACTCTAAACAAGAGAATGTTTTCTCTCCTGTGTGAGTTCTGTGATGACGGACAAGTGACCAACGATTTAAAAAACATTTCCCACATTCGGAGCAGGAATAAGGTTTCTCTCCCGTGTGGGTTCGCCGATGGACCCGAAGGTGTGATGAACATCCAAAACATTTTCCACATTCAGAACAAGAAAATGGTTTCTCTCCTGTGTGAGTTCTCAGATGGACAGTTAGTACTGATGATTTAGTAAAACATTTCCCACACTCAGAACAGCAATATGGTTTCACTCCTGTGTGGGTTCCATGATGTTTATCAAAGTCTCTTGTATGACCAATAGGTTTATGGCACCTAAGGCTGCTGAAATTTTTATGCAATGTATTTTTTGTTATGCGAGATCTATGAGGGGATGTATCAGCATTTTCAACATATTTATTATACTTCATATTTAAGAGGCTGTTAACCAGGCCAGATTCCATGATGTGAGTCGATGTATCTGTTCACTGTATTTGTTTTGTAAGTAGCTTAATACTGCAATCTGATTGGTTCCCCCTTCACATGTAGTCACTTCCTTTTTAATCCCACTGGCTGGTGGGGTCTGTTTCACTGGAGAAATTTCAGGGTTTACGAGATTTCTGTAATATTGCAGCATAAAGTTGCTTCCATATGTACTGTAACATTGTGTTCATCTTTATATTGACAGGCTGCTAAAGAGAAGAATAGAGTCAAATATTTATGGTTGATCAGAGATCTGATTGAAAAAAAAAAAAATTTTTCTCTAGCAATGCACAAATACATTTATAGGACAAGCAGTACAGTAATTAAAGCATCTAGCAAACAAACTTTAAATATACCGTATATACTCGTGTATAAGCCGACCCGCGTATAAGCCGAGGTACCTAATTTTACCTATGAAAACCAGAAAAACTTATTGACTCGTGTATAAGCCTAGCTTAAAGGTAAACAACCCATTTAATAGGGAGGAATACCAGGTTTGGTGGGTTTTGGACAGAGGCCACCTGCTCCAGCAAGCAGAGCAAGGGCCAAACTGCATTGGCTACCAGTTGTTTCTGCAGCCAGAATGGAAGGGAGGGCAGAGGGTGGTACACATCTGTTCTGACATGGTCCCCTGTAGCTGTTCTGACAGACAGAAGAGCAGAAAGCTATTACTTTGTATCTAACGTGGCTGCTATAACATGGATGAAAGGCAGGACACCTGCCCCACAGCCAAAAGTTTATGTCCCTCTACATAAAAAGTGGCAGGCACAGCAAAGAAGCCAGAGTGGCACAGTGACTTCATATTGTGCCCAACTACAACTCCAAACTGGACCAGTGCCCATCAGTGATACCCACAGATACCCAGAAGCACCAGGGGCCATTAGAGCTGCGCCAGAAACCCTTATCAAAGCAATGAATGCAGCCATGAAACATAGAGGCAACCCAGAGCCCAACAGAGTAGAAATTGTACAAAGTGGCATCACAGCAAATAGATGAGCAGTCCCATTACGGCCCCCAGACCCCAACAGGTATATGGGCTGAAGCTGACCCCCCTACCTGGGAAAATAATTACCGCTGATGGTCCTGCTCTGGCACGTCCACACTGCCCGTTAACACCATGGCACGACTGCTCTGCGGTCACTGCTGCCTCCAATAAAAGCAGTGTTTGGGTCGCAATAAAAACTACCAGCAGCAGCGCGCGTCGTTTCCACGTCGGAAGTATCAATAGAGCTCGCAAGGCTTGTCGGGAGTTGTAGTGCACCAAGCGGGGGCAGGAATACGTAAGTTGAAAAAGGACGTATGACCTACAAGGAAGCTACGGGTTGGTGAACTGCGGGCACTGAGTAGCATTGCTGACCTCCTTCTACTGCTGTACTGGCCAGACCCCACGCGGTGACACGAGTTTCTTTTACTCCTGGGACAATCAGCTCCAACATAGTCTCTGATTTGTGTTGTTGACCCGCGTATAAGCCGAGGTAGGATTTTCAAGCACATTTTGGGTGCTGAAAATCTCGGCTTATACGCGAGTATATACGGTAGTGGAAAAGAAAACCCCAGTTTAGATGCAGGAGGTATGACACAATGAAAGAATCTGTCCAAGGGTACAATACAGCATTGGGGTATGATTTGAAGCATGCAGGTTAAGTGAGACTATAGATTAACACAATACAGAAAACTGATGAAATTCACTAACTGTAGGTCATGCCATAGATCAGTGCTGTCCAATTTCTGTGGTACAGAGGGCAGTAATTTTTCTGACCTACATGGTGGAAGAACGATAATAGAAGCCAATGTTGGCCACTCCCTGTTTTTAAACCACACCCACTTAAAACCACACCCACATCACCACAAGTCCACATTAATGGTGGTAACACACAAAAAAATCAAATGGTTGGTGCTCACTGCAGGGATATCACTCCTCACTCATATGTGACCAAAAAGTTGTCATATTAAGACATAGCCTTAACCTCAGATTTCTCATCCTCCCTTGTGGATAACACAGCACCCCCAGCACATAATTAAACACTTTTGGGGACCCGAACAATCATTTTCAAATGCTAATAAACCCCCAGAAAAAAATACCAGGCTTATGTTCCACAGGAAGAGCAGGGCACATATAGGCGGAGTATGGCACACACACGGAGCATAGGGAAGGGAGAGTATGACACACAGGGAGCATAGGACAGGCAGAGTATGGCACACACAGGGAGCATAGGGCAGGCACAATATGGCACACACAGGGAGTATAGGGCAGGCACAATATGGTACACACAGGGAGCATAGGGAAGGGATAGTATGACACACACAACGTGCATAGGGCAGGCAGAATATGGCACACACAGGGAGCATAGGGAAGGCAGAGTATGACACACAGGGAACGCAGAGTATGGCACACACAGGGAGCATAGGGCAGGCAGATTATGGCACACACAGGGAGCATAGGGCAGGCAGAGTATGACACACACAGGGAGCATAGGGAAGGCAGAGTGTGACACACACAGGTAGCATAGGGCAGGCTGAGTATGGCACACACAGGGAGCATAGGGCAGGCTGAGTATGGCACACACAGGAAACGCAGAGTATGGCACACACAGGGAGCATAGGGCAGGCAGATTATGGCACATACAGGGAGCATAGGACAGGCAGAGTATGGCACACACAGGGAGCATAGGGCAGGCACAATATGGCACACACAGGGAGCATAGGGAAGGGAGAGTATGACACACACAAAGCGCATAGGGCAGGCAGAGTATGACACACACAGGGAGCATAGGGCAGGCAGAGTATGACACACACAGGGAGCATAGGGCAGGCAGAGTATGACACACACAGGGAGCATAGGGAAGGCAAAGTGTGGCACACACAGGGAGCATAGGGCAGGCTGAGTATGGCACACACAGGGAGCATAGGGCAGGCAGAGTATGACACACACAGGGAACGCAGAGTATGGCACACACAGGGAGCATAGGGCAGGCAGATTATGGCACATACAAGGAGCATAGGACAGGCAGAGTATGGCACACACAGGGAGCATAGGGCAGGCACAATATGGCACACACAGGGAGCATAGGGCAGGCACAATATGGTACACACAGGGAGCATAGGGAAGGGATAGTATGACACACACAACGTGCATAGGGCAGGCAGAATATGACACACACAGGGAGCATAGGGAATGCAGAGTATGACACACACAGGGAGCATAGGGCAGGCAGAGTATGACACACACAGGGAGCATAGGGAAGGCAGAGTGTGGCACACACAGGGAGCATAGGGCAGGCTGAGTATGGCACACACAGGGAGCATAGGGCAGGCAGAGTATGACACACACAGGGAACGCAGAGTATGGCACACACAGGGAGCATAGGGCAGGCAGATTATGGCACATACAGGGAGCATAGGACAGGTAGAGTATGGCACACACAGGGAGCATAGGGTAGGCACAATATGGCACACACAGGGAGCATAGGGAAGGGAGAGTATGACACACTCAAAGCGCATAGGGCAGGCAGAGTATGACACACACAGGGAGCATAGGGCAGGCAGAGTATGACACACACAGGGAGCATAGGGCAGGCAGAGTATGACACACACAGGGAGCATAGGACAGGCAGAGTATGGCACACACAGGGAGCATAGGGAAGGGAGAGTATGACACACACAAAGCGCATAGGGCAGGCAGAGTATGACACACACAGGGAGCATAGGGCAGGCAGAGTATGACACACACAGGGAGCATAGGGCAGGCAGAGTATGACACACACAGGGAGCATAGGGCAGGCAGAGTATGACACACACAGGGAGCATAGGACAGGCAGAGTATGGCACACACAGGGAGCATAGGATAGTCATAGTATGATACATACAGGGAGCATATGACAGGCAGAGTATGGCACACACTGGGAGCATAGGGCAGGCAGAACAGAGCAGGAAACAGGGAAACCTATCAGGACCACTCTGAGGTACAGTATACTACCCCTTCAGCAGTTTGTATGAGTGTCAACAGGTGAACAATGTGGTTCAGTCTGGGATTTAGGTGTGAACAATAGAGGTGTTACAAGTTAGAACAATGGAGGGGGATTATATGTGTGAATACAGGGGATTACAGTCTGAATTTGAGGTTTAAACAATGCAGGGGGCAGTTAGTCTCTGTAGTGATACACATGGTAAGCAGACACAGCAGGCAGACTTTCATATGGAGGTCCACACAAGGGGGGTCACCAGTTGGACAGCCCTGCCATAGATCATAAATATTACGATGTGAGTTTACTCCCCTGGAGGAATATTCCAGTATTTCTGCTCACTGTTCCTGCTCCTAGGCAACAAGCAGAGTGGGGCAAGACGTTGTGAACACTTACAGGACTCACACAACACACAATGTAGCAATTATACACAAGCACTATTTTTTGGAAAAGAGGGGAAAAATATTTATCCATTGTAGACAGGAACTTTCCAAAAATGCATGCTTTCAAGTGGGTAATCCTACTATAGAACTACACAAAAATTCTATCATATTTTGAAAGCTTCAGTTGTCCTGAAAAACAATAATATATTATATTGTTCTCCTTTGGCAACAATTACTCCTCCCTGGGGGGGTAATAGCTGACCTAGGAAAATAATAATAATGTACAAATAATATAATAATAATGTACAAAGAAAGTCCAAAATTCTTCCAGCAGTGAAAATGATAAAGGGGTTACCCACCCAAAAACGTTTTATTTTGCATAATGGAAGAAAATATAATTCTAACCAACCTTCCACTAGATATTCATTAACATTTTCATTGGCTTTATAGTTATGTGTAAATATAAATTCTACTGAAAGCAGTGTAAAAAGTAAGAAAGTACCAGTGCGTTATACTCATTTAGTAAAAACCCCAATAATCCCTCCCTTCTCTTCCACTGTGCACTCAGCTCACTGCACTGTAGGACAGGAACCAATCAGCAGCTAGCAGGACCTGATAGGGAACTGAAGCCTGTCTGTGCTTGTGTGACTGCAGGGCTGTGATTGGCTGTCCCCCTCCTACTGTGCTCCTGGCAGGGACTGTTAGGACACGCCCACCCCTCATTTGAAACACAGACAGGGACCAGAGAACATCTATAGGGAGCTCCAATAAAAGGGGCTATTTTTAAAGATAATATACATTTTTTAGCACCATGTGAAAGCAACACCATATATTACTTATAATTGCCCACAAAATTAGTTTTTTTTTTATTTATCCTATATGTCTCCTTTAAAAAAATGTAAAAGGATCAGTTCTCTGCTAGGTCTTTTAATCAGGTTTAATCAGCTGGTTTGTAACATTGTTTCAGGAGTAAGAGCCAGGAGTTCAGATAATATTAACAGACAGACAGAGACAGCTTTCAATAGTAATTACATTTATACATAAAACCACTGACATCTGTTGAGTTGCTGTATCTTTCACTATGCAAACAATGGTTTTGGACCAGAACCAGACTTCTGTGGTATAACTACATGGGACTAGGCACCACCAACCCCAAGGACACTCATGAAAGTGCCACCAATGAAACACTAAAAAGCAACTTCATTGTGTTTCTGCAACTCTACCAGACCCACCTATGCAACATTCACTAATTGACTGAATTCACACTCTTAGCCCCAAAAATGCTTCCAAAGTGGCTCCCCTTGACAGAGAGAATTTTCCACTACAACTCAAACCAATATAATATCTAAACAATAGAATATAGAGCAGGAGGTTCTCAATTAAAATATATCTCTAAGCTGATTTGCAACATGCCATAAAAATGGTGTCCAAACTGCAAAGGAATGGGGCATCCACTAAAACTGAGAAACAGAACTACTACTAAAAAACAAAGTAAACTCCCAAATAAGTTCACTTGTATCAATCCCGTAAAGGGAGAAAGAAGACGATGGTAATTGTCTACACAAATTTCATTTGCCATACATGAGGAGGTAACTATTGCTAGGTCCTTATCCATAACTGGTGACATACACCCAAGCTGGCCCAAGGTAACCCAACCAGCCACCGCGCTCCCCTCCATACAGAACGCAAGACACTCAGAAAAGTTGTGAGAGTGGAAAATCTGGTAACCAAGGAGCACGCAAACACAGACAGAAATCTTTATACAATGGCAGAATTAGATCACTGTTTGACAAGAGGCCACAACCTTAAAGGAACAGTAACACCAACAAATTTAAGTGCTTTAAAAAAATATCATGTAGTGTTGCCCTGCACTGGTAAAACTGATGTGTTTGCTTCAGAAACACTACTATACTTCATATAAACAAGCTGCTGGGGAGCAATGGCGGAAATTGAAAAACGGCTATATGGCACAGGTTAACTAATGGATAAAAGATAACACCATTAGACAGACAGAGCTTATCTGCTATCTGCTGTGTAACCTGAGCCTTTTCTCCGTTGAATGGCTGCCCCCATTGTTACACAGCAGCTTATTTATATAAACTATAGTAGTGTTTCTTAAGCAAACACAGCAGTTTTACCAGTGCAGGGCAACACTGCATTATATTTTCATTACTTTAAAACGCTTATTTTTTAACGTTACTGTTACTTTAATTAATTCTCTTCTTCACTCGCCCTTAAAAGACCAACAACATCAAAAAAATTTTTAAAAAATTCATTAGTATACATTAGGGATGCACCGAATCCAGGATTCGGTTCGGGATTCGGCCTTTTCCAGCAGGATTCGGATTCAGCCGAATCGAATCCTAATTTGCATATGCAAATTAGGGGCGGGAGGGAAATTGCATGACTTTTTGTCAGAAAACAAGGAAGTAAAAAATGTTTTCCCCTTACCACCCCTAATTTGCATATGCAAATTAGGGTTCGAATTTGGTTCGGTATTTGGCCGAATCTTTCACGAAGGATTCGGGGGTTCGGCTGAATCCAAAAAAGTGGATTCGGTGCATCCCTAGTATACATCGAAAAAAAACCCCACAAACACAAATTAAACTTTAAAATCACAAAGCCTTTATTAAGAAATCACTTACAGAAACTCAGCTTCCCCTCCTCTTCAGAAAAGGTGACAGGGCGACCATCCATCCTGCGGAGCTCGATTTCTCCTCCCTGGCTATTCTAGTGACAGCGTGTAAAGGAGCGTCGGAAGAGCTATACTCCTCCTACGCTATAGTTGGGAAGCGGCAGCCTGGACCCTGAAGGAAACAGTGGTAGTGGAGGTGGTGGAGGGAGCAGCAGATCAGTGTCGGCTGCGCTGGCTGCTTCTCATCATCAGCGACTGCCCGGGCGGATCAATGTCGGCTGCAGCAGCCGCCTCTCATCAGCGATTGCCCAGGCCCCCAATCTCCTCCACCGTTTCCTGCCCCGGTCACTCCCGCTCCGCTCCCTGCACCACAGCTGCCTCCACTACTGAAGTGTCCCAGTCCTGCTGCACTATAGATGAGAAGCGGCAGCCTGGACCCTGAAGGAAGCGGTGGTAGTGGAGGGAGCAGTGGATCAATGTCGGCAGTGGCGGCCAGTTCTCATCATCAGCGACTGGCAGGTTCAAACCCTCGCACCCCGCGGAAGTGAGTGCAGCTGCGGTCGAAGTGGCCTTCAGTTGGTGGGAAGTGGGAAGTGGGAAGTTGGAGCCGGCTGGATCGATGTGCAAAGTCCAGGGGCTCCTCAGTGCGCTCCCTTGTTGCTCTTCCCAGCTCACGCTCCTTCACAGGCTGTCACTAGAATAGCCAGGGAGGAGAAATCGAGCGCCACAGGATGGATGGTCGCCCTGACGCCATTTCTGAAGAGGAGCGGAAGTGGAGTTTCTGTAAGTTATTTCTTAATAAAGGCTTTGCGATAAGTTTAATTTGTGTTGTTTTTTTTTTTATTGATGTGTACTAATGAATTTTTAAAAAAAATTTTTTGATGTTACTGGTCCTTCAAAAGACACTCAGCTCTCTTCGGGATCACCCCCTACTTATACACACCTACAAAACTTGGCATTCAGTTAGACGCAGATTTAAAGTAACCCCTTACACGTCAATATACTTAGAAAGGTAATTCCAATTTTCCTGTGGGCATAAATAATGCCACTTTACAGGAACGACAAATTGTTGGTCATCATAGATAGCATCAGAGTCATTTCTCACAACTTGTTTACACTACTGAGTTCGTTGAAAAATACCTTTTCTAACGAGATATTCTGTATTAGCTTTACAATGAGCTCACTTTGTGGCACAAACATGGAAAGATCTGACTGATGCAGATGTCAAGGAAATACAGCGACGGAGATCACTTGAGGTACAAAGTTCATTGAGTTCAGAATACAGAACAAAGGACGACTGGGAAGATTTTTAAACCTTTGTAAGGGGTGTCTAACTTGCATGGGAGTTACCTGGGGGGGGGAGCACTTACAGTGCTAGGAGTGCAGATCACATGGATAAAGGTACTATATAACTGATAAAATTAGCAATAAGAGAATTAACTTGCAACCAAAGGAGTTTTATAATTTCACAGTCCCACCATATATGGGTTAAGGTTCCTGTAGACCTGGGCACAAATGCCAAATAACCAGTCTAGCCATGGTCTGAACTACCAATCCCAGAATCCTCTGTTCCATAAAACCTTTAATGATATGTTTGCTAATCAACACTTTTATGTTCATGATACTTTCCCTTTAAAGACAAATGATAGGACATAGGTTTATCGACCCTGTGCTCTATAACATGTGTATTGCAATTGTATAATTACTAGGGATGCACCGAATCCACTATTTGGGATTCGGCCGAATCCCCGAATCGTTCGTGAAAGATTCGGCCGAATACCGGACTGGAAAAGAAAGTGGAAAAAGAATGTTTTACTTCCTTGTTTTGAGATGAAAAGTCACGTGATTTCCCTTCCCACAGCTAATTTACATATGCAAATTAGGATTCGGCTACACACAAGTATTTTCGACTGAATCCAAATCCTGCTGGAAAAGGCCGAATCCTGGATTCGGTGCATCCCGAATAATTACTGGTTCTGGTGGGACCTTGCAAACCCAGAGCTGCCTATTTATTTCTACACATCAGAACTGTTGTTGCAGTAGAACTGGCAGAAAGCACAGATAAAGCTACAGCTGTTGTGAAGTGTTGAGCAACAAGTGAGTGGCTGCAGGTTGGGCTCCAGGGATAGAAAGTGTCTCCATGTTGCCCAGTTGGTAAGTGAGCAGTTAAGGAGAGGAGCAGTATTCCTAATATATCACTAATGTCCTTCCATTTCTATTGGCCTCAATGTGCCCCAATCCCCCCTCCCCCCAAGCCTCCCCCTTATGTCACCACAGAGTCAGCCGACAGCCTATTCTTATCCCTACTATTCCCCCACTCTCCCTACCTGCTCCCCAGTATGTATAGCTGCCCCCCACACAGCTCCAGTCTGTATCATCCCCTCAGGCTGCAGGACTAACAAATAGCAATTCACTTGTGCTGCCTGGAGCTGCTGCTGCTGCTGCTGCTGCCACATAAACTGCACTGAGTCAGTACAAAGTGTCCCTGGGAATAATCAGCTCATGTGTTGGGAACAACAAGGTAACGCTGCTCCTTTATTGCTAGTGCAGCCCCGATCCCTTACTCACCTGTTTCCCACGTGTGATAAGCCAGTGCAGGAGTTGCACAACTAGAGGAATCCACACAGAGATGCCAGACTGCAGGCTACAATTCAGCTTTATTCCTCGCTCTTCTCTCCACACTCTCTGCTCCTCCCCCTCACTTCCCCTTCCTCTGTCCATAACCTTTCTTATAACTCCGCCCACATTCACATTCTCACAGGAATGAATGGTACAACACAGGGTTGCCAGGTTGGCGGGTTTTCCGCCAAATTGGGCGGTTTTTTAAGCGTGGTGGCGGTTTTTCCAAGTCCAAACCCGCCAATGGCTAGTTTTGGGCTAGTTTTAATAGGTGCCGCGGGTTTGGAAAAACCGCCCAATGCTCAAATAGTAGCACACGCACTGCTGGTGGCTGGCTGGCTGCACGATCGATGCCAGGGGCGGAGCCGGAGACTTTGGAAAGGGAATCAGACTCAGAGAGAGCCTCAGAGAGGGGCGGGCACGCCGGGAAGGGCAGACTGGGCCTTGGGAAGAGGAGGAGCCGTTGGGTAGAAAGGGAGGGGAGGTGGATTTGCGTGAGTAGAATGGCGGTGTAGGCAGGGGGAAAGAGGAAGGGCCAAGCTCTGAAGGCAGAACTAGGGGTTTCCGGAAGGCAATCTTTGGGGAGGGGAAGGTAAAGATTGGGTCACGTGATAATCATATTACGAAAGTCCCACTTCCCTCTTGTGTTATAATAGTTAAGGGGCAGATAAAGCAGTGAAGGCTGGATTTCAGGTGAGACAGTGTGAGAGGCAGTAGGAGAGTTCAGCTCTGTGAATATTCTGTCACTTTTGTGTCAAACTGATTAGTGGGGCCGACACATGTATTCCGTCACGTTTATATGCCCTGGCGCAAGCTTGCAGTCCGGCCTGAGACAAATCTGAACCTCACTGAGCGAATTGTTTCACTGTCACTGCAGAGGACCCTTTGGCCGTACAGTGTGTTACCGCCTGGGCGCTTATTCATATGTTTACCCACCATTTATTACCACGCCCGGGCTGGGCTCTCACTTCGTGGTGGGAATTGGTTGGAGACAAGTTGGACACCACGACGACGACAGTGCCGCTTTGCGGGACTTGTGAGTAGCTGTCTGCGACTGTGCGTACTGCGTTGTGTTTGTGTCTTTCTTATTTGTATGTACGGCTGTTGGGCAGTAATGGGATCCTGTCATTGCCCGGTCCCCAATAAAACAATATTCGGTTGGGTGTGTCACAAGAGGACTCAAATGAACACACATTTATAAGCGCTCAATGTATTCGCAGTACTGTCAGTACAGTTATGGGACCTGTTATCCAGACTGCTTGGGAGTTTTCCAGATATGGGATCTTTCTCTAATTTGGATCTCCATTTCTTAAGTCTACTAAAAAAAGCATTTATTATTTAAACCCATTAGGATTGTTTTGCCTCCAATAAGGATTAATGATACTTAAGTGGAGATTGAGTACGGTTTTATTATTTCACAGAAAAAGAAAATCAAATTTAAAAATATGGATTATTTGGAAAAAAAATGGAATCTATAGGAGACAGCCTTTCTGTAATTCAGAGGTTTCTGGATAACGGATCCCATAGCTGTATCCTTTGATGACATAAACTTTTTTTCAATTTATGAATTGGGCTACTTTTGGGCTACTTTTAAAATGGCTTTTGGCTACTTTTTGGCTAGTTTTTTTATGGTCTTTGGCAGTGCACTACTACTGCATAATAAAATTGCAAGGGCTTGCCCTGCTACTGCAACTCCTGTGTGCCGGTGAAATTCTTCTTACCCTTGTTGTGAGGCGGCCGATTCCTCTATCACTGGGCACCAGGATAAGAACCTTTGGGAGTGTGTGGTGTGCGGCTTCTCCAAAGTTTACTTGGAATGTGGGCGGTGCAGAGAGCAGCAGAGAAGAATGATTGGATTAGTGAGCACATGGGAGGGACAAAGAGTTAGGGACAGAGGGAAACTCACCGGCTTTATTGGAAGTGTAAATAGGTTTTTAGGACTCTCATCCCCTTAGTTGCTCAGGCTTTGTGCAGAGTAGAAATAGCAGAGCTAGTTAGCTGACAAGATTGCACATAACCAGTGTAAGGCTATTGTAAATTGAGCAGCACCTTTTTCTCCTGAGCTATCAGCTTTACCAGTCGCAATGGTCTGTAGGTAGGGTGTAGTGCAACTGTAATATTTCCAAAGAATGGGTGCCAGTGGTCCTTCTCACTTATCATACCTCCCAACTAGGGTTGCCACCTTTTCTGGAAAAAAATACCGGCCTTCCTATATATTTATCTTTTTCCCCTATGAACCATCATTTTTAAAAATACCGGCCACGTGGCAAACCTACTCCTAACTGTCCCGTTTTTTGGCGGAACAGTCCCGTTTTTTGGCGGAACAGTCCCGTTTTTGACAGCTCAACCCTTAACTTAAGATGCAAATTTAAGAGCTGCTGAATAAAAAGCTAAGTAACTCAAAAACCTTCAATAATAAAAAATGAAAACCAATTACAAATTGTCTCCGAATATCACTCTCTACATCATACTAAAAGTTATCTCAGAGATGAACAACCGCTTTAAAAAAGTAGTGTTTTAGGCTGATTTATTGAATATTTCTTCAAAAACCCTAATAATCCCTCCTTTCCCAGGCTGTGCAGGGGAGCCAGCGACACTCAGCTCACTGCACTGTAGGACAGGAACCAATCAGCAGCTAGCGGGACCTGATAGGGAACTGAGGCCTGTCTGTGCTTGTGTGACTGCAGGGCTGTGATTGGCTGTCCCCTCCTACTGTGCTTCTGGCAGAGACTTCAGGACACGCCCACTCCCATTTGAAACTCAGACAGGGGCTATTTTTAAAGATATTATTTTGTAGCACAATGTGAGACCAGCAAGATTATAGATTGAAAGCATTACCTACCCACGCACAAGCAAAACATGAATAGCTACATATTCTTTGCTGGCTTCAACACATGTAAAACTATTTAAAACTATTAAAAGGAAACATATGCAAAAGAGAAATATGTACTTTTTCAGATATAGAAGGAATGTGCTTTAAAACATTGGTTTAAAAGTTTCTGGTTACTATATCGTAAATGCCTGCAAAAACCCTACTAGACCCGCCCATATGTTCCACTTGCTGCTGCCTCCTTTTCCAGGCTGTGCAGGGGAGCCGGCAGCACTCAGCTCACTGCACTGTAGGACAGGAATAAATCAGCAACTAGCAGGACCTGATAGAGAACTGAAGCCTGCCTTATTAAACTCATAACTGCCTACAAAATTAGGGTTTTTTTCATTTATCCTATATATTTCCTTTAATATATGGGGATATTGGTATGTACGTATATTTGAAGTGAAAGACATGAGCACTGTGTGCTTATGTGACTGCAGGGCTGTGATTGGCTGTCCCCTTCCTACTGTGCTTCTGGCAGGAACCCTTAAAACATGCCCACTCCTCATTTGAAACACAGACAGGGACCAGAGAACATCTATGGGGAGCTCCAATAAGGGGGCGATTTTTGAAGATAATGACAGTTTTTCGCACAAAGTAAAATGAACACCATATAGTATTCATTATTGCTTACAAAATTGTTTTTTTTTCATTTATTCTTTATGTCTCCTTTAATCTGAAAAAAGTACCTCATGGTAACATATGCTTAAAATCCTTCCATGTCAGCACACACAGGCAGTATTGCCCCTCCCAGACCTGGAGGTAGGACCTATAACAGTCAATCAAAATGAATCATGACCTATAAGACCACATGACTTCCTCCTTACCACTGTTATTTTTGTCCTACTAGACAGGGAGGTAGGATCGCCCTCCTCACTCTTCACTTTGGTGAATTTTGATAGAAGTCAAACAAAACACAAGTTTTTGGGGTTTTTTTCTTTTGTATTTTTTGCTTATTTTTTACCTGTGTAGATACAGAGGGATGATTCCAAGGTAATGGAGAAGAATTTACCTGATGCCCCAAAATGCATAATCTGTAAATTATTGCTTATTGGGAAGAAGTGCAGGTGTGGGTATACCCATGTCCTAGCCCTGTGCTAAAATAGCCCCCCCTGCTATATGTCCAGCCAAGCACAAGATTCAATCTAGTGCTTTTTGGGAAGAAATACAAGTGTGGGCTTCCCACGTTGTTACCTGTTAGCTTTTCTTGGCCTCCCCCTCTTATTGTGAGTTACGTGAGGCTTTACAGAACTTCTGCAAAGGAGCCATGGGTATGGATATGGGCTAGTTATAACAGCCTGAAGCTGTTGAGTATGATTCTTTAGTTTCCACTGAGTGTTTAAAATGCTCAGTGCACTGGGAAGTCTGCATGCTAATTATGTCCCTCAGCTGAACGCTATCAGGGCTTTGGCTGGAGTTTCCATTCTGCTAACTAGTCACTATCTTGTAAGGTGCAGATGTTCCTTTCAGCCTCTTTGCTATTTAATATTTTAAGTTTCATATTGGTGAACCTGCGTCCTACGTGCAAACACAGAGGTTATATTTGCTCATGTTACAAAGTACTTCCAGCTAGAGTCCTGCGCGGGTCCATTTTTTGGGACCCGAACCCGACCCGTACCCACAACCTGCAATCCGCAACCCGCACCCCGCATTCTTACCCGATTGGACCCGCAACCCGACCCGCAAGTACCTTCTCTGCAACCCGGACCCGCGACCCGCTGACCATCAAGAATCAGGAAGTGCTGTCATTATAAACCGGAAGTGACATCATCGGAAGTAGATATGATCAGAAAAAAGGGAGTAAAACCGGAAGTGCTGTCATTGTGTACCGGAAATGACATCATCGGAAGTGGGCGTGACCAGAAAAAAGGAGCAAATATTTATATTGAGAAGATCCGCAGCCCGACCCGCAACCCGCAGAACCGCCGACCCGCGGGTATACCCGCACCTTGAACTTCAATGAAAAACCCGCATGGTACTGCAGGTTTTTGCGGGTAACCCGCGGGTACCCGACCCGCTGCAGGACTCTACTTCCAGCACTGGTTAGAGGTTTGCACTGCTGAAGCAGTTTGGCTCCTCATTTCTTATGAGTCTGCTGCTAACAAGCAGTGTTCCACCTAAATGGAGTATTCCTGCCGACCATTCTGAGCTATCTGGTAAGGTACCTGTGTTCCTCTGACTTCTTGCATTATCTGAAGTCTTATGGTGTGAGCCTGAGTCCCCTGTGCAAAACACAGTTATATTTGCTCTTGTTACACAAGGTACTTTCAGTACTGGCTGGTGAATCGCTCTGCTAAAGCAGTGTGGTACCTGAATCTGGTGAGTATGATTTCTTAGTATCCACTGTGTTTTAAACATTCAGTACACTGGGAAATCTTCATGTTAATTGGATATTTATGTCCCTCAGCTGATAGCTATCAGGGCTCTGTCTGGAATTTCCATCCTGCTGTCTAGTCACTGCTTTCTGGTAAGGTGTAGATACTTCTCTGGGTATCTTGCTATTGTTTAAAAAAAAAAAAAATTAAATTAAAGAGAAGCTGACACCAAAAATAAATAAATAAATAAATAATACTTCATCTAAACCTACCTATAGGTCATGCAAAAGATTTTCTCCTTAGAGTTTTCTTTTGCACAGTAAATGCAATACTCAGTTTTTCTACCCGACTGTCTCCGACTGTTTCTCTCCCCTGCTTCCTGTTTTCAGTGTGGCTGGATGACGTCATCCATGGGAGGAGCTTTGAACTTCATTTGCCCTTACTTTGAGCCTGCGTAAGTCGACCACGTGACCCTCCCATGTGACAGCAGTTGCTGGTCTCTCCGTGCAGCTCCTGAGTTTGTTATATTTAGCTCGGGTCTCCCTCCTCTCCCACGCCCCCTCCTTTTACAAATAATTGTTTTTAGCGAACAGGCTTGTCGCCTGCCTGCTTCAAAGGGCTTCCTTCTCCCTCACTCGTCTCCCCCTCTTTGTACACAAATCTGAAGCTGACGCAACAGTAAGCTTGTCCTTATCTAAAGTACTCCCCCCTCCTTTCTTACACACAGAGAATCAGCGTCATCCTGAAGTAGCATTAACCATTTGTTTCCCACCCACTCCTTTCCATCTCCCCATCAAGCAACTTTATTGTGCTTCATTTTAAAATTAACTCTTTGCCTTACACTTTTTACAAGGGAAAGTGTGCTTGTATGTATGTGTGTGTGTGTGTGTATGTAGGTGTATATGTATGTATGTGTTTATGTGTGTGTGTGTATGTGTATATGTATGTATGTGTATGTATGTCTATATGCGTGTGTGTGTGCGTATGTATGTGTGTACGTATGTATGTGTATATGCGTGTGTGTGAACATATGTATGTGTATATGCGTGTGTATGTATGTATTTATATGTTTTATGTGTGTGTGTATGTATGTGTTTATGTGTGTGTGTGTATATGCGTGTGTGTATGTATGTTTGTATGTATGTGTGTATGTATGTATGTGTATATGTGTGTGTATGTATGTATGTGTATATGTGTGTGTATGTATGTATTTATATGTTTTATGTGTGTGTGTATGTGTGTGTATATGTATGTATGTGTTTATGTGTATATGCGTGTGTGTGTGTGTGTGTATGTATGTGTATGTATGTTTATATGTGTGTGTATGTATGTGTGTATGTATGTATGTGTATATGCGTGTGTGTGTATGTATGTATGTGTATATGTATGTATGTGTTTATGTGTGTGTGTATATGCGTGTGTGTGTATGTATGTGTATGTATGTGTATATGTGTGTGTATGTATGTGTATATGTATGTGTGTATATGCGTGTGTGTATGTGTGTATGTATGTATGTATGTATGTATGTATGTATATATATATGCGTGTGTATGTATGTATGTATGTATATGCTTTATGTGTGTGTGTGTGTATGTATGTATGTGTATATGTATGTATGTATGTATGTTGTTTTGTGTGTATATGTTTGTGTATATGTGTGTGTATGTATGTGTATATGTATGTGTGTATATGCGTGTGTGTACATATGTATGTGTATATGCGTTTGTGCATGTGTGTATGTGTGTATGTATGTGTATATGCGTGTGTGTATGTATGTATATGCTTTATGTGTGTGTGTGTTTGTGTGTGTGTGTATGTGTGTGTATGTGTATATGTGTGTGCGTGTATGTATGTTTGTTGTTTATGTGTGTGTGTGTGTATATATGTATGTATGTGTATATGCGTGTGTGTATGTATGTGTTTATATGTGTGTGTGTATATGTGTGTGTGTGTGTATATGCGTGTGCGTGTATGTATGTTTGTTGTTTATGTGTGTGTATGTGTATATGTATGTATGCGTGTGTGTATGTATGTGTATATGCATGTATGTGTATGTATGTCTATATGCGTGTGTTTGTGCGTATGTATGTGTATATGTATGTATGTGTATATGCGTGTGTGTATGTATGTGTGTGTGTATATGTGTGTGTATTCAGATAATGCTGTCTTACTCCTATAGACACAGCTTTAGGTTTCTTTATTACGTCATTTAAGAAATCTAATCATAATACACATTGTAGGGTAAAGTCATGCACCTCTAAAATAAATGCATAGTACTGGCTTCATAGAGCTTCAAATCTACTCAACATTTACTTATAGAGTAACAGAAAAGTATAACAAAGTATCAGCACACCTGCAAGTTAAATAACCATAAATATATCAATTTGTGTAGCTATTGAGGCATTGCACAATGGAAATCATTGTATCTTTTGCCTCCACCATGCAGTCCTCCAGTTAACTAGTTAAGGTGCTTAAATAATTAAACCATAAAAACTCAACTTTTATTTGTCTTACTTAAAAAAGCAACCAAGCTGCCTAATGCATATAACTCAACACTGAGAATTTATTTCTGTGAAGCTGGACCGTGTCCATAAAAATACAAATAATTAAAAACATAGGATGGACGAGTGGGAATATAATACACTGGTGACTATTCAGCTACACCCTACAGTTGTGTTCGAAGTCAATTTTTAATCAGCAAACTTGCCTCTAAGTTTAATTTATCCTGTTTTTAGCAATCCTTGTGGCATAGTATCAACCAGCCCACCCAGACCTCCCTTCCTTGTTTTTCCCAGAAACAACTGCCTGGCTATGTTGGGAGCGTGTGAAAATTTGCTTTGCGGGGAAAAGTCTTATTTTCATGTTTTTTTCTGACATTTTCATCCGATTTTCATGATTTTTTTGGAATTTTCACCTGGAAACTTTGAATTTTTCGGGGTATTACACGAAACCCAGCACACGTCAAAAAAAAATTGGTACTTGTCCCATTGACTCATATGCAACCTCTACAGGTCTGAGATGCCTGTTTATCTGATTTTGACATTTCCATCCTCGGGGTTTAATAAATTCTGAAATATTTGTGTTTTTTATTTTAAATAATTCCGATTTCATAAAGAACAAAGAATGAATTATATGTAATTTTTGTAACTGGTTAACAAGGTTAATATGTATTTAACATAGAGTATGCCTGTTAATACATGAATAATGTTCTTCCTGCTCTTATTTAAAGGTACAGTAACAGCAAAAAATTAAAGTGTTTTAAACCTTAGCTTTCCACCCACTCCCTCCAAACATCCCCATCCGTACCAGCCAAGTGATTATATTCACTGTTATATATGTAATTTATCAAGTATTTTAATAAGAAATGAAATTTCATAAGCATAGAGTAAAATCAGTCAAAATATACATTTCATTTTATGTATGTCATGTATTCATTCTAGAAAAGAAGAATCTTTTTTGACCTGACCATGGCAAGTTGTCAGCCAGACTCTCAATCTGATAATGACTCTGAGGCATGGCAAAGACTAACTAAGAAAGAATGGGTGATTTTTTTTATTTACAAATATTTTAACAAGTACTATTGAAATTTAAACAATCTAAAATCTATTTTATTTTTTTTTTTAAAAAATTCAATTTTCAATCTTAGACTGAGAGACTTATTGAGATGATGAGAACAGCACAACTGAGAGACAATGTGGATGATCCCTGTTTTCCTAATGACCCAAGCAGGAGACAGATGTCCCATAGTGAAAATCCAGCTGAGGAAGTTCATCATAGACAACAAAATCTTGATTGGTGTCAATGTAAAAATTGCGTTCTAATGCCCACAGTCAAAGAATGCATTTGCTGCAAAGAAATCCCAAACGTTGTCACTTTGATGGGTCCCGCGATCACCTGTATTGTTGAGAATCCAACATTTATTGAACGCTGCCTCAAAGAGGATTATGTTTATTTTATGTTGCGAATGGTGAAGAATTTGAAGAAGCATCCCAGTGATGATGAATATCATAGGTAAGTATCACTTTATGATCTAACATCAAGGCTACTGTATGCAACTTATCTACCAAAAATCCCTTTCCCCCAGCAATAAAGCCTATGCGTTGTTTTTTAAAAAGAAAGTCTCCCTCCAGTAATTATGAAAGCTTTCCAGAATCCCTGGCTAGGCATATCAGCCAAGTGATTATAATTGCTTTTAGTTTTTTTTTAATTAATTAATTTCATTATTTATTTAATTATTTACATAGCAAATGCTGAGTATCATCTCTCTAACTAGGCTACTGTTAGGCTTACCATGATATAGCAGTGTATCCACTACTCTCTACCTGATTTATCGCCTGTGTTTTCTTATGAGCTACTGTGGGCGACAAATCTATTGAAAATGCCTCTCCATTTCAAATAATTGAACTATTGCTAAATATCTGGAACTTGCCTCTGGAGGAAACTGAGGGAGATTTAGCAATGTGTTGGTCTTTCTGTCAGCAGTTTACAATGGAGAGGCATTTTCAGGAGAATTGACACACCCAGTTTCTCTTAAAAAATTGCAGACAACTAAACTCCCTGTTGGCCAATATCCTAAAGCTTAGGGTAGATTCTAGGTCTATTAGTGTCTAATGTCTATCTGCACTCCAGAAATATGCCCTTTTTTGCAAAGCCCTAATGATCAAACATGTACTGTAGTTATAAATTATTTTCTGCACAATTTGAATTATATTGAACCATGTCCCTTTTTATTAGGGATATAGAATTGCTTATTGGATTTAAAAAATGTAGGGTTATATTTCAAATTTTTTTCATTTGAATGTTTCAAATAAATTTTTTATTTCTGTGTCCCTTTTTTTCTATTTTTTTAAGGTACCTACGTATGACTGCTTACCGTAGTTTCACAATTTGGGTTCATTACTTCTTGGGGAAAAAAAAACGCAGACCAATCCCTTCCTGTGTAGTAAAGGCTATACGCACAGCTTTCCCTGATTCATATGGTCTGTACCGTGGATTTGTTCCGTTGGAAGATTATCCTGCAGTTGATATGGCAGAAGACTTGGACTTTGTGGTCTTATAATATGTTTTTATGTTTGCCAAGTTTTAGGTGACTACAAGAACAAAGTAAAACAAGGGCGTACTCCCCTAGTGTAATTCTAAACATTAATACCAAAACATTACAGTGTATTAAAGATATGACAATATATTATACTGTTGGCCTGCACTGGTAAAACTAGTGTGTTTGCTTTAGACACTCTACTGTAATTTATATAAGCAAGCTGATGTGTAGTCACGGGGGCAGCGATTCATGCACAGGACACTCAGTCAATAACAGATTATTATAAATTCCATTGTATACTACAGAGCATATATGTTATCTTCTGAGTATCCTGTGCCTTTTTCAGCTTTGAATAGCTGCCCCCATGACTACACAGCAGTTATGTTATATCATGTTAAAGCAACATGTTATATCAACTATTTTAGAGTTTCAACAGCAATTACATCTGTTTTACTAGTAAAGCATATTTTTTTGTTGTTCTTAGCCTAGTTATATTGGCCAATTTTTATGATATATACAAGTTTTTTGTGGCTTGCTTATTTTAATTTTTTTGGATAAAAAATAAATTACCAAAAAAAATGTGTAAAAAAATTTGCTATGATGTGTCTATCATGGACATGTATGTCCTCTGTTACTGAATATATTATAAGGTTCTGAACATTATACAAAATGTAATTGAGAACAATTACAATGTTGCCCTTGAAAAATGTTTTATGCTGATCAAAAATAAAACACATTTGTACTTTTAAGAACTGTTTAATTTCCAGTCCAATGTTTTTTTACTTTAAAACAAGCAAAGTATAACAGTCCGAAAGGGGGGAGATAGAGGATATATATATATATATATATATATATATATATATATATATATATATATATATATATATATATATGATTAAATATATAAATATATAATATAAAGTTCCTGGAGTTTGAGACCCCTTAAATACTTTGGTCTTTGTTGGAAGATTTCATTCTGTTGTTTATTGGTGATGGTTTGGTCTAGATCTTTCTCCTACAGCTCAATTGTCTTTTGTTTAGTATCCACGTGTTTTAACAGGAATATCCTGGACGCTAGAGCTATGTCTTTTGGTTTTGTTGGTAGTAGTTTAAATAGTGTTGGAACGCCTACACAGTGCCACTTGTTGGTTTGTGTGAAATTACTTATTTGCAGATATGTGTAGAGTTGCTGACCAGGTTTGGTTTGGAGTGAGGAGAATGTACAGAGTCCTTCTTTGTCAAAAATATCTCCAATGGTGTTTATTTCTGCCGTTGTCCATGTGGAAAGTTCCAGGTTCTGTATGCAGTATTCCAATTAATGTAAAGAACAGAATAGTAGATGATGGTTTATTAAATTGCATGTTCTTTTTCACATTGGTAAAGATTTTTATTGTAGCTTTTATTGGTGGTGGGAGCGTTGTCACTTTAGGATGGACTTGGTGTTTAGTTTGTAGTATGACAGTTCCTCAAACTTGAGATGAACTTGGAATTTTCAGAATTTTCAGCCTGTGGGTTGCCGTTATCACCCTTCTAGTGTCTTCAATTTTTTCTCCCTTTTACAAATCCGGTCTGGTCATTTTTTATCAGTGTTGGCAGTAGAGGTTGTAGTCTGTTTGCTAGTATGTTGGCATACATTTTTATGTCACCATTTCTCTATCCTGTGTTGTTGGTTTTGTTTGAATAGTTGTTTTATGAATGCTGTGTTTGCTCTGTTATCCATAACATATTGGTTTTCATGATGACAAATTTGAAGTACTCACTCTATGTGCAACAAAATTGCAATAACTTATAAAATTATGCACAATGAAAATACAAAAATCTGTTAGCCCATTATGATAATTTGAGATTTTAGAATAATTAGGGCACATCGATCCTTATAAACAATTTGTATTCCAATAGGTCAAAAACGAGAACGATGTTGTAAAACTGCAGCTGACTTATCTGGTTTCTCTACAGTTGTCAGATGTTTTGGCATTGTGTCCGTCACAGAAACATATGTGGTTTGTATGTTCCCTTGCACAACATTCAACAAGTCTTCTAGAAGTGAAAAAATATGTTCATTCGATGTTTTTTCAAAAACGGTACGAACAACCCACCTGTTCCGGGATCGTGGGAATACTAGGTTGGTACGTTTTTCCCCAACTTCTGCTCCTCCCTTTGTTTTTCGTTTTACAACAGCCTGTTCCCTGTTGGTATTGAAGTTGTGAGAAAGGGCTGCAAGACTTGTTCTTGCTATCATAGAGTCCATGGTAAAATGGATGCGTTTCGTTCGGTATTTCAATATTTTTGAATGGTAGCACTCCAAGAGTCCTGTGTGGCAGTTGTTCACCAGATGCTTTGAGGTCTTTAATAAGAATCGGATTAGTAACTATCTCAGAAAGCATTAGATAAGCAGCGCTGTCTTTTACAAGCCACTCTTTGGATTGGCATTGTTCCATTGTTAATTTAGCATGAGTGCATTTGGGGTACTTTTTGCAGCCTCGCCATGTATGTTTGTTGACAATGTGGTGAAGGAGAGACAGCCACATTTCTCTCAGCATATCATGATCTCCCTGACAGTTACGGATACACCACCAGAAGTGCCTTATTATTGTCTCAACCCACAATCCTAAAACTTTGCATTGTTTACGTCGACTTGCAGCAATTAATTTTTTCTTTATGTTTTTGGCATAGTGCCACACATCTAGTTGATGATTGATTTTGTATTTTTCACTCTCTAATTGTTTTTTGATAGTGGGATGCTTGTCAGTTGCAACAATACATACATCAATTTTGTCGTTGAGGACTCTGTCAAGGCATCTTGTAAAAGCAAGATTTTCCATGGCAGGAGAGGATGATGTTTCACTGCGTTGTACTATTTCAAAATCGACAATTTTATCACTGGCTAGATCAATGAAGCTGTAGGTGCAGTATTTGGCAGAGAAACCAGGGCTATCACACTGACCATCCCCCGCAAGTGCAACAGGCTGGTTTCCAATCTGATGTCTTATTTGCGTACGTTGCTTTTGCCAGAAATTGTGGACTGCTTGGAATAGAAATTTTCGTTGATATCGAAAAAAGGTTCTTTGTGAAATTTGTTGTACACCAAACACATCCAAAAATTCATGTATTTTGTTAATGTTGGACCCGGAGAAGAGAACAGCTGCAGATAACAAAATGTTTCCAGAACAGTAAGTGTTCAGTTTTGGTTGACTTTCAAAAAGTTTGAAACGGTGGCCAACCTCACAATAACCAACAACACTCAGAAACGACCCTTCTGTTCTTTTTCGAAATCTGCTCACAAGGCAGTGGCATGTTTTGGATGCCTGACATTTAACTTTATAAAAGAGCGAATCTAAGCATGATTCGAAAACAATAAATTTTCGTTCATCAATTATGGATTTTTCTATGCTGGGGGCTATTGATTCGAGAGTAGAATTCATTTCCTCTAGAGAAATATGCTCAAGTGTATCTTGGCCTACAATATATTCTGAATCATTGGGGTCATTTACCGTTGATATGTCAGTAACATTTTCAATATCAGTGTCCGGATTTTCAGAAGCTATTGAAATTTCATGTTGCGTTTGAAAGGCTGAGTTTGATGGATACGTGAATTTAATAGGTGTAATGCTGTCTGGTATGGATGCAGCCTCGTTTGTGTATTTTTGACTTTTTATTGGAGTTGAATGAAAACAGCTGTAAGAATGATCCTTTTCAACTGTCTCAGGATCTACCTGTCTCCATAAAAAATCTGGAAATTGTGCTGTCTGATCCATATACAGATATTCAGTTTGAGTGGATGCATCAGTAAAGCATTTTGAATAATCTGCCGATTTAAATGTGTTCTTACGTTTCGTTTTGGAAGGGCCTGATTGAAGACAATTAGTTTCATCTCCTGATGATTTCACTGAACCAGTTGTACTTAAACTTGCCATATGGGATACATCAGGTCCAAATAATGTTGGAACAGCTATAGGAGTTAGAACTTTTTTTTCACCAATGCTAATATAACTTTCTTTCGAAAAGTGTTTTGAGCAAATCCTGTAATTGTCATTTTTTTTACAACTAAGAATTTTATTAGACAAAGCATCGATTTCCTCAGATGAATACTGTTTGGATTGCATAAGCCATTCTTTAATCCTACCAATGTTTTTCGGAAAAACATGGAGAATAACACTCTCATTCATCTTTTTTCTGCCAGTCCAACTATAGCAGTTTTTAACCAAACACGAAGGCATTGTCCTGGAATATGCAAAGCAATTTTTTTATTAGTTAGCAAAATAAAAAATTTTTAACAAACTTTTTTTACATTTGAACATGAGTGTCTATCAAAGTATACTGTTTATTGAAATTACAATTTTTGCACGCATGTGTGTATGAAAGAATATAAGTATGTATAGGGATGTACCGAATCCACTATTTTGGATTCGGTCGAACCCCTGAATCATTTGCAAAAGATTAGGCCAAATACCGAACCAAATCCAAATCCTAATTTACAAATGCAAATAAACATTATCCACTGTAACTATAGACAGTGTGACTCCTTACTATACCTGCTATCCCACAGTCACACTCCCTTCCCAGAAACTATTATCCCACTGTTACTGTAGGCTCCAACTCCAACAGTTTTCTCCATTGCCGATTTGCCATCTGTGAACAAAGACCCCTTCAGTAAATAATTTGCCATAAGGGTGCCGTGGGGGCAGCCGTTCAAGCACAGGATTCACAGAGTCGATAACAGGTAAGTACTACTATAGTAGATACAAGCAGGGTGCCGTGGGGGCAGCCGTTCAAGCACAGGATTCACAGAGTCAATAACAGGTAAGTACTACTATAGTAGATACAAGCAGGGTGCCGTGGGGGCAGCCGTTCAAGCACAGGATTCACAGAGTCAATAACAGGTAAGTACTACTATAGTAGATACAAGCAGGGTGCCGTGGGGGCAGCCGTTCAAGCACAGGATTCACAGAGTCAATAACAGGTAAGTACTACTATAGTTGATACAAGCAAGGTGCCGTGGGGGCAGCCGTTCAAGCACAGGATTCACAGAGTCAATAACAGGTAAGTACTACTATAGTAGATACAAGCAGGGTGCCGTGGGGGCAGCCGTTCAAGCACAGGATTCACAGAGTCAATAACAGGTAAGTACTACTATAGTTGATACAAGCAAGGTGCCGTGGGGGCAGCCGTTCAAGCACAGGATTCACAGAGTCGATAACAGGTAAGTACTACTATAGTGGATACAAGCAGGGTGCCGTGGGGGCAGCCGTTCAAGCACAGGATTCACAGAGTCGATAACAGGTAAGTACTACTATAGTTGATACAAGCAGGGTGCCGTGGGGGCAGCCGTTCAAGCACAGGATTCACAGAGTCGATATCAGGTAAGTACTACTATAGTAGATACAAGCAGGGTGCCGTGGGGGCAGCCGTTCAAGCACAGGATTCACAGAGTCAATAACAGGTAAGTACTACTATAGTTGATACAAGCAGGGTGCCGTGGGGGCAGCCGTTCAAGCACAGGATTCACAGAGTCGATATCAGGTAAGTACTACTATAGTTGATACAAGCAGGGTGCCGTGGGGGCAGCCGTTCAAGCACAGGATTCACAGAGTCGATAACAGGTAAGTACTACTATAGTTGATACAAGCAGGGTGCCGTGGGGGCAGCCGTTCCAGCACAGGATACTCTGAGTCGATAACAGGTAAGTACTACTATAGTAGATACAAGCAGGGTGCCGTGGGGGCAGCCGTTCAAGCACAGGATTCACAGAGTCAATAACAGGTAAGTACTACTATAGTTGATACAAGCAGGGTGCCGTGGGGGCAGCCGTTCAAGCACAGGATTCACAGAGTCGATAACAGGTAAGTACTACTATAGTTGATACAAGCAAGGTGCCGTGGGGGCAGCCGTTCAAGCACAGGATTCACAGAGTCAATAACAGGTAAGTACTACTATAGTTGATACAAGCAAGGTGCCGTGGGGACAGCCGTTCAAGCACAGGATTCACAGAGTCGATAACAGGTAAGTACTACTATAGTAGATACAAGCAGGGTGCCGTGGGGGCAGCCGTTCAAGCACAGGATTCACAGAGTCAATAACAGGTAAGTACTACTATAGTTGATACAAGCAGGGTGCCGTGGGGGCAGCCGTTCAAGCACAGGATTCACAGAGTCGATAACAGGTAAGTACTACTATAGTTGATACAAGCAAGGTGCCGTGGGGGCAGCCGTTCAAGCACAGGATTCACAGAGTCAATAACAGGTAAGTACTACTATAGTTGATACAAGCAGGGTGCCGTGGGGGCAGCCGTTCAAGCACAGGATTCACAGAGTCAATAACAGGTAAGTACTACTATAGTTGATACAAGCAGGGTGCCGTGGGGGCAGCCGTTCAAGAACATGATTCACAGAGTCAATAATGTTTTAAATAAACGAAATTTGATGGATTTAAATGTTAAATTATTTTATTGGTCAGCTCTACAGTTTACAAATTCAAAAAACTGGTTGCTAGGGTTCAAATTTACATAGCAACCAGTAGCAATAACGTCTCATCTTACAGAGATTTTGAATTTAAATGCGTCTATAAAAAAAAGACAGAAGGCCAATAATTGCAAAAGTATAAAATTAAAAAATAACGACCAATTGAAAAGTTAATTCAAAACTAGAAAATAATAAAAAAAAAATACTACATTCAAATAGTGAATAATTTAAAAAAAAAATCACAGCAACATACATACAGTATATAATGTGTATAAACTAATATATGGAAAGCTGTAAAATCATAAATATCCTGCTGAATATTCTGCTGATAATAATCTATGATAATAATAATGAAATTACTAGTGCTGCCAGGCTGACATATATACCTATATACCTTTAAAATAACTATGGCATGCATGTACGCATGTACACAAAAGGGGTAAGTGTTTGTGGATGTGTAATGTGCACAGAATTGCCACCGTAATACTTACAAGGGCAACAAAGTAACAGGCACTGTTTGAAATTCAAATTTCGCGCCTGCTACAAGGAAAGCCGGTGCAGGCGTTTCCTATTGGCCGGCGATGTCACATGGTGCGGCGCAATGCGTGATGACGTCACGCGCGCCTGAAGCAGTAAGGGCAGAATCTCTTCAAGCAAGCAGACGCGTCGGATTGGCTCTTACAGTTTTTTTTTCCAGCAGGAGGAGTTGTCGACAGGAAGCGCTGAATGGACTAGCCAACATGGATACCTCAAAGGCTGAACTGAAGATCGTCTTGTTTAGGTAAGTGAATCATCGTTTTTTTAAAAAAAAGACACAGTAACAATGCTGAGAGGATACAGGAACCCACAGCAAGGTTAAAAAAAAAAAAAAAAAAAGTGTCAGAATCGCTTTAAAATTAAAATTCTATTTGTGAGTCCTGTGTACATTTATACTTGCATTTATTACACCGGGTGCTTACAGGATTGGCTGGAGGTTTGCACTGCTGAAGCAGCATGGTACCCCCTTCATTTCTTACACTTAGTCTGCTAGCAAGCAGCCTGCCACCAGGGCTCATACATGAAGTATTCCTACTGTCTAGCTCATGTTATCTTGTGGGGTGCCTGTGTTCCTCTGACTTCATGTATTGATGTCATCTGAGGTCTTAAGGTGGCCATACAAGGGCCGATTAAAGCTGCCGACAGACCAAGTCGGTAGCTTATTGGTCCGTGTATGGGGCCCCCCGACGGGCTTCCTCGATCGAGATCTGGCCGAAAGTCGGCCAGATCTCGATTGGATGGGACAAAAAATCCCATTGGATCGCGGCCGCATCCTCCACAACCTCAATGTGGGCATATCGGAGAGAGATCTGCTGGTTTGGCAACATCGCCAAACGAGCGGATCTCTCCGTGTATGGCCACCTTTAGACTTGTGAGTCTGGGTTCTCTGTGCAGACACAGCAGGTATGTGTGCTCTTATTACACCAGGTATTTCCAGGACTGGCTAGGGGTTTGTTCTGCTGTAGCAGTATTGTACCCCATTGTTTCCTGATGATGTTTCTGCAATTAATAGGCAGTTTTCCTTATTATATGGTGCCTTTTTGTGTGCTATAGGTTTTCTCTTAAAAAATTCTATTCCCATCTGGTTGTATTAGTTGGGAGCTCAGTTGTAGTTCAACTACATCTACTGAGTTTTGGTGGCTGTATGTTTCCCTTCTTTTATTGTTTGTATGTTGAAGGGCACTTACTGTAATGTCTGCAGGCACCTTAACAGGCTTGTAGCCAGCTTGTTATCTATGGCCCTTGGTTTGGGTGGCCTCTGGCCTCTTGTCATGGAGCATGGCTTTTGTTAGGGCCCTTGTTATGGTCTTAAGGATGCTGACTTTCAAGTGCTGCTGTTGGTTAAATCTTCATTAGGTGTTTATCAGCATTGAGTTGGTAGATCTTTGGCTGGTCTCTGGTGTGGAGTTGACTCCAGTCAGCACTGGTGTGAGTTGCTTCTTTTAAGCTACGGGACTAGGCTAGTGTCTTTTTAGGTCCACTGGCTAGTGCTGAGGATAGTGTATTTCTCCAGCACTAGTGATAGATGCATCCAAGTTTTGCTTAGTTTTTGATCTGAATATATTGGTTTCCAGGTGGTTTCTAGGGTATTTTAGTTCTGAGATGGCCATTGCCATTGTTCTAGTTAGGTCATGGGGGCCTTTTGTTTTAACAGTTGCAGGACTTTGGTTTTTCCCCTGGTGGGGTTTTATTGCAAGTATTACTCTAGTCCCTGAGGGAGCCCTTAAAGCAGAATATGGCTATTATTGATCTGCAATGCCTGATCCTCATCAAGGGGCGCTCTCTGCAATTCAGTGGTTGGTTTTTGTAGCTCTTGTTATCAGTTGCTTACTATGTCCAAGTACATGTTGTTCATGCTCTTCTGCTTTTCTTCTATGTTTTCAGGGGCTTTACATTTTATCAGCTCCCCTGTTGGATGCGATGCTGGCCTTGTTACTCAGGGCTCCTTAGCATCTGTTTAGTTATAGCCTTTATGCTGTTTTTTCCCACCCCTTGTTGTTTTTGGGGCATGGCTTGGTAGATCCAGTGTGTACTGACATGGAGGAACGCAGAAGAAAATGAGAATTTCACTTACCTACTTGACGTAAATTCTCTTTCTTCTAGTCCCAACATGTCAATACAGGGTTTCCCATACCAAGTTATTTATTTTGGTTGCTGTACTGCTATTGCAAATGTATAACAGTGGTGAGGAGGAAGTCATGTGGTCTTATAGATCATGATTAATTTTGATTGGCTATGTTATAGGTCCTACCTCCAGGTCTGGGAGGAGCAATACTGCTCGTGTGTACTGACATGTCGAGACTAGAAGAAAGAAAATTTACGTCAAGTAGGTAAGTGAAATTCTCATTTTCTTTATTACCTTATATCTCCAAACTGATTTTAGATAATTAAAAACCTTATATAAAATTACAATGATTCAAGCTCATATTCATAAAGATATATTGTACTTCCAATTCCATCAAATTCATACAGAAATAATCAGTATGCAAATTCAAGCCAATAAAATCAATTATACAGATTCATGAAGCATTAAAGAGAGTTAGAAGCTGTTAATATCCTATTGCCCCATCTTCTAATTTACAGTAAAAGGATGCATAACAAGTAATTCCCAGATGGGTATGCCTTCATTGTGGTGTCCACGGTGCAAGCATTAGGGAAAATGATTCAGTACATTATATAATTCTGCCAAAGTGATCCTGTGAGTCTTGTATCCCTTCGACCCTTATTGTTCAATAAAACCCACATTATTTGTTGGTGAGAGATATGTTCCAGTATGTGTGAACTAAGCATGGTATGAGGATTCCTCAGTTTCCAAGGTGGAGCCAGTATTGTGGGAAAAGCAGATTACATAGAGCTGCCCTATTTTTGGGCCACAAAGTTGCCTTTCTACTCTTTAACTTTTGAAATACACATTAAAAGGGGAAATATAGGCTAAGTGAAACCCCCTAATAATGTAGACAATAATGGATAATATATGGGGCTGGTTTTACTTTGGGCTAAATAGCAATATTATTTTTAAAAATGGCCCCTTTATCAGGGTACCCTATAGACCTGCTACAGTCACTGTCGAGTTCAGTGAGGGGTGGGCGTGTCCTAACAGTCCCTACCAAAAGCACAGTAAGAGGGTTCAGCCAATAACAGCCTTGCAGTCACGCTTCAGTCCCCTATCAGATAATCCTAGCTGCTAATTGGTTTCTATCCTACAGTGCAGTGTGCTGCCTGCTCCCCTGCCTGGGAAAGGAGGCAGCTGGAAGTGGAACAGATGGGCAGGGCTAGTAGGAGTTCTGCAGAAATATTCAGTAGATCTACCTGAAAAAGTTTTTTAAGCACTTTTTTTATTTAATCTAGTATAATGCACTGGTACATTCTTGTTTTTCACACAATATGTATCTTTTAAGTTATTAATGATCTATTATGTGCCTGATACCCCACTTATAAAACATTTTCCACATACAAAACAAGAAGATATTTTTTAGGGATGCACCGAATCCAGGATTCGGTTCGGGATTCGGCCTTTTTCAGCAGGATTCGGATTCGGCCGAATCCTTCTGCCCAGCCGAACCAAATCCGAATCCTAATTTGCATATGCAAATTAGGGGTAGGGAGGTAAATCACGTGACTTTTTGTCACAAAACAAGGAAGAAAGATGTTTTTCCCCTTCCCACCCCTAATTTGCATATGCAAATTAGGGTTCGGTTCGGTATTCGGCCGAATCTTTCACATCAGATTCGGGGTTCGACCGAATCCAAAATAGTGGATTCGGTGCATCCCTAATATTTTTAAACATATTTTTCCCACATGTGGGTTCTTTATTGATGGATAATAAAATCTGATGAAATGGCAAAATATTTTAAAACAAACAAGATATAATCTATGTGAAAGTAAAGTTTCCAAATCATTTCATGTGCTGAGAACAAGCTTATGGATTTCCACCAGTGAATTGATTGAGGTTATGTTAAAAAATTAAAAAAAAAAAAAAAGCAGGAAAAGGTTTTCTTCCCATATGGGTTTAGTGTTGATGGACAGTAAGTTCTGTTTTAGTAAAACACTTCCCACATTCAGAACAAGAAAAAGGTTTCACCCCTTTTTGGATTCATTTGATGAATAGTAAGTACTGATGAGCTGGTAAAAGATTTCCTACATTCAGAACAGAAAAAAAAGGTTTCTCCTGAGTTCTCCATTGGCCAGTTACAGTTAAAATAGTCAAACTTTTTGCACATTCATAACAATAAAAGGGTTTCTACTCTATACGAGTTTGTCGTTGATGGACACTAAATTCTGATGCGCTGGCAAAATATTTCCCACATTCAGAATAGGAAAATGGTTTCTCTCCTGTGTGAGTTCTCTGATGAACAGTAAGGCGTGATGAAGAGGCAAAACATTTTCCACACTCAAAACAAGAAAATAGTTTCTCTCTTGTGTGGGTTCTTTCATGTACCATAAGGCTTGATTGATGTCTAAAACATTTGTCACATTCAGAACAAGAGAATGGTTTCTCTCCTGTGTGGGTTTGTTGATGGACAATGAAGTATGCAGTAGTGGCAAAGCATTTCCCACACTCAGAGCAAGAGAATGGTTTCTCTCCTGTGTGGTTTCTGTGATGTAATCAAGACTACGTCGGTCTGAAAACAATTTCCCACATTCAGAACAGGGAAAACTTTTTCACTCTTGTGTGAGTTCTCAAATGGACAGTAAGTTCTGATGAGCTAGTAAAACATTTCCCACATTCAGAACAGGAAAATGGTTTCTCCTTTGTGTGGGATCGTCTGCGATGGACAGTAAGGTCTGATGATCTGGCAAAACATTTCCCACACTCTGAACAAGAGAATGGTTTCTCCCCTGTGTGGGTTCTGTAATGACGGACAAGTGACCACGGATTTAAAAAACGTTTCTCGCATTCTGAGCAGGAAAAAGGTTTCTCTCCTGTGTGGGTTCTCCGATGGACACGAAGGTCTGATGAAGCAGCAAAACGTTTCCCACACTCAGAACAAAAGAATGGTTTCTCCCCTGTGTGAGTTCTGTGATGTCGGACAAGTGACCCTCGATTTAAAAAACATTTCCCACATTCTGAGCAGGAAAAAGGTTTCTCTCCTGTGTGGATTTTCTGATGGACACGAAGGTGTGACAAAGAGGCAAAACATTTCCCACATTCAGAGCAAGAATATGTTTTTTCTCCTATGTGAGTCATTTGATGGACAGTAAGTTCTGATGATTTAATAAAGCATTTCCCACATTCAGAACAAGAAATTGATTTCTCCCCTGTGTGAATTCTCAGATGGATAGGAAGATCTGATGATTGAGAAAAACATTTCCCACATTCAGAACAGGAAAACTTTTTCACTCCTGTGTGAGTTCTCAAATGGACAGTAAGTTCTGATGAGCTAGTAAAACATTTCCCACATTCAGAACAGGAAAATGGTTTCTCCTTTGTGTGGGATCGTCTGCGATGGACAGTAAGGTCTGATGATCTGGCAAAACATTTCCCACACTCTGAACAAGAGAATGGTTTCTCCCCTGTGTGGGTTCTGTAATGACGGACAAGTGACCTCGGATTTAAAAAACGTTTCTCACATTCTGAACAGGAAAAAGGTTTCTCTCCTGTGTGGGTTCTCTGATGGACACGAAGGTCTGATGAAGCAGCAAAACATTTCCCACACTCAGAACAAAAGAATGGTTTCTCCCCTGTGTGAGTTCTGTGATGTCGGACAAGTGTCGCTCGATTTAAAAAACATTTCCCACATTCTGAGCAGGAAAAGGGTTTCTCTCCAGTGTGGATTTTCTGATGGACACGAAGGTGTGATGAAGAGACAAAACATTTCCCACATTCAGAGCAACAATATGTTTTTTCTCCTATGTGAGTCCTCTGTTGGACAGTAAGTTCTGATAATTTAATAAAGCATTTTTCCCATTCAGAACAAGAAAATGGTTTCTCCCCTGTGTGAGTTCTATTATGCCTAGTAAGTTTCGATGACGTGGCAAAACATTTCCCACATTCAGAACAGGAAAATGGTTTATCTCCTGTGTGGGTTATTTGAGATTTATGTGGGAATGTATCCACATTTTCATATGTATTACATGGGATGCTAATCAGGCTGCATCCCATAACAGGAGTAGGTGTATCTGTTCCCTGTATCTGTTCTTCAAGTGGATTAATGCTGCAATCTGATTGGTTTCCTCCTTCACATGAAGCCACTTCCTCTTTAATATCAACTGATATACAATTAGCCAATGTGTTTTTACTTTGCTTGCATCCCATAACTGCAAATAACTCTGTTTCCTCTCTAAATTCTGTCCTTTCTTCACATGAGTCTGGTTCCTCTTTCATTCCATTTAATACATAATTATCTGATAAACTGTTATTCAGGCTGCATCCCATGATAGGAGTAGGTGCATTTGTTCCCTGTATCTGTTCTGTAAGTGGATTAATGCTGCAATCTGATTGGTCTCCATCATCACATGAAGTAGCCTCCTCTTTAACACCATTGGCTGGTAGGGGCAGTTCCACTGGAGAAATTTCAGGGTTTGTTAGATTTCCATAATTATTACAGCATACTTTTCCTTCCATATGTGCTGTACCATTGATCTCATCTTTATATTCACAGGCTGCTGAGGAGAAAAATAGAGACTAATATTTATGGTTGATTATATATATATATATATATATATATATATATCTGTTCTCGGAGTGACTTTACAAGAAGGATTCACTAGCACTCAAAGGTTGGTGCAATGCTTGACAAAGGGGTACTACCCCGAAACGTTGCATTTTTCTGCAAATAAACACTCAAGGGTTTATCCCTGCTTGCAACAGCCTTTGAGAGCCAGTGAATCCTTCTTTTACTGTTCGATTTGGAGGGTGGCGACCCCTTCATCACTGTGCACTAGGAACAGAACAGATGTGCGGGACTAGTAGTATTTTTGCAGAAATATTCAATAAATCACCCTGAAACTCTACATTTGTCAGCTCATTTTTTCTATATGTACAATATTATGATGTATTGTTGGATAATATGTCTTCCTTAATATAGCATTTATTTAAAGAAAAAAATCTGTATGATAGCTTGGTACCTGCTGCCCAAGTTTATATTTTTCAGGTATCTCTAAATAGAGAAATCATCCATCATAGCCATACACTACATATGATAGAAAGCAACAGTTACTTACCCACTGGGTGGAGCTGCCTGGGCTCCTCCTTTATCGCTTCCCTGTAAAGGTCCTTGTTTCCTTTTATATAGTCCCACTCCTCCAAGAAAAAATAGATGGAAACATGATGAGTCCTTATGGCAACCTGTCACACACAATGTTCCAGTCATCCCCCAGCCAGAGAAAGGGATTATCATCCACTGTTACTAAACAATAAGGGGCCGCTGTACCCACCTCTCCAGTCAGCAGCTGGATGATGTTGGACATGAGTTCCAGGATCTTCTTGTCATTCTTGTTATTTTCCTTCTGTATGACGGAGCCAGGGGCATGCAGGGCCCCCCCATCATCTGACTTCTTCCTAGGGATGTAGTGCTAAATATTGAAAGGAAGAGAGAATGGTGTTTGAGCTGCAGAGAGACCCCCTTTGTACAGACAGACAGTCTCTTGTCAGTGTGCCAGTCACAGTGCCCCTCACCTCTCCAGTCAGCAGATAGATCATCTCCAGTGTGAGAGTCACAATTCTCTCCTTCTTCCCCCGCTCCTCCTCATTTTTATCCTTCTTCTTCCCCTTCATCCCTGTGTCACTCGTTTCCTCCGACATTCCCATTGGCTCCTTGTGGGATTGACTGACCTGGAAGTGACCCTGGAATTAAGCACTTACACATTTCTATAGAGGATTATTCTCAGCAATATCCCCCAAAAGATTTATAGGGAGCCAAATCCATAGAATCCCATTAAATCTTCCTATGGTCTGTGTCTCTGCCGGGATGGGGGATCTTTCCAATTTTCATGCAGAAGTGAGCGTAGTTGAGGTTTATAAAAATATATTGAATATGAGTCGGTGCCCAACTAGAGAGTTGCAGGATCTATATTTATGCCCCTGAGGGTCCCTGTGATGGCAAGGAAAGAGGTTTGTGCTAGACATCTGGTTCCTGACAAACAGAGGTAGTTGAGATAGGAGACCACATGGTGCTGGGGGGGGGGGAGTCATCAATGAAAAACAACCGATTTTTCTACACTAGGCTAGTATACTGTAAGTAAGTGCAGGTGTGTAGTTAATCCATTTATTGGGAAGCCCATAGGGGGAAATTTACTAAAGGGCGAAGTGATTAACGCTGGCAAAAATTCGCCAGCGTGACATCATTTTGGAACTTTGCTGATTTACTAACGGGAGCTGGCGTAACTTCACTAGCGAAGGAGATAGACTCTAGCGGTACTTCACACCCTAACGCCAGACCAAGTTGCGAACAATGAACAAACTAAAGTATGCTAATTCACTAAGATTGACTGAACGTTACCTCTTGTGCCAGACTTGCCTTTGCCAGCTCAGACCAGGCGAAGTGCAATAAAGTAGATAGGACTTGGTCAAAAAATAGTTGACAAGTCCCAAAAAACGCTGGCTGCTTTTACTTTTTACAGGGGGATAGGCTGCAAAAGATCGTATTTTTTTTGTTGGTAACCGGCTTCCCCCCTACATTTCGTAACATATGGCACATAAACTATACACTGGGCAATATAACAACTCTAGTTTATTTTATTAAGGTTCCCTGGACTTGTGTAATGTAATGTATTTGCTGCAACATATACGTCCATTCAACTTTAACTTCCCGCCATATGTAAATTAGGCAACGCTAGTGCAACTTCGCTTTGCTTGCCGCAGTAACGGTAGCGCAACTTTGCAAAGCGTTCGGGGCCCTGGATGCAACTTAGTTTTTTTGCGAATTAGCGTTGTCCTGGCGAAAGTGTTGCGATGTCAGCAAAGCCGTCGCTGGCGCAATTTTGGAGGTAAGTAAATTTGCCCCATAAAGTCGCTCACAACTTCCATAGGACCATGTTCAGTTTGAGGGAAAAGCTTCTCTCTGAAATCTGCTCCAGATTTTTCCCATAGAGCCATATGCAATTCAAAGAAAATAACTCCCTGTTTACCACACAAAAAAACTACATTAAAATCAGTCACTAAATATTTCCAAAGAAGAAATATGTCACAAATAAATGTGCAAGGCAACTGTGATGATTGTGTTTTGTTTATAGCTCACAGCTTCCCTCCTGCTACTAATACACTCAGTGCAACAGTTCCTCAGTAAAGGTTACCTCAGTGAGTACTCAAGGTACTGAGGGAAAAGCTAGAATCCACATGGAAAAGGCTCGGCTCCTAACTTACACATACCTGACCAGCCATCACAGACCTCGTCCTCGTGTCTCAGTCACACAGTCACGGATTTGATTTGCTGGGAATTGTCATGTGATATTTTCCTCCCTTAGTGGTGCATTGTGGGAAATGTAGTTTTTATCACCACTCCACTTTACATAGCTAGACAATATGTTCACACACAGCAATCCTCAGCGTGCTGGTAATATTGTGGGGACATCACATTTCATTTACATGTTCTAAAAAGTGTCGGAATTTTCCTTCTGTTCCGCACCGTTATGTTATTGTCCTCCCACTCATCTAACCTCTAAGACAATCTCATTACTCATTTAATTGAGCATTTCCTAGGAAACTATAGTCCCGCCCCCAGAATCCAACCAATCATATGAAGATCTGCTGCTCTGCCCTTGGCATCAGCGCCCCTCAGCCAATCGATGTGTCTTCCTGTTCCTCTCCCTGTCTCTTGCACCCGGCCTACTCTACTGACTCATTGGTTGTTCTCCTGAATACAGACCGAGCTGCCGGAAGGTAAGGTTAGACATACAGCCTTCTTGGTCATTCTCACACAGAAGGTGAATATATTGTATTCTGACAGACTCTCTGGTAACTAGCATGGAGGCTACCTATATATACTGTGCGTGGGACTGGGGTACAGTGGTGCTGTGGGACTGGGGCTACAGTGATGATGTGGGACTGGGGGTAGAGGGTACAGCGGTGCTGTTGGACTGGGGGTACAGTGGGACTGGGGGTACAGTGGGACTGGGGGTACAGTGGTGCTGTGGGACTGGGGGTAGAGGGTACAGCGGTGCTGTTGGACTGGGGGTACAGTGGTGCTGTGGGACTGGGGGTAGAGGGTACAGCGGTGCTGTTGGACTGGGGGTACAGTGATGATGTGGGACTGGGGGTAGAGGGTACAGTGGTGCTGTTGGACTGGGGGTACAGTGGTGCTGTGGGACTGGGGGTAGAGGGTACAGCGGTGCTGTTGGACTGGGGGTACAGTGGTGCAGTGGGACTGGGGGTACAGTGGGACTGGGGGTACAGTGGTTCTGTGGGACTGGGGGTACAGTGGGACTGGGGCTACAGTGATGATGTGGGACTGGGGGTAGAGGGTACAGCGGTGCTGTTGGACTGGGGGTACAGTGGGACTGGGGGTACAGTGGTGCAGTGGGACTGGGGGTACAGTGGTTCTGTGGGACTGGGGGTACAGTGGTGCTGTGGGACTGGGGGTACAGTGGGAATGGGGGTACAGTGGTGCTGTGGGACTGGGGGTACAGTGGGAATGGGGGTACAGTGGTGCTGTGGGACTGGGGGTAGAGGGTACAGCGGTGCTGTTGGACTGGGGGTACAGTGGTGCTGTGGGACTGGGGGTAGAGGGTACAGCGGTGCTGTTGGACTGGGGGTACAGTGGGACTGGGGGTACAGTGGTGCAGTGGGACTGGGGGTACAGTGGGACTGGGGGTACAGTGGTTCTGTGGGACTGGGGGTACAGTGGGACTGGGGCTACAGTGATGATGTGGGACTGGGGGTAGAGGGTACAGCGGTGCTGTTGGACTGGGGGTACAGTGGGACTGGGGGTACAGTGGTGCAGTGGGACTGGGGGTACAGTGGTTCTGTGGGACTGGGGGTACAGTGGTGCTGTGGGACTGGGGGTACAGTGGGAATGGGGGTACAGTGGTGCTGTGGGACTGGGGGTACAGTGGGAATGGGGGTACAGTGGTGCTGTGGGACTGGGGGTACAGTGGTGCTGTGGGACTGGGAGTTCAGTGGTGCTGTGGGACTGGGGGTACAGTGGTGCTGTGGGACTGGGGGTACAGTGGGACTGGGAGTTCAGTGGTGCTGTGGGACTGGGGGTACAGTGGTGCTGTGGGACTGGGGGTACAGTGGTGCTGTGGGACTGGGAGTTCAGTGGTGCTGTGGGACTGGGAGTTCAGTGGTGCTGTGGGACTGGGGGTACAGTGGGACTGGGAGTTCAGTGGTACAGTGGGACTGGGGGTACAGTGGTGCTGTGGGACTGGGGGTACAGTGGGACTGGGAGTTCAGTGGTGCTGTGGGACTGGGGTACAGTAGTGCTGTGGGACTGGGGGTACAGTGGTGATGTGGGACTGGGGGTAGAGGGTACAGTGGTGCTGTAGGACTGTGGGTACAGTGGTGCTGTGGGACTGGGGCTACAGTGATGATGTGGGACTGGGGGTAGAGGGTACAGTGGTGCTGTGGGACTGGGGGTACAGTGGGACTGGGTGTCCAGTGGTGCTGTGGGACTGGGGGTACAGTGGTGCTGTGGGACTGGGGGTACAGTGGGACTGGGGGTACAGTGGGACTGGGGGTACAGTGGTGATGTGGGACTGAGGGTAGAGGGTACAGTGGTGCTGTGGGACTGGGGGTACAGTGGTGCTGTGGGACTGGGGTACAAAGTGTCGGACTGGCCCACCAGGATACCTGGAAAAGTCCCGGTGGGCCCAGGTGTCAGTGGTCTCTCATGCTGCTAGACATTTGGCCTATTTCATGGTCATTCCCTATTTCTATGAGAACAAAGTGGCTAAATATATGGAATATTAGATTATAGTATGTAAAGAAAAGAGACTAGGGGAATAGAGGTTGAGTGAGAAGAGGAATAATAATAGTACAAAGAGTGGGCCCCTGGTCTAAGATTAATTAGTGGGCCCCTAGTCAAAGGTTTTGTGGTGGGCCCCTGGTGTCCCAGTCTGACACTGGGGGTACAGTGGGACTGGGGGTACAGTGGTGATGTGGGACTGAGGGTAGAGGGTGCTGTGGGACTGGGGGTACAGTGGTGCTGTGGGTCGGGGGTATAGTGGTACTGGGGGTACAGTTTGTCTGCCATTTGGGGGGGTCTCTGTACATCACATAGTTTGGTAAATATATGCATATCAGGTTCAATAGACCACTGGCGTTCATATTTAGGATGACTTTTGCTGGTCTGGTACCTTATGAAATGTGGGGTATATAATGGGGTAAAATGGAAGCTTTGTTTTCAGAAATTTTATAAAAAACATTATGTTTAGCATAGCTTTGCAGTTTGGTAGTTTGCAGTAGAAATACTTATTTACCAGTTTTACAGTAGATTCGTCAGAATGAGTACTTTTGGAAAATATATGGTTTTCTAGGGTCTCCATACTGTTAGGGGGTCTCATGGCACATAATACACATACCGGGTGCTTGTATTGTAGCAGTCAGAGTGTCATACATGAAAATTCATATACACTATTTGGATTTGGGGGTCTCTGTATGCCACGTGGTTTGTTAAATCTATGCATATTGTGCATCAAACTGTTCAGTAGACCCCTGGTGTTCATATTTAGGATGCTTTATGCTGGTATGTTACAAAATGTGGGCTGTATAATGTTGTAAAATGCAAGCTTTGTGACGATTTTCAGAAATTACATTAAAACAGAAAGGGTAGTGTTTTGCTGCTTGGTGATTTGCCATACAAATAAACATTTACCCATTTTAGATTCGGTAGAATGTGTATTTCCCAAAAATATATGGTTTGGGGGGGTAAACATATTTATCTGTGTTTCTACCCCACAATAAATGCAGTTGATGTGTTGATTTTTCATTAGCTGACGTTACCCACAGGAATATTTGTGTGCACTAACTTCATTTTGGGGCCTCTAAATGCCAGATACTTTGGTAAACCTATGCACAATGGGCACCAAACTGTTTGGAGGACCCCTGGCAATCATATTTAGGGTGTTTTTTCTTGGCACGTAATGATACATTAGCGATACAATGCTGGAAAGTTGAAGCTTTGAGGTAATTTTTCAGGTATTTTGCCAAAACCTCCAATTTTGGGAAAGCCTTGCAACTCCGTCATTTGGAGCAGAAAGGCATGGGTATTCATTTTAGATTTGGCAGAATGTTTACTTATTCTTTTCTCCTACTCTTTTTTCCTTCTTGTGCTTCTTCTCCTTTTCTTTGCTATTACCCTTTATTCTTCGGATCCCTCTGTTATTTTGCATTTGACCTTCAAACCTTCCCTCTCTTCTTGGCTGACCGAGATCAGAAGCAGCAGCTCAGGTAATGATGATTACTGGATAGAGGGGCTGTGGATAAACACGATGAGATTAGCAGGGTTGTGCCATGTCTTTTGGCTGTAGAAATTCAGATTGGGTGCTTCTGAATCTGAGTGATGTTGTGCTGTCGTGCCTGCTAAGCCTGTCAGTAATAGAAAACTTTGACTGCAGCTAATATCACAAGTCTTTTCATACAGACGAAAGTCTTGTGCGATCAGTTTGCAGCAGATTTCAATTTCTGGCAGGCCTAACAGGCAATACAGTGTAAGTAATGCCTCCCAGTTATGCCCAACTCATTCTGCTCTCCCCACTCCCACTTAGTATATTCTGATTTATTTCAACGTTTCGGCTCCTTCACATGGGCGGTCTTCAGGATGACGGCCCATTTGAGGTAGCTGAAACGTTGAAATAAATCAGAGCTTAGTTTTTTTCACATATACAAGTCATCGGAGTGCGCTTTTTTGTATATTGTATGAATCATGAATTTGACCAGCACCCAGGCAGTTGCTGTTTAGGGGTTATGAGTGCACCATACTTGACTGAATTTATATATATATAGGTTAATTTGTGCCTGGTAAAATTGACCAATATGAATGTTTTTGTGATAATGACTGGGGCAGGGGCTGCTGTAAATGATATATACTTTTTGTACAGCACTGCATGAATGTACTGGCAACAGATTATACATTATAAAGGTCTTGGCTCCTGAAATGTTTTGGAGGGATTTTGCTGGGAATAATCCACTATAGAAATGTGTAAGTGCTTAATTCCAGCGTCACTTCCAGGTCAGTCCCTCCCACAAGGAGCCAATGGGAATGTGGGAGGAAGCGAGTGACACAGGGATGAAGGGGAAGAAGAAGGATAAAAATGAGGAGGAGGAGGAGCGGGGGAAGAAGGAGAGAATGGTGAATCTGACACTGGAGATGATCTATCTGCTGACTGGAGAGGTGAGGGGCACTGTGACTGGCACACTGACAAGAGACTGTCTGTCTGTACAAAGGGGGTCTCTCTGCAGCTCAAACACCATTCTCTCTTCCTTTCAATATTTAGCACTACATCCCTAGGAAGAAGTCAGATGATGGGGGGGCCCTGCATGCCCCTGGCTCCGTCATACAGAAGGAAAATAACAAGAATGACAAGAAGATCCTGGAACTCATGTCCAACATCATCCAGCTGCTGACTGGAGAGGTGGGTACAGCGGCCCCTTATTGTTTAGTAACAGTGGATGATAATCCCTTTCTCTGGCTGGGGGATGACTGGAACATTGTGTGTGACAGGTTGCCATAAGGAATGATCATGTTTCCATCTATTTTTCCTTGGATGAGTGGGACTATATAAAAGGAAACAAGGACCTTTATGAGGAAGGGATAGGAGGGAAGGAGGAGCCCCAGCAGCCCTGCCCACTGGGTGAGTAATGTTAATAAATGAATAAAATATCAGGACTTTATACAGGGCCGCCATTAGAAATAACGTGGCCCTGTACAACAACATTTTCCCCAACCCCCAAGCTGCACCCCAGGTCTCTGCCCACACCACATTTAAAATACCACACAGACATAAGTGCTAAAAACGGTAACACCCCCCCAAAGTTATAAAAAGCCACTGATGATGAGGGCCCCCTTATAAGTTAAAAAAAAAAACATTGGTGGCAGGGGCCTATAGCATATTAAAATAATACATTGGTGGCCAGGGGTTTAATCAAATGAAAAAAACACATTGGTGTTCAGTAGAACTGAACTGGTGGCTTCAAGTTCGGCTCATTTCGCGGCTTTAAGAACTAAAGTGAACTCAGCGAAAAAAGTGTCCCTGTCATTTACCTTGGCTTAATTATGCAGAGTAGCGCAGCGGAGCTCTTCGGCGCCATCTTCTGTATCCGTTGTGCTACTCTGCATAATTATGCCAAGGTAAATGACAGGGACACTTAGAGTTACTAAAGAGGGAGAAAGCAGTGAGGGGGACCAATGGACGGAAGTAGTGATGGGCGAATTTATTCGCCAGGCGCGAATTCGCGGCGAATTTGCGCGATTCGCGCCGAGCGAATAAATTCGCGAAACGCCCGTAAAAATTCGGCGCCGAAAACGAGACGCCGGCGCCGTTTTGCGAATTTTTCGCCGTTTCGCGAATTTCGCGCGAAATTCGCGAATTTTTCGGCGAAGCGAAACGGCGCAAATTCGCCCATCACTAGACGGAAGGGGATTTTTGATTAACGGGGTTTAGTTTTCCTTTAAGGACTTCAAGTTCGGGCTCCTTTCATAGCTTCAGGTCTTTTCGCTGCTTCAAGATTTCAAGTTCGGCTCCTTTTGTGGCTTCGGGTCTTTTCGCGTCGTCGGGTCTTTTCGGGGGTTCGGGACTTCGGAGGTTTGGGATTTCAGCAGGTGCGGCACGGTTTCTGTGTTTTTAAGGGGGGCCCGGCTATTTTGAAAGTGCAGCATAGCCGGGCCCCCCTTTAGGCCCAGGCCCGGTACAGCAGTACCCCCTGTGCCCCCTGATGGTGGCTCTGACCTTATATTTAACTGAGCAGTATGGTTATGTGGAGGAGGGGGGCAGTGTCAGAGTACCAATGTTGTACTGTGCACTAATGATGGCCAATCCTAACCTCCTTCTCCCAACTTGCCTTGTTAACATGCTTTATAAGTCTGCACCTGACCCACCCATGTCTGACATCATTGAAGCAGACAGACTTGTATTATGTAAAAACAAGAATGTACCGGTGCATTAAACTCTTTTTGTTATAGAAGGAATGTACTTCAAAAAGTAGTGTTTCTGGTTATTTTATTGTAAATTTCTCCGAAATCCCCACTAGTCCCGTCCATTTGTTTCACTTCCTGCTGCCTCCTTTTCCAGGCTGTCCAGATGATCTCTTGTCCCTGTCTGTGTTTCAAATGAGGGGTGGGTGTGTCCTAACGGTCCCTGCCAGAAGCACAGTAGGAGGGGGACAGCCAATCACAGCCCTGCAGTCACACAAGCACAGACAGGCTTCAGTTCCCTATCAGGTCCTGCTAGCTGCTGATTGGTGAGTTGAGTGCACAGCCTGGGAATTCAGGGAGCAGGAAGTGGATTATTTGGGTTTTTGCAGAAATATTCAATAAATCATCCTGAAACACTACTTTTTAAAGCACAATTCTTCTATATCTAAATGAGTATAACAGACTGGTATGTTATTATTTTTTACACAAAATGTCTTCTATAAGTCTACTTATCAGCTCATAGACATTAATAGCTTGACTATTTTATATTTTCTTACGTCATTAGCTTAGTACTACAAAATATGTATGTGTGATGCATTGCTTTCCTGTTTTTTCATTGGCAGATTGTGAATTTGAAGAAAAGAGTCAGACAAAATCTACTCCAGAAGCAATGTTGTATTGTAATAAATCCCCAAGCAAGTCTGAAGGAGCAGTTTTATGCTCTGATAGAAACCTCACGAACGCTGAAACTGACCAGCCTGCACCAGCAGATGGCACTAAGGAAGAGACTGCTTCATGGGAAGAGAGAAACCAATCAGATTGCAGCATTAATCCACTTACAGAACAGATACAGGGAACAGATACACACACTCCAATCATGGGATGCAGCCTGAATAACAGCCAGTCAGAAATAAATTGTGTGACAGATAATTATATATCAAATGCCATAAAGGAGGAACCAGCTTCATTTAATGCAGAAAGCCATTCAGATTACAATATTATTACACTGGTCGATCAAATTGAGGAAACAGATCAAACTCCTCCTGTCCTAAGATGTAGGCATGCGTCTGAGATACAGTCAGGTTTGTGTGAAGGAGCAAACGCTTTAAACTGCGGCATTAATAAACTTGTTGACCTGACAGAGAGAAAAATTCTCCCTGCTCCTATCATGGGATGCGGCAGTATTTCCGATAACTATGTATCAGAGGCCATGAAAGAGGAGCCAATATCATGGGTAGGTGGAACCCATTTGGACTTCAACATGAATCCGCTTGTAGAACAGATACAGTTGGAACATTCCCGTACATGTTTGGTGGGATATAGTGAACTGAAGGCCAGTGATTATGGTAACATTATGAATAATAAATGTACAGATTCTTTGCAGGAGTGCAGGAGCCACTTTAGTAACCAGAGTAGCCTTCTTATGCATCAGACAATATCTTGTGGAGGAGAAGAATCTGTTTCTTGTTCTGATAGTGGGAAAGGGTATGAACAAGATTCCGATCTAAATGAACACCTCGGGATTCATCCAGACAAACCATTTTGTTGCCTTGAATGCGGTAAAAGGTTTAAATTATGCACGCGACTTTTTACACACCAGAGAACTCACTTGGAAAAGAAACAGTTCACCTGCTCTGAATGCGGGGACTGTTTCTCCCAGTCCACAGACCTCACCAAACATCGTAGGACTCACGGAGGAAACAAATCCTTTTCTTGTTCCGAATGTGGCAAACGCTTTAGTTATCTGTCAGCCCTCAACCGACATTACAGGAGTCACACAGGGGAGAAACCGTTTACTTGCTCCGAGTGCGGGAAATGTTTTACTCACCGTTCAGACCTTAATAGACATCACAGGATTCACACGGGAGACAAACCATTCACGTGCTCTGAGTGTGGGAAATGCTTTATACAAAGCTCAGACCTTAAGGTACATCAACGAATTCACACAGGAGACAAGCCATTCACCTGCTATAAGTGTGGGAAGTATTTTGTACAGCGCTCCGACCTTCATGTACATCTCAAAACTCACAGAGGAGAGAAATCATTTCCTTGTTATGAATGTGGCAAATGTTTCTCTTACCGCGCAGACCTTAAAGTTCATCTCCATAACCACAATGGAAAGAAGCCACTCTCTGCTACATAAAGGGAATTTTAGACCATTTACTGGACCATGCAATGGTCAGCTGGGAGGGAAAAATCCTATTAAAGGAGACATATCGGATAAATGAAAAAACCCTAATTTTGTAGGCAATTAAGAGTAATATATGGTGTTGCTTTTACATGGTGCTAAACATTAATATTATCTTTAAAAATAGCCCCTTTATTGGAGCTCCCTATAGATGTTCTCTGGTCCCTGTCTGTGTTTCACATGAGGGGTGGGCGTGTCCTAACGGTCCCTGCCAGAAGCACAGTAGGAGGGGGACAGCCAATCACAGCCCTGCAGTCACACAAGCACAGACAGTGGTTATAATTGTTGATACCCCAGGCCGATGCTCCTGTTAGCAGGTAATTCCTTGGTGTGTGGTATTTCTGTAGAAGCTAATGCGCTTCTTCGTCTTCTGTTTTCTTTTCTATGGCCCCAGGCAGGCACATGCGCATGTATCCAAGTTCTATGGGCAGATGCCAGTGCATTCCACTTAATAAAGTTGTGATTTGTACTGATTTTTTTAAAATGTACCCCAACCCTCTGCTTGTCCTGTCCATCTGTTCTACTTCCTGATGCCTCGTTCCCACGCTGTGCGGGTGGAGGCCGGTGGCATTCAGCACTTGGACTGTAGGACAGGAACCAATCCGCAGCTGGGCTGACCTGATAGGGAACTGTAGCCTATATTTGCTTTTATAGATGCAGGGTTGTGTTTGGCTGCCCATCTCCTGGTGAACTTCTGGGAGGGGACTGTTAGGACCCTCCTCTTGCTAAAAGTTGTCACACATCGCTTGTATGCAGCAAAAAATTTTAGCAATGCAGCCCCAACAAGGCTGATCAGTGTCTAACTGGACTGCACATTATTGGACTGAGAATCAAAATAGGCCCTGGCATTTCAGGTACACAGAGGCCCAATCAGCCCACTAAATACTGACTTTCTATGGCACCTTATAGCAGCCCCTCTGGCATTTGCCAGAATCCACAGATTGCCAGTCTGGGCTAGAGTTGCCACCCAGCCGGTATTTTACCAGCCTAGCCGGTAAAACACCTGCCAAGGCTGGGGCCGGTATTACAAATTTACCGGAAATGCAGTTGCCGGTAATTTGTAATACCCTTAAAAAAAAAGCCCCTGGCCTGCCCCCAATTTGCACAGAACTTACCTTTTTTCCAGCGCTGTGGACATCTCTGCGATGTTGCCCCGCCCCTTTTGCAGCACACCATGTAGCTCCGCCCCCTTTTGCATCACGGACCACCCCCTTTTGGTGCCCGCCCCCCACTGGCCGGTAATATTTTTTAGTAAAGGTGGCAACCCTAGTCTGGGCCTATGCACATATGACATTAATAGACCTGCAGCAGCAGAGATGGAGTAGTCCTGCCTATGTCCATGCCATGTTGCTACTCTCCGTTGTACTTTTATTGCGCAGCTTGTTTCCTGCTGGTATTCTGTGCCAAAGTCTTTGCATGTAGTTTGTGCAATCCACTTACTGCTGCTGTATCTTTTGGGGGCTTTATGCTTCACATTTAGTGAGTCCGATACGAGGCTTGGGAGAAAGATAAGGGGTGACTGAAAGCTTGGCTGGAGCGGCCGGCTGAACAACAATATACAACTTTTATATGGTGAAACTTATTTAAAAATATTAATGAAAATAAACTATTTTGGATGACGTATGACGGATTTTTATTGAAAGTGCTCTTCTTTATTTAACTTGGTTCTCCGAAACCTCCATGTCATGCCTTTTTGGACTTATTGCCTTTCTAGACTTATCGGGGAATGTAATAAACGTCGCAAAGAGAAAAGCAATTTGCATTAATAAGATTAAAAAAAAAAAAATCACATTTCGCAGTGTAATATTCTTTCTTAAACTGTTGCTGCATTGCAAATTTAAGAAGTGCTCGAAGATGTCGTAATCTTTTGGAGCAAACATAACTTTTTCAGTAACATGTTTTATTACACTCACTGAACATTGGCACAAACTATAAAATTCACAAACTTTCTTCCAATGTTGCTGCACAGTTTCCGGGTTCACAAAAGCTTTACTAAAATTTGTTTGCGCAAAGGCAGAATTTGTTGTATTGCAAATCGTTTTTCCAACTTTTATGACAGTGAAATTGTCATTCCGGTATCTGTCAAAGGCGATAAGTTGTTACCCCCTGTGAATGATCTACAATTAGGGATGCACCGAATCCACTATTTTGGATTCGGCCGAACCCCCCAATCCTTTGCAAAAGATTCGGCCGAATACCGAACTGAATCCAAACCCTAATTTGCATATCCAAATTAGGGGTGGGAAAGGGAAAACATTTTTTACTTCCTTGTTTTCTGAGAAAAAGTCACGCGATTTCCCTATGCAAATTAGGATTTGGTTCGGCCAGGCAGAAGGATTCGGCCGAATCCTTCTGAAAAAGGCAGAATCCTGGCCTATACCGAACCAAATCCTGGATTCGGTGCATCCAATGGTGAAGCCTCTCATGGAGAACTTCTGGCTCTGGCTGCGGGGCAATTAAAAATGGACCATGGGCCTTAGTTTGGACACCCCTGTGTTAAACTATATACTTTGGCAGCTTAATCATTTAAAGTAGCAACTTATGTTGAATACAGAAATTAGTCCCTGTGGCCAACCAGGATACCAGGAAAACTCCCAGTGGGCCCTGGTGTCAGGGGGCCCTTGAGCTGCTAAAGATTTGGCCTATTTCATGGCTATTTCCTATTTCTTTCAGAAGAAAGGTTAAATATATGGAATACTAGATTATAGTATGTAAAGAAAAGAGACTAGGGGAATAGAGGTTGAGTGAGGAGAAGACGAATAATAGTACTGAGAGTGGGCCCCTGGTCTAAGGCCCTTTGGTGGGCCCCTGGTCTAAGGTTTTAGGGTGGGCCCCTGGTCTAAGGTTTTAGGGTGGGCCTCTGGTCTAAGGCCCTTTGGTGGGCCTCTGGTCTAAGGTTTTAGGGTGGGCCCCTGGTCTAAGGTTTTAGGGTGGGCCTCTGGTCTAAGGTTTTAGGGTGGGCCTCTGGTCTAAGGTTTTAGGGTGGGCCTCTGGTCTAAGGTTTTAGGGTGGGCCCCTGGTCTAAGGTTTTAGGGTGGGCCCCTGGTGTCCCAGTCCGACACTGCCTGAGGCTGTCGGGTGTGTAGTTTAAAGATCCATCTCACCTCAGCTCTTAAAAGTTTCGCTTGTAAGTCCCCTCCTCTGGGTCCTAAAGTCACTCGTTCAATCCTCTGTACTGTCAGAAATTTCACATCGCTATTGCTACATTCTTTAAAAAGGGCCCATGTAGCTCTAGCCTTAATGCTTTGTTAATCAGGTGGAGTTCCTCTTTAATGAATTGTCTACATCAGTGGATTCCAAACTGGCCTCTCGGTGTGGTTTGCTTAGCCTTAAAGGCGAAGGAAAGCTATCGGAGCAGTTTATTTTCAATAAATTAGCCACAATAGCGCAAGCTATAACACTATATTTATTCTGCAGAATGCTTTACCATAACTAAGCAAACTTCTCTAGAAGCTCTTTCTGTTTGTTTAGGATAGCAACTGCCATATTAGCTTGGTGTGACATCACTTCCTGCCTGAGTCTCTCCCTGCTCACTTACAGCTCTGAGCTCAGATTACAGCAGGGATGGAAGGAGAGAGGAGCAAACTGAGCATGCTCAAGCCCAAGCCCTGGAGGTTTAAGCTGAAAACAGGAAGTCTGATACAGAAGCCCATGAGTACACAATAGAAGGAAAGAAATGTGCTGTTTCTTTTGACAGAGGACTCAGAACAGCATTACTTTGAGGGTTTACTGGTGTATTTATATAGACCTTTCTGATAAAGCTTACTTAATATTAACCTTCCCTTCTCCATTAAAGCGAGTTAATGTGAAAGTTGGGGAGAATAGCCCATTTTTAAAGGTCCTTTATGGAGAGATTTGGGGTGAATATGCATTTGTGGCCAAACTGAATGACTGATACACCTGATACGACTGAATGACTGATATGTGCTCATTAGCTAAGGGGCCCCTAAAGGTGAACAAAAGCCTCAGATAAATGATAGTGTTTCCAGAGAGCTCTTCCCCTACTGGAATTGCCCCAGTTTGCCACCCAAAATCTGCCCTGTCTTTCCTACCAATTGGGAGAGGTGCAGTGGAGATGAGGGTTGTCACCTTGTTCCATTGTATCTTCTCTTGCAGGTGACTGCATACAAAATAAAGTGAAAGCTTTGCATCTTGCTACACTGCATCGTGAAGGAAGGATTTGCCAAGCCAGAAGTTCTGATCAGAAAAGGAGGGTTCTGTAGTAAACTGCTTCCTCTTCTACCTGTAAATATTGCCTGTCGTTCTACTACACTGTTTTTTTTTTTTCATTTGAAAAACAATTGTATTTTTGAGAAACAGATTTCTGAAACCTGCTACATTGTCCCTGTTCAACAATCACCATGTTGTTTTTCCGGCTGCCCCTGATTTAACCTGGTAGGGGCGGGCATAAATTGGCCACTGACACAACATGTTGGGCAAGTGTAAGACGTGCCGGGAGATTGGTGAAATCTCTTACCTCTCCAAGGTTCTTGGTGCGCAGGGGCACACTTCTGGGTTCTGCCCCCAAGTGACGCCGGCATTTGGCGTTGAGCGTCATGACGCTCGCATCGTGACGTCACTTTAAGCTGCCGAATTTGAATTCTTGGCACCAAAACAGCTATAAAAGGCCAGTCCTCTATTTTGTGAATGCCCAAGCTGGCTTCAGTTATCTGTTCCTGCTCAAGTGTACATTCTGACTTTGATATACTGGTTGTTGACTCTTGCCTGACCTCTGACTACAATTCCTGCCGCCTGCCTTGAACCCTGTGCCTGGTTCTGACCACATCTTCTCTAATTCCCTGCCGGTACCTCGCTTACGGACTTGTTTCTAGCTATGCACTTCAATGTTGGTTTCCGCAGCAGAAAGCCTTGGGCCCCAAAAGGGGGTTGGTGAACACTGGAATCCACAGGGTCCATCTGTGCATCTGAAGGTACCCATCACTGTGCAAGGTTCCTGGCAATGTAAACGTTACAGCATGCATGTCATCCGAGCAGCATCCATGAGATTCTGGTATTGTGAAGTGCCAAGGATGTAGGCGCGAAACGCGTTAGAGAATCACATACCCTACCGATCTATGTAATTCTAAGCATTGAAATAAAGCCGGATTGATATTATATGAGTCTGTCTTCCGATCAGCGCTCTGCAGCGAGTCCTTGTATTAATGTGAATAGCAATGAATGTATTTATTCATTTCTCCATCAGAAACATGTACGTGCAAAACTGTGGCAAATGCAAGATATAACACCATTCACATCAATGCATTGGAGTAAGAAAAAATGCTCATTGACTTTAATGCAGATTTTTTTTCCCTGTTCATGAATTTTTTTGCCAGAACAGGAGAGATTTGCACATCAATAATCTTGACGCTACATGTGCGAAATTCTTACTAAAGGATAGGGATGTAGCGAACGTCGGAAAAAATGTTCGCGAACATATTCGCGAACTTGCGTCAAAAATGCGAACGGTTCGCGAACGTCGCAAACCCCATAGACTTCAATAGGAAGGCGAATTTTAAAAGCTAGAAAAGACATTTCTGGCCAGAAAAATGATTTTAAAGTTGTTTAAAGGGTGCAACGACCTGGACAGTGGCATGCCAGAGGGGGATCAAGGGCAAAAATGTATCTAAAAAATCCATTGTTGACACAGCGCTGCGTTTTGTGCTGTAAAGGGCAGAAATCACACTACATTTCTAAACTTGTGTAATAAACTGCTTTAAAACGTCCGGCGTCTACATGCCAATCAAGTCGTGTAAAGGTTACAGCCTGTTCACACGCAAAGACAAAACGCGGCGCTTACTGCAACGCAAAAAAACGCAAAGAGCTTTCATGAATGATACCGTCAAGTGAGCAAATAATAGTTTTTAATTACTAGTTGCTTGTCACCTCCAGGATGTTCGTCCTGTTGGTGGCAATATTTCTGTAGTGGTGTGTTTAGCAGTCACCGTGCTTGTGCGCACGTGCACGGTCAGGCAGAGGTAATTCAATGTACAGTGAAGTGAACCAAAAAACACTGATTCTGCAGTGTGGGCCCAGTTTTGGTCTACTTTATTGATCACCTGCGGTGACCATAAAAGATGCGATTTTGCCACTGTTGCAGAACCCTGAAAAATTAGGCATGTGTACTTTCCTGAAAAATTATGTTTTTTTTGTCGCAGCCACTGAAGCACAGAGGCCAGAAAAAATATGCCATATGAATGCTAAAAATATAATTTTTTTTTGTCGCAGCCACTGAAGCACAGAGGCCAGAAAAAATATGCCATATGAATGCTGAAAATAGTCATTTTTTTTGGTCGCAGCCACTGAAGCACAGAGGCCAGAAAAAATATGCCATATAAATGCTAAAAATAGTCATTTTTTTTGTCGCAGCCACTGAAGCACAGAGGCCAGAAAAAATATGCCATATAAATGCTGAAAATATGAATTTTTTTTGGTCGCAGCCACTGAAGCACAGAGGCCAGAAAAAATATGCCATATAAATGCTAAAAATAGTCATTTTTTTTGTCGCAGCCACTGAAGCACATAGGCCAGAAAAAATATGCCATATAAATGCTGAAAATATTCATTTTTTTCTTTGTCGCAGCCACTGAAGCACAGAGGCCAGAAAAAATATGCCATATAAATGCTGAAAATATGAATTTTTTTTGGTCGCAGCCACTGAAGCACAGAGGCCAGAAAAAAATATGCCATATAAATGCTAAAAATAGTCATTTTTTTTGTCGCAGCCACTGAAGCACAGAGGCCAGAAAAAATATGCCATATAAATGCTGAAAATAGTCATTTTTTTCTTTGTCGCAGCCACTGAAGCACAGAGGCCAGAAAAAATATGCCATATAAATGCTGAAAATATAAATTTTTTTTGGTCGCAGCCACTGAAGCACAGAGGCCAGAAAAAATATGCCATATAAATGCTAAAAATAGTCATTTTTTTTGTCGCAGCCACTGAAGCACAGAGGCCAGAAAAAATATGCCATATAAATGCTGAAAATAATCATTTTTTTTGTCGCAGCCACTGAAGCACAGAGGCCAGAAAAACTCAGGATTTACCTGTCCAAAAAGTTTTGATTCAAAGGAAACCAAACCAGTAGGGTTTGCACCCTAGTTTGTAACGGTGGCGGAGGGAGGAGGACGCTAAAGGACAGCTGTGTGTGGAGTCATGCGGCGTGCAGAGAAGGACAGCTGCATGGGGAGTCAGAACAAGTCTTCCGGCGTGCAGTAACCCTCCGAGATCCACGCCTCGTTCATTTTAATAAAGGTCAGGTAATCCACACTTTTGTGACCTAGGCGAGTTCTCTTGTCAGTTACAATCCCTCCTGCTGCACTGAAGATCCTTTCTGAGAGGACACTTGAGGCGGGGCAAGACAAGAGGTTCATGGCAAATTGTGACAGCTCTGGCCACAGATCAAGCCTGCGCACCCAGTAGTCCAGGGGTTCATCGCTCCTCAGAGTGTCGATATCTGCAGTTAATGCCAGGTAGTCCGCTACCTGCCGGTCGAGGCGTTCTTTGAGGGTGGATCCCGAAGGGTTCTGGCGCTGCCTTGGACTGAAAAACATTTGCATGTCTGACGTTACAGAGTGGCCAAAGTGCTTTGTCCTTGCAGGTGCGCTCGTGGCAGGATTACTGGCACCTCTGCCCCTGGAATGTTGATGAGTTCCTGAAGTGACATCACCCTTAAAAGCATTGTACAACATGTTTTGCAGGCTGGTTTGTAAATGCAGCATCCTTTCGGACTTGTGGTACGTTGGTAACATTTCTGCCACTTTATGCTTGTACCGAGGGTCTAGTAGCATTGCGACCCAGTACAGGTCCTTCTCCTTAAGCCTCTTGATACGGGGGTCATTCAACAGGCATGACAGCATGAAAGACCCCATTCTCACAAGGTTGGATGCAGAGGTATCCATCTCCGCTTCCTCGTTATCAAGGACTACATCATCCACGGTCTCCTCCCCCCAGCCACGTACAAGACCAGGGGTCCCCAAAAGGTCACCACAAGCCCCCTGGGAAGCCTGCTCCTGTTGGTCCTCCTCCTCCACAAAGCCACCTTCCTCCTCTGACTCCACTTCTGACACCTCTCCCTGCGTTGCAGCAGGTGCCTGGGTTCGTTCTGGTGATTCCGACCAGAAATCGTGCGCTTCCTGCTCCTCGTCACGCTGGTCTACAGCCTCATCTGTCACTCGTCGCACGGCACGCTCCAGGAAGAAAGCAAAGGGTATTAGGTCGCTGATGGTGCCTTCGGTGCGACTGACCATGTTTGTAACCTCTTCAAAAGGGCGCATGAGCCTGCAGGCATCGCGCATAAGCACCCAGTAACGGGGGAAAAAATCCCCAGCTCTGCAGATCCAGTCCTACCACCCAGTTCAAACAGGTATTCATTGACGGCTCTTTGTTGTTGCAGCAGACGTTCAAACATGAGGAGCGTTGAATTCCAGCGAGTCTGGCTGTCGCAAATTAAACGCCTGACTGGCATGTTGTACCGCTGCTGAATGTCAGCAAGGCGTGCCATGGCTGTGTAGGAACGTCTGAAATGGGCCGACACCTTCCTGGACTGCCTGAGAATGTCCTGGAATCCTGGGTACTTCGAGATAAAACGTTGGACTATTAAATTCAGAACATGTGCCATGCAGGGCACATGTGTTAAATTGCCCAGTCTCAGTGCTGCCAACAGATTGCTTCCGTTGTCACACACCACTTTTCCGATCTTCAGTTGGTGTGGGGTCAGCCACCGATCGGTCTGTGACTGCAGAGATGACAGGAGTACAGATCCGGTATGGTTTCTGCTTTCCAGGCACGTCATCCCCAAGACAGCATGACAACGGCTTATCTGGCACGTCGAATAGCCTAGGGGGAGCTGGGGGTGCACAGGTGTGGAGGAGGAGGACCCAGCAGCAGAGGAGGAGGAAGCAGAGGAAGAAGACGAGGTAGAGAGCGAAGGAGGAGTAGAGGTGGTGGCAGAACCGCGTGCAATCCGGGCGGTGACACCGACTCCACTGTTGTTGTTGAGCCACGCATTCCCTGCTTCCCAGCCATAAGCAAGTTCACCCAGTGGGCAGTGTAGGTGACATACCTGCCCTGACCATGCTTGGAGGACCATGCGTCAGTAGTCATATGGACCTTTGCCCCAACACTAAGTGACAGAGATGCGGTGACTTGGCTCTGCACATGGTGGTACAGGTGTGGTATTCCCTTCTTGGAGAAAAAATTGCGGCTGGGTACCTTCCACTGCGGTGTCCCAATTGCTACAAATTTGCGGAAGGCCTCAGAGTCCACCAGCTGGTATGGTAAAAGCTGGCGGGCTAAGAGTGCAGACAAGCCAGCTGTCAGACGCCGGGCAAGGGGGTGACTCGCAGACATTAGCTTCTTACGCTCAAACATGGCCCTCACAGAAACTTGGCTGGGGGCAGATGACTGGGAACTGGTGGTCAAGGTGGAAGGCGGAGTGGAGGGTGGTTCAGACGGGTCAAGGACAGCAGAGGTAGAGCAGTAAGATGCTGGACCAGAAGGAGGGTGGCTTTTAGTTTGTCTGCTGCCTTTGAGGTGTTGCTCCCATAGTGCTTTGTGCTTGCCGTTCATGTGCCTTCGCATAGAAGTTGTACCTATGTGGGTGTTGGGCTTCCCAAGACTCAGTTTCTGACTGCACTCATTGCAAATTACAACGCTTTTGTCAGAGGCACACACATTAAAAAAATCCCACACTGCTGACCTATTTGAAGCTGGCAATCTGGCGGTAACAGTAGAAGTTGGCGGCAATGGCGGGTGCGTTGGCCGGCTGACCACAGGTGGCGATACATGTTGTTGCCCTACTGTTCCCTGCGAGCTGTCCTCCCTGCTTCTTCTAAGTCTTATTCTCCTCCTGCCTCTCTGACTCTCCGTCTCTCCATCTGAACTATCCTCCTCTTGCTCTCTTCTACTGGGCACCCACAAAACATCAATCTCCTCATCATCATTCTCCTCAGATGCATCAATTTCTTCTAACAGCTCACAGAAGGAAGCAGCAGCGGGGACCTCCTCATCATTGTGAATTTAAATGGTTACACCCTTTTTAGGAGGGACAGAGGGATTAAAAAGGGTGGAGGAGTGGGTTTGTATGTAAAGCCTGAATTAAAGCCATGCGCTAAAGAAATAAAAATAGCTGGCACTGGTGAGGGTGTAGAATCACTCTGGGTAGAGATTTCGACTGGGCAAAAGGTATCAAAAAGAATTATCATTGGTGTATGCTATAAACCACCTCGTATAAGTGTCGAGTATGAAGCCCAGCTACTCTTGCAGATACAAGCGGCTTCACAGCTGGGTCAAGTTGTTGCTATGGGTGACTTCAATTATCCAGACATTGACTGGGGTAATGGGGTTGCTAAGACAGAAAAAGCTAGTAGGTTTGTAAATATGCTGAATGACAACTTTTTATTCCAGCTCGTTCAAGAACCTACTAGGAATAACTCTCTTTTGGACCTTGTAATAACTAACAATACTGAACTCATCTCTAACATTTGTGTGGGTGAGCATTTAGGGAATAGTGATCATAACATGGTCTCCTTTGAGATTCTGTTGCAGAAGCAATTCTATAAGGGAGTAACTAAAACACTAAATTTCAGACGTGCAAACTTTGACAGTATAAGGGCATCTCTGCAACATATTAAGTGGGAAATGCTTTTCACAGGGTTAAACACAGAACAAAAATGGGAAGTCTTTAAAATGCTGCTTAATAAATATACTTGTCAGTATATTCCACTTGTAAGCAAGGAACGTCGTTGCAAAGCAAAACCTTTTTGGTTCAATAGAAGCGTTGGTGTTGAGGTGGGTAAGAAAAGACGTGCTTTTAAGGCTTTCAAGTTAGCTGGTACAGCCGAAACATTTATAAGGTGCAAGGAGGCCAATAAATCATGCAAAGAAGCTATAAGGCAAGCTAAAATTGCTATAGAAAAGGATATTGCAGCAAGCAGTAAAAAAAATCCCAAATTATTTTTTAAATATGTCAATAGTAAAAAAATGAAGCAGGAAGGGGTGGGACCCTTACTATCAGAGGGGGATCAGCTGGTTGATGAAAACAAAATAAAAGCGCAGATTCTGAACTCGTATTTTCATCTGTTTACACAAATGAAGAACCAGTAAGTGAAGGTTTCCTTCTTAACACTCCCAATTCTAGTAATACAACTAATGATGCATGGTTCACACAAGAAGAAATTCAAAAGAGACTTGAACAGGTTAAGATTAACAAAGGTCCAGGGCCAGATGGTATTCATCCCAGGGTAATTAGCGAGCTTAGCTCTGTGATTGCCAAACCTCTTTACTTAATTTTTCAGGATTCATTGAGATCTGGTATTGTGCCAAGAGACTGGCGAATTGCTAATGTGGTGCCTCTATTCAAAAAAGGATCCCGTTCTCAGCCTCAAAACTATAGGCCAGTTAGTCTGACGTCAGTATTAGGAAAGCTTTTCGAAGGGTTAATAAAGGATAAGATACTGGACTTCATAGCAAATCATAATACTATGAGTTTGTGCCAGCATGGTTTTATGCGTAATAGATCTTGCCAGACTAACTTAATTTCTTTTTACGAGAATGTAAGTAGAGACCTCGATTCTGGGATGGCAGTGGATGTGATTTACTTAGACTTTGCTAAAGCATTTGATACAGTGCCACACAAAAGGTTACTGGTTAAATTAAGGAATGTTGGCCTGGAACATAGTATTTGTACCTGGATAGCGAACTGGCTAAAAGATAGACTACAAAGAGTGGTGGTAAATGGAACATTTTCTAATTGGACCAGTGTTGTTAGTGGAGTACCGCAGGGCTCTGTACTAGGTCCCTTGCTTTTCAACTTGTTTATTAATGACCTGGAGGTGGGCATTGAAAGTACTGTTTCTATTTTTGCAGATGATACTAAATTGTGCAGAACTATAGGTTCCATGCAGGATGCTGCCACTTTGCAAAGTGATCTGTCTAAACTGGAAAACTGGGCAGCAAACTGGAAAATGAGGTTCAATGTTGATAAATGCAAGGTTATGCACTTTGGCAAAAATAATATAAATGCAAGTTATACACTAAATGGCAATGTGTTGGGAGTTTCCTTAAATGAAAAGGATCTAGGGGTCTTTGTAGATAACACGTTGTCTAATTCTGGGCAGTGTCATTCTGTGGCTACTAAAGCAAATAAAGTTCTGTCTTGCATAAAAAAGGGCATTAACTCAAGGGATGAAAACATAATTATGCCTCTTTATAGGTCCCTGGTAAGGCCTCATCTGGAGTATGCAGTTCAGTTTTGGACTCCAGTCCTTAAGAGGGATATAAATGAGCTGGAGAGAGTGCAGAGACGTGCAACTAAATTGGTTAGAGGGACGGAAGACTTAAATTATGAGGGTAGACTGTCAAGGTTGGGGTTGTTTTCTCTGGAAAAAAGGCGCTTGCGAGGGGACATGATTACACTTTACAAGTACATTAGAGGACATTATAGACAAATGGCAGGGGACCTTTTTACCCATAAAGTGGATCACCGTACCAGAGGCCACCCCTTTAGACTAGAAGAAAAGAACTTTCATTTGAAGCAACGTAGAGGGTTCTTCACAGTCAGGACAGTGAGGTTGTGGAATGCACTGCCGGGTGATGTTGTGATGGCTGATTCAGTTAATGCCTTTAAGAATGGCTTGGATGATTTTTTGGACAGACATAATATTAAAGGCTATTGTGATACTAAACTCTATAGTTAATATAGGTATGGGTATATAGAATTTTAATTAAAAGTAGGGAGGGGTGTGTGTAGGGATGCTGGGTTTTCATTTGGAGGGGTTGAACTTGATGGACTTTGTCTTTTTTCAACCCAATTTAACTATGTAACTATGTAACTATCACTCATTATGTCCATCTCTGTTGTGTTCTCTGCCAGAATTATATCTGGTGTAACGTCCTCATCTCCTTAATCTTCTTCTGCCAATAATGGTTGCGCATCACTCAGTTCAAAAAACTCATGTGTAAATAACTCCTCTGACTCCAGTGAAGAAGGGGCGCCGGTGGTGGAGGAAGTGTTACGTGGGGTGCCCATAGCAGAGGAGGATGAGGATGTTGTGGCAAAGTTAGAAACGGTAGAGGATGGGTTGTGCTGTGTAAGCCAGTCAACTACCTCTTCAGCATTTTGGGAGTTCAGGGTAATTGCCTTTGTAAAACTGGGCAATTTCCTAGGGCCACAGGATAGCATAGCAGCACAGCCCCTAGTGCCTCTGCGTGGCGGCCTGCCTTTGCCTGGCATTTTTTATAAAACAACAACAACAACTCAGGTGGTGTTTCTGGAGACGGTATTATTATTGATATTTAGACAGAATGTGAACAAGCTCACACAGCTAGGTGGCAGTTGTTTGAAAATGAAGAACACACTGGGCAAACAATGCCTGCAAGGTCAACGTATACACTACAGCAGTGGATACGGAATATATTATTGCTGCTTGAAAAACGTCACTCAGGTGGTGTTTCTGGAGACGGTATTATTATTGATATTTAGACAGAATGTGAACAAGCTCACACAGCTAGGTGGCCGTTTGAAAATGAAGAACACACTGGGCAAACAAATTGAAACAATGCCTGCAAGGTCAACGTATACACTACAGCAGTGGATACGGAATATATTATTGCTGCTTGAAAAACGTCACTCAGGTAGTGTTTCTGGAGACGGTATTATTATTGATATTTAGACAGAATGTGAACAAGCTCACACAGCTAGGTGGTCGTTGTTTGAAGAACACACTGGGCAAATAATGCCTGCAAGTGCACTACTATTGGTGCACTACTATGAAGAACAGCAAACAGCACTGGACACGTTAAAGAACAGTGAGATAAGTAAAATAAAAAAAAATATATATATATATATTAAAAAAAAAAATTACTCTGGTTGGTGCTGAACTACTAGGAGCAGCACACCAGTCCCACTCCCCACCCCAACACAGCTAGACTAATAGCACTGGGCTCTTATAGTAGCAACTAGCAAAGTAAAAAAACAAAAAAGAAAATAAAATAAAAGCAGTCCTTACAAGGACTATTGGGTTACAGGCAGCAGTCAGCAGATGAGAGATCAGCAGCAGTGCCCACAGCAGCTACACACAGAGCACTGCAGTAGAAGGTAGATTACTAGCCAGCAAAGCTACCTAAGCTTAAATGTCCCTCAAATCCCTGCAGAGTTCTGTCCCTACAATACAGAACAGTATCAAGTAGATTACTAGCCAGCAAACTTACTATCAACTGTCCCTCAAATCACTAACAGCTCTCTCCCTACACTAGCTCTTCCAAGCACACACAGGCAGAATGAAAAAACGCTGCAGGGCTTCAGTTTATATATGGAAGGGGAGTGGTCCAGGGGGTGTGGGGGTGGTCCAGGAGGGAGAGCTTCCTGATTGGCTGCCATGTATCTGCTGGTCTGGGGTGAGAGTTCAAAAATAAGCGCCAGCTATGGCGAACCCAAATTGGCGAACGTCGCGTGACGTTCGCGAACATTCGGCGGACGCGAACACCCGATGTTCGCGCGAACTAGTTCGCGGGCGAACAGTCCGCGACATCCCTACTAAAGGACAGGGGCAGATTTGTTTATGAGCTTGACTGTGACCCAAAGCCACTCTGACCACCAGTGGTTGTTCATTTAGCTGCAGAGAAATGGGTTAGAGACCAAATGGAAAAGGAGGGGGTGTGGGGGGAGACTAAGGTCTGAGAGAAAAGGAGACTTAAGGTGGCCTTACCCAGGGAGATCTGCTTGTTTGGCGACATCGCTCCCCCATATTCCCACATTGAGGTGGGTGATAGGCTGATCTGATTGCGGGCCCTAGGGCCCAATGATCGCATAAGAATGCCATACGGGTGGTCGGATTGCGGGACCGCATCAACGAACAGATGTGGCCAAAATCCGACGGGATTTTCTACCCTGCCCGATCAACATCTGGCCGACTTTTGGACAGATATCGTTTGGGGGCGCCCGTTGGATGGCCCCACACACGGGCTAATAAGCTGCCGACTCTGTCTATTGGCAGCTTTTATTGGCCCGTGTATGGGGGCCTTTAGCAGCAGAACAGATTAAGAAAGAAGTAGAAACAAGGAATTGGGGATATTGGGGTTATACCAGAATGAGGAGAGTAAAAAAGCAAAATGGTGAAAGGAAATGAAGTAAAGGAGATGGGATGCTAAAAGAATATAAAGGAAAGTGCGGGAGATAAGAGTATGGGGGAGGATGGTGTGAGGATTTGGCCCCCCCTAAGCACAACCCTACACCTTAGTCCTAATGCAGCTGTTTACAATAAGTAGCAAAAAGATCAAATACAATTCAGTGCAAACAAGGTGTTAGAATACAGTTTTCAGACTGTCATGCAGGGTTGGACTGGAGTAATGGGGGCCACTGGGACTGCCATATAAAGGCCCCTCCAGGCAGTTACCAGGGGCCCTTCCTGGCTTCCCTGTGCGTGAACGCTGGTGCAACGGCGCAGCAGACAACGTTTTTTAAGAGGCCACCTGATTGGGGGAACATGGCTGGGCCCAGTCCGACACTGCTGGTATGTGTGGGGATATATAATGTCCCATTCCTAGCAACTTTGTAATTGGTTCTCAATATTTATTCTTTTATAGTTTTTGTGTTATTTGCCTTCCTCTTCAACTGCTTTCCAGTTTTCAATTGGGGGGTCACTGACCCCGGCACAAGCTACCATTTTATTTTTCTTGTTACTTTTTATTACTTATCTTCCTACAGTTGTTCCGGTCTCCTACTCACTGCCTGGTTGTTGGGGAAAATGAGTCCCTAAAGGTGAACATTATAATTAGTGAATACACTGTGATATCTGGGGAATTGCACCAGGTGCTGCTATGAGTTTGGTGGGTGCCCAGGGGCGAGGCCAGTGGCGTAACTAGATGTTGCTGGGCCCCACAGCAAATTAATTTTAGGGCCCCCAACATATCCAGTGTTTCTCCTGTTTTACCAATATATGTTCAAATTGCTCATCAATGAGAGCCTCATGGGGCCCCCTGTACCTCCTGGGCCCCCCTGCAGCCGCAGGGTCTGCTTCCTCTGTAGTTACGCCCCTGGGCGAGGCCTCTAGTGGGTTCCAGGTAACTCAGTCTGACACTGTCACTCTCTATAAAGGGCTTATAGCCAGGTGCTGGGGGAACAAAAGACGCAGTGATAACATACAAATGAAATCAAATCCATAATATAGAAAAAGCTTTGGTTAAAACCCCAGAGCTGCTCTCACATATCAGACAGACATAAACATGTTGTGAGGAGAAACACATTGCACCAATCAGTAGCTACAGTAAATCTATTGTATAGATATGTACTGTATGCTCTCCTTCATATGTCTCTTTCCCTCTTTTATAATACACTAATCAACACCTGTGTCCTACTTTATGGCAGCTGAGATTCTAGCTATCTGTATAACAGAACATTCTGTCCCAGTGGCTGCACAGATTCTATCTGATCCCCATTGTAAGCAGCAGTCCTGTCCTGCTTTATGGCAGCTGAGATTCTAGCTATCTGTATAACAGAACATTCTGTCCCAGTGGCTGCACAGATCCTATCTGATCCCCATTGTAAGCAGCAGTCCTGTCCTGCTTTATGGCAGCTGAGATTCTAGCTATCTGTATAACAGAACATTCTGTCCCAGTGGCTGCACAGATCCTATCTGATCCCCATTGTAAGCAGCAGTCCTGTCCTGCTTTATGGCAGCTGAGATTCTAGCTATCTGTATAACAGAACATTCTGTCCCAGTGGCTGCACAGATCCTATCTGATCCCCATTGTAAGCAGCAGTCCTGTCCTGCTTTATGGCAGCTGAGATTCTAGCTATCTGTATAACAGAACATTCTGTCCCAGTGGCTGCACAGATCCTATCTGATCCCCATTGTAAGCAGCAGTCCTGTCCTGCTTTATGGCAGCTGAGATTCTAGCTATCTGTATAACAGAACATTCTGTCCCAGTGGCTGCACAGATCCTATCTGATCCCCATTGTAAGCAGCAGTCCTGTCCTGCTTTATGGCAGCTGAGATTCTAGCTATCTGTATAACAGAACATTCTGTCCCAGTGGCTGCACAGATCCTATCTGATCCCCATTGTAAGCAGCAGTCCTGTCCTGCTTTATGGCAGCTGAGATTCTAGCTATCTGTATAACAGAACATTCTGTCCCAGTGGCTGCACAGATCCTATCTGATCCCCATTGTAAGCAGCAGTCCTGTCCTGCTTTATGGCAGCTGAGATTCTAGCTATCTGTATAACAGAGCATTCTGTCTTGACTATAAGTACAATACTGCAAAATATACTATTTTTTGTTAATTGACTGCCTGTTTCCTACAACCTTGTAAAGTCCCTTCCCTACAGCCGCTGTGCACCCATTTGACCTCTTTATGCAAAGTGACGGTGACCTTTTGATTAACTGCCCATCCTTATCCCTGTGTTGTGAATGGCAGAGGTGTAATGCACCCAGAATGCACCTCCCTCTGCAGTATAAGGGGGTCCCACTGTCTCTCACATAGCTTCTTCTAGTGACAGTTATTCCAATAGAAACAAAAAACTCTCTCCCTTTCCTATTGCAGAAATACTGGTACCAGCCTTGTGTTCCATCTTCTCTTTCACTAATATTATTGCCTTCCTACATTACAATGGCTCAGGTATAATCAACCCAACTCTGTCCTCTCACTTCAGCATGAGAATAAGGGATAGTGCCCCCTGCAGGGACACAGACTGTGGGGAGATTTAATGGGATTCTGTGGATCTGGGCCCCTGTAATTCTATTGGGGGATATTGCTGGGAATAATCCTGTATAGAAATGTGTAAGTGCTTAATTCCTGGGTCACTTCCAGGTCAGTCCCTCCCACAAGGAGCCAATGGGAATGTGGGAGGAAGCTTGAGTGACACAGGGATGAAGGGGAAGAAGAAGGATAACAATGAGGAGGAGGAGGAGCGGGGGAAGAAGGAGAGAATGGTGAATCTGACACTGGAGATGATCTATCTGCTGACTGGAGAGGTGAGGGGCACTGTGACTGGCACACTGACAAGAGACTGTCTGTCTGTACAAAGGGGGTCTCTCTGCAGCTCAAACACCATTCTCTCTTCCTTTCAATATTTAGCACTACATCCCTAGGAAGAAGTCAGATGATGGGGGGGCCCTGCATGCCCCTGGCTCCGTCATACAGAAGGAAAATAACAAGAATGACAAGAAGATCCTGGAACTCATGTCCAACATCATCCAGCTGCTGACTGGAGAGGTGGGTACAGCGGCCCCTTATTGTTTAGTAACAGTGGATGATAATCCCTTTCTCTGGCTGGGGGATGACTGGAACATTGTGTGTGACAGGTTGCCATAAGGACTCATCATGTTTCCATCTATTTTTCCTTGGACGAGTGGGACTATATAAAAGGAAACAAGGACCTTTACAGGGAAGGGATAAAGGAGAATCCCCAGAAGCTCTGCCCACTGGGTGAGTAATGTTATTAAATGAATACAATATCAGTACCTTAACAGTATAGACTTGGTGCAGGAGAGGGCAGTGTTAGAGCACCAATGTTGTGTTATGCACTTATGATGCCCAATCCTAACCCAAGATCTGTCCACTGGGTGAGTAATGGGTGCAGGACACAAAATACAATAGAACCACCATTTTACATTTTTCAGGGGACCAGAAAAAAATGGTGTAAAATCCAGGAAAATGAAAAATCAGGGAAATGTATTATGTATAATATATAGGTGGGACCACAAAACAACAATGTAAAATGAGGGAAAACGTAAAATCAGGGGATGTAAAATTGAGGTTCCACTGTATTAGAAACTGGTCTGTAACTGAAATAATTAACATGAACAGTACAAGGGCTGCCTTGGAACAATAGACATGCAAACTTGGAAAGACTAAATAACAAGTATCACTCATGTATTATAATGGATAATGTACCCCCTACTATAAATGATAAGGATATTAGAAGTCACTGAGGGGTTGTTCTGTGACCATATAAAGACACAAGACTGCAGGCTGAGTTATACAGGGAACTCTGAGTATCACTCATGTATTATAAGGGATAATGTACCCCCTACTGTAAATGATAAGGATATTAGAAGTCACTGAGGGGTTGTTCTGTGACCATATAAAGGCACAAGGCTGAAGGCTGAGTTATACAGGGAACTCTGAGTATCACTCATGTATTATAAGGGATAATGTACCCCCTACTGTAAATGATAAGGATATTAGAAGTCACTGAGGGGTTGTTCTGTGACCATATAAAGGCACAAGGCTGAAGGCTGAGTTATACAGGGAACGCTGAGTATCACTCATATATTATAAGGGATAATGTACCCCCTACTGTAAATGATAAGGATATTAGAAGTCACTGAGGGGTTGTTCTGTGACCATATAAAGACACAAGGCTGAAGGCTGAGTTATACAGGGAACTCTGAGTATCACTCATGTATTATAAGGGATAATGTACCCCCTACTGTAAATGATAAGGATATTAGAAGTCACTGAGGGGTTGTTCTGTGACCATATAAAGGCACAAGGCTGCAGGCTGAGTTATACAGGGAACTCTGAGTATCACTCATGTATTATAAGGGATAATGTACCCCCTACTGTAAATGATAAGGATATTAGAAGTCACTGAGGGGTTGTTCTGTGACCATATAAAGGCACAAGGCTGAAGGCTGAGTTATACAGGGAACGCTGAGTATCACTCATGTATTATAATTACAGTAAGTACAAATTTCGGCTTTCTTGCCAATTAAAGTAGGCATATAGCATAACTAAAATCCCGTCATATCTTGTAGGCAATTATAAGTAATATATGGTGTTGCTTTTACATGGTACTAAAAATGTATATTATCTTTAAAAATGGCCCAGGTCCTGCTAGCTGCTGATTGGTTCCTGTCCTACAGTGCAGTGAGCTGAGTGCACAGCCTGGGAATTCAGGGAGCAGCAAGTGGAAGAGAAGGGAGGGATTATTAGGGGTTTTGCAGAAATATTCAGTAAATCAGCCTGAAACACTACTTTTTAAGCACAATTTTTCTATATCTAAATGAGTATAATGCACTGGTACATTCTTACCTTTTACACAATATGTCTCCTTTAAAGGGAACCTATCATACAAAAAAAGTTTTTACTACTGGAGGTGCAGACAAATAGAGACCTCACTCTGTTTGGGGGCAGCAACATTTTGGCAAGAAAACCTTCCTTGAAAGAGTTACGAGTTAGTGTGTTGATAAAGGGCTCTGGGCCCGAAACATGTTGTGTGCAATAAAAAGATAAAATACTCTTTCCTGGTCATTCTGTACATACCGCAATAATTACACACACACAGTGGTCGGATAATACTGGTTCATGATTTATTGTATACATACATCTTATATTACATAAATGTGCTTCATCTTCTTGTCCACTACTAAATTCCTAATGTGCACACCTACCCCAAAGATGTACTGGACTCAATGGTCGTGACTACTGTGCAAATAATCTCAGATCCCAGGCCCAGCCATACAACCAGTGCCTTCTCTTTGTCCAGCTAGGCCTGTAAAGTAAACCTTAAAACCTATAAATTAACTTTGAGCACGATGTAAGCCATGCATTGAATCTTTTTTTTTTTTTTTCTAATTATAAGTACAATTCTAATTTTTTTTTAACTCTGGCATTAAAATAGAGATTAGGGTCTGAGAATTCTTCTATTCGCCTGTCTCACTTATCTGTGATTTCCTCCATTGAATTAGAAAATTTCTCAAATCAGCATTAAAAACGTCCTGCCCAGCATCTGATAAATGGATGCCGTCCTCTCTGAACAGCTCAGGAGACTTGATAGTAACGTTGCAGTGCGTCATTACAAAATCTCCATTTGACTTCATGAACCTACTGAGGGCTCTGTTTACCTTCTTGCGTGTCCTATCTATGGCCAATTGAGACTCTGCGCCTTCCCATGTTGGTCTTGGTATTAAATTTGACCAAGCAAGGGCCTTGGGTTTTTTCTTGTCTTTGATTTGTAGAAGGTCAGTCCTAATATCAATTATCAGTTGAATGGTCTTTGTTGAAGTAAGGTCATTGCCACCAGCATGAATAATAAGCAGGTCTAGTTGGCTTGTGTCCCTAGTCTCCAGCATCTTGCCAAAGTCTTTCCACAGCAAGTCCTCCTCACTGAGCCATGATATTGTCATATGCTCCTCGGGTATTCCTAACTGGCCACCTTAACCACTCTCAACTGCCCTTTTGAGTGGCTTGCAATTAGGACCTTCAGAGGTTGGGGTAGCCCTGCAAAAAATTAAAGATTGAGCCAACTGTAAACCAACCTGCACACCAATACAAAATAAATTTTTTATCCGGTTTATATTCAGAGACCTTCTTTTTAAGTATGCATGTGCCATAAAGGGAATTGTTTTTTATATCTGTATATTCAACTCACTTGGTGGTGTCTTCTTCCATTCAGTTAGGAAGGTTCTCAAATCAGCATTAAAAATATCCAGTCCAGCATCTGATAAATGGATTCCATTCTCTCTGAACAACTCTGGAGACTTGACCGTAAAGTCGTTGTGCGTCACTACAAAATCACCATTGGAAACCATAAACCTACTGAGGGCTCTGTTCACCTTCTTGCGTGTCCTGTCTACGGCCACTTGAGACCCTGCACCTTCCCAGGTTGGTCTTGGTAATACATTGGACCAAGCCAGGGCCTTAGGTCTTTTCTTTTCTTTGATTTTAAGTAGGTCAGTCCTAATGTCAATTATCAATTGAATGGTCTTTGTTGAAGTAAGGTCATTGCCACCAGCATGAATAATAAGCAGGTCTAATTGGCTTGTGTCTGTAGTCTGCAGCATTTTGCCAAAGTCTTTCCACAGCAAGCCTTCCTCACTGAGCCATGATATTGTCATGTGTTCCTCTGGTATTCCCAATTGGCAACCTTCACCACTCTCAGTTGCCCTCTTGAAGGCCCTCGAGATACATGAGTGGCCTGCAATTAGGACCTTCAGTGGGTGGGATGGGCCTAAAATAAATAAATAAATAAAAATGAGTCAATGAGCAGTGTCTTTAGCATTCATTGTGTATGTTGAACCAAATCCATTTCCAAGGATTAAGAAAGGGTAAAAAAACAGTAAATATAATATAAAGTTTGCATTACTTATAGATTCCTAGAAATCCACAGACTCACCAGAAACTGCAGGTAAACTGACTCCTGAATGCTGTTCTGTCTCAGTGGCAATTGGCCTCTTTATGGTTCCTAGGTCAATTAATGGTCCCTGAACCTCCTTCATTGTCCCTGGATTTGTATTAAGCCCATTTTCAGTTGAATCCTTTCCTGCTTCCCATTTCCTGAGGAAGAAACTTGGACCCCACTCATAACTCTTCCAAGGATTCCAAAATCCACCTGTATTTGGAGGAAGGGGTGGCCTGTATGAGTAGCCATTGTCTTTTTCACAAACTGAATTCTCTTCTCCAGAATGGATCCTATTTGAGGATAAAGATCTCCTGTATCCAATAGGATCCTGTTTTGGCCTTGAAAGCCTCTCACTTCCATTGTCCAGGGCATCATATAAGGTACTGAGTTGTTCTTTAGCACTTGTTTCTACTTCCCAAGGACAAACAGAAACAATACTGCAACTGATTCCAGTCTCTTCCATACCCAACATATTTGTGGTTTTGTGTCCAAATGCAACCATGTTACACATTGGAGATTCCAACCCACGCACCCGCTTGCTGGGCCCACCCTGGGCATCTGTGTCTATGAAACCACCATGCAGAGCCATCAGCCTTTTGCTGTTCATTCTCTGAGCTGCATATGATTGTCGCTGAGCCGTATAGGAGTGGCCTGCTCCATTGCGTGGTCTCTCCATCATTTAATTCCTATACCTTGATAAAAAAAATATACAATTTCAGTGCCCACTCTGAACAATCCTCTACTACCAGTCCATTTGTAGTTGATGATGATGAGAGACATTATATATCATTCTGTACAAATACAACTGATCTGCATGAGGTCTAAAGAAGATAAATCCCTTCATATAGTGTCTATAGAAAGTCCATACTTTTTTCTATTGCCGCTGTCCTTAGATATTCTATACATTATTCCTTATAATACATGAGCGATACTCAGAGTTCCCTGTATAACTCAGCCTGCAGCCTTGTGCCTTTATATGGTCACAGAACCCCTCAGTGGCTTCTAATATCCTTATCATTTACAGTAGGGGGTACATTATCCCTTATAATACATGAGTGATACTCAGTGTTCCCTGTATAACTTAGCCTGCAGCCTTGTGTCTTTATATGGTCACAGAACAACCCCTCAGTGACTTCTAATATCCTTATCATTTACAGTAGGGGGTACATTATCCCTTATAATACATGAGCGATACTCAGAGTTCCCTGTATAACTCAGCCTGCAGCCTTGTGCCTTTATATGGTCACAGAACCCCTCAGTGGCTTCTAATATCCTTATCATTTACAGTAGGGGGTACATTATCCCTTATAATACATGAGTGATACTCAGTGTTCCCTGTATAACTTAGCCTGCAGCCTTGTGTCTTTATATGGTCACAGAACAACCCCTCAGTGACTTCTAATATCCTTATCATTTACAGTAGGGGGTACATTATCCCTTATAATACATGAGTGATACTGAGAGTTCCCTGTATAACTCAGCCTGCAGCCTTGTGCCTTTATATGGTCACAGAACCCCTCAGTGACTTCTAATATCCTTATCATTTACAGTAGGGGGTACATTATCCCTTATAATACATGAGTGATACTGAGAGTTCCCTGTATAACTCAGCCTGCAGCCTTGTGCCTTTATATGGTCACAGAACCCCTCAGTGGCTTCTAATATCCTTATCATTTACAGTAGGGGGTACATTATCCCTTATAATACATGAGTGATACTCAGAGTTCCCTGTATAACTCAGCCTGCAGCCTTGTGTCTTTATATGGTCACAGAACAACCCCTCAGTGACTTCTAATATCCTTATCATTTACAGTAGGGGGTACATTATCCCTTATAATACATGAGTGATACTCAGAGTTCCCTGTATAACTCAGCCTGCAGCCTTGTGTCTTTATATGGTCACAGAACAACCCCTCAGTGACTTCTAATATCCTTATCATTTACAGTAGGGGGTACATTATCCCTTATAATACATGAGTGATACTCAGCGCTCCCTGTATAACTCGGCCTGCAGCCTTGTGCCTTTATATGGTCACAGAACAACCCCTCAGTGACTTCTAATATCCTTATCATTTACAGCAGGGGGTACATTATCCCTTATAATACATGAGTGATACTCAGAGTTCCCTGTATAACTCAGCCTGCAGCCTTGTGTCTTTATATGGTCACAGAACAACCCCTCAGTGACTTCTAATATCCTTATCATTTACAGCAGGGGGTACATTATCCCTTATAATACATGAGTGATACTCAGAGTTCCCTGTATAACTCAGCCTGCAGCCTTGTGTCTTTATATGGTCACAGAACAACCCCTCAGTGACTTCTAATATCCTTATCATTTACAGTAGGGGGGTACATTATCCCTTATAATACATGAGTGATACTTAGAGTTCCCTGTATAACTCAGCCTGCAGCCTTGTGCCTTTATATGGTCACAGAACAACCCCTCAGTGACTTCTAATATCCTTATCATTTACAGCAGGGGGTACATTATCCCTTATAATACATGAGTGATACTCAGAGTTCCCTGTATAACTCAGCCTGCAGCCTTGTGTCTTTATATGGTCACAGAAACAACCCCTCAGTGACTTCTAATATCCTTATCATTTACAGTAGGGGGTACATTATCCCTTATAATACATGAGTGATACTTAGAGTTCCCTGTATAACTCAGCCTGCAGCCTTGTGCGTTTATATGGTCACAGAACCCCTCAGTGGCTTCTAATATCCTTATCATTTACAGTAGGGGGTACATTTATCTCTTATAATACATGAGTGATACTTAGAATTCCCTGTATAACTCAGCCTGCAGCCTTGTGCCTTTATATGGTCACGGAACAACCCCTCAGTGACTTCTAATATCCTTATCATTTACAGTAGGGGGTACATTATCCCTTATAATACATGAGTGATACTCAGAGTTCCCTGTATAACTCAGCCTGCAGCCTTGTGTCTTTATATGGTCACAGAACAACCCCTCAGTGACTTCTAATATCCTTATCATTTACAGTAGGGGGTACATTATCCCTTATAATACATGAGTGATACTTAGAGTTCCCTGTATAACTCAGCCTGCAGCCTTGTGCGTTTATATGGTCACAGAACCCCTCAGTGGCTTCTAATATCCTTATCATTTACAGTAGGGGGTACATTTATCTCTTATAATACATGAGTGATACTTAGAATTCCCTGTATAACTCAGCCTGCAGACTTGTGCCTTTATATGGTCACAGAACCCCTCAGTGGCTTCTAATATCCTTATCATTTACAGTAGGGGGTACATTATCCCTTATAATACATGAGTGATACTCAGAGTTCCCTGTATAACTCAGCCTGCAGCCTTGTGCCTTTATATGGTCACAGAACAACCCCTCAGTGACTTCTAATATCCTTATCATTTACAGTAGGGGTACATTATCCCTTATAATACATGAGTGATACTCAGAGTTCCCTGTATAACTCAGCCTGCAGCCTTGTGCCTTTATATGGTCACAGAACAACCCCTCAGTGACTTCTAATATCCTTATCATTTACAGTAGGGGGTACATTATCCCTTATAATACATGAGTGATACTCAGTGTTCCCTGTATAATGTATAATATATTTTTATTACAACCGAAGGATACACAGAACAACCCCTCAGTGACTTCTAATATCCTTATCATTAACAGCAAAAGAACCAAAACCTTTAATTTCAATTAAGGCAAACACATTCCTGCAGAGTGAACCAGTTATAATGTACCATTCACTTGATGAAGAATCAGAATAGGACAATTAAAAGTGACAAGGAACAATATATTTACCTGTTTCTGGATAAGGGTTCCTCTCTGAACTCTCCTCTCTGCTCCCTCCACAGAATTCTGCCCCTGTGGAACTGACACCAACTCTTTATAGCATTTCTGATCTGCCCCTCCTCTCTGTATCAGCTATGGGGCTATATAGTGATTGGGGGAGGTCTTTGAGCCCCTTTATATAGTTTCTCCCATAGCAAAGTGGCTACTCTAGGTTATTTCCATAAGAATCAAGTATGGAGACACCTTGGATAGTGTCAGACAATGGCCCCACCCAGACTATTGTCCCATTTAGGTGTTGGATAAACATCCCCTCTGCTGTGGGTCCCTGCATATTGTAATTAGGGGGTCAGGGGGCTTGGCATGAAATGGTAAATAGACTAGAGAAGAAACCACTGGTGTATGTATATATATATATATATATATATATATATATATATATATCTCTCAAATGCATAGGTTACTGCTATATATATATATATATATATATATATATATATATATATATATATATATATATATATATATATATATAATATATATATATATAACACAAAAGCCACAAATATCTTGTAAATTATATCCTTATAAACGGTGAGTTCTGATGTCATTTTTGTCACATGACTCACTGAAATTTGTGTATTATAATAAATAAAGTACCCCCAGTTGTAAAATATGAGGATATTATAAGTTACCTGGGAGTTCCATGACCTGTATAGAAACACTCGGCCTTCGGCCTCGTACTTTTATATGGCCATGTTTGTATTAACTAACAATTATTTAAAATTTGAAACTCAATTTTATCTCCAACGGACGGGCACTGCCATGGGAGCGAAAGTGGCACCGGTCTATGCCAACGTTTTCATGCACAACTATGAAAATGAACACATTTATGGTCATAAACTTTTTCAACGATTTGGCAGTTTCTATAGACGCTATATCGATGACCTGTTTTTTATATGGACAGGGACAGCAGAAACACTACAGGAATATGTAACTGGCCTGAATTCAACAAACTCCCCAGTGCGCCTAACGCTGAACTACAACTCACAACGAATTAATTTTTTGGATGTCGAGGTTTACAAACAGAATGGGTCTTTGCAGACACGCATCTACACGAAAACCACAGACAGAAATACGATACTACACTATAAAAGTAACCACCCTAGACACCTGCTTGAATCCCTCCCCAAATCACAGATGTTGAGGGTCATTAGAATAGACAGTGACCCTGTACAGTGTAAAGAAGACCTGGTAAAAATGGGAAACAGGTTCCTGGAAAGGGGATATCCACCCACACTAATTAACGATACCATGAACTCAGTTTCAACCTTGTCTAGGGAGCAGTTACTTCAGGGTACTACAAATACCATACAAGAAACAACTAAAGAAAAAAATGATATTTACTATGTGAGTAAATTTAATCCTTACAGCAAAGCCACAAAAGAAGCTGTACTCAGACACTGGGAGATGGTGGCCAAAGATGAAATGCTAGCCCCAAAGGTTCCAAAAAAGCCAAAGTTTAGTTATTCACGGAATACAAATTTAAAGGAACACTTAAGCCCCGCCGATCCAGTAACCAAATATGTACCACCCAAAGCCCAACACTTTCTGTCTGCCCGCCCGGGAGTACATAAATGCACAGGTTGCGTGGTGTGTAATACCCTAATACTGGGGAAGGAGTTCAGGCACCCCAGAACAGGGAAGAAATACGAAATTAAGCAGAGGCTTACATGCACGTCAACTATGGTAATTTATATAATCAAGTGCCCATGCAGTTTAATTTATTGTGGTAAAACCATTAGACAGTTGAAGGAAAGAATCAACATGCATAGGGCTAGCATAAGGGCAGCATTGGATACAGAAAGGCGGGTTGAGGCTAATAAACAGGACATAGCACAACAACCTGTGGCCAAACACTGGAAGGAGGCAAAACACGATCCAGCCACATTTAAGTGTATGCCGATTGATCAGATATCGAAACCACCCAGAGGTGGTAACATTGACAATTTATTACTAAAACGTGAAGCCTTTTGGATTCACGAACTTGATTGTGTTATGCCTAAGGGACTTAATGGACAACTATCACTGAATTGTTTCCTTGAGTAAATAATTTTCCTGTATAAAAGCTACTGATAAAGTTACATTGACTTGTACTGACAATGGCTATTCTATCCCATAGGAAAAACGATACAAAATGTTCTCCTCAATATCTGTAAGTAATTTGTTTTCCATTTACTATCATTTATTATCTTTTACTATTGATTGCAACATTGTTTCACAGATAAAACAAAATAACCTTTTTGGAATGGTTATGACAACTAAGCACAGGAGCACAACACTGCCATCTAATGGCGGAATAACAAAAGGACACACCACACTGTAAAAAGCAGAGACTTTATTTTTGGAAACCAAGTGCTTGTATATGGACTGATGACGTCATCAAGGCGCCAAATTTCACATGTGGGGGAGGGTATAGAAACACTTCTATTGTATAGCACTGCATCCTTGATCAAATGTATAGGTTACTGCTATATATATATATATCCCAAAAGCCACGAATATCTTGTAAATTATATCCTTATAAACGGTGAGTTCTGATGTCATTTTTGTCACATGACTCACTCAAATTTGTGTATTATAATAAATAAAGTACCCCCAGTTGTAAAATACGAGGATATTATAAGTTACCTCGGAGTTCCATGACCTGTATAGAAACACTCGGCCTTCGGCCTTGTGCTTTTATATGGCCATGAAACTCCTCGGTAACTTATAATATCCTTATATTTTACAAGAGGGGGTACTTTATTCAATATATATATATATATATATATATATATATATATATAATATATATATATATATATATATATATATATATATATATATATATATATATATATATATATTGCTGATAAGAATACAAAATCGTTCCATATAGGGATGCACCAAATCCAGTATTCGGTTCGGGATTCGGCCAGGATTCGGGCTTTTTTAGCAGGATTCGGATTCGGCCGAATTGTTCTGCCCGACCGAACCGAATCCAAATCCTAATTTGCATATGCAAATTAGGGTTGGGAGGGAAATTGCGTGACTTTTTGTCACAAAACAAGGAAGTAAAAAATGTTTTCCCCTTCCCACCCCTACTTTGCATATGCAGATTAGGATTCGGATTCGGTATTTGGCCGTATCTCTCGCAAAGGATTCGGGGGTTCGGCCGAATCCAAAATAGTGCATTTGGTGCATCCCTACTCATAAGACACGGGAACTGGACTGCTCCATAATAGTGAAATAGCGGCTCAGCGTCCTCTGTAAAGATCTCCGCTCCGTATGTAGTAGCAAGCCGGCTGTCAATAAGAGCGGGGCAGAGCTAGATTTTCAGTGCATGAAGTAACATCGCAACACAGGCCGGGTGCAGTTGATCTTCACGGCTGTAGAAGAGGAGATCCAGCTGTCAACAGGTGGCAGGTGAGCAGCAGTTTGTGGTGTGGAGGCGTTGTTAAGATGTAGACACTTAGCAACCAATTTCCACACTAGCCAGAATGTAATAAACAAATTTCAAAATCGGATTGGTCATTGTCTTTAGTGCCATTAGGCCGTCTATATAGTACTGGCCTGTGTTCCGATGTTACTTCATGCACTGAAAATCGAGCTCTGCCCCGCTCTTATTGACAGCCGGCTTGCTACTACATACGGAGCGGAGATCTTTACAGAGGACGCTGAGCCGCTATTTCACTATTATGGAGCAGTCCAGTTCCCGTGTCTTATGAGTTCCACTATACCGGTAACTTCTAGCGCTCACATTTACCAGTTGAAGGGAGGCACCAAACTTTCTATACAGAACTGAAACTAATACTGTATCTATGTAACGATTATGTTTATAGGGAACGATTTTGTATGCTTATCAGCGATGTTGCCATTTTAACAGGGAAAGTTACATTATAACTTAGCTAAACACAGAGAGATGTATTCTAACCCCTTCTCATGTCCATGTACTTTAAGTATTGCTTAATGTTTTCACAGTATGGACCTTGTATTTTGATTTTTGAGTTTATTATGTATATACACTTTTATTTTACTGCACTATGACGTCACTACTTCCCATTTCCTGCCACTGGGGGTTTAATAGGTTGTTGTTTGTTTGAGGGTGCACTTGGAGAAAGGCTAGAGAGCTAGCCCAAATGTTAGTTGTTCTTTTTTGATTGAATAAACACCTATACACTTTTCATAAGACCTGTGAGTGAGAGCTTTGTTTTTGATCTACGTTTACTTATTGGACTTATAGCACCCAGGCAACGTTCACCATCTGACGAGTGTGCTGGCTTTTAGATCTCTCTCTCTCTCTCTCTCTCTCTCTCTCTCTCTCTATATCTATATATATATATATACATATATATATATATACATATATATATATATATATATATATATATATATATATATATATATATATATATAAAATCGCACGCCATGTTTGTAAAAAATAAAACGTCCATAATAAAAACAGCTTTCAGCAAGAATAATCATCTGTACAAAGATATTGCGATGTTTCAGGCGACATCCGCACCCTTAGTCAAGCTTGTCTCCATGTGAGTAAACCGGCACAATTGGTAGTAGTGTCTATAAGTTCCTTGTATCTGCAAGCAGTGGAGCCCATGTGACTAGTGATGGGCGAATTTGCGCCGTTTCACTTCACCGAAAAATTAGCGAAATTCGCGAAACGGCGAAAAATTCGCGAAACGGCACCGGCGTCTCGTTTTTGACGCTGGCGCCCGTTTTTGACGCCGGCCCCCGTTTTTTGGAAAAAAAATTTTGACGCCGGCGAATTTTATCGGCGAAATTTCGCGGGCGTTTCGCGAATTTATTCGCCTGCCGCGAATCGCGCAAATTCGCCGCGAATTCGCGCCTGGCGAATAAATTCGCCCATCACTAAATATAAACCATACAAAGTTGGGAAGCAATCTGTGGAATCAGGGAGGCAATAATCCGTTAAGGGTAAATGATTGGATCACAGATTATCCTCTGGGATGAAACTTCTAGAAAGTGCATCTGCTTTCATGTTTTTGGAACCTGGACGATAAGTAATAATAAAATTGAAACATGTTGTCAGGACTTACCCTGGTGGTCTAGTGGGCAGCGGGGTCCACCGCCGCTCCTTCGGCGTGGACGCCCGCTGCGTAGCTCCCTCTTCCTCCTGTGCCGGCTTCCTCTAGGGCGCGTGCCGCACGCACGTTCGTCATTTATAGGTGCAGGCGCGAGATTTAAAAGTATTTAAAGCCCAATTGGATCACAGGACCTTGCCCGTTGTTAGGTTCAATTTGCTTGTTCCTGGGTGTTATTACCTTTATTCCTGTCCTGATCTACTGTGTTTGACCCTTGCCTGACTGAAACTTCGCTGACCTCTCCAATCCTGACTTTTGCCTGCCTATAACTACGTTGTTCTCTCCTATCCTGAAACCTAGCCTGTCTATCGAAGATTCTACGCTCTCCATCCTGATTTCTGCCTGTCTGACTATTCTTACTGCTTGTGCTGGCCCAGCCTGCCTGTTCCTGCTGCTGAAAGATGCCATAGACAGTCACTGTTGCACCTATTTTGGATCTCATTGTGGACCTGCTCTGGGGAATCTTTAATGATTTGTATTTATTTGTATCCACTTTTGTAATGACCTCTATTTGTACTGTTTATTTAATGTTCTGCTGTACAGCACTGCATGCATTAGTAGCGCTATATACATACATACAAGAAACACCACCAGGGTCGGACTGGGGGGCCCGGGGCCCACCGGGACTGATGTACAGGGCCCCCCACCCCCCTACTAAGACGCGTCGGCTCAACAACAGCGCCGCTCGGTGCTCATGCGCAGGTGGCGCTGCGCAGCGCCGGAAATTGTTTTTTTTTTGTGATCCGAAATATCTGGAGAAGGGTTCTGGGTGTTCAGGGGTCGGGCCAGTCCGACACTGAACACCACTAAGGAATAACCATAAAAATTCTCCACTAAAAATGGTTGGTGCCAGTAGAAAGGATGAAAACAGAACCAGTACTACCATTAGATTTGGATTAACCATAACATTTTGGGGAAGCGAAGGAGATAATAGTTTTTGAAATTACCTTTGCGCCAATCCCAATTGCACCATCCTGATGATGAAAATTTACGTAAATTAATGGGAGGGGACAGGGGCGATGGAGATCATGGGGCCTAGGGCGGCCACTATGTAAATCTGGCCCTACCTACCCCTATTTCTGGTCCATGCCACAGTGTGTCATCAGCAGCTAACACTAATTTGCAAGGGCTGAAAGGAGAAGGTGTGGGACTGCTGCCTGGGGATGGTCATTAGAGGACTCATGGGTGTACAGAGGAAGCAGACCCTGCAGCTGCAGTGGTCCCAGGAGGTATAGGAGCTCTAATTCATATTGAATTTCAATAAATATTGGTGAAAAAGGTCAACATCTAGACATTTTAGGGGCATGAAAAATAATTTGCTGTGAGGACCAGTAATATCTAGTTATGCCACTGACAGGACTATTACTAATACAAATTGTTCCACTTTTTTTAATGCCTAACCATGGATTCATCCCCGTGCCCTTGATCTTTTGAAATACAGAAATAAATAAAGCTGAGTAGGGGTGAAACCACAGAGGGAATAGACACTACAGTTGCTTGGGGTACCTAGTAGGTATAGGTGGCCTAGTGAGAAAGTGACCAATAAGCAGTTTCTTGAAAATTGTCCCATTTCTAAGTTGAAAGGGGCATAAAATGATTTTGCTGTGGAATCCAAGACCTTGTAGTTGGGCCTCTGATGCAGAGAAAACTATTGTAATTGAACAAAACCAAAACCTAATTTGAGCTTTAGAATAACATCCCACATCTAACTGGTAACAGTGCATATAGATATTAGAAGACTCCCAGGTTTCAGGTCGGTGGATCATTTTCAGGACTGAACAAGCTGTTCCCTGTTCACTAACCCTGTACCAGTTAAAGCTTTCAAATGTTCCATTAACATTGATGATGGTTCTCCCATGTTATCCAGTACAAAGGAAAGGAACACAAACCCAAAGAGAATCTACCCCACATGACTCAAAGAGAAGGAGCAATTTTAGACATTATGCCGCCTGAGGCGGCTTCTTTTGCCGCCCCAGCCCCTCCCCACGGCACTCACCTTTACAGCGCCGGAGAGGGCAAGGGCGATCCATGTCGCCTAATGCAGAGAGCGCAATTGTGCTCTCTGCACTATAAGAGCCTAAAAGAGCACTATAAGAGCCAAATTTCCTGGTTGAAAACCAGAAATTTGGCTCTTAGTTACCAGGAGCAGCATTTTTGCCGCCCCTGGCAACCGGGGGGTGCTGCCATCTGAGGCGAGAAGCTCAACTTGCCTCATTGGTGGAGCGCCCCTGACTGGGCCTCTTCCTCTGGCCCCCTCCCCACCTCCCCCCTGCACAGTGCTACACCAGAATATGTGTCCTTTCCTTTCTAGGAATACCGACCTGCACATGCAGAACAGTGCAGAGCACTGGGGCACAATGTTCGCCAGCCCGGGCCTAGGGCATAGAGCGACAAAATAGTAGGGGCAGCATGCCACCCAGCCGCTTTCCCCTGAGCACTGGCTCACCAGCGATCTGGTCCAGGCACGAATGCACAGGGAGGGGGGTATGCAAAAAACTGGCACATGCGCAGTTGAACTTGGAAAGCTACATACTAGTGATGGGCGAATTTATTCGCCAGGCGCGAATTCGCGGCGAATTTGCACGATTCGCGGCAGGCGAATAAATTCGCGAAACGCCCACGAAAATTCGCCGAAAAAATTCGCCGGCGTCAAAAAATTTTTTCGAAAAAACGGGAAATTCGCAAATTTTTCGGCGAAGCGAAACGGCGCAAATTCGCCCATCACTACTACATACATTAGAGAAGGGAAAGAAGAGGATCCGGAAAATGCTGAGGCTGATGAACCCTGTGCTCTGCTGGGTTGTTCTGCATGTGCGAATCAGGATTCCTAGAGGAAACACTTATTCTGGTGTAGCACTGTGCAGGGGGGGGGAAGCAGTGCAGACTTTTAGCTGTGGGAGGGTTTAGTTATCCTTTAATGGACTTGGTTTGATTGATACTACACTTTGCACTGTTTGATTACTACACTTTGCACTGTTTGATTACTCAGTAAAATCTTTTATATACAGGAGTTTGGGGGTGACAGCTCCTTATCTGTTGCATACTTCAAGACCTCTCCCAAAGGTTAGTTCTGGTAGCATATAAATCCAAAATTACTGACCAACTGCTGCAGTCTATGAAGGCCTGTCAAAAAGGGCCAAAGTCATTGGAATATCTCCTGGGGTATAAATCATGTGACCAAATGGAACAACAGTAATGTCTATGAATAAGTACCGTTGGCTACGAAACGTGTAAGGCAAAACATAAATTGGTCTGTATTAGGGATGGGCGAATAAATTCGCCATAGTTAAATTCGCGGCGAATTTCTGCGTTTCGCAGCGGGCGAATTTTTCGCGAAATTGCGGCAAAAATTCGCCTCGCGACTCGTTTCGCCGCGCGACGAACCGCGACGCCGCGAATGCGCGTCAAAATAAAAAGATGCGCGACAAACTGAACGTCACCCACAGCAGCCAATAAGATGTGAGCCATCCCACTGTCTATATAAGGAGCTGCAGAGGCGGCCATTACTCGTGGCGTTTCTGGTAGAGGTAGAGAGAGCAGGATAGTGAGAGATTTGTGTGTGATTTAGCTAGTGGAGTTTGTGTAGAGAGCTTTTTTTTTTTCTGAGTCAGTGCAAGTGGAGGTTGTGGATTTCAGTTTACTGTTTTCCCTCTTCTGCTTGCCTGCTCACCACCCAATAGCCCTTTTTAGGGCTAACTGTCTTTGTCTTTGTCTGTGCTGGTGTGTGTACTCCTAGTGGGTGCACACTTCTGCTGAGGGGATTTAGTTGAGGGTTTTATTTTTTTCTCCTTTCCTTCCCCGAAATATCCAAATCCCCCCCTTATATTTTTTGTTTTTTTAGTTTAGTTGCCCAATATGACGGGCCGTGGGAGAGGGGGGAGGGGTGGTGGTGGTGGGAAGAAGGGTGGGATAGGGAGGGGTGGCCGAGGAAGAGGCCGTGGTGCTGGCCGTGGGCATCCAACCCCACAACAGCCCAGCCCATGTGCCATGCCCAGTCTGGGCACTGTAGCACAGCACAAGCTGCCATCAAAGTAGCTGCCATCACAGCAGCATCTGCAACAACAACAGCAGCAGCAGCCGCAACAACAACAGCAGCAGCAGCAAATGCCACAGCAGCAGGTGGCTTTGGGTCGCAGTGGGGCAACTGGCACACGTAGGACTGTGCCAGATTTTTTTGCCACTGCTTCGCGACCCATACGCTCGCAGCAGGCAGAGGCAGTGGTAGACTGGCTGACCCAGGCTACCTCGTCTGCAGCGGGCACCAGTGAGCGGGCAGGAGGTGGCATCACCTGCTAGCTCAGTGTGGGATGACACCCCATCCCTCTTATTTGATCCTGAGATGGACTTGGGCCCAGACACCCAGGATCTTTTTGATGATCAGGCAGGAATGGGGGGGGCATTCATGTCTGATGAAGAGGAGGAGGTCATGTCACAGCCCACATCAGTAGGGGATATTGGGCAGGGTCCCCTTATGGCAGGGCAGCAAGTTGCTGGTGTGGGGTCAGACACCAGCATGCTGGATGTGGGTATTGATGCCATGTATGAGGCAGGGTCTGGTCTGGGGGAGGATGATGACAGGGACAGACCCTGGGAGCCGGCTCCAGAGGATAACAGCAGCAGTTCAGGGGGGGAACTGTTTGTTGTTGATGAGGATGAAGAGCCGGCTCCACCGACCACTGCTAGGGGGGGCAGGCAACAGGGCAGCACTGCGCCTAGGTCCAAAGCCTATGGGCATACGGGTGGGGACCATCCCCAACCCTCCACAGCAGGTAAGGCAGTGGCCCGCACTTCAGCAGTGTGGGCTTTTTTCACGTGCCAGGCAGAGGACCAGGCAGTAGCAGTGTGCCAGCTCTGCCGGCAGAAGGTTCGAAGGGGGCAGGCAGGGTCACATATGGGAACATCAGCTTTAAGTTCCCATATGAAACGTCATCACAGGATGACGTGGGAGAGGCACCAAAGTGGCAGGGCACCAGGGGGCAGCGGGGCTTCCTGTCCACCTCCTCCCATTCCTCAGGGAAGAGGTGCTAGCTCCCCAGACCCTGCAGCAAGGGAAGAGGATTCTGGGGCTCACAGTCGGAGGCAGCCACTGTGTAGCTCAGCCTCTTCTGCAGCCTCCTCCTCCTCAATGCGGCCCCTGTCCCGCCAGGTTTCCCTCCCCCAGTTCCTCACCCGCAAGACGCCTCTCTCCCCCAGCCACCCCCAAGTGCAGAGGCTTAATGGCTGCCTGGCAAAGCTTCTGGCAGTGCAGCTGCTGCCCTATCAGCTAGTCGAAGCAGCCCCCTTCCGACAGCTGATGGCTTGCGCTGCCCCTAACTGGTGGATCCCCAGCCGCCATTATTTTGCCAGGAAGGCCGTCCCTGCCCTCCACCAGCAGGTGGTGGATAATGTGTCCCTGTCGCTGGATCATGCTGTTGGCGGCAGGGTGCACTGCACCACTGACACGTGGACCAGCAGGCATGGGCAGGGGAGGTACATAACCTACACTGCGCACTGGGTCACCCTCATGAGTGCTGGGGAGGGTGCAAGCCGGGGCGCTCCCCTCAGGCTACAGGTGCTTCCCCGTGGGGTACAGGGCAAACCCCACATGTCCACTTCCTCCTCCTCCACTATGGATGAGCCACCCCTGAAGCGTCCCCGCAGCTACGCTTCAGTGCAGCACAGACGATGTCAGGCTGTGCTGCAACTCCTCTCCCTGGGCGAGAGGAGTCATACTGCACCTGAGCTCATGGCTGCCTTCCAGACTCAGGTGCAGCGGTGGTTCACTCCCCGCCAGCTCCAAGCAGGTAACATTGTTTGCGACAACGGTCGCAACCTGCTGGCCGCCATCCACCTAGGGCACCTGACCCACGTGCCTTGCTTTGCACATGTCCTCAACCTTGTGGTGCAGCGCTTCCTCAAGAGCTACCAAGGGTTGGGTGACATGCTGGAGAAGGTACGTAGGGTATGTGCCCATTTTCGCAGGTCCCCCACCGCCAGCGCGTCTTTGGCACGGATGCAGCGGCAGCATAGTCTGCCACCCCACCGGCTCATCTGTGACCTGCCGACGCGTTGGAATTCCACCCTGCACATGGTGGAGCGCCTCGTAGAGCAGCGCTGGGCGGTCAGCAATTACCTGCTGGAGCACAGTGCCAGGGGTACTCAGGGGGCGGATTTGGGGTACTTTAGTGCAGAGCAGTGGCAGCAAATGAGGCAGCTCTGCCAAGTACTTGCCCCTTTGAGCAGGCGACACGCTTTGTTAGCAGGGACAATGCGTGTCTTAGTGATGTGATACCCCTGGTGTTCCTCCTCAAGCGCACGTTGGATGGGCTGCTAGAGGAGGGTGACGTGCCTGAGGAGGAGGAGAGTAGGCCCCGTAGGCAGGCAGAGGGGGCTGAGGAGGAAATGGTGCCCGATGAGGAGGATGAGGGAGAGGAGGACTGGGTGCCTGCGCAGCATGGGGAGCAGGGCACATGCCACCCAACCACCCCAGCTATTGTCCGCGGCTGGGAGGGTACAGAGCAGGGGCAGGTCGAGCCAGATGACCTGCTGCATCTGGAGGGCAGTCAAGAAGAGGTTGGTCGGGGGCACCTCTTTTACATGGCTGCCCATATGCAGACTTGCCTCCGAAGCGATCCCCGGGTCTGTTCTATCAAAGACCGGGAGGATTATTGGGTGGCTACTTTGCTTGACCCACGGTACAAGGGAAAGGTGGGGGAGTTCCTTGTACCCAGCCAGTGAGAGAGAGGAGGATAGGTCAATTGAGGAAGGCTCTGTGCTCAAAATTAGTGGAGGCCTTCCCCCAGTCTGACACTTCTCAGGCCTCCACTACTCCACACACCCAGCAGAGACGGGGGCCTAGCAGCAGCAGCAGCAGCAGCAGCAGCAAGGGCGGAGATCTCATGGGTGTGTGGAAGAGATTTTTCGAGCCTCAACGGCCAGCAGCAGGCCCAGTCAGCACCCAAAGCCACCACCAGCAGCGGGTGGAGCATATGGTGGCTGACTACATGGGGTCAGTCAGCGTGCAGGATGCCATTCGCCCTGATGATGACCCCATGCATTATTGGGTCTCGAGGCTCGACCAGTGGCCAGAACTGGCACAGAATGCTCTGGAGGTGCTGGCTTGCCCCCCTGCCAGTGTCCTGTCAGAGCGTGTCTTCAGTGCCGCAGGTGGGGTGGTCACTGAGAAGAGGACACGGCTATCCACTGGCAGCGTGGATAAGCTGACATTCATTAAAATGAATGAGGCATGGATAAGCGGGGATATCCAAGTGCCCATTGCAGACAGCAGAGACTAGCCTCCTCTCCTCCTTCTCCTCCTCAGATTTAGCCTCCTCTCTCCATTGCTGCCCATACTCTCCTCCTCAGTAGTATTGCCCATTCCCCATCTGTCTGCACCTGCTGCCCTTGCTGCTGCTGCTGCTGCTGTAGCCTGCTACTAGCCCTAGTAGTACTGCTGCTGTGCTGCATTGTCGGCAAATTTTTTTATGGTGGGGGCCTATCAAAGCTCCTACTGCTATCGTAGATACTACTGTGCTGTATTGTCGGCAAATTTTTTTAGTAGTTGAGGCCTAACATGGCCTCTAAATATGTTTCTTCAAATACTGCCACATTGTTGGCTAATTTCTTCTGGTGGTTGAGGCCTAACATGGCTTCTAAATATGTTGCTTATAATTTTGCCGCTAAGTTGGCTAATTTCTTCTGGTTGAGGCCTAACATGGCTTCTAAATATTTTTCTTACAATTTTGTGGCTAATGTCTTTGAGGCCTGCCTCATTTAATTCTTCTGGCTCTAATATAGAGTTGATTAAAAGTTACAACATGACTGTTGCTGCCGCTGCTGTTGCTACTAATGCCTCGTTATTTGGCAAAAGTCTTCTGTTTGGGGCCTGCCTCATTTAATTCTTCTGGCTCTAATATAGAGTTGATTAAAAGTTACAACATGACTGTTGCTGCCGCTGCTGTTGCTACTAATGCCTCCTTATTTGGCAAAAGTCTGGTGGGTGTCTATCAAGGCTCCTACTGCTGTTGCTGACACTACTGCTGCATTGTCGGCAATTTTTTTTTGTAGTTGAGGCCTAACATGGCTTCTAAATAGGTTGCTTATAATTTTGCCGCTAAGTTGGCTAATTTCTTCTGGTGGTTGAGGCCTAACATGGTTTCTAAAAATGTTTCTTCGAACACTGCCAAATTGTTGGCTAATTTCTTCTGGTGGTTGAGGCCTAACATGGTTTCTAAAAATGTTTCTTCGAACGAACACTGCCACATTGTTGGCTAATTTCTTCTGGTGGTTGAGGCCTAACATGGTTTCTAAAAATGTTCCTTCGAATACTGCCACATTGTTGGCTAATTTCTTCTGGAGGTTGAGGCCTAACATTGCTTCTAATTATGTTGCTTCTATTTTTGCTGCTTAGTGGGCTAATTTCTTCGGGTTGAGGCCTGCCTCATTTAATTCTTCTGGCTCTAGTACAATTGATTACAACAATGCTTGCTGCTTGGTTGTCAAATGTATTCACACTGTTATTACCCCTGAAACGACTGCGGCCAAAAGTCCTGTGCCTCAGTCATTATTCTTTCATTTGAAATGATAGGAGTGCTCTAAAAATGTATACAGGGAGGGCATGTGTGTGTAGCAGTAACTGAGTGAAACATAGGTGCGAAATTCTGAATTGCTCTTCCCATTGATTTCAAAGCAAAACATGGCATATATACATTTATCACTGTGTACAAAGCTTAAAAGTAAGGGAAATGTTGTAATGGTAGCCCCAAAGCCATGTCTGGTCTGGGAGTCAAAATAGGCCCTGACATTCAAATTACACAGAGGCCCAAACAGGCCCCAACCATCAGCCCAGTAAATTTGACTGGAAACCAACCAACCTGGCAACCCTGGGTGACACAAACATAGCCATAAACTCTACTTAAATTCATGCTGTAAGTAATAATTTAGATGGAATTTGTCCTCTATGAATGCTTTTGTCCTTGAGTTAAACACAGTTTGCTTAATGGAAAGAGGAATTTCATTCCTAGATGATGTCCATCTTAAATCCCACTTTCAGCTGCATCTGCTATTTTGCAACTTTCAACTTCACAAGCAGTCTTGTCCCAGTTTGCTGCCCATAACCTTCAAAGAGAACACACGCCATCCTTTGTTTCCAAACACTTTACACAACGTATTCATAGATCCAGTGCAAAGCCCTTAAAGGGGTGGTTCACCTTTAAGGTAACTTTTAGTATGCAATAGTATGGCAAATTCTAAGCAACTTTTAATTTGGTTTTAATTATTTGCCTTTTTCTTCTAAGTTCTGACTCTTTGCAGCTTTTAAATGTGGGTCAATGAGTTGACCCCAACTAAAAAGCAAATACTATGTCAGGCTACAAATGTATTGTTAGTCATTGCTACTTTTTTACATTTAGGCCTCTCCTATTCATATTCCAGTCTCTTATTTAAATCAATGTATGATTGCTAGGGGAATAATGTTACTTCTAATAGTGCCTAATTACCAAATATAGTGTGACTTAATATAATTTATTTAAAAAAATCAATGTATTTGAGTGTTACAGTAGTCAATTTAACAATTTCGGCGCCGTCGCGACGAGATTCGGCGCTGCGCGACGAGATTTGGCGCGCGTCATAGCAAAACTGTGTTTGCGCATGCTCATGCGTGCGCGCGTCGCCACTATAAATAGCCCCGCCCGTGCTTACAGTTGTAGGAGTGCATTTTGAAAATGGCAGGACCTGGCACAATGAATAGGGAACAGCTAAGGTACTTTGTCAGGTACCTGCACCAGGAGGGATACGACAATATCCCTCCTGGTGTGCGAGGCATCCAGGCGCTTCAACGGAGCATAATGGAGAGATTGAGGAGCAGACTGCGGAGGGAGTTCCGCTTGCGCCTAAGCCTAAGGCAGCTCCAGAGGATCTGGAGCGATTTCAAAAGGCGCCACAGCGCATTTGTGGAAGAGCTGCGCGTGGAGGTTGAAGGTAGAGTTATTTAAAAAGAAAACATCTTATAATGATTTGCTTTTTTACAGCAAAAATGTATTTAAGTGAATACTGTAATTAGGATTGGAACAGTTGACTTTGACTGACTGACATAATTGCAGACAAGTTAGATAACAAGTAAATGAGCTGTCAAATGGAGATTATTTAAACAGATTATAATAGATTTATTTAAACGCAATAAATAGGTTTCCCTTCTACAATAAAGCCACTTGATTCCTATTTATTTTGGTATTTTGGAGCAAATGTGTATTTGTTTAGGCCTGTGACAAGGCTAATAAGAATTTTACTTCACATAAAGGAAGATTTATTTAAACGTAATAAATAGGTTTCCCTTCTTAACTACAATAAAGCCACTTGATCAGGCTCGGATCTGTGGAAAGGCCACCAAGGCCCGGGCCTAGGGCTGGAAGATTTTAGGGTGGCGGCATGCTGCTCAACCACACCCATATTGGTTCAGAAACACTGGGGATGCACAGGAGATACAATAGTTTCCCATGCAGCAATCCCCATTGCTCCTGTCCAGATGATAAAAATTTGCCCGTATAAAGGGGAGGGGACAGGGGCGACGAATGGCAGTGGGCCTAGGGGTGCCTACTATGTAAATCTTGCCCTGCACTTGATTCCTATTTATTTTGGTATTTTGGAGCAAATGTGTATTTGTTTAGGCCTGTGACAAGGCTAATAAGAATTTTACTTCACATAAAGGTAGATTTATTTAAACGGTATAAATAGGTTTCCCTTCTTAACTACAATAAAGTTAATTTTCCTGTAGTTACAACATGACACCTTATCCTGTATAATTTATACTATACAAATGCAATTGCTGTGTTACTCAAACTGAAATTTATTCATTGCCAGCTGAGTGGATCCAGGATGATCCCGATGATGATGGGGATAATGTCCCACCACCACCACCTGACCAGGCAGCACCGCCATCGCCTGATGAGGCAGCACCGCCTCCACCTGATGAGGCAGCATCGCCTCCACCACCTGTCCAGGCGGCACCACCACCTCACCGGGCAGCACCACCGGACCAGGCACCACCACATAACCAGGGGCTCAGTGTAGGCACACAAACCAAACATGCCTACTATGACCAGACTGAGCTCCTGGTCACCCTGGTCCACCAGGTCAACGCCATGCGGCAGGATCTGGGAGAGGTCAGGGATATAGTGGAGTCCCTGCAGAGGGTAATTGCTCCTCCTCCTCCTCCTCCTCCTCCTCCTCCTCCACTGTAATTTATTTTTGACACAGCACCGTTGTGCTATTTTGTAAATTAAAAAAGTTTTTTCATATCTCTATATTTTGAGTTCATTTTTCATTTAACTAAACTAATACTCACATGGTACTTGAAATTGTTTGGATTCTAATAACACAACGATGACTATTCTTAATCGGAGTCATTAAAATTACATTACATAGTATTTCAGAATCATTACAATGACATGATGTAAATATAAGGTGCATTCACATAAACATATGGTTTATTCATTTTTATCTGAGATACAAAGCATCCAGATACTATCTGTTCAGATTTATTAGTTGTACTTGTGTTAGTAATCTACTATTAGATATATAAAGTACAGATGGTACTTTTTGGTTAAACAGTGATATAGAGTAGTAGTAGATACCATTACCAGTTGACCAGAGGTAATGTAAAAAATCCACAAACGTTAAAAGTTTAAGAAACTTGCAAAATGGGAGCCATTTTTTCAAGATAGGAGTCCTCTAACAATGCAGGGCATGTGTGTAGCAGTATACTAAGTGAAACACGCATGTGTATTCGTCTTCCCATTGAGTCCAATCCAATTCAGCACATTCAGACACAAAGCAAAAGATACCATGTTCATTTATCATCACAGACTACAAAGCTTGAAACTAAGGGGAAAATTTTTATCTGTAGCCCCAAAGGTGAAAAAAGGTTATACAAACAAAACACCCATAGAAGATGGGTTTCATCAAATTGCACTGCGCGTCAAAAATAACGTTGCGCGTTAAAACACTTATTTGCGTCCGCGACAAAATATTTTGTCGCGCGACGAAATCGGGGCGCGCGTCTCGTTTCGCGAATTTTTCGCCGTTTCGCGAATTTTGCTAGAAATTCGCGAATTATTCGGCGAAGCGAAACACGACAGATTTGCCCATCACTAGTCTGTATGCCTACTTTTTAATATTTATGCTTAATGAAGAATATTTTTTTAACTTTGAGAGAATGTTTTGGAATATATTTTTGGACTTGATAGTTCTGGTAGCACCCTGGCCCATACTTAGACCTCTAGATCAGTGATCCCCAACCAGTAGTGTAAGGAACGTACCTGGTGGTCTAGTGGGGGGGACGGCAGGGACGCCTGCCGCCCCCTCGGCGGGGACGCCCGCCGCGACGAGCGGCTTCCATTAGGCCGCAGGCACCGGCGTCTTAGGGCGCAATCGGCGCGCTCTTGTGTGATTTAAAGGCGCAGGCGTGCTGACGTAATGACGTAATTTAAACACTATTTAAAGCCCATTAGGGCTGTGGGACCTTGCCCGTGATAGGATTGCGTTTCCTGGTGCTTCTGAGCATTGTGCTATTCGTTGCTATATCCTGAACCTGATTGATTCCTGTTTAGACCCCTGCCTGGCTATTTTGACAATTCTGACTTCTGGATTCTGACCCTTGCCTGATTACCGACTACCACTTCTGATTAAACCTCTGATTGACTTCCTGGTTTGACCCGTGCCTGCCTGACAACGTTTATTCTCTGCCTGCCTCGACCCGGCCTGATCTGACTACTCATATCCTGACGAAGGGAGGTTGTACCCCCCGAAACGTTGATATTGGTGGTGAATAAAAATTAAAGAAAACTGCAGAAAATTGGTGTGTGCGGATCCATAATTGAAATTGCTGACTACTCTTTTGCCTAACGCCTTGTACTAAGATCTTCTGTCCAAAGACTTTGCTTTACAGTCGTGCCCCTCTGCCTATCCAGAACCCTCATCTTGCGCCTCTCGTTTAAGTTCAGGTGGCATCCAAGTAAGCCAAGGGCTCCTCCCGAGGCCCAAAGGTGGTCACACTACTGGTGAAGCACGAGCCGAGACCAGGGTGCCTGGTGTTTGTTCTGGTGTTGGGTGCCGACCGTGACAAGTAGTTTGTGAGCAACATGTTGCTCTCCAGCTCCTTGGATGTTGCTCCCAGTGGCCTAAAAGCAGGAGCTTATTTTTGAATTTCAGGCAAGTTTTGGTTGTATAAAAACCAGGTGCACTGCCAAATAGAGTCTCAATGTAGGTTGACAATCCACATAGGGGCTACCAAATGGCCAATCACAGCACTTATTTGGCACCCCAAGAACATTTTTCATGCTTGTGTTGCTCCCCATCTCATTTTACTTCTGAATGTTGCTCAAGGGTTCAAAGGCTTGGGGATCCCTGCTGTAGATGTTTCCCATTCAATGTCTTGCTCTCCCCAAAGTAACAATCACCAATTAGATTTCATATTCATGCAAATTCCCTACTCAACCAGGGTCGAACTGGCCCACCGGGACACCGGGAAAAATCCCGCTGGGCCCCAGTCCTTGTGGGCCCCTGAGTCCATTAGACCACTCGCTCCATCATGCGCTCCAGTTTTGCGCAGAAAAATTATGTTTCCCACAGCTATAAGGTCCCTCCGGGACATGGTGGGCCCCGCTGCCACTCCATCTAGTACGGTACTTAGTAGTACCCGTATACTGCTATAGTAGCTCCACTGTACCTGCTGCACCCCGGTTGGGTTCATTTTTACCGATGTGCGCCCTGATGACGATCCGAGAGTGGCGCGTCAGGGAGGGATCGGCTGTGAATGAAGCATACTGATGCGGTTCCTGGCCTGTGGGGATTGATCCACTGGGGATGTCGGACTGCCTGTGTGCTGCTAGTACTATTCCCTCTCACTGTTTCCTCTCAGCTGCAGCCGCATATTGCTACCTTCTTGACTACTCCTCTGTTGGTGAGCAAACAATCTGATGGGGGAGGGGAAATGGAATTTGCCTGTCTGGGCCCTGGGTGTGGAGGAAACAAGCTGCCAGTGAATGTTTTACATAATCCACACATACTGTATAACCCTGACTGCCCACCACCAACTTTTTAAATTTAATTTTATATTTAAATTTAATTTTTTATTTACTTGATTAATAAAGTGTAACGTTATATATATATATATATATATATATATACATATATATATATATATTTAAAATATAGCTATAATATTGTTCACCTACTTTATTGGTACATTCTCATCAAACCCTTCCCTAAGGTCCCAGGTTCTCTGGTGGGCCCCAGGTGCCCCAGTCACTGTACTCAACTGCCCAAATTAACTCATCTTCTGTGCTCCAGAAGCCAAATTAGCCTCTAACAGACATTGTACATGTCCATGGTCCATTGGTCACATCTATATTTACTGAGTGAGATCTGGAGTGCCTATTTGTGCCCTGGTCATCAGGAAAACTGATTGAGACTGTTTATAGTCCAAGCTGGGACTAGGAAGGGAGAGGCAGTCAAAACTGCAACATTGAGGAGATGGCTAATGATGGCTATTGATGGGCAAATAGATTTGCCAGGCATGGATTTGCGGTGAATAACTGCATTTCGCCGCCAGCTAATAAATTTGAGAAACTGTGGCAAAAAATTGCCCACAACAAATCCGCCGCTACAAAAGAATATGTTGCATGTCAGACTCGTTGCGCACATACAAATTGTCACGTGTCCAAATTATTTGGATGCCTGTTGATTTTAATGCATTGGGACAAAATAATCGCGTGTATGAAAATTGTTGCACGCATCAAAATTATGTTGACACCCTTTGACTTCAATGCGTTTTGCTATTTTTTCGCTGTTTTGTGAATTTTTCTGTAGATTTGTGAATTTTTCTGTAAATTTTCAAATTTTTCTGTAAGTATGCAAATTTTTTCTTTTTTTGCGAATTTTTCAGTAAATTTGCAAATATTTCACTAAATATGCAATTTTTTTACGCCACAGATTCTATAAAGAACAGGGTAAGCTGGTGGCTGAGGGCATCAGGGCACATTCCATGAGGGTCCTTGCATTGTCATGGGCAGCAGGAGCACAACCTGAGTCAATCTGCAGACTGCAACATGTACAACTCTGAACACATTTATTAATCATAAATTAGATGATAGATCTGCTCCTTTGGCTCAGTTTGGGAGTTCAGTACTGCAGACCTCCGCTGTAACCCAATGAAGATTCTGTTATCAAGCATCAATCAGTCAACATCAGGTAAAGACTGGTGAGGGAGGGGGTGGTAATTTGTAAGATTGCTTGTTAAAACATCAAATGGGAGCACTCCCCCTCTCACCTGCACGTTTGATTCAGCCAACCTTTGTGCTTGTACGCAACACGCCCCGGTCCAGGCTAATATCATATGAACACATAACAGAACTTGAGGAGCATTTCGGCAGCTGAAATCATAAAACCTGCATTTATTGGGTATAGTACTATGCCCAATAAATGAAGGTTTTATGAATTCAGCTGCCGAAATGCTCCGCAAGATTGCTTGTTAACCCTTCTGTGTCCGACCGGTGCAGGGATAAAACCCAAATTGTTATTGTGCCAGGGAGGATGGCCAGGAAAAGAAAATCTCGGAAAGTTTTACCAGTGCATCATATTTGCATGTCCCTCTTTGTTATGGAGAAGGTTGCAAGTTCAGCATTGCAGCCCCTACTGGGAGGTGGGGGCAGCCAGTTACCAACCACTAAATGTCATTTAAAAAAAATATATTTATTTCTGGTGAACGGATAAAAAAAGTAATTGGAAGGTGAATTTCCCCTTTAATTGCACTATTCATCATACTGGTCTACTTGGATTCCAATACTTCATTTGCCAATAGGGATGTAGCGAACTGCTGATTTGGTGTTCGCGAACGCCGTTCGCGAACACCGGCAAAAAATGCGAACGTTTGCGAACAGTTCGCGAACTTCGAACACCCGCTAAAATCGTTCGATTCGAACGATCGAAGGATTTTAATCGTTCGATCGAACGATTTTCATTCGAATCGAACGATCGAAGCATTCGATCAAATGCTTTTCATTCGATCGAATGCTTACAATCGTTCGAACGAATGGAAATCGTTAGATTTTTAGCTGTCGAAGGAATTCGAATGGTCGAATGGTCAAACGATTTGTATTCGAATCGAACGCGAACGCAAAATGCGAACGTCGCGCGACGTTCGCGAACATTCGGTGGATGCGAACGGTCGAAGTTCGCCGGCGAACAGTTCGCTACATCCCTATTTGCCAAACTAGTACCAGCTGGCGGCAACAATCTAACTAACAGCCTTACATTGTTGCCGTCCTCTGTTGTTACATTGCTACAGGTTTTATGTGAGGCTCCGGCCATGAAACAATGACTGAACTGTAAGTAGAGAACTGCCCCGCCCATTCCTAATTCATTCCCTTTCATTGTTCTTTAGGAAACCGTCAGCCAATACCGATTTGTCTCCAAAACGGTTTCTCTTGACTGTCTCTTTCCCCCCCATGGTCTCACTACTTCATCCTCCCAGCGGTTTCCCATAGAAACCAGGAAAGTGCAGCGCAAGGGAGAGACGGTGTAACAATATAACCATAAGGGGCAGCACTGAGCTACTAACAGCTCCCAGTCCCGCGCCTTTTTACCCAAGTCCTAAATTCCATTTCATGCCTCACTTTCTGCTAAACCGCTTCGGTATAGAAAGCAACGAGCCGGTCATTCTGCTCTTTAATTGGCTCGGACTTCACAGATGGAAATATAAGGCTTCGCCATGTATAGAAAGAACTGCGCTGGCGCTATTAGCGCGTCAGATTGTGATTGAGAAAAATGTTCAGCTCAGGTATCTAAAGATCCCCCAACTCAAAAATTCCTGAGAACAGCGATTCGGTTCACAGGCAGTTAATTAAATACCCACCCCATTAAACACAGCCCCTATTCACCACAAGAGCCGGTTACAGATCTTCCGGAGAGAAGGTGGCGGGCTCTTAAAAGAGCCTTTGTGTTGCTGGGAGTAGGACAAGGGAAGGAGCAGTTACTTGGCGCTGGTGTACTTGGTGACAGCCTTGGTGCCCTCGGACACGGCGTGTTTGGCCAGTTCCCCAGGCAGCAGCAGTCGGACCGCGGTCTGGATCTCCCGGGAGGTGATGGTGGAGCGTTTGTTATAATGAGCCAGGCGGGAGGCTTCCCCTGCGATGCGCTCAAACACATCGTTGACAAAGGAGTTCATAATCCCCATGGCCTTGGAGGAAATACCGGTGTCGGGGTGCACTTGCTTCATCACCTTGTACACGTAAATGGCGTAACTCTCCTTCCTGCTCTTTCTGCGCTTCTTCCCATCTTTCTTCGGGGTCTTAGTCACCGCTTTCTTGGATCCCTTCTTCGGTGCTGGCGCAGACTTTGCTGGTTCAGGCATTTTCAACAAAACTCAATATTGTTTGTCTCTGTACACTGTATTGCTGATCGTTTTTATAGTCCTCTCATGCAAACGAGGCAGCTCTGTCTTTGAGTTTTCTATTGGCCATTTCTGTCACATGAGCTAAACGCCCACTGCAAAGACTACGTCAAAGCAGAAGCATACGCGACATTATCCAATCAACGCAAAGATTAGCCTTGTGATCTTTTGGTTGGTTCCTGTTAATACACGTCTGGCTTTGGCTGCTTGAAACTCACCCAATCAGCGAACAGGTACACTCTATAAATGAGCGATCCGGCGGCTTGGTGTTTATTGCTAGATTGTACTAGAGTTTTGGCAACATGTCTGGCAGAGGCAAACAAGGAGGGAAAACCCGTGCCAAGGCAAAGACTCGCTCATCTCGTGCTGGGCTGCAATTCCCAGTTGGTCGTGTTCATCGTCTGTTGAGGAAAGGCAATTATGCTGAACGTGTGGGAGCCGGAGCTCCGGTCTATTTGGCTGCAGTGCTCGAGTATCTGACTGCTGAGATCCTGGAATTGGCTGGGAACGCTGCCCGAGATAACAAAAAGACCCGTATTATCCCCAGGCACCTGCAGCTCGCTGTGCGCAACGATGAGGAATTGAACAAACTGCTCGGAGGTGTGACTATCGCTCAGGGTGGAGTCCTGCCCAACATCCAGTCCGTGCTGCTGCCCAAGAAAACCGAGAGTTCAAAGTCCGCTAAGAGCAAGTGAACTGCCCTGTCCCCAATCTGAACACAAGGGCTCTTTTCAGAGCCACCCACACCTGCTAAAAAGGCTGAGATTCTCGTTTTTCGTATCTAGAGAAACTAAATTTGCTCATTACGAACTGGTGTTTGTATGAGGCTCGTGGGAATAGAAGAAACAACCGTAACGGTGTCTCCCGTGGAATCCGTATAATCCGTTAGTACTGGATCTTTACTCACTTTGTCAAAAGTTTTATTTTTTAGAACCATAATTTGTGATACACGTAGAAATACGTTTACGCATAGGATATTTGCCACATTCAATGCCTACTGAACAGAACTTGCAATAGTAATCTAACTTGGGAGTTCTCGTCGTTTTTCATCTTTGGGGAACACTCGTTATTTTGGCGGCAATAAACGGTCACTTGCATAGAAACCATTAATTTAAATTAGCCAATAGCGCGCAAGTATTGCACAGTGGGCGGGGTAGAGCAACCAATGGGGCATTTTACCCTGAAGATGTAATGGTACATGGATAACTCCCTCCCATAGCCAGTATCAATTTATTTCAAAGAGGCTAATGGGAGATCCATGCTGTTTGTGTCCAGCTCTACTTTGCTGCAGTGAAAGTCTCCAAACAAATTGGCTGTATCGTGAGAGATGCCCAGCGACACAATCTACTCTAGGAAGGCAGGGCCATTTACTGGACAGGGGGCACAACCCACAGTATAAAGTTATAATGGTGCTAGAAAAGAGTGCGCTCCAATCCATAAATAGAAATGCAGCAACTACAATAACTTAAGTACCATAAAGCATTAAATGAAAGTCTAGAAGAAAAAAATCTCGTTCAAAATATCACAACTCTTTATATGAATGGGTGGGTGGCTCTGAAAAGAGCCTTTGGGTACAAGATTGATGGGCAATAGAAGATTTAGCCTCCGAAGCCGTAGAGAGTGCGGCCCTGGCGCTTGAGAGCGTACACCACATCCATGGCGGTAACAGTCTTCCTCTTGGCGTGTTCTGTGTAGGTGACAGCGTCTCGAATAACATTTTCTAGAAAAACCTTGAGAACGCCACGAGTCTCCTCGTAGATAAGACCCGAGATGCGCTTGACTCCCCCTCTCCGGGCCAGGCGGCGGATGGCGGGTTTAGTGATGCCCTGAATGTTATCCCGCAACACCTTCCTGTGCCGCTTGGCGCCTCCTTTCCCTAAGCCCTTTCCGCCTTTGCCGCGTCCAGACATGATCACTAAATATGCGTTCTGTACAAACTGCCTCGTCACTCACATAACTACACCTTATATAGCACTAAAGTCGACCGGATAGGGAACTAGACATTTGGGCGGGGCTAATAACGCTTCCGTGTAGTTAGATTTTATTTCTGTTTTCCACTCCCGTCAGTAAATAAACATTTAGAACATGTAGAAATTTTCCGCAATGTGTGTCATTTGCTATTTAGGCTTTAACCGAAATAATGAATCTCATCCAATGATAAACACATTGTCATGTTGTATCATTGAAAGGTTTGGGGAATCAACGATGTGTCAATTGTATCTAGTTTTTATTCTCTAACTATATCGCTTATTAACAGATTCTTATGAACCTCAACCAACTGCGAATTTCCAGTGTTACTTTGGGGCAATACACGATTCAATTTCATTCATAGAATGCCGGAAGAAATTTAAAGAAGCAATATTTACAATTTACAAGATAATGATTTTAAGTTTTAAATTTGCCCAGTGGTACACGATTACAAATTTCTGTCCTATTGGCTACCTTAAAAATATTGTTGACCTCCTATTGGCCCATTTGAAGCTCTTGGTGATATCTGAATTTCAATCTTTGTAAGTGACTCATCGTCTCTGACGATCTTAATTCTGTAAACAAATCTGCGAGATGTATTCGTTTATCTAATTAATCTATATTTTTTAGGTGTAATAATCAGTACGATTGCCCAAGTGCCCAAACACTTTTTTTAATGTGCATGTGACACTAGGTGGCGCTGATAATACTTAGATCAATCTACCACAACATCGCTCAGACCGGCCTCTGCTCCTTGGTTCGGTTGCTAATATGATATGTTACATTCACGGGAAGGATGTCCGTACAGAAATGTCACATTCTACCGATTATACAGCGGGACTGATGGGTTTAGCACTGGGGTCGACGACTATTACAATGTAAATACTTGAAAAACGAGGATGCCACAATAAAAGTTGCAGGTCTAGAAGTTGGTTAGATATAACGCAGATGTTCGTATTAGCCCTTATGTTTGTGGATAACTGAGCGAGATATCGTGGCAAGTTTGAAATTGCTACACATTATATAAGGGGGAGATTGCAGAAACAAACAAAAGCATTAATGATGCCGGTACCACAGCTGTTGCCGCTGTTCGAAATTGGTTCTACACAAGGATCTCACGGGCTTCCCCGAATGAACAGATATTGGAGCGTTGAACTCATTTAATTTGGGATTTGGTGGCTCTGAAAAGAGCCTTTGTGTTTAGTAAGAAAAGTCGCAACTGTATCTAAGCTCTCTCGCCTCGGATCCTGCGGGCCAGCTGGATGTCCTTGGGCATGATGGTGACCCTCTTGGCGTGGATGGCGCACAGGTTGGTGTCCTCAAACAAGCCGACCAGATAAGCCTCGCTGGCCTCCTGCAGAGCCATGACTGCCGAGCTCTGGAAACGCAGGTCGGTCTTGAAATCCTGAGCGATCTCACGAACCAGGCGCTGGAAAGGCAATTTGCGAATCAGCAGCTCAGTGGATTTCTGGTAACGTCGGATTTCTCGGAGAGCGACAGTACCTGGGCGGTAACGATGCGGCTTCTTGACACCCCCAGTGGCCGGAGCGCTCTTCCTGGCTGCCTTAGTGGCCAACTGTTTGCGAGGAGCCTTCCCTCCGGTGGACTTGCGGGCGGTCTGTTTTGTACGAGCCATAGCTATACAACGCAACAAAAAATGTTATGAAGCGAATGGTTTCGTGCCTCTTATTTATACACAGTCTCTCGTTTTTGATTGGAAGGCTATAACATCGAATGTGAGAGCCCGCTTTAAATACTCCCATTTGATTTGCTGATCAATAACCAGTCGTTCTGTGACGTAATTATACCCTGGCGGGAAGGCTAGAATTCAAATTTAAAAGAGCCCGCTCTAAATCTTCTTCTTTGATTTGCTAATAAGGAACTTGAAGTCATGTAAATCACAATTCCTTTTGGACCAGTGAAAAAACCCTGCCATAGCCAGCCCGCCAAAATAATCTCAGTGTCTATAAAGCACAGTCAGTGTCCCATTCTTATATTCCGTTTAGATAATCTCAGATTGTATTGGAGCCGGCGCCTTCCCGTGAAGGCGTATTAATCTCACGCAGGGGAACATTTCAGTTTAAAACAATTGAACATAAATAGATCATACCTCAATAAACGAACATTGATTGGCACCTTCAAAATCCAATCATAACGCATGGATTCAATTATCAAAATAAAGACGTAAGTTTTATTCCAGGAAGTCATTAAAACTTTCCAAAATCAGCCGTGGGTAGAGCAAGAGAAGGATATAAATGTATCCAGTACAAGTCCCTTCCGTTCATATACAGTTGTATCCAATATTAATAGAGAGAAAGTGAGAGTTTGGCATCCGGCTCAGATAAAAGGGGGGAGGGGAGACTGGGATCATTCGCATTCCCAGGGTGCTTCAACCCAATCCCCAAAGGAAAGTAGAAATTGAGCACAGTAAGTGGGGTCTGAGTTGTTAAATGTACAGCTTTATGACACAAAATCGGCCTATATTAGTCTTAGAAACATCCAGCTGGATTTCACAATCATTTATAAAAAGCACAGCAGGAAACCCGAAGCATTTTGGAAAGCATTGGAAGTACTTATGTGAAATAGGTGCAATTGGCCACACGGTGGCAGTGTAATACTGTAAATTTGCGCAGTGAGTTGCGTGTGATACAAATATAAGTGGAAAATGGAGCGGAGGTCCAAAAGTATAATCTGATGGGAGATTCAGGTGATGATACTGGAAACCCTTCCCGTGAGATAATTAAGCCATTCATACAGTATTAGCTGTTTTAATGGAGGAAGTGGTGGCTCTGAAAAGAGCCTTTGGTGGGACGAGCAGGGGTTGCGGGCACATTATTTCTTAGGCGCAGGCTTCTTGGCTTTAGCCGCTTTGGGTTTGGCGACTTTGGCCTTTGCTGGGCTCTTGGCAGTTTTGGGCTTGGTGGCCTTTTTAGCGGGACTCTTGGCCACCTTCTTGGCTTTAACAGCCTTCGGTTTCTTGGGGCTTTTGGCGGCCTTTGCCGGTTTCTTCACCTTCTTGGGGCTCTTTGCTGCTGCCGAGACCTTCTTGGGCTTTTTCGGGGACTTGGGCGCCTTCTTTGCCCCGGCTGCTGGTTTCTTGGCTTTGGGCGCCGCGGGCTTCTTCTTGGCCACCGCCTTGTCCTTGGTCTCCAGTTGCTTCTTGTTGAGCTTGAAGGATCCGGAGGCTCCGGTGCCTTTGACTTGGGTGAGAGTCCCCTTAGTGACCAAGGCCTTGAGAGCCAGCTTGAGGCGGCTGTTGTTCTTGTCCACATCGTAGCCTCCGGCAGCCAGAGCCTTCTTGAGAGCGGCCAGGGACACCCCGCTGCGCTCCTTAGAGGCGGACACGGCTTTGACGATCAGCTCAGACGCGCTGGGCCCGGAGGGTTTCTTGGCTTTTGCGCCTCCCGCTACTTTCTTCGGCTGCTGCTTCTTTGTCTTCTTGGCAGCGGCTGGTTCTGCCGGGGGAGCAACAGGAGCGGACTCAGTTGTAGCTGCCATTCTCGATCCAATTCACTCACACGAGCTGCCTAAAATCGAATATCTTTAGTTTCCCGACCTCCTTATATTCAGCTTTTCCGGATCGCTGATTGGTCAGCTCTCAGAGTTCGACTTTAGTTCTTATTGGGTGATTATACAAACCCCGCCCATGTATTGTCGCTTGTGGAAGTTTTGGGGCATATATCGGTCTGTGTTTCCAGAGTCTGAAAAATGGGGGGTTTCTCTTCTCTCTGATGATAAATGCGCCCAGTTTGTGTGGGATCCTGTTCCCTAGTATATGCCCGTGCCCACTAAAGGGCTTATTTGGTCGCTGGTTACAGAGATTGGCCGGAACAGCTCAGGTTTATTCAGGATTCTCCCTGGAAATATTCCGGTTCTTTTCGTGGGCTCATTTCTTTCATATTTGTATCATGTTCCATAAATTCTTTCTCTTCCACCTTCCCCCAGAGATAGAGGAGCCCCCCGGGTACAATATGGGCAGATGTGGTTGAGAGGGGAGGCAATAAGGGGAATGTGTGGGCTCCGGACTTCCAGACAAGTAACACAGTGCAGGAGGCTTTGCTGTGGGATCTGGAGTGCAGCACTCAGGGGAGGGTCCCACTCACTGCACTGGATTTATTTTGTTCTTACATTATAGATCAAGGATCCCCAACCTTTTCAACCTCTGAGCTACATTCAAACGTAATTAGAATTTGGAGAGCAACAGAAGCATTCAAAAAAGTTAGTTCACATAGGGGCTACCAGTAGTGTCAGCCCACAGGAAGCTTATTTTTGCAGTTCAGCAGGTTTTTATTCAACCAAAACTTGTCTTCAAGCCTGGAATGAAAAAATAAGCGCCTGCTGTGAGGCCACTGACCACAACATACAAGGGGCTGATGAGCAACATTTTGCTCATGAGCCACCGGTTGGCTGCCACTGTTAGAGAAACTGAGCCCTCACTGCTCCCCATCATGGGTACAGGGGGAAGGGACATTAGAATGCTCTGCCCAGAACACAGAATAAATGTGTTTTGGGCAGTACCATGTGGGGTTCCAAAAACACTTGCACATTCCAGTAAAGAGGAACTGTTTTCCAGAGTTCAAAGCTAATTAATTAACTTGTGAGAAATGTGTCAGAAACGTGCCTGAAATCTCAGATTGGGCATTGGCGTGTAGTGGTTAGAGAGAAATATTTTGGCTAAAAACAAGTAGGGACTGGTTCTCTCACAGAACAGTGGTGTCTGTTTTTTCCTTGGCATTGATAGCTCCAGATGGGACTGGAGCCAGAATTATGCAGAAGAGGCACATGCCTAGAGCAAAATAGTGTGGGACACTAGTCACATAGCTCTTCTCCCTAGTTGTAGCCCAACTGTATGTTTGGCCATCAGAACAGTGACGCACCAGTTGCAGTTCGAGTTGGCTGGGATGGATGAGAAGCAGAGTTTTATATGGTGTTGGTTATGTGATGAGGGGGTGGCACTTGGAGGCCAATGATTGCCTTGGGTGCCCTTACCTTTTGGCCTGGCACTGATTGCAAACAGAAGGGGGCATATTTAGTTAGTATTCTGCAGTGTGCCCTGAGTTCGGTAGTTAAACTCCCAGGTAATTACCACATCTGGACACACGGACAATGCTCAAACTCAGAATTTAATGAAAGGTGAACCAAACGGCAGTTTAGCAAAAAAGCAATCACACAGGTCCGAACAGTGGCTCTGTGTCTTTACCCATTAATTTAAATTAGCCAATAGCGCGCAAGTATTGCACAGTGGGCGGGGTAGAGCAACCAATGGGGCATTTTACCCTGAAGATGTAATGGTACATGGATAACTCCCTCCCATAGCCAGTATCAATTTATTTCAAAGAGGCTAATGGGAGATCCATGCTGTTTGTGTCCAGCTCTACTTTGCTGCAGTGAAAGTCTCCAAACAAATTGGCTGTATCGTGAGAGATGCCCAGCGACACAATCTACTCTAGGAAGGCAGGGCCATTTACTGGACAGGGGGCACAACCCACAGTATAAAGTTATAATGGTGCTAGAAAAGAGTGCGCTCCAATCCATAAATAGAAATGCAGCAACTACAATAACTTAAGTACCATAAAGCATTAAATGAAAGTCTAGAAGAAAAAAATCTCGTTCAAAATATCACAACTCTTATATGAATGGGTGGGTGGCTCTGAAAAGAGCCTTTGGGTACAAGATTGATGGGCAATAGAAGATTTAGCCTCCGAAGCCGTAGAGAGTGCGGCCCTGGCGCTTGAGAGCGTACACCACATCCATGGCGGTAACGTCTTCCTCTTGGCGTGTTCTGTGTAGGTGACAGCGTCTCGAATAACATTTTCTAGAAAAACCTTGAGAACGCCACGAGTCTCCTCGTAGATAAGACCTGAGATGCGCTTGACTCCCCTCTCCGGGCCAGGCGGCGGATGGCGGGTTTAGTGATGCCCTGAATGTTATCCCGCAACACCTTCCTGTGCCGCTTGGCGCCTCCTTTCCCTAAGCCCTTTCCGCCTTTGCCGCGTCCAGACATGATCACTAAATATGCGTTCTGTACAAACTGCCTCGTCACTCACATAACTACACCTTATATAGCACTAAAGTCGACCGATAGGGAACTAGACATTTGGGCGGGGCTAATAACGCTTCCGTGTAGTTAGATTTTATTTCTGTTTTCCACTCCCGTCAGTAAATAAACATTTAGAATATGTAGAAATTTTCCGCAATGTGTGTCATTTGCTATTTAGGCTTTAACCGAAATAATGAATCTCATCCAATGATAAACACATTGTCATGTTGTATCATTGAAAGGTTTGGGGAATCAACGATGTGTCAATTGTATCTAGTTTTTATTCTCTAACTATATCGCTTATTAACAGATTCTTATGAACCTCAACCAACTGCGAATTTCCAGTGTTACTTTGGGGCAATACACGATTCAATTTCATTCATAGAATGCCGGAAGAAATTTAAAGAAGCAATATTTACAATTTACAAGATAATGATTTTAAGTTTTAAATTTGCCCAGTGGTACACGATTACAAATTTCTGTCCTATTGGCTACCTTAAAAATATTGTTGACCTCCTATTGGCCCATTTGAAGCTCTTGGTGATATCTGAATTTCAATCTTTGTAAGTGACTCATCGTCTCTGACGAGCTTAATTCTGTAAACAAATCTGCGAGATGTATTCGTTTATCTAATTAATCTATATTTTTTAGGTGTAATAATCAGTACGATTGCCCAAGTGCCCAAACACTTTTTTTAATGTGCATGTGACACTAGGTGGCGCTGATAATACTTAGATCAATCTACCACAACATCGCTCAGACCGGCCTCTGCTCCTTGGTTCGGTTGCTAATATGATATGTTACATTCACGGGAAGGATGTCCGTACAGAAATGTCACATTCTACCGATTATACAGCGGGACTGATGGGTTTAGCACTGGGGTCGACGACTATTACAATGTAAATACTTGAAAAACGAGGATGCCACAATAAAAGTTGCAGGTCTAGAAGTTGGTTAGATATAACGCAGATGTTCGTATTAGCCCTTATGTTTGTGGATAACTGAGCGAGATATCGTGGCAAGTTTGAAATTGCTACACATTATATAAGGGGGAGATTGCAGAAACAAACAAAAGCATTAATGATGCCGGTACCACAGCTGTTGCCGCTGTTCGAAATTGGTTCTACACAAGGATCTCACGGGCTTCCCCGAATGAACAGATATTGGAGCGTTGAACTCATTTAATTTGGGATTTGGTGGCTCTGAAAAGAGCCTTTGTGTTTAGTAAGAAAAGTCGCAACTGTATCTAAGCCTCTCGCCTCGGATCCTGCGGGCCAGCTGGATGTCCTTGGGCATGATGGTGACCCTCTTGGCGTGGATGGCGCACAGGTTGGTGTCCTCAAACAAGCCGACCAGATAAGCCTCGCTGGCCTCCTGCAGAGCCATGACTGCCGAGCTCTGGAAACGCAGGTCGGTCTTGAAATCCTGAGCGATCTCACGAACCAGGCGCTGGAAAGGTAATTTGCGAATCAGCAGCTCAGTCGATTTCTGGTAACGTCGGATTTCTCGGAGAGCGACAGTACCTGGGCGGTAACGATGCGGCTTCTTGACACCCCCAGTGGCCGGAGCGCTCTTCCTGGCTGCCTTAGTGGCCAACTGTTTGCGAGGAGCCTTCCCTCCGGTGGACTTGCGGGCGGTCTGTTTTGTACGAGCCATAGCTATACAACGCAACAAAAAATGTTATGAAGCGAATGGTTTCGTGCCTCTTATTTATACACAGTCTCTCGTTTTTGATTGGAAGGCTATAACATCGAATGTGAGAGCCCGCTTTAAATACTCCCATTTGATTTGCTGATCAATAACCAGTCGTTCTGTGACGTAATTATACCCTGGCGGGAAGGCTAGAATTCAAATTTAAAAGAGCCCGCTCTAAATCTTCTTCTTTGATTTGCTAATAAGGAACTTGAAGTCATGTAAATCACAATTCCTTTTGGACCAGTGAAAAAACCCTGCCATAGCCAGCCCGCCAAAATAATCTCAGTGTCTATAAAGCACGTCAGTGTCCCATTCTTATATTCCGTTTAGATAATCTCAGATTGTATTGGAGCCGGCGCCTTCCCGTGAAGGCGTATTAATCTCACGCAGGGGAACATTTCAGTTTAAAACAATTGAACATAAATAGATCATACCTCAATAAACGAACATTGATTGGCACCTTCAAAATCCAATCATAACGCATGGATTCAATTATCAAAATAAGACGTAAGTTTATTCCAGGAAGTCATTAAAACTTTCCAAAATCAGCCGTGGGGTAGAGCAAGAGAAGGATATAAATGTATCCAGTACAAGTCCCTTCCGTTCATATACAGTTGTACCAATATTAATAGAGAGAAAGTGAGAGTTTGGCATCCGGCTCAGATAAAAGGGGGGAGGGGAGACTGGGATCATTCGCATTCCCAGGGTGCTTCAACCCAATCCCCAAAGGAAGTAGAAATTGAGCACAGTAAGTGGGGTCTGAGTTGTTAAATGTACAGCTTTATGACACAAAATCGGCCTATATTAGTCTTAGAAACATCCAGCTGGATTTCACAATCATTTATAAAAAGCACAGCAGGAAACCCGAAGCATTTTGGAAAGCATTGGAAGTACTTATGTGAAATAGGTGCAATTGGCCACACGGTGGCAGTGTAATACTGTAAATTTGCGCAGTGAGTTGCGTGTGATACAAATATAAGTGGAAAATGGAGCGGAGGTCCAAAAGTATAATCTGATGGGAGATTCAGGTGATGATACTGGAAACCCTTCCCGTGAGATAATTAAGCCATTCATACAGTATTAGCTGTTTTAATGGAGGAAGTGGTGGCTCTGAAAAGAGCCTTTGGTGGGACGAGCAGGGGTTGCGGGCACATTATTTCTTAGGCGCAGGCTTCTTGGCTTTAGCCGCTTTGGGTTTGGCGACTTTGGCCTTTGCTGGGCTCTTGGCAGTTTTGGGCTTGGTGGCCTTTTTAGCGGGACTCTTGGCCACCTTCTTGGCTTTAACAGCCTTCGGTTTCTTGGGGCTTTGGCGGCCTTTGCCGGTTTCTTCACCTTCTTGGGGCTCTTTGCTGCTGCCGAGACCTTCTTGGCTTTTTCGGGGACTTGGGCGCCTTCTTTGCCCCGGCTGCTGGTTTCTTGGCTTTGGGCGCCGCGGGCTTCTTCTTGGCCACCGCCTTGTCCTTGGTCTCCAGTTGCTTCTTGTTGAGCTTGAAGGATCCGGAGGCTCCGGTGCCTTTGACTTGGGTGAGAGTCCCCTTAGTGACCAAGGCCTTGAGAGCCAGCTTGAGGCGGCTGTTGTTCTTGTCCACATCGTAGCCTCCGGCAGCCAGAGCCTTCTTGAGAGCGGCCAGGGACACCCCGCTGCGCTCCTTAGAGGCGGACACGGCTTTGACGATCAGCTCAGACGCGCTGGGCCCGGAGGGTTTCTTGGCTTTTGCGCCTCCCGCTACTTTCTTCGGCTGCTGCTTCTTTGTCTTCTTGGCAGCGGCTGGTTCTGCCGGGGGAGCAACAGGAGCGGACTCAGTTGTAGCTGCCATTCTCGATCCAATTCACTCACACGAGCTGCCTAAAATCGAATATCTTTAGTTTCCCGACCTCCTTATATTCAGCTTTTCCGGATCGCTGATTGGTCAGCTCTCAGAGTTCGACTTTAGTTCTTATTGGGTGATTATACAAACCCCGCCCATGTATTGTCGCTTGTGGAAGTTTTGGGGCATATATCGGTCTGTGTTTCCAGAGTCTGAAAAATGGGGGGTTTCTCTTCTCTCTGATGATAAATGCGCCCAGTTTGTGTGGGATCCTGTTCCCTAGTATATGCCCGTGCCCACTAAAGGGCTTATTTGGTCGCTGGTTACAGAGATTGGCCGGAACAGCTCAGGTTTATTCAGGATTCTCCCTGGAAATATTCCGGTTCTTTTCGTGGGCTCATTTCTTTCATATTTGTATCATGTTCCATAAATTCTTTCTCTTCCACCTTCCCCCCAGAGATAGAGGAGCCCCCCGGGTACAATATGGGCAGATGTGGTTGAGAGGGGAGGCAATAAGGGGAATGTGTGGGCTCCGGACTTCCAGACAAGTAACACAGTGCAGGAGGCTTTGCTGTGGGATCTGGAGTGCAGCACTCAGGGGAGGGTCCCACTCACTGCACTGGATTTATTTTGTTCTTACATTATAGATCAGGGATCCCCAACCTTTTCAACCTCTGAGCTACATTCAAACGTAATTAGAATTTGGAGAGCAACAGAAGCATTCAAAAAAGTTAGTTCACATAGGGGCTACCAGTAGTGTCAGCCCACAGGAAGCTTATTTTTGCAGTTCAGCAGGTTTTTATTCAACCAAAACTTGTCTTCAAGCCTGGAATGAAAAAATAAGCGCCTGCTGTGAGGCCACTGACCACAACATACAAGGGGCTGATGAGCAACATTTTGCTCATGAGCCACCGGTTGGCTGCCACTGTTAGAGAAACTGAGCCCTCACTGCTCCCCATCATGGGTACAGGGGGAAGGGACATTAGAATGCTCTGCCCAGAACACAGAATAAATGTGTTTTGGGCAGTACCATGTGGGGTTCCAAAAACACTTGCACATTCCAGTAAAGAGGAACTGTTTTCCAGAGTTCAAAGCTAATTAATTAACTTGTGAGAAATGTGTCAGAAACGTGCCTGAAATCTCAGATTGGGCATTGGCGTGTAGTGGTTAGAGAGAAATATTTTGGCTAAAACAAGTAGGGACTGGTTCTCTCACAGAACAGTGGGGTCTGTTTTTCCTTGGCATTGATAGCTCCAGATGGGACTGGAGCCAGAATTATGCAGAAGAGGCACATGCCTAGAGCAAAATAGTGTGGGACACTAGTCACATAGCTCTTCTCCCTAGTTGTAGCCCAACTGTATGTTTGGCCATCAGAACAGTGACGCACCAGTTGCAGTTCGAGTTGGCTGGGATGGATGAGAAGCAGAGTTTTATATGGTGTTGGTTATGTGATGAGGGGGTGGCACTTGGAGGCCAATGATTGCCTTGGGTGCCCTTACCTTTTGGCCTGGCACTGATTGCAAAACAGAAGGGGGCATATTTAGTTAGTATTCTGCAGTGTGCCCGAGTTCGGTAGTTAAACTCCCAGGTAATTACCACATCTGGACACACGGACAATGCTCAAACTCAGAATTTAATGAAAGGTGAACCAAACGGCAGTTTAGCAAAAAAGCAATCACACAGGTCCGAACAGTGGCTCTGTGTCTTTACTAGGGATGTAGCGAACTGCCGATTTGGTGTTCGCGAACACCGGCAAAAAATGCGAAAGATCGCGAACTTCGAACACCCGCTAAAATCGTTCGATTCGATCGTTCGAAGGATTTTTCATTCGAATCGAACGTTCGAAGGATTTTAATCGTTCGATCGAAGGATTTTCATTCGAATCGAACGTTCGAAGGATTTTAATCGTTCGAACGAATGGAAATCGTTCGAACGAATGGAAATCGTTCGATTTTAGCGGTCGAATGGTCGAATGGTCGAACGATTTGTATTCGAATCGAACGCGAACTCAAAATGCGAACGTTCCCAAACGTTCGCGAACATTAGGTGGACGCGAACGGTCGAAGTTCGCGCGAACAAGTTCGCCGGCGAACAGTTCGCTACATCCCTAGTCTTTACACTGTGTAATACAATTTTATATCAAAATCAAAACATCAACATTTTTTATTACGTAACATATTTTATTCAATTTCATAGGTTAGTACATCACATATTTAATTATTTCTTTTTTTCTCATTGGTGTTTTTATACAGACATAATATCAGTGCCTAAAAGAAATAAAAAAAAAGAAATTGCAGACTTATAATATCATTTATAGGGATGTAGCGAACGTCGGAAAAAAAAGTTCGCGAACATATTCGCGAACTTGCGTCAAAAATGCGAACGGTTCGCGAACGTCGCGAACCCCATAGACTTCAATGGGAAGGCGAATTTTAAAAGCTAAAAAAGACATTTCTGGCCAGAAAAATGATTTTAAAGTTGTTTAAAGGGTGCAACGACCTGGACAGTGGCATGCCAGAGGGGGATCAAGGGCAAAAATGTATCTGAAAAATACATTGTTGACACAGCGCTGCGTTTTGTGCTGTAAAGGGCAGAAATCACACTACATTTCTAAACCTGTGTAATAAACTGCTTTAAAACGTCCGGCGTCTACATGCCAATCAAGTCGTGTAAAGGTTACAGCCTGTTCACACGCAAAGACGAAACGCAAAGAGCTTTAATGAATGATACCGTCAAGTGAGCAAATAATAGTTGTTAATTACTAGTTGAGCTTGTCACCTCCAGGATGTTCGTCCTGTTGGTGGCAATATTTCTGTAGTGGTGTGTTTAGCAGTCACCGTGCTTGTGCGCACGTGCACGGTCAGGCAGAGGTAATTCAATGTACAGTGAAGTGAACCAAAAAACACTGATTCTGCAGTGTGGGCCCAGTTTTGGTCTACTTTATTGATCACCTGCTGTGACCATAAAAGATGCGATTTTGCCACTGTTGCAGAACCCTGAAAAATTAGGCATGTGTACTTTCCTGAAAAATTATGTTTTTTTTGTCGCAGCCACTGAAGCACAGAGGCCAGAAAAAATATGCCATATAAATGCTGAAAATATTCATTTTTTTTTGTCGCAGCCACTGCAGCACAGAGGCCAGAAAAAATATGCCATATAAATGCTGAAAATATAAAAAAAATTTGTTGCAGCCACTGAAGCACAGAGGCCAGAAAAAATATGCCATATAAATGCTGAAAATATTCATTTTTTTTTGTTGCAGCCACTGCAGCACAGAGGCCAGAAAAAATATGCCATATAAATGCTGAAAATATAAAAAATTTTTGTCGCAGCCACTGAAGCACAGAGGCCAGAAAAAATATGCCATATAAATGCTGAAAATATTAATTTTTTTGGTTGCAGCCACTGAAGCACAGAGGCCAGAAAAACTCAGGATTTACCTGGATTCAAATGAAACCAGTAGGGTTTGCACCCTAGTTTGTAACGGTGGCGGAGGGAGGAGGACGCTAAAGGACAGCTGTGTGTGGAGTCATGAGGCGTGCAGAGAAGGACAGCTGCACGGGGAGTCAGAACAAGTCTTCCGGCGTGCAGTAACCCTCCGAGATCCACGCCTCGTTCATTTTAATAAAGGTCAGGTAATCCACACTTTTGTGACCTAGGCGAGTTCTCTTCTCAGTTACAATCCCTCCTGCTGCACTGAAGGTTCTTTCTGAGAGGACACTTGAGGCGGGGCAAGACAAGAGGTTCATGGCAAATTGTGACAGCTCTGGCCACAGATCAAGCCTGCGCACCCAGTAGTCCAGGGGTTCATCGCTCCTCAGAGTGTCGATATCTGCAGTTAATGCCAGGTAGTCCGCTACCTGCCGGTCGAGGCGTTCTTTGAGGGTGGATCCAGAAGAGTTCTGGCGCTGCCTTGGACGGAAAAACATTTGCATGTCTGACGTTACAGAGTGGCCAAAGTGCTTTGTCCTTGCAGGTGCGCTCGTGGCAGGATTACTGGCACCTCTGCCCCTGGAATGTTGATGAGTTCCTGAAGTGACATCACCCTTAAAAGCATTGTACAACATGTTTTGCAGGCTGGTTTGTAAATGCAGCATCCTTTCGGACTTGTGGTACGTTGGTAACATTTCTGCCACTTTATGCTTGTACCGAGGGTCTAGTAGCATTGCGACCCAGTACAGGTCCTTCTCCTTAAGCCTCTTGATACGGGGGTCCTTCAACAGGCATGACAGCATGAAAGACCCCATTCTCACAAGGTTGGATGCAGAGGTATCCATCTCCGCTTCCTCGTTATCAAGGACTACATCATCCACGGTCTCCTCCCCCCAGCCACGTACAAGACCAGGGGTCCCCAAAAGGTCACCACAAGCCCCCTGGGAAGCCTGCTCCTGTTGGTCCTCCTCCTCCACAAAGCCACCTTCCTCCTCTGACTCCACTTCTGACACCTCTCCCTGCGTTGCAGCAGGTGCCTGGGTTCGTTCTGGTGATTCCGACCAGAAATCGTGCGCTTCCTGCTCCTCGTCACGCTGGTCTACAGCCTCATCTGTCACTCGTCGCACGGCACGCTCCAGGAAGAAAGCAAAGGGTATTAGGTCGCTGATGGTGCCTTCGGTGCGACTGACCATGTTTGTAACCTCTTCAAAAGGGCGCATGAGCCTGCAGGCATCGCGCATAAGCACCCAGTAACGGGGGAAAAAATCCCCAGCTCTGCAGATCCAGTCCTACCACCCAGTTCAAACAGGTATTCATTGACGGCTCTTTGTTGTTGCAGCAGACGTTCCAACATGAGGAGCGTTGAATTCCAGCGAGTCTGGCTGTCGCAAATTAAACGCCTGACTGGCATGTTGTACCGCTGCTGAATGTCAGCAAGGTGTGCCATGGCTGTGTAGGAACGTCTGAAATGGGCCGACACCTTCCTGGACTGCCTGAGAACGTCCTGGAATCCTGGGTACTTCGAGACAAAACGTTGGACTATTAAATTCAGAACATGTGCCATGCAGGGCACATGTGTTAAATTGCCCAGTCTCAGTGCTGCCAACAGATTGCTTCCGTTGTCACACACCACTTTTCCGATCTTCAGTTGGTGTGGGGTCAACCACCGATCGGCCTGTGACTGCAGAGATGACAGGAGTACAGATCCGGTATGGTTTCTGCTTTCCAGGCACGTCATCCCCAAGACAGCATGACAACGGCGTACCTGGCACGTCGAATAGCCTAGGGGGAGCTGGGGGTGCACAGGTGTGGAGGAGGAGGACCCAGCAGCAGAGGAGGAAGAAGAGGAAGAAGACGAGGTAGAGAGCGAAGGAGGAGTAGAGGTGGTGGCAGAACCGCGTGCAATTCGTGGCGGTGACACCAACTCCACTGTTGTTGTTGAGCCACACATTCCCTGCTTCCCAGCCATTACCAAGTTCACCCAGTGGGCAGTGTAGGTGACATACCTGCCCTGACCATGCTTGGAGGACCATGCGTCAGTAGTCATATGGACCTTTGGCCCAACACTAAGTGACAGAGATGCGGTGACTTGGCTCTGCACATGGTGGTACAGGTGTGGTATTCCCTTTTTTGAAAAAAAATTGCGGCTGGGTACCTTCCACTGCGGTGTCCCAATTGCTACAAATTTGCGGAAGGCCTCAGAGTCCACCAGCTGGTATGGTAAAAGCTGGCGGGCTAAGAGTGCAGACAAGCCAGCTGTCAGACGCCGGGCAAGGGGGTAACTCGCAGACATTGGCTTCTTACGCTCAAACATGGCCCTCACAGAAACTTGGCTGGGGGCAGATGACTGGGAATGGGAACTGGTGGTCAAGGTGGAAGGCGGAGTGGAGGGTGGTTCAGACGGGTCAAGGACAGCAGAGGTAGAGCAGTAAGATGCTGGACCAGAAGGAGGGTGGCTTTTAGTTTGTCTGTTGCCTTTGAGGTGTTGCTCCCAAAGTGCTTTGTGCTTGCCGTTCATGTGCCTTTGCATAGAAGTTGTACCTATGTGGCTGTTGGGCTTCCCAAGACTCAGTTTCTGACTGCACTCATTGCAAATTACAACGCTTTTGTCAGAGGCACACACATTAAAAAAATCCCACACTGCTGACCTTTTTGAAGCTGGCAATCTGGAGGTAACAGTAGAAGTTGCCAGCGTTGGCGGCAATGGCGGGTGCGTTGGCCGGCTGACCACAGGTGCCGATACATGTTGTTGCCCTACTGTTCCCTGCGAGCTGTCCTCCCTGCTTCTTCTAAGTCTTATTCTCCTCCTGCCTCTCTGACTCTCCGTCTCTCCATCTGAACTATCCTCCTCTTGCTCTCTTCTACTGGGCACCCACAAAACATCAATCTCCTCATCATCATTCTCCTCAGATGCATCAATTTCTTCTAACAGCTCACAGAAGGAAGCAGCAGCGGGGACCTCCTCATCACTCATTATGTCCATTATGTTCTCTGCCAGAATTAAATCTGGTGTAACGTCCTCATCTCCTTCATCTTCTTCTGCCAATAATGGTTGTGCATCACTCAGTTCAAGAAACTCATGTGAAAATAACTCCTCTGACTCCAGTGAAGAAGGGGCGCCGGTGGTGGAGGAAGTGTTACGTGGGGTGCCCATAGCAGTGGAGGATGAGGATGTTGTGGTAAAGTTAGAAACGGTAGAGGATGGGGTGTGCTGTGTAAGCCAGTCAACTACCTCTTCAGCATTTTGGGAGTTCAGGGTCATTGCCTTTTTAAAACTGGGCAATTTCCTAGGGCCACAGGATAGCATAGCAGCACGGCCCCTAGTGCCTCTGCATGGCGGCCTGCCTTTGCCTGGCATTATTTTTAAAACAACAACAACAACTCAGGTGGTGTTTCTGGAGACGGTATTATTATTGATATTTAGACAGAATGTGAACAAGCTCACACAGCTAGGTGGCAGTTGTTTGAAAATGAAGAACACACTGGGCAAACAATGCCTGCAAGGTAAACGTATACACTACAGCAGTGGATACGGAATATATTATTGCTGCTTGAAAAACGTCAATCAGGTGGTGGTTCTGGAGACGGTATTATTATTGATATTTAGACAGAATGTGAACAAGCTCACACAGCTCGGTGGCAGTTGTTTGAAAATGAAGAACACACTGGGCAAACAAATTGAAACAATGCCTGCAAGGTCAACGTATACACTACAGCAGTGGATACGGAATATATTATTGCTGCTCAGGTGGTGTTTCTGGAGACGGTATTATTATTGATATTTAGACAGAATGTGAAAAAGCTCACACAGCTAGATGGCAGTTGTTTGAAGAACACACTGGGCAAACAATGCCTACAAGGTCAACGTATACACTACTACAGCAGTGGATACGGAATATATTATTGCTGCTTGAAAAACGTCACTCGGGTGGTGTTTCTGGAGACGGTATTATTATTGATATTTAGACAGAATGTGAAAAAGCTCACACAGCTAGATGGCAGTTGTTTGAAGAACACACTGGGCAAACAATGCCTACAAGGTCAACGTATACACTACTGCAGCAGTGGATACGGAATATATTATTGCTGCTTGAAAAACGTCACTCGGGTGGTGTTTCTGGAGACGGTATTATTATTGATATTTAGACAGAATGTGAAAAAGCTCACACAGCTAGATGGCAGTTGTTTGAAGAACACACAGGGCAAATAATGCCTGCAAGTGCACTCAGTGTCGGACTGGGGCACCTGGGGCCCACCAGAGAACTTGATCTGAAGGGCCCCCTCCATTTAGTCAGGGAAGCCCGCAAGGGAAAATAAAGGACATATAAAGAACAAATGGCATTCAATGCAATGATGCAGAAACTGAGGTAAATTCGATAGGAATCTCAGATTAGATGGGGTAGGGACTGATGGGAAAGTGAAACTATATAGCTATATGTCTATACATACAGTATAGATATATAGAGATAGAGAGATATGTGCACACAGTACTCAATTTAATCAACTTGTAATTCATTAATTGATTAAAAATTCATGGTACACTTCATTTAAATAAAAATATTAAAAACAAAATAAAAGTGAGCATTTCAATTATTTAATACATTTTTAATTTATTAATTGTAAGCACTCCCATCCCAATCCCAGTAAAATAATTCATTGCTTAACTAGGGGAGAGATGAAGCAACTGGAAAGGAGCATGGAGATGGGCAGTAAGATAAAAAAAAGTGGGGCAGCAAACTTAGTGGGAAAGTTAAGAGACCATAGGACATTTTTAAACTAAATTAAAGAAGTTGGTGGAGGGCACGCAGGGTTTTACAGTCCATGTGGGTAATGGGGGTAATTAGGCCCACCCCTCCCCCTAGATCATTTACTTACCAGCACTGTAGTAGGAGCCAAGCAGATCAAATCTTCCCTGGATAGCACTGGCAGAGGAGAAAATGAGAAGGCAGCAGTATCAGACCACCAGCAGCCCAACTTGACCAGCGGATTGAAATTTAGCACAGACAGATGCGGCCAGGATCTACCCATCGCACCATTAGTAATTGCATCAACAGCCGATCCCTCCTTGACGCTCCTCTCTCTAATTCCCCCCACGTGATGGACGCCGGTCAGTCAGTGACATCATCGCGCACAGCTGCAACAAGCTCAACTTTCCAGAGCAAAATACGAAGATATGAGCAGCGTTGCCAGGCGGAGTAGTGTAGCAGCAGCGGGGCCCACTAGCTACAGCGTGTGGGGCCCATAGTTATTGGAGCGCACAATCGAAGAAAAAAAACGGAGCATAGCGCACAATTCATGTCCGATAATTGGCAAAAAAATAGGGTAGAGTGTGGTCTTGGGGGCCCACAAGGACTGGGGCCCACCGGGATTTTTCCCGGTGTCCCGGTGGGCCAGTCCGACACTGAGTGCACTACTATTGGTGCATTACTATGAAGAACAGCAAACAGCACTGGACACGTTAAAGAACAGTAAGATAAGTAAAATAAAAAAAAAATATATATGTATATTAAAAAAAAAAATTACTCGGTTGGTGCTGCTGAACTACTAGGAGCAGCACAGTAGCACACCAGTCCCACTCCCCAACACAGCTAGACTAATAGCACTGGGCTCTTATAGTAGCAAAGTAAAAAAACAAAAAAGAAAATAAAAGCAGTCCTTACAAGGACTATTGGGTTATTACAGCAGTCAGCAGATGAGATCAGAAGAGATCAGTGCCCACAGCAGCTACATACAGAGCACTGCAGTAGAAGGTAGATTACTAGCCAGCAAAGCTACCTAACCTAAAATGTCCCTCAAATCCCTGCAAAGTTCTGTCCCTCCAATACAGAGCAGTATCAAGTAGATTACTAGCCAGCAAACTTACTATCAACTGTCCCTCAAATCACTAACCAGCTCTCTCCCTACACTAGCTCTTCCAAGCACACACAGGCAGAATGAAAAAACGCTGCAGGGCTTCGGTTTATATATGGAAGGGGAGTGGTCCAGGGGGTGTGGGGGTGGTCCAGGAGGGAGAGCTTCCTGATTGGCTGCCATGTATCTGCTGGTCTGGGGTGAGAGGGCAAAAAAAAGCGCCAGCTAAGGCGAACCCAAAATGGCGAACGTCGCGCGACGTTCGCGAACATTCGCGAGCGCGAACAGTCGATGTTCGCGCAAACAAGTTCGCCGGCGAACAGTCCGCGACATCCCTAATCATTTAGACACTGAACTGTTTTCATTAACAGTGCTTCAATGTCCAGATAATAACCACATACCACAGCAAACACTTTCTGTTCCTATTTTCAAAATTAAAGTGATTCTGACACTAAAAAACGACTTTTTAAAATATGAATGTACATTAAAAGTTACCTATAGGTCTTGTTGATCATTTTTTCCTGAGAAGTTTGGTTATCTAAGTTAGTTGAAGTTTCTAAACCTGACTGTTTTGCCAACCTGACTGTCCCATCTCAGTCTGTCAGAGTTTCTAATGCTAACGGACTCCTGCTGCACAAATATGGCAGCCCCCTCATAGAGGAACATGGGGCATCAGACAGGTAATGTAAAAGCAGTGGACAAATACTTTATGGCAAAGTTATAAGTAGCTTTCAAAGGCAATATTATGACAGATGTAAAAAAGAGTTTCATTTCTGGTGTCAGTATCTCTTTAATGCAATATCATAATTCAGCAGTATTAAGACTTAACTCTATAATAGCAAGCATAAGCAGCTTGACTAGGGATGTAGCGAACTGCCGATTTGGTGTTCGCGAACGCCGTTCGCGAACACCGGCAAAAAATGCGAACGTTCGCGAACAGTTCGCGAACTTCGAACACCCGATAAAATCGTTCAATTCGAACGATCGAAGGATTTTAATCGTTCGATCGAAGGATTTTCATTCGAATCGAACGATCGAAGCCATTCGATCGAATGCTTTGCATTCGATCGAATGCTTACAATCGTTCGAACGAATGGAAATCGTTCGATTTTTAGCGGTCGAAGGAATTCGAATGGTCGAACGATCGAACGCGAACTCAAAATGCGAACGTTCCCAAACGTTTGCGAACATTCGGCGGATGCGAACGGTCGAAGTTCGCGCGAACTAGTTCGCGGGCGAACAGTTCGCTACATCCCTAAGCTTGACCTGTCTTTGAGGCCTGTTGCTTATTTTTTGATCTTAACAGTACGCTGGCTGCTAGGGATGTAGCGAACTGCCGATTTGGTGTTCGCGAACGCCGTTTGCGAACACCGGCAAAAAATGAGAACGTTCGCGAACAGTTCGCAAACTTCGAACACCCGCTAAAATCGTTCGATTTGAACGTTCGAAGGATTTTTCATTCGAATCGAACGTTCGAAGGATTTTAATCGTTCGATCGAAGGATTTTCATTCGAATCGAACGTTCGAAGGATTTTAATCGTTCGAACGAATGGAAATCGTTCGAACGAATGGAAATCGTTCGAACGAATGGAAATCGTTCGAACGAATGGAAATCGTTCGAACGAATGGAAATCGTTCGAACGAATGGAAATCGTTCGATTTTAGCGGTCGAATGGTCGAACGATTTGTATTCGAAACGAACGCGAACTCAAAATGCGAACGTTCCCAAACGTTCGCGAACATTAGGTGGACGCGAACGGTCGAAGTTCGCGCGAACAAGTTCGCCGGCGAACAGTTTGCTACATCCCTTCTGGCTGCATCCACACTTGTGAAGGTGACGGCATGCCCTGCTCTTCATATTCCATTGAAATGGCCTTGATGATTCAGCTGCTCAGAGCTCTTTCTCCCACTTCTGATGGTAAGGAAGGTAAAACAATGGGTTCATTTAGATGAAAAATGAGACAGGTCTTAAAACGACCATTTTCTTTCATGAAAAAGGTTGATTCTGCTCAATGTTATCTGCCAAAATATGGCAACGTCCATTGCACAGAGCACCAGTGGGACCAATTTAAAGGGATCCTGTCATCAGAAAACATGTTTTTTTCAAAACGCATCAGTTAATAGTGCTACTCCAGTAGAATTCTGCACTGAAATCCATTTCTCAAAAGAGCAAACAGATTTTTTTATATTCAATGTTGAAATCTGACATGGGGCTAGACATTTTGCAAATTCCCCAGCTGCTCCTGGTTATGTGACTTGTGCCTGCACTTTAGGAGAGAAATGCTTTCTGGCAGGCTGCTGTTTTTCCTCCTCAATGTAACTGAATGTGTCTCAGTGGGACATGGGTTTTTACTATTGAGTGTTGTTCTTAGATCTACCAGGCAGCTGTTATCTTGTGTTAGGGAGCTGTTATCTGGTTACCTTCCCATTGTTCTTTTGTTTGGCTGCTGGGGGGGAAAAGGGAGGGGGTGAGATCACTCCAACTTGCAGTACAGCAGTAAAGAGTGATTGAAGTTTATCAGAGCACAAGTCACATGACTTGGGGCAGCTGGGAAATTGACAATAACTGAATATAAAAAAATCTGTTGGCTCTTTTGAGAAATAGATTTCAGTGCAGAATTCTGCTGGAGCAGCACTATTAACAGATTCATTTTGAAAAAATTTTTTTTTCCCATGACAGTATCCCTTTAATTAAAAGCAATCCTTTACTGGTAGTGTTTAAAACACGGAGATCTTATGAATATATCCCAGTAAAGCTATAGCTTTTGAAAAAGTGGCTTATAGCCACGAAACACGTCTAGGATATGTTCATAAGATCTCCATGTTTTAAACACTACCAGTAAAGGACTGTTTTTAATTAAATTGGTCCCTCTGGTGCTCCGTGCAATGGACTTGCTAATATTGGATGATGCTTGGCTGTACGTTGTAGCACGGCATGAGGCGAGATCTGTGAGTGCTCCTGTTTTTTATTATCTACCAAAATAGCCATAGCTTTTGATACAGAGGCAGCTGTGACAGCAGGTTTACACATGGTCCCTTCCATATAAGTATCCTTTAACTCCATCCATCTATCCATAGGATATTTTAAGGATGAAATGTTGCCAATTGGAAGAGCCACTGGAGATTGCCAGTTGGTGAGTTCTCCCAGACCTCTAGGTAATCCTGAGGAAAGGGTGTATATTAGAAACCTCGGTGTTGATGGGAACAAGAATGAACTGGAGCAAGCTTCTGACTATTATCCGCCTTTGCGTCATATATGGATTCCAAGAAAGCCCCCTGGATTTGCTTTTGTACATTTTTAAACTCACTATAATGCAGATGCAAAAGTACAAGGACTTCATGAAAAGACTCCATGGGCAACTGTGTTAAAGATGAATTCTCCAGAGGAGGAAATTGGAACCATATTCCAATTTCCCTTTCTATTCTCTGCCCTGGTGGCTCAGACTGTTGATACAATGAATGCCAAAGTAAGCCAGCTGATTAACAGACCTGATCTAAAACTTTCGCAACGTTGTGTAAAGTAACAACTTGAAGTTAGGGAAATGTTGCTTTCAATAGCAATTGTTTTTACAAATAACTTTAAATGCACTGAAGATTTTTTAAATAAATATATATTGGAACCTTCTAAATCTACTAGTTTCAACCTGAGACGGTTATTCCTTAATTTACAGCTAAAACATGAAAATCTGGGCTCCAGGCTAGTGGTTTCACTAGACACGGCTAAGGCATTTGACTCAGTGGAATGGCCATATCTATGGGAGGTACTGACTAGAATTGGGTTTGGTCCTTCTTTCACGAAGTGGCTTAAGCTGATGTATAGCGAACCAAGGGCATCCATCAGGGTTAACGGCATTGCTTCATCACCATTTCACCTTACAAGAGGTACTCGCCAAGGGTGCCCCCTGTCCCCGCTAATTTTCGCGTTAGCTATTGAACCCATGGCCATAGCAATCAGGAATTCCCCAAGAGTAAAGGGACTCATATATAAAACAATTGAGGAGAAGATCTCCTTATATGCGGACGATACGCTGCTATAATTGGCAGACCCGCACGATTCACTCGCCACTGTTCTCGGAATTGTTAAGAGATTTGGTAGGTTCTCGGGCCTGCAAATTAATTGGGACAAGTCCATAATCTTTCCCCTTGACGGACAACTCCCGACAGAGATGGACTCAGACTGTAGTCTTAAAGTGACAGATAATTTTAAGTACCTAGGGATAATGATACACAAAGACCCGACACTATTTTTACAGCATAATTTATACACCTTACATCGCAAATTTAAGGATACACTTGCACACTGGACTAAACTTCCTCTCACGCTAATAGGCAGAATAAACATATGTAAAATGATTTATCTTCCTAAATTTCTGTATATACTAAGTAATACCCCCTGCCACATACCTAAGAAAGTCCTACATGAAATAGACCGCACACAATCTGAATTCATTTGGGGAAATAAAACACCCACGTTGTTCAGAGTCACTCTCAATGCCCCACAAGACCAGCTGGGATTGACCTCTCCCAATTATGAGCTGTACTACCTTGCCTCCCAGGCTTATCATGCAGCCAGTTGGAAAGTGTTTGACGCAGACAACCCAGCATCCATAATAGAGGCACTATTTCTCACTTCTGTGGAAAGCCTGCACAATGCTTTATATAGGACTCAAAAGGATATTGGCCCTTTACTACCTGTTATGGATGCCACTAAGAGAGCTTGGGACGCAATGGTGCAGCTCACTAAGGCTAACACCACACTATCTCCAGATGCACCTTTATGGGGTAACAGTAATTACTCACACTTAGCTGCATTTTTAGAAGTGGGAATTTGGACTAAGTTAGGGCTAAAGCGGTTGTCCCAAGTATACACTGATGGGAGTCTTCACACACTGGCTACATTTCGTCAGACCCTCTCTCTGCCTGATTTATCCGAATTCAGATACAACCAAATCAGCCATCTTTGCTCAACACAATTTCCAACTCCTCCTCTGCAACTACAGTACACGGGGTTAGAAGAATTAGTTTCTCAGCCCACCAAGACGAAACTCCTCTCCAATACCTACAAACACTTAATTTCCAATAGATATGATCCCCGACCCAGAGTGAAATATAAGTGGGAGAGCAGCGGGGTTGTTGTGGACCCAGATGATTGGGAAGAAATCATAGACAATCTTTATATTCCTTTGGTGAGTGTTAGAGACAAACTTATACAATTCCGGATCATACACCAAACATACCTCACTCCGCAGAAACTGTATACTATGGGGAGGGTGGCTTCATCCGGCTGTCCAAGATGTGGTGCTTCTGTTGCCAATTTTATGCATTTAATGTGGGAGTGTCCAGTGATACTCAGATATTGAAGGGCAATTGTGAGCTTTATGGCTACGGAACTGGAACTTCCCCAAATACTTAGCCCTGCTACCTGTCTTCTGGGTATCCTGGACTCCGTGATACCCAGAGTAAATACTAGATGTCTGATGAGGCTGCTCCTCTTTTACGCAAAAAAAGTGGTTGCCCTGCATTGGATGGGCCCAATGCCACCGACATTGAGCAGATGGATTGAACTAATCAATTCGCAATTGGAACTGTACAAACTCACGTATCTAGCCCGAGGATGCCCAAAGAAATTTGAAAGTATATGGAAACCTTGGCTCGAGTCGCCAGCCACATCAACTAACCAATGAACATCAATTTACAGCCATACTTCCCACCCTTCCCCCTTCTTTTCCTTTTCTATCTAGCTTCTCTTCCCTCTATCTTCTTTAAGTTGTAAAATTCAATAAAAATTAACCTTTAAAAAAAAATATATATATATTGGTAAGTTGCTTAGAATGGTGTTTTTTTTATAAGCCAACTTTTTTTTTGGAGTTGACTTGCCCTATAGGAAACGTCCCCACATGCTTTAATAATGGTAAGGGCACATGGTACAGTATGTATCACCTGCAATAAATATTTGCTACTGGGGAGACAAAATGTCCCTTCCCCCCTTATTTCCTTCCCAGTGCCTAAAATGCAAATCATCAGCACATGTCTGGACTGTGAGGCCCTTGCATTTCAAGTACACAGAGGACTCAAACATCCCCCCAACATGTTCGGGGAAAACGAGGGAATCTGCAGCGCAGTGGTAAAGAGTCTTTTAGTGCTTCCATCTAGACAGTGACTGATTCATCAATGGTGGTAAGAAAGTAACCAGTCTCTTTACAGTTGCACGCCGTTAAGCAGCAATATATCTAGTCCCACACTTGTATATTGCAACAAGGTTTCCCGCTTGACTCTTGTAACAAGGTAACTAAAGTAACAATAAAAACAACCAGCAACTCGCTGTAAGCAAAGTCAGAAATCTCAAGGATTTCTACTGACTATCATCAATTAATAACAGATTTTCCCAAATTCACAGAACACAGACTTCAACAACCTAACAAAAACCTGTAGTTTAGGCAGAGAGATCAGGTGATCCTGAGCTATAAGAAACCTCTTCTGGAATAGGATTGGCTGCCAAACCAGAAGGCAAAGTAACCATTTGTTGCCTGGAAAACAACCCCTAACAGGCCTATATGTGGACATTGAACTTAGGTGAGAGGAGAAACCCTTAATAAATTGTCTGTAACAATTGGCAAAGCCAATAAATCTTTGTATGGCCCTTGTGTAGTTAAATAGGGACCAGTCCTGTAACAGCCACTGAAGTCTCTCTGGCCTCTAACAGACCTATATTTGGACCTATAACTTAGGTCTTCAGTGTCTTTTATTCATTCATTTATTTTAACATGATGACATCACTACATGCCGCACAAGTGTCACATTGTGCCTATGGGTGCCACCATGTTGAAGCCAAATCGTTCCTGATAGTACCCCCTCCCCCACCCCAGGGGGCCCATCTGACCACCAAGACAAGGTTTGTTTGTAAATGTCCGTAGAACTCCTGCACAAAACGTGGAGCATGGACATCAGAGTGTTTAACCCAAGAAAATTCCTCAGGCCCAAACCATTTCCACTGAATTAAATACTATAAAGAGGCTCAGGAAATTCTTGGGTCCAGGATTTTCTCCACTTCGTAATCTTCCTGACCATCAATGTTGATTGGAGTTTATGGAGGTTGTCTAGGGATGAAATTGTTAGAGATTGTAGACTTTATGAGAGATACATGGAATACCATAGGGATGCACATTTCAGGAAGAAGTTGGAGTCAGAAGGTCACTGAACTGATAATTTCTAGAATAGAGAAGAAACCAATAAATTTAGGACTCATGTTGGGAGAAGGAATCTTGAAAAGGATATCCTTAGAAGGGAGTCAGAATATAAACCATACAAAGTTGGGAAACAATCTGTGGAATCAGGGAGGCAATAATCCGTTAAGGGTAAATGATTGGATCACAGATTATCCTCTGGGATGAAACTTCTAGAAAGCGCATCTGCTTTCATGGTTTTGGAACCTGGACGATAAGTAATAATAAAATTGAAACATGTGAAAAAGAGCAGCTACCAAGCTTCCGGGGGTTCATTCTCTTGAGAGCCTGTATGTATTTCAGATTTTTGTGATTAGTATAGAATAGTAATGGGATGCGAGGTTCCTTCTAGAAGATGTTGGCAGTAACTTCATAGCAAGTAACTTCCAGTTCCCAATGTCATAATTCTATTCAGAAGAGGAGAATTTCTTAGAAAAATAAGCACAATGGTGAAATTTCACATCTGATGCATGCTTCTGATAAAAAATAGCTCCTGCTCCAAAACTGGAAGCGTCAACTTCAATGAAAAAGGTCTAACGTGGATCAGACAGAAGCAGAAGCAAAAGACTTTTTCAAGGATTTAGAAGCTTCCAAGGCTTGCAATGGGCAAACATTAGGTTTCCCACCCTTGCAGATGAGAGCCAGGATGGGTACAATGTGAGAGGAGAAACACTTAAAGTGGACCTGTCACCCAGACACAAAAATCTGTATAATAAAAGTCCTTTCCAAATTAAACATTAAATCCAATTTCTATTTTTTATTAAAGCACTCATAGCTATTGTAAGCTCATTTAAAAATCTTGTCTGTCAATCAAATATTTTCTGGCCCTCCTCTATGCCTCAGGCATAGAGGCGGGGCAGACAATTATTTTCACTTTCCATTCAGCACTTCCTACATGTCACTGCTCTCCCCACATTCCCCTGTTTTCTTTGCCATTTAATTGTGTAACCAGCTCATGGGAATAGACATTGGGTCCCCCATTCTGGTGCACAACCAAGATTCTGAGATGATGCAAGGCTTTCCTTAAAAACAGTGTCCACAAAGTGGCTGCTGCCTGCTTGCTATCATTTTGAATTCCCAGACTGAAGGAAACAAGATTCAAATAATGTATACAGGGCGTGGCTTGGACATGATAGAGAGCGGACGCTGATCAGTGGAGCTCCGTGCACAGAGGGGAAATCTATCTGAATATCGGACGATTATTAGGAGATAATAAGATGGGCAGGACAAAAAAATCACGTAAGAGTCCAGATAAACAAAACATTCCACAGGAATCGCATCTTACGAGGTATTTCCAACGGCGCTCGGTCTCCTGCTCAGACGTGCAGGCCGAGGCGCAGGCGCCATCTTGGAAGGCTCCGCATTTTGACTGCGACACTGATGACTGCGGTACGGAGGATTGCCCGGAGGAGGGAATGGAGTCGGTAGCTCGGTCGGATGATCAGGACACTCTGGCGAGTATTCTTCCATTACCCCATACTTTATTGGCACATAAGACCCAAACACGGGAGTCACCGCAATGGGAGAGCGGGGATGATTGGCAGGTCTCCCCTTCCTCACCGCACGATAAGCTTGTTTGCGCATTAGAAAATAACATGGAAAACTCGACCTCTCTGCTTAAAAAAGACAGTCAGTTTAATGCTGGATCTAATTTATCACCAAATGGAGGGAAAACTATGTTGCCAAACTCTAAACCTCCTCCTCAGGTTACTCCTGAACAGGATCTGGAGTATATTCAAAACCCAGGTGGGGCCTCTTCATTGGACGCTGAATTAAGGGCCCATATTTTGTCATTGCCTTCACGTAAAGACATAGAAATCCTGGTAATTAAGACGGAAACCACATTAAAAGCAGAAATCTCTACTATATATAACAAATTGACAGAAATTGGAGAGAAACATGCACAACTGGAAAAATCTGTTAATCAGAACACTGATAAGCTTTCGCAAATGGGAAAAATTATGATGCAATATGAAAATCGCTTTTCTCATTTACAGAGCCTTCTGGATGATCAAGAAAATCGCTCCAGGCGAAATAACATTAGGATTAAAGGCATACCAGAATCTATTAGTCAAATGGAACTGACTCAGACTCTAACTGTGCTATTTAATCAATTGCTGGGGGAAAAACCTGATAACCCTATAATTATTGACAGAGCCCATAGGGAATTAAGACCTAAAGATCTAATTTCCAACATTCCTAGGGATGTCATTTGCAGAATACATTTCTATAAAGTCAAAGAAATGATCATGCTTAAAGCCAGAGACAAAGGAGAGATTGAATTCGCAAATGCAAAACTACAATTTTTTCAAGATTTATCTAAATACACACTACGTCTGCGCAGAACCCTTAAACCTATCTTGGACCTACTCAAAGACCGCGGAATAAGATATAAATGGGGTTTTCCTTTTGCGCTGATCGCCATGAAGGAGGAGAAAGCAATTATAATCAAGTTTCACCGAGACATTATCCCTTTTTTGGAAAGTTTTGACTTACCACAAGTTCAAGTCCCAAATTGGAATTCATGGGAATGGATCTACTCACCCACTTTCACTCAAAAAGGCCCACCAGTTGGCAAAGGTCGGCTGACAAGAGATCAGACACCGAGAAGTGGACCAAGTACACCAACCAAGAAAAGACTGGTTACCACTTGAGGAATTGTTCTTAAATACTCATATTTATTGAGTTGTGTAGTTTCATATCTTTGTCCTAGTCCATAGTTTTGCAAGGTCCGATATGATAATCAATAAGTATATTTTAGATTCCTCTATTGCATTGATAATGCCCGCTTGTCTTCAGTCCTTTTACCACCTTTACCCCCTCCATATAAATCATATGTTATGATTGTGTCTAAGCCTATACCCCCAAATAGGCCCATTGAACTAAAACGCTCTTTAACTTGTTTTTTTGGTTCAAATAATGTATACAGTGTAATTAAAGTTCATTTTGCTTGACTAATGTGATAAAATAGGATTTTGAATAATTTTTTGGGGTGACGGCAGTGGCGGAACTACCGGGGGAGCAGGGGAGCAGGGCCCGCACCCCTTCAGGGCCCCCCCGGCAGCTCGCTCACCACTGCTCACCACTGAAATCCGGCATGTGCGGAGGGGGGCGGGGCCCGGCTGCGGGTCACGCACCAGGGCCCGCCCCCCTCTAGTTACGGCACTGGGTGACAGGTCCCCTTTAATAAATTGTCTGTAACAATTGGCAAAGCCAAGACATCTCTGTATGGCCTTTGTGCAGTTAAGTAGGGGCCAACCCTGTAACCACCCCTGAAGACTCTCTGGCCTCTCTTGTCATCCCCACTTACATGTGCTCTCATGCACCTATGCCTTCTTCTGTGCTAACTTACTGTTTTGCTGAGCTTACACTCCTGTTCTTACTTACATCTTCACCTCTTCTCTGGCTTCTAGGACTTTCCCTTCTCTTTTCAAACAGGCTTGTGTCAAGCCTTTCCTTAAAGGACAAGTAACATTAAAAAAAAAGTAAAAAAAAAAATTGTTTCTTTTTAACGAAAAACAGTTTTAACTTTTAAATTGCAAAGCTTTTATTAAGAAATTACTTACCAATTCTTTGCATGCGCTACTCTTCAGAAATGGTGACAGGGCGACGATCCATTGTGCGATGCTCGATTTCTCCTGCCTTCTATAGGAGATAGCCAGGGAGGAGAAATCGAGCGCCGCACAATGGATCATTGCAGTTTCTGAAGAAGAGCACATGCAGAAAATAGTAATTTCTTACTAAAAGCTTTGCGATTTAAATGCTAAAACTGTCTTGATTTTTTTTGTTGTTAAAAAGGAACAATTTTTTTTTTAAATTTGTTACTGGTCCTTTAAAAAGGCCATGCTAGATGCACTCTGGTATCAAGGCCTGGGCTGGAAATCTGTAGATTCTGGCAAATGCCAGAGGAGCTGCTGAAAGATGCCATAGACAGTCACTGTTGCACCTATTTTGGATCTCATTGTGGACCTGCTCTGGGGAATCTTTAATGATTTGTATTTATTTGTATCCACTTTTGTAATGACCTCTATTTGTACTGTTTATTTAATGTTCTGCTGTACAGCACTGCATGCATTAGTAGCGCTATATACATACATACAAGAAACACCACCAGGGTCGGACTGGGGGGCCCGGGGCCCACCGGGACTGATGTACAGGGCCCCCCACCCCCCTACTAAGACGCGTCGGCTCAGCAACAGCGCCGTTCGGTGCTCATGCGCAGGTGGCGCTGCGCAGCGCCGGAAATTGTTTTTTTTTTTTGCGATCCGAAATATCTGGAGAAGGTTTCTGGCCCGGCGGGGGCCCACGAGGGTCGGGCCCACCGGGTTTTTTCTCGGTATCCCGCCGGGCCAGTCCGACACTGAACACCACTAAGGAATAACCATAAAAATTCTCCACTAAAAATGGTTGGTGCCAGTAGAAAGGATGAAAACAGAACCAGTACTACCATTAGATTTGGATTAACCATAACATTTTGGGGATGCGAAGGAGATAATAGTTTTTGAAATTACCTATGCGCCAATCCCAATTGCACCATCCTGATGATGAAAATTTACGTAAATTAATGGGAGGGGACAGGGGCGATGGAGATCATGGGGCCTAGGGCGGCCACTATGTAAATCTGGCCCTACCTACCCCTATTTCTGGTCCATGCCACAGTGTGTCATCAGCAGCTAACACTAATTTGCAAGGGCTGAAAGGAGAAGGTGTGGGACTGCTGCCTGGGGATGGTCATTAGAGGACTCATGGGTGTACAGAGGAAGCAGACCCTGCAGCTGCAGTGGTCCCAGGAGGTATAGGAGCTCTAATTCATATTGAATTTCAATAAATATTGGTGAAAAAGGTCAACATCTAGACATTTTAGGGGCATGAAAAATAATTTGCTGTGAGGACCAGTAATATCTAGTTATGCCACTGAGAGGACTATTACTAATACAAATTGTTCCACTTTTTTTAATGCCTAACCATGGATTCATCCCCGTGCCCTTGATCTTTTGAAATACAGAAATAAATAAAGCTGAGTAGGGGTGAAACCACAGAGGGAATAGACACTACAGTTGCTTGGGGTACCTAGTAGGTATAGGTGGCCTAGTGAGAAAGTGACCAATAAGTAGTGATGGGCGAATTTATTCGGCAGGCGCAAATTCGCGGCGAATTTGCGCGATTCGCCGCCAGCGAATTAATTCGCGTAAAAAAAAAACGGGCACCGGCATCAAAAACGTGCGCCGGCGCCAATAACGAGACGCTGGTGCCGTTTCGCTAATTTTTCGCCATTTCGCGAATTTTGCGCGAAATTCGCTAATTTTTCGGCAAAGCAAAACGGCACAAATTCGCCCATCACTACCAATAAGCAGTTTCTTGAAAATTGTCCCATTTCTAAGTTGAAAGGGGCATAAAATGATTTTGCTGTGGAATCCAAGACCTTGTAGTTGGGCCTCTGATGCAGAGAAAACTATTGTAATTGAACAAAACCAAAACCTAATTTGAGCTTTAGAATAACATCCCACATCTAACTGGTAACAGTGCATATAGATATTAGAAGACTCCCAGGTTTCAGGTCGGTGGATCATTTTCAGGACTGAACAAGCTGTTCCCTGTTCACTAACCCTGTACCAGTTAAAGCTTTCAAATGTTCCATTAACATTGATGATGGTTCTCCCATGTTATCCAGTACAAAGGAAAGGAACACAAATTCAAAGAGAATCTACCCCACATGACTCAAAGAGAAGGACTATAAAAAAGCCAATCTTTCTTACCCATTTCTGACATTTGCAAGGCTGAATTAGGAAACTCTGTCCATTAAATAGCCAAGCATCAAATCATATAAGACCTAAAGATCCTATATGGTGAACAACTTCATCCAAATGCTGGTGCCTAGCCCTAAGAGCATACTCATAGTACTACTGATACTTGCTACAATGAGTTATGCCAACCATGCACAGACATGCCAACCAAGCATACAAGGAGCACACTCATGGGATGAGCAGCAGAAGGCTCATCAAGGAGACTTCAGTATGTTCTTGGGCATTGTAGAAGAATTTATTTAAAGTGATATAAAATCCTCCCCCCACAGCCATAAGTGCCCACTGGACCAAGGGGCGATTTTAGCCATTATGCTGCCTGAGGCGGCTTCTTTTGCCGCCTCAGCCCCTCCCCACGGCACTCACCTTTACAGCGCCGGAGAGGGCAAGGGCGATCCATGTCGCCTAGTGCAGAGAGCGCAATTGTGCTCTCTGCACTATAAGAGCCTATAAGAGCACTATAAGAGCCAAATTTCCTGGTTGAAAACCAGAAATTTGTCTCTTAGTTACCAGGAGCAGCATTTTTGCCGCCCCTGGCAACCAGGGGGGTGCTGCCATCTGAGGCGAGTAGCTCAACTTGCCTCATTGGTGGAGTGCCCCTGACTGGGCCTCTTCCTCTGGCCCCCTCCCCACCTCCCCCCTGCACAGTGCTACACCAGAATATGTGTCCTTTCCTTTCTAGGAATACCGACCTGCACATGCAGAACAGTGCAGAGCACTGGGGCACAATGTCAGCCAGCCCGGGCCTAGGGCATAGAGCGACAAAATAGTAGGGGCAGCATGCCACCCAGCCGCTTTCCCTTGAGCACTGGCTCACCAGCGATCTGGTCCAGGCACGAATGCACAGGGAGGGGGGTATGCAAAAAACTGGCACATGCGCAGTTGAACTTGGAAAGCTACATACATTAGAGAAGGGAAAGAAGAGGATCCGGAAAATGCTGAGGCTGATGAACCCTGTGCTCTGCTGGGTTGTTTCTGCATGTGCGAATCAGGATTCCTAGAGGAAACACTTATTCTGGTGTAGCACTGTGCAGGGGGGGGGAAGCAGTGCAGACTTTTAGCTGTGGGAGGGTTTAGTTATCCTTTAATGGACTTGGTTTGATTGATACTACACTTTGCACTGTTTGATTACTACACTTTGCACTGTTTGATTACTCAGTAAAATCTTTTATATACAGGAGTTTGGGGGTGACAGCTCCTTATCTGTTGCATACTTCAAGACCTCTCCCAAAGGTTAGTTCTGGTAGCATATAAATCCAAAATTACTGACCAACTGCTGCAGTCTATGAAGGCCTGTCAAAAGGGGCCAAAGTCATTGGAATATCTCCTGGGGTATAAATCATGTGACCAAATGGAACAACAGTAATGTCTATGAATAAGTACCGTTGGCTACGAAACGTGTAAGGCAAAACATCAATTGGTCTGTATGCCTACTTTTTAATATTTATGCTTAATGAAGAATATTTTTTTAACTTTGAGAGAATTTTTGGAATATATTTTTGGACTTGATAGTTCTGGTATAACCCTGGCCCATACTTAGACCTCTAGATCAGTGATCCCCAACCAGTAGTGTAAGGAACGTACCTGGTGGTCTAGTAGGGGGGACGGCAGGGACGCCCACCGCGACGAGCGGCTTCCATTAGGCCGCAGGCACTGGCGTCTTAGGGCGCAAGCGGCGCGCTCTTGTGTGATTTAAAGGCGCAGGCGCGCTGACGTAATGACGTCAGCGCGCAATGGCGTGAAATTTAAACACTATTTAAAGCCCATTAGGGCTGTGGGACCTTGCCCGTGATAGGATTGCGTTTCCTGGTGCTTCTGAGCATTGTGCTATTCGTTGCTATATCCTGAACCTGTTTGATTCCTGTTTAGACCCCTGCCTGGCTATTTTGACAATTCTGACTTCTGGATTCTGACCCTTGCCTGATTACCGACTACCACTTCTGATTAAACCTCTGATTGACTTCCTGGTTTGACCCGTGCCTGCCTGACAACGTTTATTCTCTGCCTGCCTCGACCCGGCCTGATTTGACTACTCTTTTGCCTAACGCCTTGTACTACAATCTTCTGTCCAAAGACTTTGCTTTACAGTCGTGCCCCTCTGCCTATCCAGAACCCTCATCTTGCGCCTCTCGTTTAAGTCCAGGTGGCATCCAAGTAAGCCAAGGGCTCCTCCCGAGGCCCAAAGGCGGTCACACTACTGGTGAAGCACGAGCCGAGACCAGGGTGCCTGGTGTTTGTTCTGGTGTTGGGTGCCAACCGTGACAAGTAGTTTGTGAGCAACATGTTGCTCTCCAGCTCCTTGGATGTTGCTCCCAGTGGCCTAAAAGCAGGAGCTTATTTTTGAATTCCAGGCAAGTTTTGGTTGTATAAAAACCAGGTGGCACTGCCAAATAGAGTCTCAATGTAGGTTGACAATCCACATAGGGGCTACCAAATGGCCAATCACAGCACTTATTTGGCACCCCAAGAACATTTTTCATGCTTGTGTTGCTCCCCATCTCATTTTACTTCTGAATGTTGCTCAAGGGTTCAAAGGCTTGGGGGATCCCTGCTGTAGATGTTTCCCATTCAATGTCTTGCTCTCCCCAAAGTAACAATCACCAATTAGATTTCATATTCATGCAAATTCCCTACTCAACCAGGGTCGAACTGGCCCACCGGGACACCGGGAAAAATCCCGGTGGGCCCCAGTCCTTGTGGGCCCCTGAGTCCATTAGACCACTCGCTCCATCATGCGCTCCAGTTTTGCGCAGAAAAATTATGTTTCCCACAGCTATAAGGTCCCTCCGGGACCTAGTGGGCCCCGCTGCCACTCCATCTAGTACGGTACTAGTACTAGTAGTACCCGTATACTGCTATAGTAGCTCCACTGTACCTGCTGCACCCCGGTTGGGTTTCATTTTACCATGTGCGCCCTGATGACGTCACTCGCTGGCGCCCTTCACGTGGGTGGGGGAATCCGAGAGTGGTGGCGTCAGGGAGGGATCGGCTGTGAATGAAGCATACTGATGCGGTTCCTGGCCTTGGGGATTGATCCACTGGGATGTCGGACTGCCTGTGTGCTGCTAGCACTATTCCCTCTCACTGTTTCCTCTCAGCTGCAGCCGCATATTGCTACCTTCTTGACTACTCCTCTGTTGGTGAGCAAACAATCTGATGGGGGAGGGGAAATGGAATTTGCCTGTCTGGGCCCTGGGTGTGGAGGAAACAAGCTGCCAGTGAATGTCTTATATATATAAAAAATATAGCTATAATATTGTTCACCTACTTTATTGGTACATTCTCATCAAACCCTTCCCTAAGGTCCCAGGTTCTCTGGTGGGCCCCAGATGCCCCAGTCACTGTACTCAACTGCCCAAATTAACTCATCTTCTGTGCTCCAGAAGCCAAATTAGCCTCTAACAGACATTGTACATGTCCCATGGTCCATTGGTCACATCTATATTTACTGAGTGAGATCTGGAGTGCCTATTTGTGCCCTGGTCATCAGGAAAACTGATGAGACTGTTTATAGTTAGGGATGTAGCGAACGTCGGAAAAAAAGTTCGCAAACATATTCGCGAACTTGCGCAAAAACGCGAGCGGTTCGCGAACGGTTCGCGAACCCCATAGACTTCAATGGGAAGGCGAACTTTAACATCTAAAAAGACATTTCTGGCCAGAAAAATGATTTTAAAGTTGTTTAAAGGGTGCAACGACCTGGACAGTGGCATGCCAGAGGGGGATCAAGGGCAAAAATGTATCTGAAAAATCTGCCTGTGTGTGCTTGGAAGAGATAGTGTAGGGGAGAGCTGTTAGTGATTTCAGGGACAGATGATAGTAAGTTTGCGTGGCTAGTAATCTGCTTGATACTGCTCTGTATTGGAGGGACAGAAGTCTGCAGGGATTTGAGGGACATTTTAGCTTTAGGTAAGCTTTGCTGGCCTAGTAATCTACTGTTCTCTTTAAACAACTGCCATACGTTGACCTTATAGGCATTGTTTGCCCAGTTTTTTTGGACGCAGCCACTGAAGCACAGTTGCCAGAAAAAATATGCCATATAAATGCTGAAAATAGTAATTTTTTCGCCATACGTTGACCTTGTAGACATTGTTTGCCCAGTTTTTTTGGTTGCAGCCACTGAAGCACAGTTGCCAGAAAAATATGCCATATAAATGCTGAAATAGTCATTTTTTGCCATACGTTGACCCTTGTAGGCATTGTTTGCCCAGTTTTTTTTTGGTCGCAGCCACTGAAGCACAGTTGCCAGACAAAAATATGCCATATAAATGCTGAAAATAGTCATTTTTTGCCATATACGTTGAGTCAACGTATGGCAAAAAATGACTATTTTCAGCATTTATATGGCATATTTTTTCTGGCCTCTGTGCTTCAGTGGCTGCGGCCAAAAAACTGGGCAAACAATGCCTACAAGGTCAACGTCGTTGACCTTGTAGGCATTGTTTGCCCACGTTTTTTTGGCCGCAGCCACTGAAGGCACAGAGGCCAGAAAAATATGCCATATAAATGCTGAAAATAGTCATTTTTTTTGGTCGCAGCCACTGAAGCACAGTTGCCAGAAAAATTATGCCATATAAATGCTGAAAATATAAATTTTTTTGGTTGCAGCCACTGAAGCACAGAGGCCAGAAAAATTATGCCATATAAATGCCTGAAATATAAATTTTTTTTGGTTGCAGCCACTGAAGCACAGAGGCCAGAAAAATTATGCCAATATAAATGCAGGAAAATATGCATTTTTTTGGTTCGCAGCCACTGAAGCACAGTTGCCCAGAAAAATATTGCCATATAAATGCTGAAAATTGTCATTTTTTGCATACGTTGACCTTGTAGACATTGTTTGCCCAGTTTTTTGGTTTGCAGGGCCACTGAAGCACAGAGGGCCAGAAAAAATTAAACCAGTAGGGTTTGCACCCTAGTTTGTTAACGGTGGTGCGGAAGGAAGGAAGGACGCTCAAAGGACAGCTGTGTGTGGAGGGTCTGAGGGCCTTTGAAAGAGAAGGACAGCTGCATAGAAGGTACAGAACAAGTCCTTCCGCAGCGTGTGCAGTACCCTCCCGGGAGATGCCACCCCTCAAGTATCCATTTTAATAAAAGGTCAGGTAATCGAGACATTTTTGTGACCTATGGCGAGTTTCTCTTGCTCAAGTTACAATCCCTTCTCTGCTGGCACTGAAGGTCCTTTCTGAGTTTAGCACACTTGAGGCTGGGGCCAAGACAAGGAGGTTCATGGGCATAATTGTGATCAGCTCTGGCCACAGATAGCAGAAGCCCTGGCCACCCAGTAAAGTCCAGGGGTTCCATCGCTCTCAGATGTCGATATCTGCTCAGTTAATTGCCGAAGGTAGTCCGCCTAACCTGCCGGTCGAGCCGTTCTTTTGAGGGTGGGATGCCAGAAAGGGTTGTGGACGCCTGCCAGGTTGGACAGAAAAACATTTGCAATGTCTGACGTTACAGACTGGCCAAAGGGCTTTGTCCTTGCAGGATAGCACGCGTCGTGGCAGGATTACTGGCACCTCTGCGGCTGGAATGTTGATGAGTTCCTGAAGTGACATTCACCTTTAAAAGCCATTGTACAACATGTTTGCAGGCTGGTTTGGTAAATGCCGAGATGCCCCAGCGGGGACACAATCTCTCTAGGGAAGGCCAGGGCCATTTACTGACAGGGGCACAACCCACACTATAAAATTTATAATGGTGCCTAAGAAAAGAGTGCGCTCCAATCCATAAATAGAATGCAGCAACTACAATACACTTAAGTACCATAAAGCATTAAATGAAAGTCTAGAAGAAAAAAAATCTCGTTCAAAATTTCACAACTTTAATATGAATGGGTGGGTGGGCTCTGAAAAGAGCCTTTGGGTATAAGATTGATGGGCAATAGAAGATTTAGCCTCCGAAGGCGTAGAGAGTGCGGCCCTGGCGCTTGAGAGCGTACACCACATCCATGGCGGTAACGGTCTTCCTCTTGGCGTGTTCTGTGTAGGTGACAGCGTCTCGAATAACATTTTCTAGAAAAACCTTGAGAACGCCACGAGTCTCTCGTAGATAAGACCTGAGATGCGCTTGACTCCCCCTCTCCGGGCCAGGCGGCGGATGGCGGGTTTAGTGATGCCCTGAATGTTATCCCCGCAACACCTTCCTGTGCCGCTTAGCACCTCCTTTCCCTAAGCCCTTTCCGCGTCCAGACATGATCACTAAATATGCGTTCTGTACAAACTGCCTCGTCACTCACATAACTACACCTTATATAGCACTAAAGTCGACCTGATAGGAACTAGACATTTGGGCGGGGCTAATAACGCTTCCGTGTAGTTAGATTTTATTTCTGTTTTCCACTCCCGTCAGTAATAAACATTTAGAATATGTAGAAATCTTCCGCAATGTGTGTCATTTGCTATTTAGGCTTTAACCGAAATAATGAATCTCATCCAATGATAAACACATTGTCATGTTGTATCATTGAAAGGTTGGGGAATCAACGATGTGTCAATTGTATTCTAGTTTTTATTCTCTAACTATATCGCTTATTAACAGATTCTTATGAACCTCAACCAACTGCGAATTTCCAGTGTTACTTTGGGGCAATACAAATTCAATTTCATTCATAGAATGCCGGAAGAAATTTAAGAAGCAATATTTACAATTTACAAGATAATGATTTTAAGTTTTAAATTTGCCCACTGGTACACGATTACAAATTTCTGTCCTATTGGCTACCTTAAAAATATTGTTGACCTCCTATTGGCCCATTTGAAGTTCTTGGTGATATCTGAATTTCAATCTTTGTAAGTGACTCATCGTCTCTGACGAGCTTAATACTGTAAACAAATCTGCGAGATGTATTCGTTTATCTAATTAATCTATATTTTTTAGGTGTAATAATCAGTACGATTGCCCAAGTGCCCAAACACTTTTTTTAATGTGCATGTGACACTAGGTGGCGCTGATAATACTTAGATCAATCTACCACAACATCGCTCAGACCGGCCTCTGCTCCTTGGTTCGGTTGCTAATATGATATGTTACATTCACGGGAAGGATGTCCGTACAGAAATGTCACATTCTACCGATTATACAGCGGGACTGATGGGTTTTAGCACTGGGGTCGACGACTATTACAATGTAAATACTTGAAAAACGAGGATGCCACAATAAAAGTTGCAGGTCTAGAAGTTTGGTTAGATATAACGCAGATGTTCGTATTAGCCTTATGTTTGTGGATAACTGAGCGAGATATCGTGGCAAGTTTGAAATTGCTACCACATTATATAAGGGGGAGATTGCAGAAACAAACAAAAGCATTAATGATGCCGGTACCACAGCTGTTGCCGCTGTTCGAAATTGGTTCTACACAAGGATCTCACGGGCTTCCCCGAATGAACAGATATTGGAGCGTTCAACTCATTTAATTTGGTGGCTCTGAAAAGAGCCTTTGTGTTTAGTAAGAAAAGTCGCAACTGTATCTAAGCTCTCTCGCCTCGGATCCTGCGGGCCAGCTGGATGTCCTTGGGCATGATGGTGACCCTCTTGGCGTGGATGGCGCACAGGTTGGTGTCCTCAAACAAGCCGACCAGATAAGCCTCGCTGGCCTCCTGCAGAGCCATGACTGCCGAGCTCTGGAAACGCAGGTCGGTCTTGAAATCCTGAGCGATCTCACGAAACCAGGCGCTGGAAAGGCAATTTGCGAATCAGCAGCTCAGTGGATTTCTGGTAACGTCGGATTTCTCGGAGAGCGACAGTACCTGGGCGGTAACGATGCGGCTTCTTGACACCCCCAGTGGCCGGAGCGCTCTTCCTGGCTGCCTTAGTGGCCAACTGTTTGCGAGGAGCCTTCCCTCCGGTGGACTTGCCGGGCGGTCTGTTTGTACGAGCCATAGCTATACAATGCAACAAAAAATGTTATGAAGCGAATGGTTTCGTGCCTCTCTATTTATACACAGTCTCTCGTTTTTGATTGGAAGGCTATAACATCGAATGTGAGAGCCCGCTCTAAATACTCCCATTTGATTTGCTGATCAATAACCAGTCGTTCTGTGACGTAATTATACCCTGGCGGAAGGCTAGAATTCAAATTTAAAAGAGCCCGCTCTAAATCTTCTTCTTTGATTTGCTAATAAGGAACTTGAAAGTCATGTAAATCACAATTCCTTTTGGACCAGTGAAAAAACCCTGCCATAGCCAGCCCGCCAAAAATAATCTCAATCTCACGCAGGGGAACATTTCAGTTTAAAACAATTGAACATAAATAGATCATACCTCAATAAACGAACATTGATTGGCACCTTCAAAATCCAATCATAACGCATGGATTCAATTATCAAAATAAAGACGTAAGTTTTATTCCAGGAAGTCATTAAAACTTTCCAAAATCAGCCGTGGGTAGAGCAAGAGAAGGATATAAATGTATCCAGTACAAGTCCCTTCCGTTCATATACAGTTGTATCCAATATTAATAGAGAGAAAGTGAGAGTTTGGCATCCGGCTCAGATAAAAGGGGGGAGGGGAGACTGGGATCATTCGCATTCCCAGGGTGCTTCAACCCAATCCCCAAAGGAAAGTAGAAATTGAGCACAGTAAGTGGGGTCTGAGTTGTTAAATGTACAGCTTTATGACACAAAATCGGCCTATATTAGTCTTAGAAACATCCAGCTGGATTTCACAATCATTTATAAAAAGCACAGCAGGAAACCCGAAGCATTTTGGAAAGCATTGGAAGTACTTATGTGAAATAGGTGCAATTGGCCACACGGTGGCAGTGTAATACTGTAAATTTGCGCAGTGAGTTGCGTGTGATACAAATATAAGTGGAAAATGGAGCGGAGGTCCAAAAGTATAATTTGATGGGAGATTCAGGTGATGATACTGGAAACCCTTCCCGTGAGATAATTAAGCCATTCATACAGTATTAGCTGTTTTAATGGAGGAAGTGGTGGCTCTGAAAAGAGCCTTTGGTGGGACGAGCAGGGGTTGCGGGCACATTATTTCTTAGGCGCAGGCTTCTTGGCTTTAGCCGCTTTGGGTTTGGCGACTTTGGCCTTTGCTGGGCTCTTGGCAGTTTTGGGCTTGGTGGCCTTTTTAGCGGGACTCTTGGCCACCTTCTTGGCTTTAACAGCCTTCGGTTTCTTGGGGCTTTTGGCGGCCTTTGCCGGTTTCTTCACCTTCTTGGGGCTCTTTGCTGCTGCCGAGACCTTCTTGGGCTTTTTCGGGGACTTGGGCGCCTTCTTTGCCCCGGCTGCTGGTTTCTTGGCTTTGAGCGCCGCGGGCTTCTTCTTGGCCACCGCCTTGTCCTGGTCCCTCCAGTTGCTTCTTGTTGAGCTTGAAGGATCCGGAGGCTCCGGTGCCTTTGACTTGGGTGAGAGTCCCCTTAGTGACCAAGGCCTTGAGAGCCAGCTTGAGGCGGCTGTTGTTCTTGTCCACATCGTAGCCTCCGGCAGCCAGAGCCCTCTTGAGAGCGGCCAGGGACACCCCGCTGCGCTCCTTAGAGGCGGACACGGCTTTGACGATCAGCTCAGACGCGCTGGGCCCGGAGGGTTTCTTGGCTTTTGCGCCTCCCGCTACTTTCTTCGGCTGCTGCTTCTTTGTCTTCTTGGCAGCGGCTGGTTCTGCCGGGGGAGCAACAGGAGCGGACTCAGTTGTAGCTGCCATTCTCGATCCAATTCACTCACACGAGCTGCCTAAAATCGAATATCTTTAGTTTCCCGACCTCCTTATATTCAGCTTTTCCGGATCGCTGATTGGTCAGCTCTCAGAGTTCGACTTTAGTTCTTATTGGGTGATTATACAAACCCCGCCCATGTATTGTCGCTTGTGGAAGTTTTGGGGCATATATCGGTCTGTGTTTCCAGAGTCTGAAAAATGGGGGGTTTCTCTTCTCTCTGATGATAAATGCGCCCAGTTTGTGTGGGATCCTGTTCCCTAGTATATGCCCGTGCCCACTAAAGGGCTTATTTGGTCGCTGGTTACAGAGATTGGCCGGAACAGCTCAGGTTTATTCAGGATTCTCCCTGGAAATATTCCGGTTCTTTTCGTGGGCTCATTTCTTTCATATTTGTATCATGTTCCATAAATTCTTTCTCTTCCACCTTCCCCCCAGAGATAGAGGAGCCCCCCGGGTACAATATGGGCAGATGTGGTTGAGAGGGGAGGCAATAAGGGGAATGTGTGGGCTCCGGACTTCCAGACAAGTAACACAGTGCAGGAGGCTTTGCTGTGGGATCTGGAGTGCAGCACTCAGGGGAGGGTCCCACTCACTGCACTGGATTTATTTTGTTCTTACATTATAGATCAAGGATCCCCAACCTTTTCAACCTCTGAGCTACATTCAAACGTAATTAGAATTTGGAGAGCAACAGAAGCATTCAAAAAAGTTAGTTCACATAGGGGCTACCAGTAGTGTCAGCCCACAGGAAGCTTATTTTTGCAGTTCAGCAGGTTTTTATTCAACCAAAACTTGTCTTCAAGCCTGGAATGAAAAAATAAGCGCCTGCTGTGAGGCCACTGACCACAACATACAAGGGGCTGATGAGCAACATTTTGCTCATGAGCCACCGGTTGGCTGCCACTGTTAGAGAAACTGAGCCCTCACTGCTCCCCATCATGGGTACAGGGGGAAGGGACATTAGAATGCTCTGCCCAGAACACAGAATAAATGTGTTTTGGGCAGTACTATGTGGGGTTCCAAAAACACTTGCACATTCCAGTAAAGAGGAACTGTTTTCCAGAGTTCAAAGCTAATTAATTAACTTGTGAGAAATGTGTCAGAAACGTGCCTGAAATCTCAGATTGGGCATTGGCGTGTAGTGGTTAGAGAGAAATATTTTGGCTAAAACAAGTAGGGACTGGTTCTCTCACAGAACAGTGGTGTCTGTTTTTCCTTGGCATTGATACCTCCAGATGGGACAGGAGCCAGAATTATGCAGAAGAGGCACATGCCTAGAGCAAAATAGTGTGGGACACTAGTCACATAGCTCTTCTCCCTAGTTGTAGCCCAACTGTATGTTTGGCCATCAGAACAGTGACGCACCAGTTGCAGTTCGAGTTGGCTGGGATGGATGAGAAGCAGAGTTTTATATGGTGTTGGTTATGTGATGAGGGGGTGGCACTTGGAGGCCAATGATTGCCTTGGGTGCCCTTACCTTTTGGCCTGGCACTGATTGCAAAACAGAAGGGGGCATATTTAGTTAGTATTCTGCAGTGTGCCCGAGTTCGGTAGTTAAACTCCCAGGTAATTACCACATCTGGACACACGGACAATGCTCAAACTCAGAATTTAATGAAAGGTGAACCAAACGGCAGTTTAGCAAAAAAGCAATCACACAGGTCCGAACAGTGGCTCTGTGTCTTTACACTGTGTAATACAATTTTATATCAAAATCAAAACATCAACATTTTTTATTACGTAACATATTTTATTCAATTTCATAGGTTAGTACATCACATATTTAATTATTTCTTTTTTTCTCATTGGTGTTTTTATACAGACATAATATCAGTGCCTAAAAGAAATTAAAAAAAAGAAATTGCAGACTTATAATATCATATAGACACTGAACTGTTTTCATTAACAGTGCTTCAATGTCCAGATAATAACCACATACCACAGCAAACACTTTCTGTTCCTATTTTCAAAATTAAAGTGATTCTGACACTAAAAAACGACTTTTTAAAATATGAATGTACATTAAAAGTTACCTATAGGTCTTGTTGATCATTTTTTCCTGAGAAGTTTGGTTATCTAAGTTAGTTGAAGTTTCTAAACCTGACTGTTTTGCCAACCTGACTGTCCCATCTCAGTCAGAGTTTCTAATGCTAACGGACTCCTGCTGCACAAATATGGCAGCCCCCTCATAGAGGAACATGGGGCATCAGACAGGTAATGTAAAAGCAGTGGACAAATACTTTATGGCAAAGTTATAAGTAGCTTTCAAAGGCAATATTATGACAGATGTAAAAAAGAGTTTCATTTCTGGTGTCAGTATCTCTTTAATGCAATATCATAATTCAGCAGTATTAAGACTTAACTCTATAATAGCAAGCATAAGCAGCTTGACCTGTCTTTGAGGCCTGTTGCTTATTTTTTGATCTTAACAGTACGCTGGCTGCATCCACACTTGTGAAGGTGACGGCATGCCCTGCTCTTCATATTCCATTGAAATGGCCTTGATGATTCAGCTGCTCAGAGCTCTTTCTGCCACTTCTGATGGTAAGGAAGGTAAAACAATGGGTTCATTTAGATGAAAAATGAGACAGGTCTTAAAACGACCATTTTCTTTCATGAAAAAGGTTGATTCTGCTCAATGTTATCTGCCAAAATATGGCAACGTCCATTGCACAGAGCACCAGTGGGACCAATTTAAAGGGATCCTGTCATCAGAAAACATGTTTTTTTCAAAACGCATCAGTTAATAGTGCTACTCCAGTAGAATTCTGCACTGAAATCCATTTCTCAAAAGAGCAAACAGATTTTTTTATATTCAATGTTGAAATCTGACATGGGGCTAGACATTTTGCAAATTCCCCAGCTGCTCCTGGTCATGTGACTTGTGCCTGCACTTTAGGAGAGAAATGCTGCTGTTAGGAGAGAAATGCTGCTGTTTTTCCTCCTCAATGTAACTGAATGTGTCTCAGTGGGACATGGGTTTTTACTATTGAGTGTTGTTCTTAGATCTACCAGGCAGCTGTTATCTTGTGTTAGGGAGCTGTTATCTGGTTACCTTCCCATTGTTCTTTTGTTTGGCTGCTGGGGGGGAAAAGGGAGGGGGTGAGATCACTCCAACTTGCAGTACAGCAGTAAAGAGTGATTGAAGTTTATCAGAGCACAAGTCACATGACTTGGGGCAGCTGGGAAATTGACAATAACTGAATATAAAAAAATCTGTTTGCTCTTTTGAGAAATAGATTTCAGTGCAGAATTCTGCTGGAGCAGCACTATTAACAGATTCATTTTGAAAAAAATTTTTTTTCCCATGACAGTATCCCTTTAATTAAAAGCAATCCTTTACTGGTAGTGTTTAAAACACGGAGATCTTATGAATATATCCCAGTAAAGCTATAGCTTTTGAAAAAGTGGCTTATAGCCACGAAACACGTCAAGCGTGTTATACTAGGATATGTTCATAAGATCTCCATGTTTTAAACACTACCAGTAAAGGACTGTTTTTAATTAAATTGGTCCCTCTGGTGCTCCGTGCAATGGACTTGCTAATATTGGATGATGCTTGGCTGTACGTTGTAGCACGGCATGAGGCGAGATCTGTGAGTGCTCCTGTTTTTTATTATCTACCAAAATAGCCATAGCTTTTGATACAGAGGCAGCTGTGACAGCAGGTTTACACATGGTCCCTTCCATATAAGTATCCTTTAACTCCATCCATCTATCCATAGGATATTTTAAGGATGAAATGTTGCCAATTGGAAGAGCCACTGGAGATTGCCAGTTGGTGAGTTCTCCCAGACCTCTAGGTAATCCTGAGGAAAGGGTGTATATTAGAAACCTCGGTGTTGATGGGAACAAGAATGAACTGGAGCAAGCTTCTGACTATTATCCGCCTTTGCGTCATATATGGATTCCAAGAAAGCCCCCTGGATTTGCTTTTGTACATTTTTAAACTCACTATAATGCAGATGCAAAAGTACAAGGACTTCATGAAAAGACTCCATGGGCAACTGTGTTAAAGATGAATTCTCCAGAGGAGGAAATTGGAACCATATTCCAATTTCCCTTTCTATTCTCTGCCCTGGTGGCTCAGACTGTTGATACAATGAATGCCAAAGTAAGCCAGCTGATTAACAGACCTGATCTAAAACTTTCGCAACGTTGTTTAAAGTAACAACTTGAAGTTAGGGAAATGTTGCTTTCAATAGCAATTGTTTTTACAAATAACTTTAAATGCACTGAAGATTTTTTAAATAAATATATATTGGAACCTTCTAAATCTACTAGTTTCAACCTGAGACGGTTATTCCTTAATTTACAGCTAAAACATGAAAATCTGGGCTCCAGGCTAGTGGTTTCACTAGACACGGCTAAGGCATTTGACTCAGTGGAATGGCCATATCTATGGGAGGTACTGACTAGAATTGGGTTTGGTAGGGGGGCGTGGCTTGCCGCCGAGAGTAATGGCCGCATGTTAGGGGAGCTCTGACAGTCTGCCGTCGGTTGAGGCCTGATACGCACGGTATATCATGGGGAAAACTGGCAAAACAAGAGCGGAGAAGGAACAGACACCAATGCGGAGGCAAACTTCGGCACAACAGGATTTAGCACCGCTGTTTGTGAAGAAAAAGCCGGACCGCGCGGCTTCCAAAATGGCGCCGATGGCGGCGGCCAGAGAAGCGTATGCGGAGGCAGAGAGGGATACCACTGAACCGGAGAGTGATGCGGAAGAGGAGGCAAATATCCGCTCTTACCTGGCTAACCTCCCATCTCGTTCAGAGCTTAAGTCCATGCTTCAGGAGGTCACTGCTTCGCTAAAGGAGGAACTGCAGGAAATAAAACGTGACATGGTAAGCATTGTGTCTCGTACTGATGACATTGAAACTAATCAAAACAAACTGCTCCATAATGAAAAGCTTTTCCATACCCAGTTGACTGCCCAGGCTCGCATCATTACCGATATGCAGAGGCAATTGGAAGATAGCGAGAATAGGAGCAGGCGCAATAATATAAGGGTTCGAGGCCTCCCTGAAACTGTACTCTCGGATGAGATCCGGCCTGCACTATTACAAATTTTTAATGGCATTTTATCAAGGGATGCAGGAACGGACATTGCTATAGAAAGGGCCCATAGGGTCCAGAAACCGAAGGCTGCCCCATTAAATGCCCCACGAGACGTGTTGTGCTGCTTAAATAGTTTCAAACTTAAAGAGGATATCATCCAAAAGGCGAAGGATATGGACGGTTTGACCTATGAGGACAATGCAATAAAATTGTTTCAAGATGTGTCTCGTTCTACGTTAATGAAACGAAAAGCTTTGAGACCATTAACAGATGTTCTCAGGGAAAGGAGCATTGCCTATCGATGGGGGTTTCCATTTGCCTTGATGGTGTCGAAAGATGGCACCCAAACTGCTCTGCGAGTTCCAGAGGATACCCCTCACTTCTTGAGAAGGCTGCAACTTCCTCCAATACAACTCCCGGGCTGGTCTACAGAAACTACAGGGGCTCAAGCACCAGATTTTGAGTTGGAGGGAAGATGGTCGTCCCAACGTACCCCCAGACAGACCCCGAGGACGCCGAGGAACATGTCTTCTAGAGAGAGATTCGCCTCTCCTACTGCACCTCCTCACTGAGAGAGGGCCTCTCCTTTTTGTCTACGGTTTCTACGCCTCTTCGGAGGTATGTCGGCAGAACGCTGTTATTGAGGTTGCTCTCTTCATTGGACCTATGAGGACTTTCTATGGCTCTCCTGGTTGATAAGTCTATGTTTTGTTTATTATTTTTGTTTTTATTGAAATGTTCTTTATGTACGTGATTTTTTGCCTTGGTTTTTTCCACTCAGTTTTAGCGTTTAGGCTGTCGGGCCTGCCGACGGTCAGGCTTACCACGTGTTTTCTTGACAGTCTAGTCCAGTTTCCTCTCGACTGACAAGTTCTCCCCCCCAGTTATAATGGCCAACAGAATTGATAACCAGACTTGGGTTATTTTCATACCCACCTCTGGTTCGGCCAGTTGGGAACGGTTTGTTTCCCATAATTTTCACCCGATTTCTCCTCCCCCCTCTTTTGTCCTTCCTTCTGGGATAAGGGTAATAGTGAGTAATATACCTGACTCTATGTTTTTTTGGACCTTGTGTACATTTGGTAACTTTGATCCAACAACTTATGTCTTCTAGCATGGATTGTACAATTATTAGTTACAATGTTAACGGTATGAACGAGCCCATTAAACGTTCACAAATTTTGCATGAATGTAAGAGATTAGGAGCTCAGATTGCTCTAATTCAGGAAACCCATTTTAAGGACAATAAAGTCCCCCAGTTTTCCTCCAAATACTACACTAGAATGTTTACTAGCAACAATCCGGTGAAAAAAAGCACAGGCGTGATGACGCTGATCCACAAGGACTTGCCGTTTGTGCTTATCGATCAGAAAAAAGATTCTGAAGGCAGATACTTGTTGTTAAAGGGTAAAGTGGCTGACTCAACAATTACTATAGCTAATGTTTATGCCCCCAACTCTGATCAGGTGAACTTTTTATGTCATTTTCTTTCCACCTTATCTTCATTTGCTGAAGGTGTTATTTACTTAGGAGGCGATTTAAATGTTCCACTCAACCCTTTGTCTGATACTTCCAACAAAAAATGTCATATTTCCTATAAAGGCCTTAAAAAGGTGAAGAAAGCCTTAATGGATCTACAATTAGTAGATATCTGGAGGTGCCTTAATGCTCACTGTATAGATTTCTCCCACTATTCGAAAACATATTCATGTTATTCCAGGATAGATTATATCTTTATATCTCATAAATGGCTTCAGTTTTGTCAGGCTGCTAATATCGCTCAGGGAACTCTCTCTGACCACTCGCCAGTAGTGGTACACATGTCTATTCCGAATACCACTAAAACGGAGTTTAATTGGAGATTCAATAGTACAATGCTGTTAAATGACACCACAAAGGCACAAATACGTTCTATGATAGAGAACTTCTTTTTAGATAATGATGTTCCGGGAACAAATCCTGCAATATTGTGGGAAACTCATAAGTGTGTGTTGCGGGGTCATCTCATAGCATTATGTACGAAGCTTAAGAAGGAAAGAGAGAAGACTGTACATACTTTATTGAAAGAGATTGCTATTTTGGAACAATCTCACAAGCAAACCATTGCTGTTGATACGCTGAAGGTATTAGAAGGTAAACGGCTACTACTGAAATCTACCCTAGACCATTATTCCTACAGGGCCTATCTTAGATGTAAGCAAAGGACATATGATTTGGGAGATAAGAGCACTAAACACTTTGCCAATATTTTAAAGAGATTGGAACCAAATACTTTTATCTCTTCCATTAAAGGGAATGACCAAAAAACATACTTTTCGACTCCCCGGAATTGCTCAGTGCTTCCATCAGTTTTACCAGTCCCTCTATAAATTACATGACTCTAGCCCACCAGTCTCTTTACGGTCTGACATAGAGAAATTTATACAGGAGGCCAATCTCCCACAGTTAACGCTACCACAATGCCATCGAATTGATGCACCCTTTACTGTTACAGAGATAGAGGAGACTTTAAAATCCATTCCGACGAATAAAAGTCCTGGTCCAGATGGTTATAATTCATTATACTACAAAGTTTTCTCTGCAGAATTACTTCCCTATATGCATAGGTATTTCAATGCGATAGACAGTGGTAGCCAATTCCCAGCTCAAGCCAAAGAAGCTCACATTACAGTGATACATAAACAAGGGAAAGACCCACAGAGTTGTGGGAGTTATAGGCCTATTTCCCTCATCAACGTAGACCTAAAAATATTTGCTAAAATTGTAGCTAATAGGCTAAAGACTGAGTTGGCGCACCTGATACACCCAGACCAATCGGGTTTTGTCCCGAAAAGGGAGGGAAAGGATAACACCTATAAAATGTTCTCCCTCATGCATTATGCCAAATTGAAACAGATCCCTGCCATGCTTTTAACTATTGACGCCGAAAAGGCATTTGATAGGATTTCCTGGGAGTTTCTGTATCAGACGTTAATAGGATTTGGATTTAGTATCACAACAATTAATAGAATATTTGCCTTATACTCCGAACCCACTGCCAGAGTCCGCATCAATGGCACCCTCTCTCCCAAGATTAGCATCCATAATGGTACACGACAAGGCTGCCCTCTCTCCCCTGTGTTATTCGTTCTGGTTATGGAAACTATGTTGGCTACTATAAGAAACAATAATGATATCTCAGGACTGGTTGTGGGAACTACCGAACATAAATTATCTGCTTTTGCAGACGATCTTCTGTTATTTATAACTAGACCTATTATTTCTCTCCCAAATCTTATGGTTTTGTTTTCACGGTTTGGGAAACTTTCAAATTTTAAAGTAAATGCCAGTAAATCGGAAGCGCTGAATATTAACTTACCCAGCCCCTGTAAGACACTAATTAAACACAAATTTCCCTTTCACTGGCCCACAGGTGGAATAAAATACTTAGGTGTGCAGATAACTTCGGATCTTTCCTTATTGTACCAGACTAATTTCCCGCCTTTACTTACCAAATTAACCAAACAGCTACTTTCCTGGAAGACATTAGGACTTACCTGGTTTGGAAAAATCCAGGCTATCAAAATGTCTATCATGCCGCAAATTTTGTACTACTTCCAAACCTTACCGATCAAAATACCCAAACAATTTTTCTCTAAATTACGAGGTCTGTTTAATAAATTTATCTGGGATTATAAGACTCCGAGAATTAAATTTGATACCCTTACCTTGCCTAAGGACAAGGGCGGAGTGGCACTACCAGATCCATACTTATATTATGTCTCAGTGCACTTGGTCAGAACGCTTCATTGGTGTCTGAAAACTAATACGAAGAAATGGGTTGAGGTTGAACAAGCTATGATAGACTTCCCCCTTGGTAATATACTATGGGCTCAGAATGTTAATATCCCTAGGGTCCTCGTCTCTCATCCTACTATATCGGCAACTATGGAGGTATGGTTTAAACAGAGGCGGTCTTCTAACCTTATGTCTCAGTTGCCTAAACTACAACCTCTTCTACTCAACCCTGATTTCCCTCCGAGTTTGGATCCTCAAGCATTTGGTAGATGGGGTTTACTTGGTGACAGGGAAACCAAACTGACGGATTTTTACAGGGATGGTAAGATAGTTTCCCTGGCTTTGATACAGAGATTATGGGGTAAGCACCCTAGGGATCAATGGTGCTATACTCAATTACACCATTATTTGGATACTCTAGACAAACAAGCAATTGATGACCACCCTACTATGTGGGAAAATTTATTGGAAACTAACAACCTCCCATCTCGCCCACTCTCTCTTTCGTACAAGATATTGCAGCATGGTAAAACCTTACTCCAACCTAACTATTTTGATTCCTGGGAACAGGAACTGGAGGTCGTACTATCTCAGCCAGTGAGAAGACAGATATTAGTGAGGTTGCATAAATCTTCCAGGGCGGTCAGGGTCCGTGAGATGCTGTACAAGCTTACTACCCGGTGGTACTACGTACCGACGAAATTACATAGGCTTTTCCCAGGTACTTCTCGACTATGTTGGAGGTGTAACTCAGACTCAGGTTCTTTTAAACATATTTGGTTTACCTGCCCTTCCATTACCTCCTTCTGGGAAAAGGTATGTTCAGCCATTCATACTATTACGGGGACAAATTTGCATCACCTAGATGTACCCCTGTTACTGTTTGGTATTGATCTCCACAATCTGACTTGGATGACTGATAAGCTCTCTCGATATCTGGTTCAAGCAGCATTAGCTTTAATTCCGAAAAACTGGAAATCGCCAACTTCCCCTTCAGTAGTTGAGTGGCTGAACTTATCAGAAGAAACCAGGAAAATGGAGGAGATAACTAGCTTACTTAATAATACCACTGATCAATATAAAAAGGTATGGGAGCCCTGGGTGACATATTTGGGCAGAAATGGATAAAGCCCCCGAATGGACTTCTCTAGGAACATTTAGTGGCTTGAGTTCGGGCGTCCTATATGTATGGTTTACTGTGGTTTCTACAAGGTCTCAAGCTCTCACTTTATTGGTACTACGTTCACTTGGTCCGGACAATGAGATGTAACTTGCTATTTACCCTGTACTGCTTGTATTTGATATGTCAATATTGTTTTGCCCTTCCCTGGTCCCCCCCCTTTTTCTCTTTCTGTATCCTTTTCCCCCCTCTTTTTGAAAATCAATAAATAAAGATTTGAAAAAAAAAAAGAATTGGGTTTGGTCCTTCTTTCACGAAGTGGCTTAAGCTGATGTATAGCGAACCAAGGGCATCCATCAGGGTTAACGGCATTGCTTCATCACCATTTCACCTTACAAGAGGTACTCGCCAAGGGTGCCCCCTGTCCCCGCTAATTTTCGCGTTAGCTATTGAACCCATGGCCATAGCAATCAGGAATTCCCCAAGAGTAAAGGGACTCATATATAAAACAATTGAGGAGAAGATCTCCTTATATGCGGACGATACGCTGCTATAATTGGCAGACCCGCACGATTCACTCGCCACTGTTCTCGGAATTGTTAAGAGATTTGGTAGGTTGGGACAAGTCCATAATCTTTCCCCTTGACGGACAACTCCCGACAGAGATGGACTCGGACTGTAGTCTTAAAGTGACAGATAATTTTAAGTACCTAGGGATAATGATACACAAAGACCCAACACTATTTTTACAGCATAATTTATACACCTTACATCGCAAATTTAAGGATACACTTGCACACTGGACTAAGCTTCCTCTCACTCTAATAGGCAGAATAAACATATGTAAAATGATTTATCTTCCTAAATTTCTGTATATACTAAGTAATACCCCCTGCCACATACCTAAGAAAGTCCTACATGAAATAGACGGCACGCAATCTGAATTCATTTGGGGAAATAAAACACCCACGTTGTTCAGAGGCACTCTCAATGCCCCACAAGACCAGCTGGGATTGACCTCTCCCAATTATGAGCTGTACTACCTTGCCTCCCAGGCTTATCATGCAGCCAGTTGGAAAGTGTTTGACGCAGACAACCCAGCATCCATAATAGAGGCACTATTTCTCACTTCTGTGGAAAGCCTTCACAATGCTTTATATAGGACTCAAAAGGATATTGGCCCTTTACTACCTGTTATGGATGCCACTAAGAGAGCTTGGGACGCAATGGTGCAGCTCACTAAGGCTAACACCACACTATCTCCAGATGCACCTTTATGGGCTAACAGTCACCACACTATCTCCAGATGCACCTTTATGGGCTAACAGTAATTACTCACACTTAGCTGCATTTTTAGAAGTGGGAATTTGGACTAAGTTAGGGCTAAAGCGGTTGTCCCAAGTATACACTGATGGGAGTCTTCACACACTGGCTACATTTCGTCAGACCCTCTCTCTGCCTGATTTATCCGAATTCAGATACAACCAAATCAGCCATCTTTGCTCAACACAATTTCCAACTCCTCCTCTGCAACTACAGTACACGGGGTTAGAAGAATTAGTTTCTCAGCCCACCAAGACGAAACTCCTCTCCAATACCTACAAACACTTAATTTCCAATAGATATGATCCCCGACCCAGAGTGAAATATAAGTGGGAGAGCAGCGGGGTTGTTGTGGACCCAGATGATTGGGAAGAAATCATAGACAATCTTTATATTCCTTTGGTGAGTGTTAGAGACAAACTTATACAATTCCGGATCATACACCAAACATACCTCACTCCGCAGAAACTGTATACTATGGGGAGGGTGGCTTCACCCGGCTGTCCAAGATGTGGTGCTTCTGTTGCCAATTTTATGCATTTAATGTGGGAGTGTCCAGTGATACTCAGATATTGAAGGGCAATTGTGAGCTTTATGGCTACGGAACTGGAACTTCCCCAAATACTTAGCCCTGCTACCTGTCTTCTGGGTATCCTGGACTCCGTGATACCCAGAGTAAATACTAGATGTCTGATGAGGCTGCTCCTCTTTTACTCAAAAAAATTGGTTGCCCTGCATTGGATGGGCCCAATGCCACCGACATTGAGCAGATGGATTGGACTAATCAATTCGCAATTGGAACTGTACAAACTCACGTATCTAGCCCGAGGATGCCCAAAGAAATTTGAAAGTATATGGAAACCTTGGCTCGAGTCACCAGCCACATCAACTAACCAATGAACATCAATTTACAGCCATACTTCCCACCCTTCCCCCTTCTTTTCCTTTTCTATCTAGCTTCTCTTCCCTCTATCTTCTTTAAGTTGTAAAATTCAATAAAAATTAACCTTTAAAAAAAAAAATATATATATTGGAAAGTTGCTTAGAATGGTGTTTTTTTTATAAGCCAACTTTTTTTTTGGAGTTGACTTGCCCTATAGGAAACGTCCCCACATGCTTTAATAATGGTAAGGGCACATGGTACAGTATGTATCACCTGCAATAAATATTTGCTACTGGGGAGACAAAATGTCCCTTCCCCCCTTATTTCCTTCCCAGTGCCTAAAATGCAAATCATCAGCACATGTCTGGACTGTGAGGCCCTTGCATTTCAAGTACACAGAGGACTCAAACATCCCCCCAACATGTTCGGGGAAAACGAGGGAATCTGCAGCGCAGTGGTAAAGAGTCTCTTAGTGCTTCCATCTAGACAGTGACTGATTCATCAATGGTGGTAAGAAAGTAACCAGTCTCTTTACAGTTGCACGCCGTTAAGCAGCAATATATCTAGTCCCACACTTGTATATTGCAACAAGGTTTCCCGCTTGACTCTTGTAACAAGGTAACTAAAGTAACAATAAAAACAACCAGCAACTCGCTGTAAGCAAAGTCAGAAATCTCAAGGATTTCTACTGACTATCATCAATTAATAACAGATTTTCCCAAATTCACAGAACACAGACTTCAACAACCTAACAAAAACCTGTAGATTAGGCAGAGAGATCAGGTGATCCTGAGCTATAAGAAACCTCTTCTGGAATAGGATTGGCTGCCAAACCAGAAGGCAAAGTAACCATTTGTTGCCTGGAAAACAACCCCTAACAGGCCTATATGTGGACATTGAACTTAGGTGAGAGGAGAAACCCTTTAATAAATTGTCTGTAACAATTGGCAAAGCCAATAAATCTTTGTATGGCCCTTGTGTAGTTAAATAGGGACCAGTCCTGTAACAGCCACTGAAGTCTCTCTGGCCTCTAACAGACCTATATTTGGACCTATAACTTAGGTCTTCAGTGTCTTTTATTCATTCATTTATTTTGATATGATGACATCACTACATGCCGCACAAGTGTCACATTGTGCCTATGGGTGCCACCATGTTGAAGCCAAATCGTTCCTGATAGTACCCCCTCCCCCACCCCAGGGGGCCCATCTGACCACCAAGACAAGGTTTGTTTGTAAATGTCCGTAGAACTCCTGCACAAAACGTGGAGCATGGACATCAGAGTGTTTAACCCAAGAAAATTCCTCAGACCCAAACCATTTCCACTGAATTAAATACTATAAAGAGGCTCAGGAAATTCTTGGGTCCAGGATTTTCTCCACTTCATAATCTTCCTGACCATCAATGTTGATTGGAGTTTATGGAGGTTGTCTAGGGATGAAATTGTTAGAGATTGTAGACTTTATGAGAGATACATGGAATACCATAGGGATGCACATTTCAGGAAGAAGTTGGAGTCAGAAGGTCACTGAACTGATAATTTCTAGAATAGAGAAGAAACCAATAAATTTAGGACTCATGTTGGGAGAAGGAATCTTGAAAAGGATATCCTTAGAAGGGAGTCAGAATATAAACCATACAAAGTTGGGAAGCAATCTGTGGAATCAGGGAGGCAATAATCCGTTATGGGTAAATGATTGGATCACAGATTATCCTCTGGGATGAAACTTCTAGAAAGCGCATCTGCTTTCATGGTTTTGGAACCTGGACGATAAGTAATAATAAAATTGAAACATGTGAAAAAGAGCAGCTACCAAGCTTCCGGGGGTTCATTCTCTTGAGAGCCTGTATGTATTTCAGATTTTTGTGATTAGTATAGATAGTAATGGGATGCGAGGTTCCTTCTAGAAGATGTTGGCAGTAACTTCATAGCAAGTAACTTCCAGTTCCCAATGTCATAATTCTATTCAGAAGAGGAGAATTTCTTAGAAAAATAAGCACAATGGTGAAATTTCACATCTGATGCATGCTTCTGATAAAAAATAGCTCCTGCTCCAAAACTGGAAGCGTCAACTTCAATGAAAAAGGTCTAACGTGGATCAGACAGAAGCAGAAGCAAAAGACTTTTTCAAGGATTTAGAAGCTTCCAAGGCTTGCAATGGGCAAACATTAGGTTTCCCACCCTTGCAGATGAGAGCCAGGATGGGTACAATGTGAGAGGAGAAACACTTAAAGTGGACCTGTCACCCAGACACAAAAATCTGTATAATAAAAGTCCTTTCCAAATTAAACATTAAATCCAATTTCTATTTTTTATTAAAGCACTCATAGCTGTTGTAAGCTCATTTAAAAATCTTGTCTGTCAATCATATATTTTCTGGCCCTCCTCTATGCCTCAGGCATAGAGGCGGGGCAGACAATTATTTTCACTTTCCATTCAGCACTTCCTACATGTCACTGCTCTCCCCACATTCCCCTGTTTTCTTTGCCATTTAATTGTGTAACCAGTGCATGGGAATGGACATTGGGTCCCCCATTCTGGTGCACAACCAAGATTCTGAGATGATGCAAGGCTTTCCTTAAAAACAGTGTCCACAAAGTGGCTGCTGCCTGCTTGTTATCATTTTGAATTCCCAGACTGAAGGAAACAAGATTCAAATAATGTATACAGTGTAATTAAAGTTCATTTTGCTTGACTAATGTGATAAAATAGGATTTTGAATAATTTTTTGGGGTGACGGCAGTGGCGGAACTACCGGGGGAGCAGGGGAGCAGGGCCCGCACCCCTTCAGGGCCCCCCCGGCAGCTCGCTCACCACTGCTCACCACTGAAATCCGGCGTGTGCGGAGGGGGCGGGGCCCGGCTGCGGGTCACGCACCAGGGCCCGCCCCCCTCTAGTTACGGCACTGGGTGACAGGTCCCCTTTAATAAATTGTCTGTAACAATTGGCAAAGCCAAGACATCTCTGTATGGCCTTTGTGCAGTTAAGTAGGGGCCAACCCTGTAACCACCCCTGAAGACTCTCTGGCCTCTCTTGTCATCCCCACTTACATGTGCTCTCATGCACCTATGCCTTCTTCTGTGCTAACTTACTGTTTTGCTGAGCTTACACTCCTGTTCTTACTTACATCTTCACCTCTTCTCTGGCTTCTAGGACTTTCCCTTCTCTTTTCAAACAGGCTTGTGTCAAGCCTTTCCTTAAAGGACAAGTAACATTAAAAAAAAGTAAAAAAAAAAATTGTTTCTTTTTAACGAAAAACAGTTTTAACTTTTAAATTGCAAAGCTTTTATTAAGAAATTACTTACCAATTCTTTGCATGCGCTACTCTTCAGAAATGGTGACAGGGCGACGATCCATTGTGCGATGCTCGATTTCTCCTGCCTTCTATAGGAGATAGCCAGGGAGGAGAAATGGAGCGCCGCACAATGGATCATTGCAGTTTCTGAAGAAGAGCACATGCAGAAAATCGATAAGTAATTTCTTACTAAAAGCTTTGCGATTTAAATGCTAAAACTTTCTTGATTTTTTTTGTTGTTAAAAAGGAACAATTTTTTTTTTAAAATTTGTTACTGGTCCTTTAAAAAGGCCATGCTAGATGCACTCTGGTATCAAGGCCTGGGCTGGAAATCTGTAGATTCTGGCAAATGCCAGAGGAGCTGCTGAAAGATGCCATAGTCCATAGACAGTCACTGTTGCACCTATTTTGGATCTCATTGTGGACCTGCTCTGGGGAATCTTTAATGATTTGTATTTATTTGTATCCACTTTTGTAATGACCTCTATTTGTACTGTTTATTTAATGTTCTGCTGTACAGCACTGCATGCATTAGTAGCGCTATATACATACATACAAGAAACACCACCAGGGTCGGACTGGGGGGCCGGGGCCCACCGGGACTGATGTACAGGGCCCCCCACCCCCCTACTAAGACGCGTCGGCTCAGCAACAGCGCCGCTCGGTGCTCATGCGCAGGTGGCGCTGCGCCGGAAATTGTTTTTTTTTTTGCGATCCGAAATATCTGGAGAAGGTTTCTGGCCCGGCGGGGGCCCACGAGGGTCGGGCCCACCGGGTTTTTTCTCGGTATCCCGCCGGGCCAGTCCGACACTGAACACCACTAAGGAATAACCATAAAAATTCTCCACTAAAAATGGTTGGTGCCAGTAGAAAGGATGAAAACAGAACCAGTACTACCATTAGATTTGTATTAACCATAACATTTTGGGGATGCGAAGGAGAAAATAGTTTTTGAAATTACCTATGCGCCAATCCCAATTGCACCATCCTGATGATGAAAATTTACGTAAATTAATGGGAGGGGACAGGGGCGATGGAGATCATGGGGCCTAGGGCGGCCACTATGTAAATCTGGCCCTACCTACCCCTATTTCTGGTCCATGCCACAGTGTGTCATCAGCAGCTAACACTAATTTGCAAGGGCTGAAAGGAGAAGGTGTGGGACTGCTGCCTGGGGATGGTCATTAGAGGACTCATGGGTGTACAGAGGAAGCAGACCCTGCAGCTGCAGTGGTCCCAGGAGGTATAGGAGCTCTAATTCATATTGAATTTCAATAAATATTGGTGAAAAAGGTCAACATCTAGACATTTTAGGGGCATGAAAAATAATTTGCTGTGAGGACCAGTAATATCTAGTTATGCCACTGAGAGGACTATTACTAATACAAATTGTTCCACTTTTTTTAATGCCTAACCATGGATTCATCCCCGTGCCCTTGATCTTTTGAAATACAGAAATAAATAAAGCTGAGTAGGGGTGAAACCACAGAGGGAATAGACACTACAGTTGCTTGGGGTACCTAGTAGGTATAGGAAGCCTAGTGAGAAAGTGACCAATAAGCAGTTTCTTGAAAATTGTCCCATTTCTAAGTTGAAAGGGGCATAAAATGATTTTGCTGTGGAATCCATGACCTTGTAGTTGGGCCTCTGATGCAGAGAAAACTATTGTAATTGAACAAAACCAAAACCTAATTTGAGCTTTAGAATAACATCCCACATCTAACTGGTAACAGTGCATATAGATATTAGAAGACTCCCAGGTTTCAGGTCGGTGGATCATTTTCAGGACTGAACAAGCTGTTCCCTGTTCACTAACCCTGTACCAGTTAAAGCTTTCAAATGTTCCATTAACATTGATGATGGTTCTCCCATGTAATCCAGTAAAAAGGAAAGGAACACAAACCCAAAGAGAATCTACCCCACATGACTCAAAGAGAAGGAGCGATTTTAGACATTATGCCGCCTGAGGCGGCTTCTTTTGCCGCCCCAGCCCCTCCCCACGGCACTCACCTTTACAGCGCCGGAGAGGGCAGGGCAGTCCATGTCGCCTAATGCAGAGAGCGCAATTGTGCTCTCTGCACTATAAGAGCCTATAAGAGCACTATAAGAGCCAAATTTCCTGGTTGAAAACCAGAAATTTGTCTCTTAGTTACCAGGAGCAGCATTTTTGCCGCCCCTGGCAACCAGGGGGGTGCTGCCATCTGAGGCGAGAAGCTCAACTTGCCTCATTGGTGGAGCGCCCCTGACTGGGCCTCTTCCTCTGGCCCCCTCCCCACCTCCCCCCTGCACAGTGCTACACCAGAATATGTGTCCTTTCCTTTCTAGGAATACCGACCTGCACATGCAGAACAGTGCAGAGCACTGGGGCACAATGTCAGCCAGCCCGGGCCTAGGGCATAGAGCGACAAAATAGTAGGGGCAGCATGCCACCCAGCCGCTTTCCCTTGAGCACTGGCTCACCAGCGATCTGGTCCAGGCACGAATGCACAGGGAGGGGGGTATGCAAAAAACTGGCACATGCGCAGTTGAACTTGGAAAGCTACATACATTAGAGAAGGGAAAGAAGAGGATCCGGAAAATGCTGAGGCTGATGAACCCTGTGCTCTGCTGGGTTGTTCTGCATGTGCGAATCAGGATTCCTAGAGGAAACACTTATTCTGGTGTAGCACTGTGCAGGGGTTGGGAAGCAGTGCAGACTTTTAGCTGTGGGAGGGTTTAGTTATCCTTTAATGGACTTGGTTTGATTGATACTACACTTTGCACTGTTTGATTACTCAGTAAAATCTTTTATATACAGGAGTTTGGGGGTGACAGCTCCTTATCTGTTGCATACTTCAAGACCTCTCCCAAAGGTTAGTTCTGGTAGCATATAAATCCAAAATTACTGACCAACTGCTGCAGTCTATGAAGGCCTGTCAAAAGGGGCCAAAGTCATTGGAATATCTCCTGGGGTATAAATGATGTGACCAAATGGAACAACAGTAATGTCTATGAATAAGTACTGTTGGCTACGAAACGTGTAAGGCAAAACATCAATTGGTCTGTATTAGGGATGGGCGAATAAATTCGCCATAGTTAAATTCGCGGCGAATTTCTGCGTTTCGCAGCGGGCGAATTTTTCGCGAAATTGCGGCAAAAATTCGACTCGCGACTCGTTTGCCGCGACGCCGCGAATGCGCGTCAAAATAAAAAGATGCGCGACAAACTGAACGTCACCCACAGCAGCCAATAAGATGTGAGCCATCCCACTGTCTATATAAGGAGCTGCAGAGGCGGCCATTACTCGTGGCGTTTCTGGTAGAGGTAGAGAGAGCAGGATAGTGAGAGATTTGTGTGTGATTTAGCTAGTGGAGTTTGTGTAGAGAGCTTTTTTTTTCTGAGTCAGTGCAAGTGGAGGTTGTGGATTTCAGTTTACTGTTTTCCCTCTTCTGCTTGCCTGCTCACCACCCAATAGCCCTTTTTAGGGCTAACTGTCTTTGTCTTTGTCTGTGCTTGTGTGTGTACTCCTAGTGGGTGCACACTTCTGCTGAGGGGATTTAGTTGAGGGTTTTATTTTTTTCTCCTTTCCTTCCCCGAAATATCCAAATCCCCCCCTTATATTTTTTGTTTTTTTAGTTTAGTTGCCCAATATGACGGGCCGTGGGAGAGGGGTGGTGGATAGGGAGGGGTGGCCGAGGAAGAGGCCGTGGTGCTGGCCGTGGGCATCCAACCCCACAACAGCCCAGCCCATGTGCCATGCCCAGTCTGGGCACTGTAGCACAGCACAAGCTGCCATCAAAGCAGCTGCCATCACAGCAGCAGCTACAACAACAACAGCAGCAGCAGCCGCAACAACAGCAGCAGCAGCAGCAGCAAATGCCACAGCAGCAGGTGGCTTTGGGTCGCAGTGGGGCAACTGGCACACGTAGGACTGTGCCAGATTTTTTTGCCACTGCTTCGCGACCCATACGCTCGCAGCAGGCAGAGGCAGTGGTAGACTGGCTGACCCAGGCTACCTCGTCTGCAGCGGGCACCAGTGAGCGGCAGGAGGTGGCATCACCTGCTAGCTCAGTGTGGGATGACACCCCATCCCTCTTATTTGATCCTGAGATGGACTTGGGCCCAGACACCCAGGATCTTTTTGATGATCAGGCAGGAATGGGGGGGGGGCATTCATGTCTGATGAAGAGGAGGAGGTCATGTCACAGCCCACATCAGTAGGGGATATTGGGCAGGGTCCCCTTATGGCAGGGCAGCAAGTTGCTGGTGTGGGGTCAGACACCAGCATGCTGGATGTGGGTATTGATGCCATGTATGAGGCAGGGTCTGGTCTGGGGGAGGATGATGACAGGGACAGACCCTGGGAGCCGGCTCCAGAGGATAACAGCAGCAGTTCAGGGGGGGAACTGTTTGTTGTTGATGAGGATGAAGAGCCGGCTCCACCGACCACTGCTAGGGGGGCAGGCAACAGGGCAGCACTGCGCCTAGGTCCAAAGCCTATGGGCATACGGGTGGGGACCATCCCCAACCCTCCACAGCAGGCAAGGCAGTGGCCCGCACTTCAGCAGTGTGGGCTTTTTTCACGTGCCAGGCAGAGGACCAGGCAGTAGCAGTGTGCCAGCTCTGCCGGCAGAAGGTTCGAAGGGGGCAGGCAGGGTCACATATGGGAACATCAGCTTTAAGTTCCCATATGAAACGTCATCACAGGATGACGTGGGAGCGGCACCAAAGTGGCAGGGCACCAGGGGGCAGCGGGGCTTCCTGTCCACCTCCTCCCATTCCTCAGGGAAGAGGTGCTAGCTCCCCAGATCCTGCAGTAAGGGAAGAGGATTCTGGGGCTCACAGTCGGAGGCAGCCACTGTGTAGCTCAGCCTCTTCTGCAGCCTCCTCCTCCTCAATGCGGCCCCTGTCCCGCCAGGTTTCCCTCCCCCAGTTCCTCACCCGCAAGACGCCTCTCTCCCCCAGCCACCCCCAAGTGCAGAGGCTTAATGGCTGCCTGGCAAAGCTTCTGGCAGTGCAGCTGCTGCCCTATCTAGTCGAAGCAGCCCCCTTCCGACAGCTGATGGCTTGCGCTGCCCCTAACTGGTGGATCCCCAGCCGCCATTATTTTGCCAGGAAGGCCGTCCCTGCCCTCCACCAGCAGGTGGTGGATAATGTGTCCCTGTCGCTGGATCATGCTGTTGGCGGCAGGGTGCACTGCACCACTGACACGTGGACCAGCAGGCATGGGCAGGGGAGGTACATAACCTACACTGCGCACTGGGTCACCCTCATGAGTGCTGGGGAGGGTGCAAGCCGGGGCGCTCCCCTCAGGCTACAGGTGCTTCCCCGTGGGGTACAGGGCAAACCCCACATGTCCACTTCCTCCTCCTCCACTATGGATGAGCCACCCCTGAAGCGTCCCCGCAGCTACGCTTCAGTGCAGCACAGACGATGTCAGGCTGTGCTGCAACTCCTCTCCCTGGGCGAGAGGAGTCATACTGCACCTGAGCTCATGGCTGCCTTCCAGACTCAGGTGCAGCGGTGGTTCACTCCCCGCCAGCTCCAAGCAGGTAACATTGTTTGCGACAACGGTCGCAACCTGCTGGCCGCCATCCACCTAGGGCACCTGACCCACGTGCCTTGCTTTGCACATGTCCTCAACCTTGTGGTGCAGCGCTTCCTCAAGAGCTACCAAGGGTTGGGTGACATGCTGGAGAAGGTACGTAGGGTATGTGCCCATTTTCGCAGGTCCCCCACCGCCAGCGCGTCTTTGGCACGGATGCAGCGGCAGCATAGTCTGCCACCCCACCGGCTCATCTGTGACCTGCCGACGCGCTGGAATTCCACCCTGCACATGGTGGAGCGCCTCGTAGAGCAGCGCTGGCCGGTCAGCAATTACCTGCTGGAGCACAGTGCCAGGGGTACTCAGGGGGCGGATTTGGGGTACTTTAGTGCAGAGCAGTGGCAGCAAATGAGGCAGCTCTGCCAAGTACTTGCCCCCTTTGAGCAGGCGACACGCTTTGTTAGCAGGGACAATGCGTGTCTTAGTGATGTGATACCCCTGGTGTTCCTCCTCAAGCGCACGTTGGATGGGCTGCTAGAGGAGGGTGACGTGCCTGAGGAGGAGGAGGAGGAGAGTAGGCCCCGTAGGCAGGCAGAGGGGGCTGAGGAGGAAATGGTGCCCGATGAGGAGGATGAAGGAGAGGAGGACTGGGTGCCTGCGCAGCATGGGGAGCAGGGCACATGCCACCCAACCACCCCAGCTATTGTCCGCGGCTGGGAGGGTACAGAGCAGGGGCAGGTCGAGCCAGATGACCTGCTGCATCTGGAGGGCAGTCAAGAAGAGGTTGGTCGGGGGCACCTCTTTTACATGGCTGCCCATATGCAGACTTGCCTCCGAAGCGATCCCCGGGTCTGTTCTATCAAAGACCGGGAGGATTATTGGGTGGCTACTTTGCTTGACCCACGGTACAAGGGAAAGGTGGGGGAGTTCCTTGTACCCAGCCAGAGAGAGAGGAGGATGGGTCAATTGAGGAAGGCTCTGTGCTCAAAATTAGTGGAGGCCTTCCCCCAGTCTGACACTTCTCAGCAGCAGCAGCAGCAAGGGCGGAGATCTCATGGGTGTGTGGAAGAGCTTTTTCGAGCCTCAACGGCCAGCAGCAGGCCCAGTCAGCACCCAAAGCCACCACCAGCAGCGGGTGGAGCATATAGTGGCTGACTACATGGGGTCAGTCAGCGTGCAGGATGCCATTCGCCCTGACGATGACCCCATGCATTATTGGGTCTCGAGGCTCGACCAGTGGCCAGAACTGGCACAGTACGCTCTGGAGGTGCTGGCTTGCCCCCCTGCCAGTGTCCTGTCAGAGCGTGTCTTCAGTGCCGCTGGTGGGGTGGTCACTGAGAAGCGGAAACGGCTATCCACTGGCAGCGTGGATAAGCTGACATTCATTAAAATGAATGAGGCATGGATAAGCGGGGATATCCAAGTGCCCATTGCAGACAGCAGAGACTAGCCTCCTCTCCTCCTTCTCCTCCTCAGATTTAGCCTCCTCTCTCCATTGCTGCCCATACTCTCCTCCTCAGTAGTATTGCCCATTCCCCATCTGTCTGCACCTGCTGCCCTTGCTGCTGCTGCTGCTGTAGCCTGCTACTAGCCCTAGTAGTACTGCTGCTGTGCTGCATTGTCTGCAAATTTTTTTATGGTGGGGGCCTATCAAAGCTCCTACTGCTATCGTAGATACTACTGTGCTGTATTGTCGGCAAATTTTTTTAGTAGTTGAGGCCTAACATGGCCTCTAAATATGTTTCTTCAAATACTGCCACATTGTTGGCTAATTTCTTCTGGTGGTTGAGGCCTAACATGGCTTCTAAATATGTTGCTTATAATTTTGCCGCTAAGTTGGCTAATTTCTTCTGGTTGAGGCCTAACATGGCTTCTAAATATGTTGCTTATAATTTTGCCGCTAAGTTGGCTAATTTCTTCTGGTTGAGGCCTAACATGGCTTCTAAATATTTTTCTTACAATTTTGTGGCTAATGTCTTTGAGGCCTGCCTCATTTAATTCTTCTGGCTCTAATATAGAGTTGATTAAAAGTTACAACATGACTGTTGCTGTCGCTGCTGTTGCTACTAATGCCTCGTTATTTGGCAAAAGTCTTCTGTTTGGGGCCTGCCTCATTTAATTCTTCTGGCTCTAATATAGAGTTGATTTAAAGTTACAACATGACTGTTGCTGCCGCTGCTGTTGCTACTAATGCCTCATTATTTGGCAAAAGTCTTCTGTTTGGGGCCTACCTCATTTAATTCTTCTGGCTCTAATATAGAGTTGATTAAAAGTTACAACATGACTGTTGCTGCCGCTGCTGTTGCTACTAATGCCTCATTATTTGGCAAAAGTCTGGTGGGTGTCTATCAAGGCTCCTACTGCTGTTGCTGACACTACTGCTGCATTGTCGGCAATTTTTTTTTGTAGTTGAGGTCCTAACATGGCTTCTAAATAGGTTGCTTATAATTTTGCCACATTGTTGGCTAATTTCTTCTGGTGGTTGAGGCCTAACATGGTTTCTAAAAATGTTTCTTCGAACACTGCCACATTGTTTGCTAATTTCTTCTGGAGGTTGAGGCCTAACATGGCTTCTAAATATGTTTCTTTGAACACTGCCACATTGTTGGCTAATTTCTTCTGGAGGTTGAGGCCTAACATGGCTTCTAATTATGTTGCTTCTATTTTTGCTGCTTAGTGGGCTAATTTCTTCGGGTTGAGGCCTGCCTCATTTAATTCTTCTGGCTCTAGTACAATTGATTACAACAATGCTTGCTGCTTGGTTGTCAAATGTATTCACACTATTATTACCCCTGAAACGACTGCGGCCAAAAGTCCTGTGCCTAAGTCATTATTCTTTCATTTGAAATGATAGGAGTGCTCTAAAAATGTATACAGGGAGGGCATGTGTGTGTAGCAGTAACTGAGTGAAACATAGGTGCGAAATTCCGAATTGCTCTTCCCATTGATTTCAAAGCAAAACATGGCATATATACATTTATCACTGTGTACAAAGCTTAAAAGAAGGGAAATGTTTTAATGGTAGCCCCAAAGCCATGTCTGGTCTGGGAGTCAAAATAGGCCCTGGCATTCAAATTACACAGAGGCCCAAACAGGCCCCAAACATCAGCCTAGTAAATTTGACTGGAAACCAACCAACCTGGCAACCCTGGGTGACGCAAACATAGCCATAAACTCTACTTAAATTCATGCTGTAAGCAATAATTTAGATGGAATTTGTCCTCTATGAATGCTTTTGTCCTTGAGTTAAATAAACGAGACAACACAGTTTGCTTAATGGAAAGAGGAATTTCATTCCTAGATGATGTCCATCTTACATCCCACTTTCAGCTGCATCTGCTATTTTGCAACTTTCAACTTCACAAGCAGTCTTGTCCCAGTTTGCTGTCCATAACCTTCAAAGAGAACAAACGCCATCCTTTGTTTCCAAACACTTTACACAACGTATTCATAGATCCAGTGCAAAGCCCTTAAAGGGGTGGTTCACCTTTAAGGAAACTTTTAGTATGCAATAGTATGGCAAATTCTAAGCAACTTTTAATTTGGTTTTAATTATTTGCCTTTTTCTTCTAAGTTCTGACTCTTTGCAGCTTTTAAATGTGGGTCAATGAGTTGACCCCAACTAAAAAGCAAATACTATGTCAGGCTACAAATGTATTGTTAGTCATTGCTACTTTTTTCTATTTAGGCCTCTCCTATTCATATTCCAGTCTCTTATTTAAATCAATGCATGATTGCTAGGGGAATAATGTTACTTCTAATAGTGCCTAATTACCAAATATAGTGTGACTTAATATAATTTATTTAAAAAAATCAATGTATTTGAGTGTTACAGTAGTCAATTTAACAATTTCGGCGCCGTCGCGACGAGATTCGGCGCGCGTCATAGCAAAACTGTGTTTGCGCATGCTCATGCGTGCGCGCCTCGCCACTATAAATAGCCCCGCCCGTGCTTACAGTTGTAGGAGTGCATTTTGAAAATGGCAGGACCTGGCACAATGAATAGGGAACAGCTAAGGTACTTTGTCAGGTACCTGCACCAGGAGGGATACGACAATATCCCTCCTGGTGTGCGAGGCATCCAGGCGCTCCGACGGAGCATAATGGAAAGGCTGAGGCGCAGACTGCGGAGGGAGTTCCGCTTGCGCCTAAGCCTAAGGCAGCTCCAGAGGATCTGGAGCGATTTCAAAAGGCGCCACAGCGCATTTGTGGAAGAGCTGCGCGTGGAGGTTGAAGGTAGAGTTATTTAAAAAGAAAACATCTTATAATGATTTGCTTTTTTACAGCAAAAATGTATTTAAGTGAATACTGTAATTAGGATTGGAACAGTTGACTTTGACTGACTGACATAATTGCAGACAAGTTAGATAACAAGTAAATGAGCTGTCAAATGGAGATTATTTAAACAGATTATAATAGATTTATTTAAACGCAATAAATAGGTTTCCCTTCTACAATAAAGCCACTTGATTCCTATTTATTTTGGTATTTTGGAGCAAATGTGTATTTGTTTAGGCCTGTGACAAGGCTGATAAGAATTTTACTTCACATAAAGGAAGATTTATTTAAACGGAATAAATAGGTTTCCCTTCTTAACTACAATAAAGCCACTTGATCAGGCTCGGATCTGTGGAAAGGCCACCAAGGCCCGGGCCTAGGGCTGGAGGATTTTAGGGGGCGGCAGCTGTTCAACCACACCCATATTGGTTCAGAAACACTGGGGATGCACAGGAGATACAATAGTTTCCCATGCAGCAATCCCCATTGCTCCTGTCCAGATGATAAAAATTTGCCCGTATAAAGGGGAGGGGACAGGGGCGACGAATGGCAGTGGGCCTAGGGGTGCCTACTATGTAAATCTTGCCCTGCACTTGATTCCTATTTATTTTGGTATTTTTGAGCAAATGTGTATTTGTTTAGGCCTGTGACAAGGCTAATAAGAATTTTACTTCACATAAAGGTAGATTTATTTAAACGGAATAAATAGGTTTCCCTTCTTAACTACAATAAAGTTAATTTTCCTGTAGTTACAACATGACACCTTATCCTGTATAATTCATACTGTACAAATGCAATTGCTGTGTTACTCAAACTGAAATTTATTCATTGCCAGCTGAGTGGATCCAAGATGATCCCGATGATGATGGGGATAATGTCCCACCACCACCACCTGACCAGGCAGCACCGCCATCGCCTGATGAGGCAGCACCGCCTCCACTTGACGAGGCAGCACCGCCTCCATCTGATGAGGCAGCACCGCCTCCACCACCGGACCAGGCAGCACTGCCACCTGTCCAGGCGGCACCACCACCTCACCGGGCAGCACCACCGGACCAGGCACCACCACATAACCAGGGGCTCAGTGTAGGCACACAAACCAAACATGCCTACTATGACCAGACTGAGCTCCTGGTCACCCTGGTCCACCAGGTCAACGCCATGCGGCAGGATCTGGGAGAGGTCAGGGATATAGTGGAGTCCCTGCAGAGGGTAATTGCTCCTCCTCCTCCTCCTCCTCCTCCTCCTCCTCCACTGTAATTTATTTTTGACACAGCACCGTTGTGCTATTTTGTAAATTAAAAAAGTTTTTTCATATCTCTATATTTTGAGTTCATTTTTCATTTAACTAAACTAATACTCACATGGTACTTGAAATTGTTTGGATTCTAATAACACAACGATGACTATTCTTAATCGGAGTCATTAAAATTACATTACATAGTATTTCAGAATCATTACAATGACATGATGTAAATATAAGGTGCATTCACATAAACATATGGTTTATTCATTTTTATCTGAGATACAAAGCATCCAGATACTATCTGTTCAGATTTATTAGTTGTACTTGTGTTAGTAATCTACTATTAGATATATAAAGTACAGATGGTACTTTTTGGTTAAACAGTGATATAGAGTAGTAGTAGATACCATTACCAGTTGACCAGAGGTAATGTAAAAAAATCCACAAACGTTAAAAGTTTAAGAAACTTGCAAAATGGGAGCCATTTTTTTCAAGATAGGAGTCCTCTAACAATGCAGGGCATGTGTGTAGCAGTATACTAAGTGAAACACGCATGTGTATTCGTCTTCCCATTGAGTCCAATCCAATTCAGCACATTCAGACACAAAGCAAAAGATACCATGTTCATTTATCATCACAGACTACAAAGCTTGAAACTAAGGGGAAAATTTTTATCTGTAGCCCCAAAGGTGAAAAAAGGTTATACAAACAAAACACCCATAGAAGATGGGTTTCATCAAATTGCACTGCGCGTCAAAAATAACGTCGCGCGTTAAAACACTTATTTGCGTCCGCAACAAAATATTTTGTCGTGCGACGAAATCAGGCCGCACGTCTCGTTTCGCGAATTTTTCGCCGTTTCGCGAATTTCGCTGGAAATTCGCGAATTATTCGGCGAAGCGAAACACGACAGATTAGCCCATCACTAGTCTGTATGCCTACTTTTTAATATTTATGCTTAATGAAGAATATTTTTTTAACTTTGAGAGAATGTTTTGGAATATATTTTTGGACTTGATAGTTCTGGTAGCACCCTGGCCCATACTTAGACCTCTAGATCAGTGATCCCCAACCAGTAGTGTAAGGAACGTACCTGGTGGTCTAGTGGGGGGGACGGCAGGGACGCCTGCCGCCCCCTCGGCGGGGACGCCCGCCGCGACGAGCGGCTTCCATTAGGCCGCAGGCACCGGCGTCTTAGGGCGCAATCGGCGCGCTCTTGTGTGATTTAAAGGCGCAGGCGTACTGACGTAATGATGTAATTTAAACACTATTTAAAGCCCATTAGGGCTGTGGGACCTTGCCCGTGATAGGATTGCGTTTCCTGGTGCTTCTGAGCATTGTGCTATTCGTTGCTATATCCTGAACCTGATTGATTCCTGTTTAGACCCCTGCCTGGCTATTTTGACAATTCTGACTTCTGGATTCTGACCCTTGCCTGATTACCGACTACCACTTCTGATTAAACCTCTGATTGACTTCCTGGTTTGACCCGTGCCTGCCTGACAACGTTTATTCTCTGCCTGCCTCGACCCGGCCTGATCTGACTACTCTTTTGCCTAACGCCTTGTACTACAATCTTCTGTCCAAAGACTTTGCTTTACAGTCGTGCCCCTCTGCCTATCCAGAACCCTCATCTTGCACCTCTCGTTTAAGTCCAGGTGGCATCCAAGTAAGCCAAGGGCTCCTCCCGAGGCCCAAAGGCGGTCACACTACTGGTGAAGCACGAGCCGAGACCAGGGTGCCTGGTGTTTGTTCTGGTGTTGGGTGCCGACCGTGACAAGTAGTTTGTGAGCAACATGTTGCTCTCCAGCTCCTTGGATGTTGCTCCCAGTGGCCTAAAAGCAGGAGCTTATTTTTGAATTCCAGGCAAGTTTTGGTTGTATAAAAACCAGGTGCACTGCCAAATAGAGTCTCAATGTAGGTTGACAATCCACATAGGGGCTACCAAATGGCCAATCACAGCACTTATTTGGCACCCCAAGAACATTTTTCATGCTTGTGTTGCTCCCCATCTCATTTTACTTCTGAATGTTGCTCAAGGGTTCAAAGGCTTGGGGATCCCTGCTGTAGATGTTTCCCATTCAATGTCTTGCTCTCCCCAAAGTAACAATCACCAATTAGATTTCATATTCATGCAAATTCCCTACTCAACCAGGGTCGGACTGGCCCACCGGGACACATCCCGGTGGGCCCCAGTCCTTGTGGGCCCCTGAGTCCATTAGACCACTCGCTCCATCATGCGCTCCAGTTTTGCGCAGAAAAATTATGTTTCCCACAGCTATAAGGTCCCTCCGGGACCTAGTGGGCCCCGCTGCCACTCCATCTAGTACGGTACTAGTACTAGTAGTACCCGTATACTGCTATAGTAGCTCCACTGTACCTGCTGCACCCCGGTTGGGTTCATTTTTACCGATGTGCGCCCTGATGACGTCACTCGCTGGCGCCCTTCACGTGGGTGGGGGAATCCGAGAGTGGTGCGTCAGGGAGGGATCGGCTGTGAATGAAGCATACTGATGCGGTTCCTGGCCTGTGGGGATTGATCCACTGGGGATGTCGGACTGCCTGTGTGCTGCTAGCACTATTCCCTCTCACTGTTTCCTCTCAGCTGCAGCCGCATATTGCTACCTTCTTGACTACTCCTCTGTTGGTGAGCAAACAATCTGATGGGGGAGGGGAAATGGAATTTGCCTGTCTGGGCCCTGGGTGTGGAGGAAACAAGCTGCCAGTGAATGTTTTACATAATCCACACATACTGTATAACCCTGACTGCCCACCACCAACTTTTTAAATTTAATTTTATATTTAAATTTAATTTTTTATTTACTTGATTAATAAAGTGTAACGTTATATATATATATATATATATATATATATATATATATATATATATATATATATATATATATATATATATATTTAAAATATAGCTATAATATTGTTCACCTACTTTATTGGTACATTCTCATCAAACCCTTCCCTAAGGTCCCAGGTTCTCTGGTGGGCCCCAGGTGCCCCAGTCACTGTACTCAACTGCCCAAATTAACTCATCTTCTGTGCTCCAGAAGCCAAATTAGCCTCTAACAGACATTGTACATATCCATGGTCCATTGGTCACATCTATATTTACTGAGTGAGATCTGGAGTGCCTATTTGTGCCCTGGTCATCAGGAAAACTGATTGAGACTGTTTATAGTCCAAGCTGGGACTAGGAAGGGAGAGGAAGGGAGAGGCAGTCAAAACTGCAACATTGAGGAGATGGCTAATGATGGCTATTGATGGGCAAATAGATTTGCGGCAAATATCTGCATTTCGCCTCCAGCTAATAAATTTGAGAAACTGTGGCAAAAAATTGCCCACAACAAATCCGCCGCTACAAAAGAATATGTTGCATGTCAGACTCGTTGCGCACATAAAAATTGTCACGTGTCAAAATTATTTGGACGCCTGTTGATTTTAATGCATTGGGACAAAATAATCGCGTGTATGAAAATTGTTGCACGCATCAAAATTATGTTGACACCCTTTGACTTCAATGCGTTTTGCTATTTTTTTGCTGTTTTGTGAATTTTTCTGTAGATTTGTGAATTTTTCTGTAAATTTTCAAATTTTTCTGTAAGTATGCAAATTTTTTCTTTTTTTGCGAATTTTTCAGTAAATTTGCAAATATTTCACTAAATATGCAATTTTTTTACGCCACAGATTCTATAAAGAACAGGGTAAGCTGGTGGCTGAGGGCATCAGAGCACATTCCATGAGGGTCCTTGCATTGTCATGGGCAGCAGGAGCACAACCTGAGTGAATCTGCAGACTGCAACATGTACAACTCTGAACACATTTATTAATCATAAATTAGATGATAGATCTGCTCCTTTGGCTCAGTTTGGGAGTTCAGTACTGCAGACCTCCGCTGTAACCCAATGAAGATTCTGTTATCAAGCATCAATCAGTCAACATCAGGTAAAGACTGGTGAGGGAGGGGAGGTAATTTGTAAGATTGCTTGTTAAAACATCAAATGGGAGCACTCCCCCTCTCACCTGCACGTTTGATTCAGCCAACCTTTGTGCTTGTACGCAACACGCCCAGGTCCAGGCTAATATCATATGAACACATAACAGAACTTGAGGAGCATTTCGGCAGCTGAAATCACAAAACCTGCATTTATTGGGTATAGTACTATGCCCAATAAATGAAGGTTTTATGAATTCAGCTGCCGAAATGCTCCGCAAGATTGCTTGTTAACCCTTCTGTGTCCGACCGGTGCAGGGATAAAACCCAAATTGTTATTGTGCCAGGGAGGATGGCCAGGAAAAGAAAATCTCGGAAAGTTTTACCAGTGCATCATATTTGCATGTCCCTCTTTGTTATGGAGAAGGATGCAAGTTCAGCATTGCAGCCCCTACTGGGAGGTGGGGGCAGCCAGTTACCAATCACTAAATGTCATTTAAAAAATATATTTATTTCTGGTGAACGGATAAAAAAAGTAATTGGAAGGTGAATTTCCCCTTTAGTTGCACTATTCATCATACTGGTCTACTTGGATTCCAATACTTCATTTGCCAAACTAGTACCAGCTGGCGGCAACAATCTAACTAACAGCCTTACATTGTTGCCGTCCTCTGTTGTTACATTGCTACAGGTTTTATGTGAGGCTCCGGCCATGAAACAATGACTGAACTGTAAGTAGAGAACTGCCCCGCCCATTCCTAATTCATTCCTTTCATTGTTCTTTAGGAAACCGTCAGCCAATACCGATTTCTCTCCAAAACGGTTTCTCTTGACTGTCCCCCCCCCCATGGTCTCACTACTTCATCCTCCCAGCGGTTTCCCATAGAAACCAGGAAAGTGCAGCGCAAGGGAGAGACGGTGTAACAATATAACCATAAGGGGCAGCACTGAGCTACTAACAGCTCCCAGTCCCGCGCCTTTTTACCCAAGTCCTAAATTCCATTTCATGCCTCACTTTCTGCTAAACCGCTTCGGTATAGAAAGCAACGAGCCGGTCATTCTGCTCTTTAACTGGCTCGGACTTCACAGATGGAAATATAAGGCTTCGCCATGTATAGAAAGAACTGCGCTGGCGCTATTAGCGCGTCAGATTGTGATTGAGAAAAATGTTCAGCTCAGGTATCTAAAGATCCCCCAACTCAAAAATTCCTGAGAACAGCGATTCGGTTCACAGGCATTTAATTAAATACCCACCCCATTAAACACAGCCCCTATTCACCACAAGAGCCGGTTACAGATCTTCCGGAGAGAAGGTGGCGGGCTCTTAAAAGAGCCTTTGTGTTGCTGGGAGTAGGACAAGGGAAGGAGCAGTTACTTGGCGCTGGTGTACTTGGTGACAGCCTTGGTGCCCTCGGACACGGCGTGTTTGGCCAGTTCCCCAGGCAGCAGCAGTCGGACCGCGGTCTGGATCTCCCGGGAGGTGATGGTGGAGCGCTTGTTATAATGAGCCAGGCGGGAGGCTTCCCCTGCGATGCGCTCAAATATATCGTTGACAAAGGAATTCATAATCCCCATGGCCTTGGAGGAAATACCGGTGTCGGGGTGCACTTGCTTCATCACCTTGTACACGTAAATGGCGTAACTCTCCTTCCTGCTCTTTCTGCGCTTCTTCCCATCTTTCTTCGGGGTCTTAGTCACCGCTTTCTTGGATCCCTTCTTCGGGGCTGGCGCGGACTTTGCTGGTTCAGGCATTTTCAACAAAACTCAATATTTTTTGTCTCTGTACACTGTATTGCTGATCGTTTTTATAGTCCTCTCATGCAAACGAGGCAGCTCTGTCTTTGAGTTTTCTATTGGCCATTTCTGTCACATGAGCTAAACGCCCACTGCAAAGACTACGTCAAAGCAGAAGCATACGCGACATTATCCAATCAACGCAAAGATTAGCCTTGTGATCTTTTGGTTGGTTCCTGTTAATACACGTCTGGCTTTGGCTGCTTGAAACTCACCCAATCAGCGAACAGGTACACTCTATAAATGAGCGATCCGGCGGCTTGGTGTTTATTGCTAGATTGTACTAGAGTTTCGGCAACATGTCTGGTAGAGGCAAACAAGGAGGGAAAACCCGTGCCAAGGCAAAGACTCGCTCATCTCGTGCTGGGCTGCAATTCCCAGTTGGTCGTGTTCATCGTCTGTTGAGGAAAGGCAATTATGCTGAACGGGTGGGAGCCGGAGCTCCGGTCTATTTGGCTGCAGTGCTCGAGTATCTGACTGCTGAGATCCTGGAATTGGCTGGGAACGCTGCCCGAGATAACAAAAAGACCCGTATTATCCCCAGGCACCTGCAGCTCGCTGTGCGCAACGATGAGGAATTGAACAAACTGCTCGGAGGAGTCACTATCGCTCAGGGTGGAGTCCTGCCCAACATCCAGTCCGTGCTGCTGCCCAAGAAAACCGAGAGTTCAAAGTCCGCTAAGAGCAAGTGAACTGCCCTGTCCCCAATCTGAACACAAAGGCTCTTTTCAGAGCCACCCACACCTGCTAAAAAGGCTGAGATTCTTCATATTTAGAGAAACTAAATTTGCTCATCGTTAACGACTGGTGTTTGTATGAGGCTCCTGGGTATAAAAAAAAAAAACAACCATAACGCTCCCCGTAACGGTGTCTCCCGTGGAATCCGTATAATCCATTAGTACTGGATCTTTACTCACTTTGCCAAAACTTTTATTTCTTAGAATTCTAAGTTACATATGTGATCCACGTAGAAATACGTTTACGCATGATATTTGACACATGCAATGGTTTTAATCTGTTTACTGAACAGAACTTGCAATAGTAATCTACCTTGGGAGTTCTCGTCGTTTTTCATCTTTGGGGAACACTCGTTATTTTGGCGGCAATAAACGGTCACTTGCATAGAAACCATTAATTTAAATTAGCCAATAGCGCGCAAGTATTGCACAGTGGGCGGGGTAGAGCAACCAATGGGGCATTTTACCCTGAAGATGTAATGGTACATGGATAACTCCCACCCATAGCCAGTATCAATTTATTTCAAAGAGGCTAATGGGAGATCCATGCTGTTTGTGTCCAGCTCTACTTTGCTGCAGTGAAAGTCTCCAAACAAATTGGCTGTATCGTGAGAGATGCCCAGCGACACAATCTACTCTAGGAAGGCAGGGCCATTTACTGGACAGGGGGCACAACCCACAGTATAAAGTTATAATGGTGCTAGAAAAGAGTGCGCTCCAATCCATAAATAGAAATGCAGCAACTACAATAACTTAAGTACCATAAAGCATTAAATGAAAGTCTAGAAGAAAAAAATATCTCGTTCAAAATATCACAACTCTTAATATGAATGGGTGGGTGGCTCTGAAAAGAGCCTTTGGGTACAAGATTGATGGGCAATAGAAGATTTAGCCTCCGAAGCCGTAGAGAGTGCGGCCCTGGCGCTTGAGAGCGTACACCACATCCATGGCGGTAACGGTCTTCCTCTTGGCGTGTTCTGTGTAGGTGACAGCGTCTCGAATAACATTTTCTAGAAAAACCTTGAGAACGCCACGAGTCTCCTCGTAGATAAGACCTGAGATGCGCTTGACTCCCCCTCTCCGGGCCAGGCGGCGGATGGCGGGTTTAGTGATGCCCTGAATGTTATCCCGCAACACCTTCCTGTGCCGCTTAGCACCTCCTTTCCCTAAGCCCTTTCCGCCTTTGCCGCGTCCAGACATGATCACTAAATATGCGTTCTGTACAAACTGCCTCGTCACTCACATAACTACACCTTATATAGCACTAAAGTCGACCTGATAGGGAACTAGACATTTGGGCGGGGCTAATAACGCTTCCGTGTAGTTAGATTTTATTTCTGTTTTCCACTCCCGTCAGTAAATAAACATTTAGAATATGTAGAAATCTTCCGCAATGTGTGTCATTTGCTATTTAGGCTTTAACCGAAATAATGAATCTCATCCAATGATAAACACATTGTCATGTTGTATCATTGAAAGGTTTGGGGAATCAACGATGTGTCAATTGTATCTAGTTTTTATTCTCTAACTATATCGCTTATTAACAGATTCTTATGAACCTCAACCAACTGCGAATTTCCAGTGTTACTTTGGGGCAATACACGATTCAATTTCATTCATAGAATGCCGGAAGAAATTTAAAGAAGCAATATTTACAATTTACAAGATAATGATTTTAAGTTTTAAATTTGCCCAGTGGTACACGATTACAAATTTCTGTCCTATTGGCTACCTTAAAAATATTGTTGACCTCCTATTGGCCCATTTGAAGCTCTTGGTGATATCTGAATTTCAATCTTTGTAAGTGACTCATCGTCTCTGACGAGCTTAATTCTGTAAACAAATCTGCGAGATGTATTCGTTTATCTAATTAATCTATATTTTTTAGGTGTAATAATCAGTACGATTGCCCAAGTGCCCAAACACTTTTTTTAATGTGCATGTGACACTAGGTGGCGCTGATAATACTTAGATCAATCTACCACAACATCGCTCAGACCGGCCTCTGCTCCTTGGTTCGGTTGCTAATATGATATGTTACATTCATGGGAAGGATGTCCGTACAGAAATGTCACATTCTACCGATTATACAGCGGGACTGATGGGTTTAGCACTGGGGTCGACGACTATTAAAATGTAAATACTTGAAAAACGAGGATGCCACAATAAAAGTTGCAGGTCTAGAAGTTGGTTAGATATAACGCAGATGTTCGTATTAGCCCTTATGTTTGTGGATAACTGAGCGAGATATCGTGGCAAGTTTGAAATTGCTACACATTATATAAGGGGGAGATTGCAGAAACAAACAAAAGCATTAATGATGCCGGTACCACAGCTGTTGCCGCTGTTCGAAATTGGTTCTACACAAGGATCTCACGGGCTTCCCCGAATGAACAGATATTGGAGCGTTGAACTCATTTAATTTGGGATTTGGTGGCTCTGAAAAGAGCCTTTGTGTTTAGTAAGAAAAGTCGAAACTGTATCTAAGCCCTCTCGCCTCGGATCCTGCGGGCCAGCTGGATGTCCTTGGGCATGATGGTGACCCTCTTGGCGTGGATGGCGCACAGGTTGGTGTCCTCAAACAAGCCGACCAGATAAGCCTCGCTGGCCTCCTGCAGAGCCATGACTGCCGAGCTCTGGAAACGCAGGTCGGTCTTGAAATCCTGAGCGATCTCACGAACCAGGCGCTGGAAAGGTAATTTGCGAATCAGCAGCTCAGTCGATTTCTGGTAACGTCGGATTTCTCGGAGAGCGACAGTACCTGGGCGGTAACGATGCGGCTTCTTGACACCCCCAGTGGCCGGAGCGCTCTTCCTGGCTGCCTTAGTGGCCAACTGTTTGCGAGGAGCCTTCCCTCCGGTGGACTTGCGGGCGGTCTGTTTTGTACGAGCCATAGCTATACAACGCAACAAAAAATGTTATGAAGCGAATGGTTTCGTGCCTCTTATTTATACACAGTCTCTCGTTTTTGATTGGAAGGCTATAACATCGAATGTGAGAGCCCGCTTTAAATACTCCCATTTGATTTGCTGATCAATAACCAGTCGTTCTGTGACGTAATTATACCCTGGCGGGAAGGCTAGAATTCAAATTTAAAAGAGCCCGCTCTAAATCTTCTTCTTTGATTTGCTAATAAGGAACTTGAAGTCATGTAAATCACAATTCCTTTTGGACCAGTGAAAAAACCCTGCCATAGCCAGCCCGCCAAAATAATCTCAGTGTCTATAAAGCACGGTCAGTGTCCCATTCTTATATTCCGTTTAGATAATCTCAGATTGTATTGGAGCCGGCGCCTTCCCGTGAAGGCGTATTAATCTCACGCAGGGGAACATTTCAGTTTAAAACAATTGAACATAAATAGATCATACCTCAATGAACGAACATTGATTGGCACCTTCAAAATCCAATCATAACGCATGGATTCAATTATCAAAATAAAGACGTAAGTTTTATTCCAGGAAGTCATTAAAACTTTCCAAAATCAGCCGTGGGTAGAGCAAGAGAAGGATATAAATGTATCCAGTACAAGTCCCTTCCGTTCATATACAGTTGTAGAGAGAAAGTGAGAGTTTGGCATCCGGCTCAGATAAAAGGGGGGAGGGGAGACTGGGATCATTCGCATTCCCAGGGTGCTTCAACCCAATCCCCAAAGGAAAGTAGAAATTGAGCACAGTAAGTGGGGTCTGAGTTGTTAAATGTACAGCTTTATGACACAAAATCGGCCTATATTAGTCTTAGAAACATCCAGCTGGATTTCACAATCATTTATAAAAAGCACAGCAGGAAACCCGAAGCATTTTGGAAAGCATTGGAAGTACTTATGTGAAATAGGTGCAATTGGCCACACGGTGGCAGTGTAATACTGTAAATTTGCGCAGTGAGTTGCGTGTGATACAAATATAAGTGGAAAATGGAGCGGAGGTCCAAAAGTATAATCTGATGGGAGATTCAGGTGATGATACTGGAAACCCTTCCCGTGAGATAATTAAGCCATTCATACAGTATTAGCTGTTTTAATGGAGGAAGTGGTGGCTCTGAAAAGAGCCTTTGGTGGGACGAGCAGGGGTTGCGGGCACATTATTTCTTAGGCGCAGGCTTCTTGGCTTTAGCCGCTTTGGGTTTGGCGACTTTGGCCTTTGCTGGGCTCTTGGCAGTTTTGGGCTTGGTGGCCTTTTTAGCGGGACTCTTGGCCACCTTCTTGGCTTTAACAGCCTTCGGTTTCTTGGGGCTTTTGGCGGCCTTTGCCGGTTTCTTCACCTTCTTGGGGCTCTTTGCTGCTGCCGAGACCTTCTTGGGCTTTTTCGGGGACTTGGGCGCCTTCTTTGCCCCGGCTGCTGGTTTCTTGGCTTTGAGCGCCGCGGGCTTCTTCTTGGCCACCGCCTTGTCCTTGGTCTCCAGTTGCTTCTTGTTGAGCTTGAAGGATCCGGAGGCTCCGGTGCCTTTGACTTGGGTGAGAGTCCCCTTAGTGACCAAGGCCTTGAGAGCCAGCTTGAGGCGGCTGTTGTTCTTGTCCACATCGTAGCCTCCGGCAGCCAGAGCCCTCTTGAGAGCGGCCAGGGACACCCCGCTGCGCTCCTTAGAGGCGGACACGGCTTTGACGATCAGCTCAGACGCGCTGGGCCCGGAGGGTTTCTTGGCTTTTGCGCCTCCCGCTACTTTCTTCGGCTGCTGCTTCTTCTTTGTCTTCTTGGCAGCGGCTGGTTCTGCCGGGGGAGCAACAGGAGCGGACTCAGTTGTAGCTGCCATTCTCGATCCAATTCACTCACACGAGCTGCCTAAAATCGAATATCTTTAGTTTCCCGACCTCCTTATATTCAGCTTTTCCGGATCGCTGATTGGTCAGCTCTCAGAGTTCGACTTTAGTTCTTATTGGGTGATTATACAAACCCCGCCCATGTATTGTCGCTTGTGGAAGTTTTGGGGCATATATCGGTCTGTGTTTCCAGAGTCTGAAAAATGGGGGGTTTCTCTTCTCTCTGATGATAAATGCGCCCAGTTTGTGTGGGATCCTGTTCCCTAGTATATGCCCGTGCCCACTAAAGGGCTTATTTGGTCGCTGGTTACAGAGATTGGCCGGAACAGCTCAGGTTTATTCAGGATTCTCCCTGGAAATATTCCGGTTCTTTTCGTGGGCTCATTTCTTTCATATTTGTATCATGTTCCATAAATTCTTTCTCTTCCACCTTCCCCCCAGAGATAGAGGAGCCCCCCGGGTACAATATGGGCAGATGTGGTTGAGAGGGGAGGCAATAAGGGGAATGTGTGGGCTCCGGACTTCCAGACAAGTAACACAGTGCAGGAGGCTTTGCTGTGGGATCTGGAGTGCAGCACTCAGGGGAGGGTCCCACTCACTGCACTGGATTTATTTTGTTCTTACATTATAGATCAAGGATCCCCAACCTTTTCAACCTCTGAGCTACATTCAAACGTAATTAGAATTTGGAGAGCAACAGAAGCATTCAAAAAAGTTAGTTCACATAGGGGCTACCAGTAGTGTCAGCCCACAGGAAGCTTATTTTTGCAGTTCAGCAGGTTTTTATTCAACCAAAACTTGTCTTCAAGCCTGGAATGAAAAAATAAGCGCCTGCTGTGAGGCCACTGACCACAACATACAAGGGGCTGATGAGCAACATTTTGCTCATGAGCCACCGGTTGGCTGCCACTGTTAGAGAAACTGAGCCCTCACTGCTCCCCATCATGGGTACAGGGGGAAGGGACATTAGAATGCTCTGCCCAGAACACAGAATAAATGTGTTTTGGGCAGTACCATGTGGGGTTCCAAAAACACTTGCACATTCCAGTAAAGAGGAACTGTTTTCCAGAGTTCAAAGCTAATTAATTAACTTGTGAGAAATGTGTCAGAAACGTGCCTGAAATCTCAGATTGGGCATTGGCGTGTAGTGGTTAGAGAGAAATATTTTGGCTAAAACAAGTAGGGACTGGTTCTCTCACAGAACAGTGGGGTCTGTTTTTCCTTGGCATTGATAGCTCCAGATGGGACTGGAGCCAGAATTATGCAGAAGAGGCACATGCCTAGAGCAAAATAGTGTGGGACACTAGTCACATAGCTCTTCTCCCTAGTTGTAGCCCAACTGTATGTTTGGCCATCAGAACAGTGACGCACCAGTTGCAGTTCGAGTTGGCTGGGATGGATGAGAAGCAGAGTTTTATATGGTGTTGGTTATGTGATGAGGGGGTGGCACTTGGAGGCCAATGATTGCCTTGGGTGCCCTTACCTTTTGGCCTGGCACTGATTGCAAAACAGAAGGGGGCATATTTAGTTAGTATTCTGCAGTGTGCCCGAGTTCGGTAGTTAAACTCCCAGGTAATTACCACATCTGGACACACGGACAATGCTCAAACTCAGAATTTAATGAAAGGTGAACCAAACGGCAGTTTAGCAAAAAAGCAATCACACAGGTCCGAACAGTGGCTCTGTATCTTTACTAGGGATGTAGCGAACTGCCGATTTGGTGTTCGCGAACGCCGTTCGCGAACACCGGCAAAAAATGCGAAAGTTCGCGAACTTCGAACACCCGCTAAAATCGTTCGATTCGAACGTTCGAAGGATTTTTCATTCGAATCGAACGTTCGAAGGATTTTCATTCGAATCGAACGTTCGAAGGATTTTAATCGTTCGAACGAATGGAAATCGTTCGAACGAATGGAAATCGTTCGAACGAATGGAAATCGTTCGAACGAATGGAAATCGTTCGATTTTAGCGGTCGAATGGTCGAATGGTCGAACGATTTGTATTCGAATCGAACGCGAACTCAAAATGCGAACGTTCCCAAACGTTCGCGAACATTAGGTGGACGCGAACGGTCGAAGTTCGCGCGAACAAGTTCGCCGGCGAACAGTTCGCTACATCCCTAGTCTTTACACTGTGTAATACAATTTTATATCAAAATCAAAACATCAACATTTATTTATTACGTAACATATTTTATTCAATTTCATAGGTTAGTACATCACATATTTAATTATTTCTTTTTTTCTCATTGGTGTTTTTATACAGACATAATATCAGTGCCTAAAAGAAATTAAAAAAAAAGAAATTGCAGACTTATAATATCATTTATAGGGATGTAGCGAACGTCGGAAAAAAAGTTCGCGAACATATTCGCGAACTTGCGTCAAAAATGCGAACGGTTCGCGAACGTCGCGAACCCCATAGACTTCAATGGGAAGGCGAATTTTAAAAGCTAAAAAAGACATTTCTGGCCAGAAAAATGATTTTAAAGTTGTTTAAAGGGTGCAACGACCTGGACAGTGGCATGCCAGAGGGGGATCAAGGGCAAAAATGTATCTGAAAAATACATTGTTGACACAGCGCTGCGTTTTGTGCTGTAAAGGGCAGAAATCACACTACATTTCTAAACCTGTGTAATAAACTCCTTTAAAACGTCCGGCGTCTACATGCTAATCAAGTCGTGTAAAGGTTACAGCCTGTTCACACGCAAAGACGAAACGCAAAGAGCTTTAATGAATGATACCGTCAAGTGAGCAAATAATAGTTGTTAATTACTAGTTGAGCTTGTCACCTCCAGGATGTTCGTCCTGTTGGTGGCAATATTTCTGTAGTGGTGTGTTTAGCAGTCACCGTGCTTGTGCGCACGTGCACGGTCAGGCAGAGGTAATTCAATGTACAGTGAAGTGAACCAAAAAACACTGATTCTGCAGTGTGGGCCCAGTTTTGGTCTACTTTATTGATCACCTGCTGTGACCATAAAAGATGCGATTTTGCCACTGTTGCAGAACCCTGAAAAATTAGGCATGTGTACTTTCCTGAAAAATTATGTTTTTTTTGTCGCAGCCACTGAAGCACAGAGGCCAGAAAAAATATGCCATATAAATGCTGAAAATATTCATTTTTTTTTGTCGCAGCCACTGCAGCACAGAGGCCAGAAAAAATATGCCATATAAATGCTGAAAATATAAAAAAAATTTGTTGCAGCCACTGAAGCACAGAGGCCAGAAAAAATATGCCATATAAATGCTGAAAATATTCATTTTTTTTTTGTCACAGCCACTGCAGCACAGAGGCCAGAAAAAATATGCCATATAAATGCTGAAAATATAAAAAATTTTTGTCGCAGCCACTGAAGCACAGAGGCCAGAAAAAATATGCAAATATGAAACCAGTAGGGTTTGCACCCTAGTTTGTAACGGTGGCGGAGGGAGGAGGACGCTAAAGGACAGCTGTGTGTGGAGTCATGAGGCGTGCAGAGAAGGACAGCTGCACGGGGAGTCAGAACAAGTCTTCCGGCGTGCAGTAACCCTCCGAGATCCACGCCTCGTTCATTTTAATAAAGGTCAGGTAATCCACACTTTTGTGACCTAGGCGAGTTCTCTTCTCAGTTACAATCCCTCCTGCTGCACTGAAGGTTCTTTCTGAGAGGACACTTGAGGCGGGGCAAGACAAGAGGTTCATGGCAAATTGTGACAGCTCTGGCCACAGATCAAGCCTGCGCACCCAGTAGTCCAGGGGTTCATCGCTCCTCAGAGTGTCGATATCTGCAGTTAATGCCAGGTAGTCCGCTACCTGCCGGTCGAGGCGTTCTTTGAGGGTGGATCCCGAAGGGTTCTGGCGCTGCCTTGGACTGAAAAACATTTGCATGTCTGACGTTACAGAGTGGCCAAAGTGCATTGTCCTTGCAGGTGCGCTCGTGGCAGGATTACTGGCACCTCTGCCCCTGGAATGTTGATGAGTTCCTGAAGTGACATCACCCTTAAAAGCATTGTACAACATGTTTTGCAGGCTGGTTTGTAAATGCAGCATCCTTTCGGACTTGTGGTACGTTGGTAACATTTCTGCCACTTTATGCTTGTACCGAGGGTCTAGTAGCATTGCGACCCAGTACAGGTCCTTCTCCTTAAGCCTCTTGATACGGGGGTCCTTCAACAGGCATGACAGCATGAAAGACCCCATTCTCACAAGGTTGGATGCAGAGGTATCCATCTCCGCTTCCTCGTTATCAAGGACTACATCATCCACGGTCTCCTCCCCCCAGCCACGTACAAGACCAGGGGTCCCCAAACGGTCACCACAAGCCCCCTGGGAAGCCTGCTCCTGTTGGTCCTCCTCCTCCACAAAGCCACCTTCCTCCTCTGACTCCACTTCTGACACCTCTCCCTGCGTTGCAGCAGGTGCTTGGGCTCGTTCTGGTGATTCCGACCAGAAATCGTGCGCTTCCTGCTCCTCGTCACGCTGGTCTACAGCCTCATCTGTCACTCGTCGCACGGCACGCTCCAGGAAGAAAGCAAAGGGTATTAGGTCACTGATGGTGCCTTCGGTGCGACTGACCATGTTTGTAACCTCTTCAAAAGGGCGCATGAGCCTGCAGGCATCGCGCATAAGCACCCAGTAACGTGGGAAAAAATCCCCAGCTCTGCAGATCCAGTCCTACCACCCAGTTCAAACAGGTATTCATTGACGGCTTTTTGTTGTTGCAGCAGACGTTCCAACATGAGGAGCGTTGAATTCCAGCGAGTCTGGCTGTCGCAAATCAAACGCCTGACTGGCATGTTGTACCGCTGCTGAATGTCAGCAAGGCATGCCATGGCTGTGTAGGAACGTCTGAAATGGGCCGACACCTTCCTGGACTGCCTGAGAACGTCCTGGAATCCTGGGTACTTTGAGACAAAACGTTGTACTATTAAATTCAGAACATGTGCCATGCAGGGCACATGTGTTAAATTGCCCAGTCTCAGTGCTGCCAACAGATTGCTTCCATTGTCACACACCACTTTTCCGATCTTCAGTTGGTGTGGGGTCAGCCACCGATCGGCCTGTGACTGCAGAGATGACAGGAGTACAGATCCGGTATGGTTTCTGCTTTCCAGGCACGTCATCCCCAAGACAGCATGACAACGGCGTACCTGGCACGTCGAATAGCCTAGGGGGAGCTGGGGGTGCACAGGTGTGGAGGAGGAGGACCCAGCAGCAGAGGAGGAAGAAGAGGAAGAAGACGAGGTAGAGAGCGAAGGAGGAGTAGAGGTGGTGGCAGAACCGCGTGCAATTCGTGGCGGTGACACCAACTCCACTGTTGTTGTTGAGCCACACATTCCCTGCTTCCCAGCCATTACCAAGTTCACCCAGTGGGCAGTGTAGGTGACATACCTGCCCTGACCATGCTTGGAGGACCATGCGTCAGTAGTCATATGGACCTTTGGCCCAACACTAAGTGACAGAGATGCGGTGACTTGGCTCTGCACATGGTGGTACAGGTGTGGTATTCCCTTTTTTGAAAAAAAATTGCGGCTGGGTACCTTCCACTGCGGTGTCCCAATTGCTACAAATTTGCGGAAGGACTCAGAGTCCACCAGCTGGTATGGTAAAAGCTGGCGGGCTAAGAGTGCAGACAAGCCAGCTGTCAGACGCCGGGCAAGGGGGTGACTCGCAGACATTGGCTTCTTACGCTCAAACATGGCCCTCACAGAAACTTGGCTGGGGGCAGATGACTGGGAATGGGAACTGGTGGTCAAGGTGGAAGGCGGAGTGGAGGGTGGTTCAGACGGGTCAAGGACAGCAGAGGTAGAGCAGTAAGATGCTGGACCAGAAGGAGGGTGGCTTTTAGTTTGTCTGTTGCCTTTGAGGTGTTGCTCCCAAAGTGCTTTGTGCTTGCCGTTCATGTGCCTTTGCATAGAAGTTGTACCTATGTGGCTGTTGGGCTTCCCAAGACTCAGTTTCTGACTGCACTCATTGCAAATTACAACGCTTTTGTCAGAGGCACACACATTAAAAAAATCCCACACTGCTGACCTTTTTGAAGCTGGCAATCTGGAGGTAACAGTAGAAGTTGCCGGCGTTGGCGGCAATGGCGGGTGCGTTGGCCGGCTGACCACAGGTGCCGATACATGTTGTTGCCCTACTGTTCCCTGCGAGCTGTCCTCCTGCTTCTTCTAAGTCTTATTCTCTTCCTGCCTCTCTGACTCTCCGTCTCTCCATCTGAACTATCCTCCTCTTGCTCTCTTCTACTGGGCACCCACAAAACATCAATCTCCTCATCATCATTCTCCTCAGATGCATCAATTTCTTCTAACAGCTCACAGAAGGAAGCAGCAGCGGGGACCTCCTCATCACTCATTATGTCCATCTCTGTTGTGTTCTCTGCCAGAATTAAATCTGGTGTAACGTCCTCATCTCCTTCATCTTCTTCTGCCAATAATGGTTGCGCATCACTCAGTTCAAGAAACTCATGTGAAAATAACTCCTCTGACTCCAGTGAAGAAGGGGCGCCGGTGGTGGAGGAAGTGTTACGTGGGGTGCCCATAGCAGTGGAGGATGAGGATGTTGTGGTAAAGTTAGAAACGGTAGAGGATGGGGTGTGCTGTGTAAGCCAGTCAACTACCTCTTCAGCATTTTGGGAGTTCAGGGTCATTGCCTTTTTAAAACTGGGCAATTTCCTAGGGCCACAGGATAGCATAGCAGCACGGCCCCTAGTGCCTCTGCATGGCGGCCTGCCTTTGCCTGGCATTATTTTTAAAACAACAACAACAACTCAGGTGGTGCTTCTGGAGACGGTATTATTATTGATATTTAGACAGAATGTGAACAAGCTCACACAGCTAGGTGGCAGTTGTTTGAAAATGAAGAACACACTGGGCAAACAATGCCTGCAAGGTAAACGTATACACTACAGCAGTGGATACGGAATATATCATTGCTGCTTGAAAAACGTCACTCAGGTGGTGGTTCTGGAGACGGTATTATTATTGATATTTAGACAGAATGTGAACAAGCTCACACAGCTCGGTGGCAGTTGTTTGAAAATGAAGAACACACTGGGCAAACAAATTGAAACAATGCCTGCAAGGTCAACGTATACACTACAGCAGTGGATACGGAATATATTATTGCTGCTCAGGTGGTGTTTCTGGAGACGGTATTATTATTGATATTTAGACAGAATGTGAAAAAGCTCACACAGCTAGATGGCAGTTGTTTGAAGAACACACTGGGCAAACAATGCCTACAAGGTCAACGTATACACTACTACAGCAGTGGATACGGAATATATTATTGCTGCTTGAAAAACGTCACTCGGGTGGTGTTTCTGGAGACGGTATTATTATTGATATTCAGACAGAATGTGAAAAAGCTCACACAGCTAGATGGCAGTTGTTTGAAGAACACACTGGGCAAACAATGCCTACAAGGTCAACGTATACACTACTGCAGCAGTGGATACGGAATATATTATTGCTGCTTGAAAAACGTCACTCGGGTGGTGTTTCTGGAGACGGTATTATTATTGATATTTAGACAGAATGTGAAAAAGCTCACACAGCTAGATGGCAGTTGTTTGAAGAACACACAGGGCAAATAATGCCTGCAAGTGCACTCAGTGTCGGACTGGGGCACCTGGGGCCCACCAGAGAACTTGATCTGAAGGGCCCCCTCCATTTAGTCAGGGAAGCCCGCAAGGGAAAATAAAGGACATATAAAGAACAAATGGCATTCAATACAATGATGCAGAAACTGAGGTAAATTCGATAGGAATCTCAGATTAGATGGGGTAGGGACTGATGGGAAAGTGAAACTATATAGCTATATGTCTATACATACAGTATAGATATATAGAGATAGAGAGATATGTGCACACAGTACTCAATTTAATCAACTTGTAATTCATTAATTGATTAAAAATTCATGGTACACTTCATTTAAAATAAAAATATTAAAAACAAAATAAAAGTGAGCATTTCAATTATTTAATACATTTTTAATTTATTAATTGTAAGCACTCCCATCCCAATCCCAGTAAAATAATTCATTGCTTAACTAGGGGAGAGATGAAGCAACTGGAAAGGAGCATGGAGATGGGCAGTAAGATAAAAAAAAGTGGGGCAGCAAACTTAGTGGGAAAGTTAAGAGACCATAGGACATTTTTAAACTAAATTAAAGAAGTTGGTGGAGGGCACGCAGGGTTTTACAGTCCATGTGGGTAATGGGGGTAATTAGGCCCACCCCTCCCCCTAGATCATTTACTTACCAGCACTGTAGTAGGAGCCAAGCAGATCAAATCTTCCCTGGATAGCACTGGCAGAGGAGAAAATGAGAAGGCAGCAGTATCAGACCACCAGCAGCCCAACTTGACCAGCGGATTGAAATTTAGCACAGACAGATGCGGCCAGGATCTACCCATCGCACCAGTAGTAATTGCATCAACAGCCGATCCCTCCTTGACGCTCCTCTCTCTGATTCCCCCCACGTGATGGACGCCGGTCAGTCAGTGATAGAGATGTCGCGAACTGTTCGCCGGCGAACATCGGGTGTTCGCGCTCGCCGGAAGTTCGCGAACGTCGCGCGACGTTCGCCATTTTGGGTTCGCCATTGTTGGCGCTTTTTTTTGCCCTCTCACCCCAGACCAGCAGGTACATGGCAGCCAATCAGGAAGCTCTCCCCTGGACCACTCCCCTTCCCTATAAAAACCGAAGCCCTGCAGCGTTTTTTCACTCTGCCTGTGTGTGCTGAAGAGATAGTGTAGGGAGAGAGCTGCTGCCTGTTAGTGATTTCAGGGACAGTTGAAAGTTTGCTGGCTAGTAATCGTTTTGATACTGCTCTGTTATTGGAGGGACAGAAGTCTGCAGGGGTTTGAGGGACATTTAAGCTTAGGTAGCTTTGCTGGCTAGTAATCTACCTTCTACTGCAGTGCTCTGTATGTAGCTGCAGTGGGCAGCTGTCCTGCTTCTGATCTCATCTGCTGACTGCTGCAATAACAGTAGTCCTTGTAAGGACTGCTTTTATTTATTTTTTTGTTGTTTTACTACTACTACTACTACTACTACTATAAGAGCCCAGTGCTATTAGTCTAGCAGTGTTGGGGAGTGGGACTGGTGTGCTAATCTGCTGCTCCTAGTAGTTCAGCAGCACCAACTTTAATTTTTTTTTTTTAATATTCATTTTTTTTTTATTTTACTTTTTTTTATTTTACTACCGCTGTAGTAGTGTATAAGTTGACCTTTTAGGCATTATTTGCCCTGTAGGCATTATTTGCACACTGTTTTCTTCAACCCGCCATCGAGCTGTGTGACCTTGTTCACATTCTGTCTAAATATCCATAATATTACCGTCTCCAGAAAAAACACCGGAGTCACTTTTTTCAAGCAGCATTCATATATTTTACGTAATCCGTATCCACCGCTGTAGTAGTGTATACGTTGGCCTTGTAGGCATTATTTGCACACTGTTTTCTTCAACCCGCCATCGAGCTGTGTGACCTTGTTCACATTCTGTCTAAATATCCATAATATTACCGTCTCCAGAAAAAACACCGGAGTCACTTTTTCAAGCAGCCATAATATATTTTACGTAATCCGTATCCACCGCTGTAGTAGTGTATACGTTGACCTTGTAGGCATTATTTGCACACTGTTTTCTTCAACCCGCCATCGAGCTGTGTGACCTTGTTCACATTTTGTCTAAATATTGATAATATTATCGTCTCTAGAAAAACCACTTGAGTTACTTTTTTTCAAGCAGCATTCATATATTTTACGTAATCCGTATCCACCGCTGTAGTAGTGTATACGTTGACCTTGTAGGCATTATTTGCACAGTGTTTTCTTCAACCCGCCATCGAGCTGTGTGAGCTTGTTCACATTTTGTCTAAATATTGATAATATTATCGTCTCTAGAAAAACCACTTGAGTTACTTTTTTTCAAGCAGCATTCATATATTTTACGTAATCCGTATCCACCGCTGTAGTAGTGTATACGTTGACCTTGTAGGCATTATTTGCACACTGTTTTCTTCAACCCGCCATCGAGCTGTGTGACCTTGTTCACATTTTGTCTAAATATTGATAATATTATCGTCTCTAGAAAAACCACTTGAGTTACTTTTTTTCAAGCAGCATTCATATATTTTACGTAATCCGTATCCACCGCTGTAGTAGTGTATACGTTGACTTTGTAGGCATTATTTGCACAGTGTTTTCTTCAACCCGCCATCTAGCTGTGTGTATTATCGTTTCCAGAAAAACCAACTGAGTTTTTGTTGTTGTTGTTGTTTTTTTAAAAATAATGCCAGGCAAAGGCAGGCCGCCACGCAGAGGCCGTGCTAGGGGCCGTGCTGCTATGCAATCCTGTGGCCCTAGCAAATTGCCCCAGTTTTAAAAAGCCAATGACCCTGAACTCCCAAAATGCTGAAGAGGTAGTTGACTGGCTTACACAGCACACCCCATCCTCTACCGTTTCTAACTTTACCACAACATCCTCCTCATCCTCCACTGCTATGGCCACCCCACGTAACACTTCCTCCACCACCGGTGCCCCTTCTTCACTGGGGTCAGAGGAGTTATTTTCCCATGAGTTTCTTGAACTGAGTAATGCGCAACCATTATTGCCAGAAGAAGATGAAGGAGATGAGGACCTTACACCAGATTTAATTCTGGCAGAGAACACGATAGAGATGGACATAATGAGTGATGAGGAGGAGGTCCCCGCTGCTGCTTCCTTCTGTGATGTGTCAGAAGAAATTGATGCATCTGAGGAGAATGATGATGAGGAGATTGATGTTTTGTGGGTGCCTAGTAGAAGAGAGCAAGAGGAGGGTAGTTCAGATGGAGAGACGGAGAGTCAGAGAGGCAGTAGGAGAATAAGACTTAGAAGAAGCAGGGAGGACAGCCCGCAGGGATCAGTAGGGCAACAACATGTATCGGCACCTGTGTTCAGCCGGCCAACGCACCCGCCATTGCAGCCAATACCGCCAACTCCGCCAACTTCTACTGTTACCGCCAGATCGCACACTTCCAAAAAGTCAGCAGTGTGGGATTTTTTTAATGTGTGTGCCTCTGACAAAAGCATTGTAATTTGCAATGAGTGCAGTCAGAAACTGAGCCTTGGTAAGCCCAACAGCCACATAGGTACAACTTCTATGCGAAGGCACATGAGCGGCAAGCACAAAGCACTTTGGGAGCAACACCTCAAAGGCAACAGGCAAACTAAAAGCCACACTCCTTCTGGTCCAGCATCTTACTGCTCTACCTCTGCTCTCCTTGACCCGTCTGAACCACCCTCCACTCCGCCTTCCACCTTGACCACCTGTTCCCATTCCCAGTCATCTGCCACCAGCCAAGTTTCTGTGAAGGCCATGTTTGAGCGTAAGAAGCCAATGTCTGACTGTCACCCCCTTGCCCGGCGTCTGACAGCTGGCTTGTCTGCACTCTTAGCCCGCCAGCTTTTACCATACCAGCTGGTGGACTCTGAGGCCTTCCGCAAATTTGTAGCAATTGGGACACCGCAGTGGAAGGTACCCAGCCGCAATTTTTTTTCTAAAAAGGGAATACCACACCTGTACCAACATGTGCAGAGCCAAGTTACCGCATCTCTGTCACTTAGTGTTGGGCCAAAGGTCCATATGACTACTGACGCATGGTCCTCCAAGCATGGTCAGGGCAGGTATGTCACCTACACTGCCCACTGGGTGAACTTGGTAATGGCTGGGAAGCAGGGAATGGGTAGCTCAACAACAACAGTGGAGTTGGTGTCACCGCCACGGATTGCACGCGGTTCTGCCACCACCTCTACTCCTCCATCGCTCTCTACCTCGTCTTCTTCTTCTTCTTACTCTGCTGCTGGGTCCTCCTTCTCCTCCTCCACACCTGTGCACCCCCAGCTCCCCCTAGGCTATTCGACGTGCCAGGTACGCCGTTGTCACGCTGTCTTGGGGATGACGTGCCTGGAAAGCAAAAACCATACCGGATCTGTACTCCTGTCATCTCTGCAGTCACAGGCCGATCGGTGGCTGACCCCACACCAACTGCAGATCGGAAAAGTGGTGTGTGACAATGGAAGCAATCTGTTGGCAGCGTTGAGACTAGGCAATTTAACACATGTGCCCTGCATGGCGCATGTGTTAAATTTAATAGTCCAACGTTTTGTCTCCAAGTACCCAGGATTCCAGGACGTTCTCACCCAGTCCAGAAAGGTGTCGGCCCATTTCAGACGTTCCTACACAGCCATGGCACGCCTTGCTGACATTCAGCAGCGCTACAACATGCCAGTCAGGCGTTTGATTTCTGACAGCCAGACTCGCTGGAATTCAACGCTCCTTATGTTGGAACGTCTGCTGCAACAACAAAGGGCCGTCAACGAGTACCTTTTTGAACTGGGTGGTAGGACTGGATCTGCAGAGCTGGGGATTTTTTTCCCCCGTTACTGGGTGCTTATGCGCGATGCCTGCAGGCTCATGCGACCTTTTGAAGAGGTGACAAATATGGTCAGTCGCACCGAAGGCACCATCAGCGACCTAATACCCTTCGCTTTCTTCCTGGAGCGTGCCGTGCGACGAGTGACAGATGAGGCTGTAGACCAGCGTGACGAGGAGCTGGAAGCGCACGATTTCTGGTCGGAATCACCAGAACGAACCCAGGCACATGCTGCAACGCAGGGAGAGGTGCCAGAAGTGGAGTCAGAGGAGGAAGGTGGCTTTGTGGAGGAGGAGGAGGAGGACCAACAGGAGCAGGCTTCCCAGGGGGCTAGTGGTGACCTTTTGGGGACCCCTGGTCTTGTACGTGGCTGGGGGGAGGAGACCGTGGATGATGCAGTCCTTGATAATGAGGAAGCGGAGATGGATAGCTCTGCATCCAACCTTGTGAGAATGGGGTCTTTCATGCTGTCATGCCTGTTGAAGGACCCCCGTATCAAGAGGCTTAAGGAGAAGGACCTGTACTGGGTCGCAACGCTACTAGACCCTCGGTACAAGCATAAAGTGTCAGAAATGTTACCAACATACCACAAGTCCGAAAAGATGCGGCATTTACAAACCAGCCTGCAAAACATGTTGTACAATGCTTTTAAGGGTGATGTCACTTCAGGAACTCATCAACATTCCAGGGGCAGAGGTGCCAGTAATCCTGCCACGAGCACACCTGCAAGGACAAAGCCCTTTGGCCAGTCTGTAACGTCAGACATGCAAATGTTTTTCTGTCCAAGGCAGCGCCACAACCCTTCTGGATCCACCCTCAAAGAACGCCTCGACCGGCAGGTAGCGGACTACCTGGCATTAACTGCAGATATCGACACTCTGAGGAGCGATGAACCCCTGGACTACTGGGTGCGCAGGCTTGATCTGTGGCCAGAGCTGTCACAATTTGCCATGAACCTCTTGTCTTGCCCAGCCTCAAGTGTGCTCTCAGAAAGGACCTTCAGTGCAGCAGGAGGGATTGTAACTGAGAAGAGAACTCGCCTAGGTCACAAAAGTGTCGATTACCTGACCTTTATTAAAATGAATGAGGGGTGGATCTCGGAGGGTTACTGCACGCCGGAAGACTTGTTCTGACTTCTATGCAGCTGTCCTTCTCTTCAAGCCTCATGACTCCACACACAGCTGTCCTTTAGCGTCCTCCTCCTCCCTCCGCCACCGTTACAAACTAGGGTGCAAACCCTACTGGTTTAATTTTTTCTGGCCTCTGTGCTTCAGTGGCTGCGACCAAAAAAATGCCTATTTTCTGCATTTATATGACATAATTTTTCTGGCCTCTGTGCTTCAGTGGCTGCAACCAAAAAAATTTATATTTTCAGCATTTATATGGCATAATTTTTCTGTCAACTGTGCTTCAGTGGCTGCGACCAAAAAAATGCATATTTTCTGCATTTATATGGCATAATTTTTCTGGCCTCTGTGCTTCAGTGGCTGCAACCAAAAAAATTTATATTTTCAGCATTTATATGGCATAATTTTTCTGGCAACTGTGCTTTAGTGGCTGCGACCAAAAAAATGACTATTTTCAGCATTTATATGGCATATTTTTTCTGGCCTCTGTGCTTCAGTGGCTGTGGCCAAAAAAACTGGGCAAACAATGCCTACAAGGTCAACGACGTTGACCTGGTAGGCATTGTTTGCCCAGTTTTTTTGGCCACAGCCACTGAAGCACAGAGGCCAGAAAAAATATGCCATATAAATGCTGAAAATAGTCATTTTTTGCCATACGTTGACTCAACGTATATGGCAAAAAATGACTATTTTCAGCATTTATGTGGCATATTTTTTCTGGCAACTGTGCTTCAGTGGCTGCAACCAAAAAAACTGGGCAAACAATGTCTACAAGGTCAACGTATGGCGAAAAATTACTATTTTCAGCATTTATATGGCATATTTTTTCTGGCAACTGTGCTTCAGTGGCTGCGTCCAAAAAAACTGGGCAAACAATGTCTACAAGGTCAACGTATGGCGAAAAATGACTATTTTCAGCATTTATATGGCATATTTTTTCTGGCAACTGTGCTTCAGTGGCTGCGTCCAAAAAAACTGGGCAAACAATGCCTACAAGGTCAACGTATGGCAGTTGTTTAAAGAGAACAGTAGATTACTAGCCAGCAAAGCTACCTAAGCTAAAATGTCCCTCAAATCCCTGCAGACTTCTGTCCCTCCAATACAGAGCAGTATCAAGCAGATTACTAGCCAGCAAACTTACTATCATCTGTCCCTGAAATCACTAACAGCTCTCCCCCTACACTATCTCTTCCAAGCACACACAGGCAGATTTTTCAGATACATTTTTGCCCTTGATCCCCCTCTGGCATGCCACTGTCCAGGTCGTTGCACCCTTTAAACAACTTTAAAATCATTTTTCTGGCCAGAAATGTCTTTTCTAGATGTTAAAGTTCGCCTTCCCATTGAAGTCTATGGGGTTCGCGAACCGTTCGCGAACCGCTCGCATTTTTGCGCAAGTTCGCGAATATGTTCGCGAACTTTTTTTCCGACGTTCGCTACATCCCTAGTCAGTGACATCATCGCGCACAGCTGCAACAAGCTCAACTTTCCAGAGCAAAATACGAAGATATGAGCAGCGTTGCCAGGCGGAGTAGTGTAGCAGCAGCGGGGCCCACTAGCTACAGCGTGTGGGGCCCATAGTTATTGGAACAAAAACTTCACTGGCACACAGGATATTTCAAGCAGGAAAAACCTTGCTAGGTATTTATTGCAGCATGCAACGTTTCGGGGTTACCCCCTTTGTCAAGCATGACATGCTTGACAAAGGGGGTAACCCCGAAACGTTGCATGCTGCAATAAATACCTAGCAAGGTTTTTCCTGCTTGAAATATCCTGTGTGCCAGTGAAGTTTTTGTTCCAGTATTTTAGGGAGGTGGCCGATTCCTCCTGTTTGCTGTGCACCAGGTGTTCTCTATCCAATTGATTAGGGTGTGCGAGTGTTTCTTGAAATTCCTGAAAGCCCATAGTTATTGGAGCGCACAATCGAAGAAAAAAAACGGAGCATAGCGCACAATTCATGTCCGATAATTGGCAAAAAAATAGGGTAGAGTGTGGTCTTGGGGGCCCACAAGGACTGGGGCCCACCGGGATTTTTCCCGGTGTCCCGGTGGGCCAGTCCGACACTGAGTGCACTACTATTGGTGCACTACGATGAAGAACAGCAAACAGCACTGGACACGTTAAAGAACAGTAAGATAAGTAAAATAAAAAAAAAATATATGTATATTAAAAAAAAAAAAAAATTACTCGGGTTGGTGCTGCTGAACTACTAGGAGCAGCACAGTAGCACACCAGTCCCACTCCCCAACACAGCTAGACTAATAGCACTGGGCTCTTATAGTAGCAAAGTAAAAAAACAAAAAAGAAAATAAAAGCAGTCCTTACAAGGACTATTGGGTTATTACAGCAGTCAGCAGATGAGATCAGAAGAGATCAGTGCCCACAGCAGCTACATACAGAGCACTGCAGTAGAAGGTAGATTACTAGCCAGCAAAGCTACCTAACCTAAAATGTCCCTCAAATCCCTGCAAAGTTCTGTCCCTCCAATACAGAGCAGTATCAAGTAGATTACTAGCCAGCAAACTTACTATCAACTGTCCCTCAAATCACTAACAGCTCTCTCCCTACACTAGCTCTTCCAAGCACACACAGGCAGAATGAAAAAACGCTGCAGGGCTTCGGTTTATATATGGAAGGGGAGTGGTCCAGGGAGTGTGGGGGTGGTCCAGGAGGGAGAGCTTCCTGATTGGCTGCCATGTATCTGCTGGTCTGGGGTGAGAGGGCAAAAAAAAGCGCCAGCTAAGGCGAACCCAAAATGGCGAACGTCGCGCGACGTTCGTGAACATTCGGCGAGCGCGAACAGTCGATGTTCGCGCGAACAAGTTCGCCGGCGAACAGTCCGCGACATCCCTAATCATTTAGACACTGAACTGTTTTCATTAACAGTGCTTCAATGTCCAGATAATAACCACATACCACAGCAAACACTTTCTGTTCCTATTTTCAAAATTAAAGTGATTCTGACACTAAAAAACGACTTTTTAAAATATGAATGTACATTAAAAGTTACCTATAGGTCTTGTTGATCATTTTTTCCTGAGAAGTTTGGTTATCTAAGTTAGTTGAAGTTTCTAAACCTGACTGTTTTGCCAACCTGACTGTCCCATCTCAGTCTGTCAGAGTTTCTAATGCTAACGGACTCCTGCTGCACAAATATGGCAGCCCCCTCATAGAGGAACATGGGGCATCAGACAGGTAATGTAAAAGCAGTGGACAAATACTTTATGGCAAAGTTATAAGTAGCTTTCAAAGGCAATATTATGACAGATGTAAAAAAGAGTTTCATTTCTGGTGTCAGTATCTCTTTAATGCAATATCATAATTCAGCAGTATTAAGACTTAACTCTATAATAGCAAGCATAAGCAGCTTGACTAGGGATGTAGCGAACTGCCGATTTGGTGTTCGCGAACACCGGCAAAAAATGCGAACGTTCGCGAACAGTTCGCGAACTTCGAACGACCGATAAAATCGTTCAATTCGAACGATCGAAGGATTTTAATCGTTCGATCGAAGGATTTTCATTCGAATCGAACGATCGAAGCCATTCGATCGAATGCTTTTCATTCGATCGAATGCTTACAATCGTTCGAACGAATGGAAATCGTTCGATTTTTAGCGGTCGAAGGAATTCGAATGGTCGAACGATCGAACGCGAACTCAAAATGCGAACGTCCCCAAACGTTTGCGAACATTCGGCGGACGCGAACGGTCGAAGTTCGCGCGAACTAGTTCGCGGGCGAACAGTTCGCTACATCCCTAAGCTTGACCTGTCTTTGAGGCCTGTTGCTTATTTTTTGATCTTAACAGTACGCTGGCTGCTAGGGATGTAGCGAACTGCCGATTTGGTGTTCGCGAACGCCGTTTGCGAACACCGGCAAAAAATGAGAACGTTCGCGAACAGTTCGCAAACTTCGAACACCCGCTAAAATCGTTCGGTTCGAAGGATTTTTCATTCGAATCGAACGTTCGAAGGATTTTAATCGTTCGATCGAAGGATTTTCATTCGAATCGAACGTTCGAAGGATTTTAATCGTTCGAACGAATGGAAATCGTTCGAACGAATGGAAATCGTTCGAACGAATGGAAATCGTTCGAACGAATGGAAATCGTTCGAACGAATGGAAATCGTTCGATTTTAGCGGTCGAATGGTCGAACGATTTGTATTTGAATCGAACGCGAACTCACGTTCGCGAACATTAGGCGGACGCGAACGGTCGAAGTTCGCGCGAACAAGTTCGCCGGCGAACAGTTCGCTACATCCCTTCTGGCTGCATCCACACTTGTGAAGGTGACGGCATGCCCTGCTCTTCATATTCCATTGAAATGGCCTTGATGATTCAGCTGCTCAGAGCTCTTTCTCCCACTTCTGATGGTAAGGAAGGTAAAACAATGGGTTCATTTAGATGAAAAATGAGACAGGTCTTAAAACGACCATTTTCTTTCATGAAAAAGGTTGATTCTGCTCAATGTTATCTGCCAAAATATGGCAACGTCCATTGCACAGAGCACCAGTGGGACCAATTTAAAGGGATCCTGTCATCAGAAAACATGTTTTTTTCAAAACGCATCAGTTAATAGTGCTACTCCAGTAGAATTCTGCACTGAAATCCATTTCTCAAAAGAGCAAACAGATTTTTTTATATTCAATGTTGAAATCTGACATGGGGCTAGACATTTTGCAAATTCCCCAGCTGCTCCTGGTCATGTGACTTGTGCCTGCACTTTAGGAGAGAAATGCTTTCTGGCAGGCTGCTGTTTTTCCTCCTCAATGTAACTGAATGTGTCTCAGTGGGACATGGGTTTTTACTATTGAGTGTTGTTCTTAGATCTACCAGGCAGCTGTTATCTTGTGTTAGGGAGCTGTTATCTGGTTACCTTCCCATTGTTCTTTTGTTTGGCTGCTGGGGGGGAAAAGGGAGGGGGTGAGATCACTCCAACTTGCAGTACAGCAGTAAAGAGTGATTGAAGTTTATCAGAGCACAAGTCACATGACTTGGGGCAGCTGGGAAATTGACAATAACTGAATATAAAAAAATCTGTTGGCTCTTTTGAGAAATAGATTTCAGTGCAGAATTCTGCTGGAGCAGCACTATTAACAGATTCATTTTGAAAATTTTTTTTTTCCCCATGACAGTATCCCTTTAATTAAAAGCAATCCTTTACTGGTAGTGTTTAAAACACGGAGATCTTATGAATATATCCCAGTAAAGCTATAGCTTTTGAAAAAGTGGCTTATAGCCACGAAACACGTCAAGCGTGTTATACTAGGATATGTTCATAAGATCTCCATGTTTTAAACACTACCAGTAAAGGACTGTTTTTAATTAAATTGGTCCCTCTGGTGCTCCGTGCAATGGACTTGCTAATATTGGATGATGCTTGGCTGTACGTTGTAGCACGGCATGAGGCGAGGTCTGTGAGTGCTCCTGTTTTTTATTATCTACCAAAATAGCCATAGCTTTTGATACAGAGGCAGCTGTGACAGCAGGTTTACACATGGTCCCTTCCATATAAGTATCCTTTAACTCCATCCATCTATCCATAGGATATTTTAAGGATGAAATGTTGCCAATTGGAAGAGCCACTGGAGATTGCCAGTTGGTGAGTTCTCCCAGACCTCTAGGTAATCCTGAGGAAAGGGTGTATATTAGAAACCTCGGTGTTGATGGGAACAAGAATGAACTGGAGCAAGCTTCTGACTATTATCCGCCTTTGCGTCATATATGGATTCCAAGAAAGCCCCCTGGATTTGCTTTTGTACATTTTTAAACTCACTATAATGCAGATGCAAAAGTACAAGGACTTCATGAAAAGACTCCATGGGCAACTGTGTTAAAGATGAATTCTCCAGAGGAGGAAATTGGAACCATATTCCAATTTCCCTTTCTATTCTCTGCCCTGGTGGCTCAGACTGTTGATACAATGAATGCCAAAGTAAGCCAGCTGATTAACAGACCTGATCTAAAACTTTGTTTAAAGTAACAACTTGAAGTTAGGGAAATGTTGCTTTCAATAGCAATTGTTTTTACAAATAACTTTAAATGCACTGAAGATTTTTTAAATAAATATATATTGGAACCTTCTAAATCTACTAGTTTCAACCTGAGACGGTTATTCCTTAATTTACAGCTAAAACATGAAAATCTGGGCTCCAGGCTAGTGGTTTCACTAGACACGGCTAAGGCATTTGACTCAGTGGAATGGCCATATCTATGGGAGGTACTGACTAGAATTGGGTTTGGTCCTTCTTTCACGAAGTGGCTTAAGCTGATGTATAGCGAACCAAGGGCATCCATCAGGGTTAACGGCATTGCTTCATCACCATTTCACCTTACAAGAGGTACTCGCCAAGGGTGCCCCCTGTCCCCGCTAATTTTCGCGTTAGCTATTGAACCCATGGCCATAGCAATCAGGAATTCCCCAAGAGTAAAGGGACTCATATATAAAACAATTGAGGAGAAGATCTCCTTATATGTGGACGATACGCTGCTATATTTGGCAGACCCGCACGATTCACTCGCCACTGTTCTCGGAATTGTTAAGAGATTTGGTAGGTTCTCGGGCCTGCAAATTAATTGGGACAAGTCCATAATCTTTCCCCTTGACGGACAACTCCCGACAGAGATGGACTCGGACTGTAGTCTTAAAGTGACAGATAATTTTAAGTACCTAGGGATAATGATACACAAAGACCCGACACTATTTTTACAGCATAATTTATACACCTTACATCTCAAATTTAAGGATACACTTGCACACTGGACTAAACTTCCTCTCACGCTAATAGGCAGAATAAACATATGTAAAATGATTTATCTTCCTAAATTTCTGTATATACTAAGTAATACCCCCTGCCACATACCTAAGAAAGTCCTACATGAAATAGACGGCCCGCAATCTGAATTCATTTGGGGAAATAAAACACCCACGTTGTTCAGAGTCACTCTCAATGCCCCACAAGACCAGCTGGGATTGACCTCTCCCAATTATGAGCTGTACTACCTTGCCTCCCAGGCTTATCATGCAGCCAGTTGAAAAGTGTTTGACGCAGACAACCCAGCATCCATAATAGAGGCACTATTTCTCACTTCTGTGGAAAGCCTGCACAATGCTTTATATAGGACTCAAAAGGATATTGGCCCTTTACTACCTGTTATGGATGCCACTAAGAGAGCTTGGGACGCAATGGTGCAGCTCACTAAGGCTAACACCACACTATCTCCAGATGCACCTTTATGGGGTAACAGTAATTACTCACACTTAGCTGCATTTTTAGAAGTGGGAATTTGGACTAAGTTAGGGCTAAAGCGGTTGTCCCAAGTATACACTGATGGGAGTCTTTACACACTGGCTACATTTCGTCAGACCCTCTCTCTGCCTGATTTATCCGAATTCAGATACAACCAAATCAGCCATCTTTGCTCAACACAATTTCCAACTCCTCCTCTGCAACTACAGTACACGGGGTTAGAAGAATTAGTTTCTCAGCCCACCAAGACGAAACTCCTCTCCAATACCTACAAACACTTAATTTCCAATAGATATGATCCCCGACCCAGAGTGAAATATAAGTGGGAGAGCAGCGGGGTTGTTGTGGACGCAGATGATTGGGAAGAAATCATAGACAATCTTTATATTCCTTTGGTGAGTGTTAGAGACAAACTTATACAATTCCGGATCATACACCAAACATACCTCACTCCGCAGAAACTGTATACTATGGGGAGGGTGGCTTCACCCGGCTGTCCAAGATGTGGTGCTTCTGTTGCCAATTTTATGCATTTAATGTGGGAGTGTCCAGTGATACTCAGATATTGAAGGGCAATTGTGAGCTTTATGGCTACGGAACTGGAACTTCCCCAAATACTTAGCCCTGCTACCTGTCTTCTGGGTCTCCTGGACTCCGTGATACCCAGAGTAAATACTAGATGTCTGATGAGGCTGCTCCTCTTTTACGCAAAAAAAGTGGTTGCCCTGCATTGGATGGGCCCAATGCCACCGACATTGAGCAGATGGATTGGACTAATCAATTCGTAATTGGAACTGTACAAACTCACGTATCTAGCCCGAGGATGCCCAAAGAAATTTGAAAGTATATGGAAACCTTGGCTCGAGTCGCCAGCCACATCAACTAACCAATGAACATCAATTTACAGCCATACTTCCCACCCTTCCCCCTTCTTTTCCTTTTCTATCTAGCTTCTCTTCCCTCTATCTTCTTTAAGTTGTAAAATTCAATAAAAATTATCCTTTAAAAAAAAAAAATATATATATTGGAAAGTTGCTTAGAATGGTGTTTTTTTTTTATAAGCCAACTTTTTTTTTGGAGTTGACTTGCCCTATAGGAAACGTCCCCACATGCTTTAATAATGGTAAGGGCACATGGTACAGTATGTATCACCTGCAATAAATATTTGCTACTGGGGAGACAAAATGTCCCTTCCCCCCTTATTTCCTTCCCAGTGCCTAAAATGCAAATCATCAGCACATGTCTGGACTGTGAGGCCCTTGCATTTCAAGTACACAGAGGACTCAAACATCCCCCCAACATGTTCGGGGAAAACGAGGGAATCTGCAGCGCAGTGGTAAAGAGTCTCTTAGTGCTTCCATCTAGACAGTGACTGATTCATCAATGGTGGTAAGAAAGTAACCAGTCTCTTTACAGTTGCACGCCGTTAAGCAGCAATATATCTAGTCCCACACTTGTATATTGCAACAAGGTTTCCCACTTGACTCTTGTAACAAGGTAACTAAAGTAACAATAAAAACAACCAGCAACTCGCTGTAAGCAAAGTCAGAAATCTCAAGGATTTCTACTGACTATCATCAATTAATAACAGATTTTCCCAAATTCACAGAACACAGACTTCAACAACCTAACAAAAACCTGTAGTTTAGGCAGAGAGATCAGGTGATCCTGAGCTATAAGAAACCTCTTCTGGAATAGGATTGGCTGCCAAACCAGAAGGCAAAGTAACCATTTGTTGCCTGGAAAACAACCCCTAACAGGCCTATATGTGGACATTGAACTTAGGTGAGAGGAGAAACCCTTAATAAATTGTCTGTAACAATTGGCAAAGCCAATAAATCTTTGTATGGCCTTTGTGTAGTTAAATAGGGACCAGTCCTGTAACAGCCACTGAAGTCTCTCTGGCCTCTAACAGACCTATATTTGGACCTATAACTTAGGTCTTCAGTGTCTTTTATTCATTCATTTATTTTGACATGATGACATCACTACATGCCGCACAAGTGTCACATTGTGCCTATGGGTGCCACCATGTTGAAGCCAAATCGTTCCTGATAGTACCCCCTCCCCCACCCCAGGGGGCCCATCTGACCACCAAGACAAGGTTTGTTTGTAAATGTCCGTAGAACTCCTGCACAAAACGTGGAGCATGGACATCAGAGTGTTTAACCCAAGAAAATTCCTCAGGCCCAAACCATTTCCACTGAATTAAATACTATAAAGAGGCTCAGGAAATTCTTGGGTCCAGGATTTTCTCCACTTCATAATCTTCCTGACCATCAATGTTGATTGGAGTTTATGGAGGTTGTCTAGGGATGAAATTGTTAGAGATTGTAGACTTTATGAGAGATACATGGAATACCATAGGGATGCACATTTCAGGAGGAAGTTGGAGTCAGAAGGTCACTGAACTGATAATTTCTAGAATAGAGAAGAAACCAATAAATTTAGGACTCATGTTGGGAGAAGGAATCTTGAAAAGGATATCCTTAGAAGGGAGTCAGAATATAAACCATACAAAATTGGGAAGCAATCTGTGGAATCAGGGAGGCAATAATCCGTTAAGGGTAAATGATTGGATCACAGATTATCCTCTGGGATGAAACTTCTAGAAAGCGCATCTGCTTTCATGGTTTTGGAACCTGGACGATAAGTAATAATAAAATTGAAACATGTGAAAAAGAGCAGCTACCAAGCTTCCGGGGGTTCATTCTCTTGAGAGCCTGTATGTATTTCAGATTTTTGTGATTAGTATAGATAGTAATGGGATGCGAGGTTCCTTCTAGAAGATGTTGGCAGTAACTTCATAGCAAGTAACTTCCAGTTCCCAATGTCATAATTCTATTCAGAAGAGGAGAATTTCTTAGAAAAATAAGCACAATGGTGAAATTTCACATCTGATGCATGCTTCTGATAAAAAATAGCTCCTGCTCCAAAACTGGAAGCGTCAACTTCAATGAAAAAGGTCTAACGTGGATCAGACAGAAGCAGAAGCAAAAGACTTTTTCAAGGATTTAGAAGCTTCCAAGGCTTGCAATGGGCAAACATTAGGTTTCCCACCCTTGCAGATGAGAGCCAGGATGGGTACAATGTGAGAGGAGAAACACTTAAAGTGGACCTGTCACCCAGACACAAAAATCTGTATAATAAAAGTCCTTTCCAAATTAAACATTAAATCCAATTTCTATTTTTTATTAAAGCACTCATAGCTGTTGTAAGCTCATTTAAAAATCTTGTCTGTCAATCATATATTTTCTGGCCCTCCTCTATGCCTCAGGCATAGAGGCGGGGCAGACAATTATTTTCACTTTCCATTCAGCACTTCCTACATGTCACTGCTCTCCCCACATTCCCCTGTTTTCTTTGCCATTTAATTGTGTAACCAGTGCATGGGAATGGACATTGGGTCCCCCATTCTGGTGCACAACCAAGATTCTGAGATGATGCAAGGCTTTCCTTAAAAACAGTGTCCACAAAGTGGCTGCTGCCTGCTTGTTATCATTTTGAATTCCCAGACTGAAGGAAACAAGATTCAAATAATGTATACAGTGTAATTAAAGTTCATTTTGCTTGACTAATGTGATAAAATAGGATTTTGAATAATTTTTTGGGGTGACGGCAGTGGCGGAACTACCGGGGGAGCAGGGGAGCAGGGCCCGCACCCCTTCAGGGCCCCCCCGGCAGCTCGCTCACCACTGCTCACCACTGAAATCCGGCGTGTGCGGAGGGGGGCGGGGCCCGGCTGCGGGTCACGCACCAGGGCCCGCCCCCCTCTAGTTACGGCACTGGGTGACAGGTCCCCTTTAATAAATTGTCTGTAACAATTGGCAAAGCCAAGACATCTCTGTATGGCCTTTGTGCAGTTAAAGGGATACTGTCATGGTAAAAAAAAAAATTTTCAAAATGAATCAGTTAATAGTGCTGCTCCAGCAGAATTGTGTACTGAAATCCATTTCTCAAAAGCGCAAAAAGATTTTTTTATATTTAATTTTGAAATCTGACATGGGTCTAGACATTTTGTCAATTTCCCAGCTGCCCCATGTCATGTGACTTGTGCTCTGATAAACTTCAATCACGCTTTACTGCTGTACTGCAAGTTGGAGTGATTATCACCCCCTCCCTCCCCCCCCCCCCAGCAGCCAAACCAAAGAACAATGGGAAGGTAACCAGATAGCAGCTCCCTAACACAAGATAACAGCTGCCTGGTAGATCTAAGAACACCACTCAATAGTAAAAACCCATGTCCCACTGAGACACATTCAGTTACATTGAGAAGGAAAAACAGCAGCCTGCCAGAAATCATTTCTCTCCTAAATTGCAGTCACAAGTCACATGACCAGGGGCAGCTGGGAAATTGACAAAATGTCTAGCCCCATGTCAGATTTCAAAATTGAATATAAAAAGTTTTAACTTTTAAATTGCAAAGCTTTTATTAAGAAATTACTTACCAATTCTTTGCATGCGCTACTCTTCAGAAATGGTGACAGGGCGACGATTCATTGTGCGATGCTCGATTTCTCCTGCCTTCTATAGGAGATAGCCAGGGAGGAGAAATCGAGCGCCGCACAATGGATCATTGCAGTTTCTGAAGAAGAGCACATGCAGAAAATCGATAAGTAATTTCTTACTAAAAGCTTTGCGATTTAAATGCTAAAACTTTCTTGATTTTTTTTGTTGTTAAAAAGGAACAATTTTTTTTTTTAAATTTTTTTAAATTTGTTACTGGTCCTTTAAAAGGGCCATGCTAGATGCACTCTGGTATCAAGGCCTGGGCTGGAAATCTGTAGATTCTGGCAAATGCCAGAGGAGCTGCTGAAAGATGCCATAGACAGTCACTGTTGCACCTATTTTGGATCTCATTGTGGACCTGCTCTGGGGAATCTTTAATGATTTGTATTTATTTGTATCCACTTTTGTAATGACCTCTATTTGTACTGTTTATTTAATGTTCTGCTGTACAGCACTGCATGCATTAGTAGCGCTATATACATACATACAAGAAACACCACCAGGGTCGGACTGGGGGGCCCGCGGCCCACCGGGACTGATGTACAGGGCCCCCCACCCCCTACTAAGACGCGTCGGCTCAGCAACAGCGCCGTTCGGTGCTCATGCGCAGGTGGCGCTGCGCAGCGCCGGAAATTGTTTTTTTTTTTTGCGATCCGAAATATCTGGAGAAGGTTTCTGGCCCGGCGGGGGCCCACGAGGGTCGGGCCCACCGGGTTTTTTCTCGGTATCCCGCCGGGCCAGTCCGACACTGAACACCACTAAGGAATAACCATAAAAATTCTCCACTAAAAATGGTTGGTGCCAGTAGAAAGGATGAAAACAGAACCAGTACTACCATTAGATTTGGATTAACCATAACATTTTGGGGATGCGAAGGAGATAATAGTTTTTGAAATTACCTATGCGCCAATCCCAATTGCACCATCCTGATGATGAAAATTTACGTAAATTAATGGGAGGGGACAGGGGCGATGGAGATCATGGGGCCTAGGGCGGCCACTATGTAAATCTGGCCCTACCTACCCCTATTTCTGGTCCATGCCACAGTGTGTCATCAGCAGCTAACACTAATTTGCAAGGGCTGAAAGGAGAAGGTGTGGGACTGCTGCCTGGGGATGGTCATTAGAGGACTCATGGGTGTACAGAGGAAGCAGACCCTGCAGCTGCAGTGGTCCCAGGAGGTATAGGAGCTCTAATTCATATTGAATTTCAATAAATATTGGTGAAAAAGGTCAACATCTAGACATTTTAGGGGCATGAAAAATAATTTGCTGTGAGGACCAGTAATATCTAGTTATGCCACTGAGAGGACTATTACTAATACAAATTGTTCCACTTTTTTTAATGCCTAACCATGGATTCATCCCCGTGCCCTTGATCTTTTGAAATACAGAAATAAATAAAGCTGAGTAGGGGTGAAACCACAGAGGGAATAGACACTACAGTTGCTTGGGGTACCTAGTAGGTATAGGTGGCCTAGTGAGAAAGTGACCAATAAGTAGTGATGGGCGAATTTATTCGGCAGGCGCAAATTCGCGGTGAATTTGCGCGATTCGCCGCCAGCGAATTAATTCGCGTCAAAAAAAAAATTTCCAAAAAAACGTGCACCGGCATCAAAAACGGGCGCCGGCGCCAATAACGAGACGCCGGTGCCGTTTCGCTAATTTTTCGCCATTTCGCGAATTTCACGCGAAATTCGCTAATTTTTCGGCAAAGCAAAAATAGCACAAATTCGCCCATCACTACCAATAAGCAGTTTCTTGAAAATTGTCCCATTTCTAAGTTGAAAGGGGCATAAAATGATTTTGCTGTGGAATCCAAGACCTTGTAGTTGGGCCTCTGATGCAGAGAAAACTATTGTAATTGAACAAAACCAAAACCTAATTTGAGCTTTAGAATAACATCCCACATCTAACTGGTAACAGTGCATATAGATATTAGAAGACTCCCAGGTTTCAGGTCGGTGGATCATTTTCAGGACTGAACAAGCTGTTCCCTGTTCACTAACCCTGTACCAGTTAAAGCTTTCAAATGTTCCATTAACATTGATGATGGTTCTCCCATGTTATCCAGTACAAAGGAAAGGAACACAAACCCAAAGAGAATCTACCCCACATGACTCAAAGAGAAGGACTATAAAAAAGCCAATCTTTCTTACCCATTTCTGACATTTGCAAGGCTGAATTAGGAAACTCTGTCCATTAAATAGCCAAGCATCAAATCATATAAGACCTAAAGATCCTATATGGTGAACAACTTCATCCAAATGCTGGTGCCTAGCCCTAAGAGCATACTCATAGTACTACTGATACTTGCTACAATGAGTTATGCCAACCATGCACAGACATGCCAACCAAGCATACAAGGAGCAGACTCATGGGATGAGCAGCAGAAGGCTCATCAAGGAGACTTCAGTATGTTCTTGGGCATTGTAGAAGAATTTATTTAAAGTGATATAAAATCCTCCCCCCACAGCCATAAGTGCCCACTGGACCAAGGGGCGATTTTAGCCATTATGCCGCCTGAGGCGGCTTCTTTTGCCGCCTCAGCCCCTCCCCACGGCACTCACCTTTACAGCGCCGGAGAGGGCAAGGGCGATCCATGTCGCCTAGTGCAGAGAGCGCAATTGTGCTCTCTGCACTATAAGAGCCTATAAGAGCACTATAAGAGCCAAATTTCCTGGTTGAAAACTAGGGATGTAGCGAACCGCCGATAATGTGTTCGCGAACGCCGTTCGCGAACACCGGCAAAAAATGCGAACAGTTCGCGAACAGTTCGCGAACTTCGAACATCCGAAAATCGTTCGATTCGAACGATCGAAGGATTTTAATCGTTCGATCGAACGATTTTCGCTCGAATCGAACGATTGAAGCCATTCGATCGAATGATTTCATTCAATCCAATGGCTTCGATCGTTCGATTCGAACGAAAATCCTTCGATTTTAGCGATCGAATGGTCGAATGGTCGAATGGTCGAACGATTTTGATGCGAACGCCTATTGGCGAACGTCGCGCGACGTTCGTCAACTTGCGGCGGACGCGAACAGCCGATGTTCGCGCGAACAAGTTCGCCGGCGAACAGTCCGCGACATCCCTATTGAAAACCAGAAATTTGTCTCTTAGTTACCAGGAGCAGCATTTTTGCCGCCCCTGGCAACCAGGGGGGTGCTGCCATCTGAGGCGAGTAGCTCAACTTGCCTCATTGGTGGAGCGCCCCTGACTGGGCCTCTTCCTCTGGCCCCCTCCCCACCTCCCCCCTGCACAGTGCTACACCAGAATATGTGTCCTTTCCTTTCTAGGAATACCGACCTGCACATGCAGAACAGTGCAGAGCACTGGGGCACAATGTCAGCCAGCCCGGGCCTAGGGCATAGAGCGACAAAATAGTAGGGGCAGCATGCCACCCAGCCGCTTTCCCCTGAGCACTGGCTCACCAGCGATCTGGTCCAGGCACGAATGCACAGGGAGGGGGGTATGCAAAAAACTGGCACATGCGCAGTTGAACTTGGAAAGCTACATACATTAGAGAAGGGAAAGAAGAGGATCCGGAAAATGCTGAGGCTGATGAACCCTGTGCTCTGCTGGGTAGGGATGTCGCGGACTGTTCTGCGGCGAACTTGTTCGCGCGAACATCGGCTGTTCGCGTCCGCCGCAAGTTCGCGAACGTCACGCGACGTTCGCCAATAGGCGTTCGCGTCAAAATCGTTCGACCATTCGACCATTCGGTCGCTAAAATCGAACGATTTTCGTTCGATTCAAATCCTTCGATCGTTCGAATCGAACGATTTTCGGATGTTCGAAGTTCGCGAACTGTTCGCGAACTGTTCGCGAACTGTTCGCATTTTTTGCCGGTGTTCGCGAACGGCGTTCGCGAACACATTATCGGCGGTTCGCTACATCCCTACTGCTGGGTTGTTCTGCATGTGCGAATCAGGATTCCTAGAGGAAACACTTATTCTGGTGTAGCACTGTGCAGGGGGGGGGAAGCAGTGCAGACTTTTAGCTGTGGGAGGGTTTAGTTATCCTTTAATGGACTTGGTTTGATTGATTACTACACTTTGCACTGTTTGATTACTACACTTTGCACTGTTTGATTACTCAGTAAAATCTTTTATATACAGGAGTTTGGGGGTGACAGCTCCTTATCTGTTGCATACTTCAAGACCTCTCCCAAAGGTTAGTTCTGGTAGCATATAAATCCAAAATTACTGACCAACTGCTGCAGTCTATGAAGGCCTGTCAAAAGGGGCCAAAGTCATTGGAATATCTCCTGGGGTATAAATCATGTGACCAAATGGAACAACAGTAATGTCTATGAATAAGTACCGTTGGCTACGAAACGTGTAAGGCAAAACATCAATTGGTCTGTATGCCTACTTTTTAATATTTATGCTTAATGAAGAATATTTTTTTAACTTTGAGAGAATTTTTTGGAATATATTTTTGGACTTGATAGTTCTGGTAGCACCCTGGCCCATACTTAGACCTCTAGATCAGTGATCCCCAACCAGTAGTGTAAGGAACGTACCTGGTGGTCTAGTAGGGGGGACGGCAGGGACGCCTGCCGCCCCCTCAGCAGGGACGCCCGCCGCGACGAGCGGCTTCCATTAGGCCGCAGGCACTGGCGTCTTAGGGCGCAAGCGGCGCGCTCTTGTGTGATTTAAAGGCGCAGGCGTGCTGACGTAATGACGTCAGCGAGCAATGGCGTGAAATTTAAACACTATTTAAAGCCCATTAGGGCTGTGGGACCTTGCCCGTGATAGGATTGCGTTTCCTGGTGCTTCTGAGCATTGTGCTATTCGTTGCTATATCCTGAACCTATTTGATTCCTGTTTAGACCCCTGCCTGGCTATTTTGACAATTCTGACTTCTGGATTCTGACCCTTGCCTGATTACCGACTACCACTTCTGATTAAACCTCTGATTGACTTCCTGGTTTGACCCGTGCCTGCCTGACAACGTTTATTCTCTGCCTGCCTCGACCCGGCCTGATCTGACTACTCTTTTGCCTAACGCCTTGTACTACAATCTTCTGTCCAAAGACTTTGCTTTACAGTCGTGCCCCTCTGCCTATCCAGAACCCTCATCTTGCACCTCTCGTTTAAGTCCAGGTGGCATCCAAGTAAGCCAAGGGCTCCTCCCGAGGCCCAAAGGCGGTCACACTACTGGTGAAGCACGAGCCGAGACCAGGGTGCCTGGTGTTTGTTCTGGTGTTGGGTGCCGACCGTGACAAGTAGTTTGTGAGCAACATGTTGCTCTCCAGCTCCTTGGATGTTGCTCCCAGTGGCCTAAAAGCAGGAGCTTATTTTTGAATTCCAGGCAAGTTTTGGTTGTATAAAAACCAGGTGCACTGCCAAATAGAGTCTCAATGTAGGTTGACAATCCACATAGGGGCTACCAAATGGCCAATCACAGCACTTATTTGGCACCCCAAGAACATTTTTCATGCTTGTGTTGCTCCCCATCTCATTTTACTTCTGAATGTTGCTCAAGGGTTCAAAGGCTTGGGGATCCCTGCTGTAGATGTTTCCCATTCAATGTCTTGCTCTCCCCAAAGTAACAATCACCAATTAGATTTCATATTCATGCAAATTCCCTACTCAACCAGGGTCGAACTGGCCCACCGGGACACCGGGAAAAATCCCGGTGGGCCCCAGTCCTTGTGGGCCCCTGAGTCCATTAGACCACTCGCTCCATCATGCGCTCCAGTTTTGCGCAGAAAAATTATGTTTCCCACAGCTATAAGGTCCCTCCGGGACCTAGTGGGCCCCGCTGCCACTCCATCTAGTACGGTACTAGTACTAGTAGTACCCGTATACTGCTATAGTAGCTCCACTGTACCTGCTGCACCCCGGTTGGGTTCATTTTTACCCATGTGCGCCCTGATGACGTCACTCGCTGGCGCCCTTCACGTGGGTGGGGGAATCCGAGAGTGGTGCGTCAGGGAGGGATCGGCTGTGAATGAAGCATACTGATGCGGTTCCTGGCCTCTGGGGATTGATCCACTGGGGATGTCGGACTGCCTGTGTGCTGCTAGCACTATTCCCTCTCACTGTTTCCTCTCAGCTGCAGCCGCATATTGCTACCTTCTTGACTACTCCTCTGTTGGTGAGCAAACAATCTGATGGGGGAGGGGAAATGGAATTTGCCTGTCTGGGCCCTGGGTGTGGAGGAAACAAGCTGCCAGTGAATGTCTTATATATATAAAAAATATAGCTATAATATTGTTCACCTACTTTATTGGTACATTCTCATCAAACCCTTCCCTAAGGTCCCAGGTTCTCTGGTGGGCCCCAGGTGCCCCAGTCACTGTACTCAACTGCCCAAATTAACTCATCTTCTGTGCTCCAGAAGCCAAATTAGCCTCTAACAGACATTGTACATGTCCATGGTCCATTGGTCACATCTATATTTACTGAGTGAGATCTGGAGTGCCTATTTGTGCCCTGGTCATCAGGAAAACTGATTGAGACTGTTTATAGTCCAAGCTGGGACTAGGAAGGGAGAGGCAGTCAAAACTGCAACATTGAGGAGATGGCTAATGATGGCTATTGATGGGCAAATAGATTTGCCAGGCATGGATTTGCGGTGAATAACTGCATTTCGCCGCCAGCTAATAAATTTGAGAAACTGTGGCAAAAAATTGCCCACAACAAATCCGCCGCTACAAAAGAATATGTTGCATGTCAGACTCGTTGCGCACATACAAATTGTCACGTGTCAAAATTATTTGGATGCCTGTTGATTTTAATGCATTGGGACAAAATAATCGTGTGTATAAAAATTGTTGCACGCATCAAAATTATGTTGACACCCTTTGACTTCAATGCGTTTTGCTAATTTTTCGCTGTTTTGTGAATTTTTCTGTAATTTGCGAATTTTTCTGAAAATTTTCAAATTTTTCTGTAAGTATGCAAATTTTTTCTTTTTTTTGCAAATCTTTCAGTAAATTTGCAAATTTTTCAGTAAATATAGCTTTTTTTTACGCCACAGATTCACCCATCACTAGTGACAGTAATACAGAAAGCCTATAAAGAACAGGGTAAGCTGGTGGCTGAGGGCATCAGAGCACATTCCATGAGGGTCCTTGCATTGTCATGGGCAGCAGGAGCACAACCTGAGTGAATCTGCAGACTGCAACATGTACAACTCTGAACACATTTATTAATCATAAATTAGATGATAGATCTGCTCCTTTGGCTCAGTTTGGGAGTTCAGTACTGCAGACCTCCGCTGTAACCCAATGAAGATTCTGTTATCAAGCATCAATCAGTCAACATCAGGTAAAGACTGGTGAGGGAGGGGTGGTAATTTGTAAGATTGCTTGTTAAAACATCAAATGGGAGCACTCCCCCTCTCACCTGCACGTTTGATTCAGCCAACCTTTGTGCTTGTACGCAACACGCCCAGGTCCAGGCTAATATCATATGAACACATAACAGAACTTGAGGAGCATTTCGGCAGCTGAAATCATAAAACCTGCATTTATTGGGTATAGTACTATGCCCAATAAATGAAGGTTTTATGAATTCAGCTGCCAAAATGCCCTGCAAGATTGCTTGTTAACCCTTCTGTGTCCGACCGGTGCAGGGATAAAACCCAAATTGTTATTGTGCCAGGGAGGATGGCCAGGAAAAGAAAATCTCGGAAAGTTTTATCAGTGCATTATATTTGCATGTCCCTCTTTGTTATGGAGAAGGTTGCAAGTTCAGCATTGCAGCCCCTACTGGGAGGTGGGGGCAGCCAGTTACCAATCACTAAATGTCATTTAAAAAATATATTTATTTCTGGTGAACGGATAAAAAAAAGTAATTGGAAGGTTAATTTCCCCTTTAGTTGCACTATTCATCATACTGGTCTACTTGGATTCCAATACTTCATTTGCCAAACTAGTACCAGCTGGCGGCAACAATCTAACTAACAGCCTTACATTGTTGCCGTCCTCTGTTGTTACATTGCTACAGGTTTTATGTGAGGCTCCGGCCATGAAACAATGACTGAACTGTAAGTAGAGAACTGCCCCTCCCATTCCTAATTCATTCTCTTTCATTGTTCTTTAGGAAACCGTCAGCCAATACCGATTTCTCTCCAAAACGGTTTCTCTTGACTGTTCCCCCCCCCCATGGTCTCACTACTTCATCCTCCCAGCGGTTTCCCATAGAAACCAGGAAAGTGCAGCGCAAGGGAGAGACGGTGTAACAATATAACCATAAGGGGCAGCACTGAGCTACTAACAGCTCCCAGTCCCGCGCCTTTTTACCCAAGTCCTAAATTCCATTTCATGCCTCACTTTCTGCTAAACCGCTTCGGTATAGAAAGCAACGAGCCGGTCATTCTGCTCTTTAATTGGCTCGGACTTCACAGATGGAAATATAAGGCTTCGCCATGTATAGAAAGAACTGCGCTGGCGCTATTAGCGCGTCAGATTGTGATTGAGAAAAATGTTCAGCTCAGGTATCTAAAGATCCCCCCAACTCAAACATTCCTGAGAACAGCGATTCGGTTCACAGGTAGGGATGTAGCGAACTGCCGAGTATGTGTTCGCGAACGCCGTTCGCGAACACCGGCAAAAAATGCGAACAGTTCGCGAACAGTTCGCGAACTTCGAACATCCGAAAATCGTTCGATTCGAACGATCGAAGGATTTTAATCGTTCGATCGAACGATTTTCGTTCGAATCGAACGATCGAAGCCATTCGATCGAATGATTTCATTCAATCCAATGGCTTCGATCGTTCGATTCGAACGAAAATCGTTCGATTTTAGCGATCGAATGGTCGAACGATTTTGACGCGAACGCCTATTGGCGAACGTCGCGCGACGTTCGCGAACTTGCGGCGGACGCGAACAGTCGAAGTTCGCCGGCGAACAGTTCGCTACATCCCTATTCACAGGCAGTTAATTAAATACCCACCCCATTAAACACAGCCCCTATTCACCACAAGAGCCGGTTACAGATCTTCCGGAGAGAAGGTGGCGGGCTCTTAAAAGAGCCTTTGTGTTGCTGGGAGTAGGACAAGGGAAGGAGCAGTTACTTGGCGCTGGTGTACTTGGTGACAGCCTTGGTGCCCTCGGACACGGCGTGTTTGGCCAGTTCCCCAGGCAGCAGCAGTCGGACCGCGGTCTGGATCTCCCGGGAGGTGATGGTGGAGCGCTTGTTATAATGAGCCAGGCGGGAGGCTTCCCCTGCGATGCGCTCAAATATATCGTTGACAAAGGAATTCATAATCCCCATGGCCTTGGAGGAAATACCGGTGTCGGGGTGCACTTGCTTCATCACCTTGTACACGTAAATGGCGTAACTCTCCTTCCTGCTCTTTCTGCGCTTCTTCCCATCTTTCTTCGGGGTCTTAGTCACCGCTTTCTTGGATCCCTTCTTCGGGGCTGGCGCGGACTTTGCTGGTTCAGGCATTTTCAACAAAACTCAATATTTTTTGTCTCTGTACACTGTATTGCTGATCGTTTTTATAGTCCTCTCATGCAAACGAGGCAGCTCTGTCTTTGAGTTTTCTATTGGCCATTTCTGTCACATGAGCTAAACGCCCACTGCAAAGACTACGTCAAAGCAGAAGCATACGCGACATTATCCAATCAACGCAAAGATTAGCCTTGTGATCTTTTGGTTGGTTCCTGTTAATACACGTCTGGCTTTGGCTGCTTGAAACTCACCCAATCAGCGAACAGGTACACTCTATAAATGAGCGATCCGGCGGCTTGGTGTTTATTGCTAGATTGTACTAGAGTTTTGGCAACATGTCTGGCAGAGGCAAACAAGGAGGGAAAACCCGTGCCAAGGCAAAGACTCGCTCATCTCGTGCTGGGCTGCAATTCCCAGTTGGTCGTGTTCATCGTCTGTTGAGGAAAGGCAACTATGCTGAGCGGGTGGGAGCCGGAGCTCCGGTCTATTTGGCTGCAGTGCTCGAGTATCTGACTGCTGAGATCCTGGAATTGGCTGGGAACGCTGCCCGAGATAACAAAAAGACCCGTATTATCCCCAGGCACCTGCAACTCGCTGTGCGCAACGATGAGGAATTGAACAAACTGCTCGGAGGAGTCACTATCGCTCAGGGTGGAGTCCTGCCCAACATCCAGTCCGTGCTGCTGCCCAAGAAAACCGAGAGTTCAAAGTCCGCTAAGAGCAAGTGAGCTGCCCCGTCCCCAATCTGAACACAAAGGCTCTTTTCAGAGCCACCCACACCTGCTAAAAAGGCTGAGATTCTTCATATTTAGAGAAACTAAATTTGCTCATTGTGAACGACTGGTGTTTATATGAGGCTCCTGGGTATAAAAAAAAAAAAAAACAACCATAACGCTCCCCGTAACGGTGTCTCCCGTGGAATCCGTATAATCCATTAGTACTGGATCTTTACTCACTTTGCCAAAACTTTTATTTCTTAGAATTCTAAGTTACATATGTGATCCACGTAGAAATACGTTTACGCATGATATTTGACACATGCAATGGTTTTAATCTGTTTTTACTGAACAGAACTTGCAATAGTAATCTACCTTGGGAGTTCTCGTCGTTTTTCATCTTTGGGGAACACTCGTTATTTTGGCGGCAATAAACGGTCACTTGCATAGAAACCATTAATTTAAATTAGCCAATAGCGCGTAAATATTGCACAGTGGGCGGGGTAGAGCAACCAATCGGGCATTTTACCCTGTAATGGTACATGGATTACTCCCGCCCATAGCCAGTATCAATTTATTTCAAAGAGGCTAATGGATTCCTGCGGTTTGTGTCCAGCTCTACTTTGCTGCAGTGAAAGTCTCTAAACAAATTGGCTGTATCGTGAGAGATGCCCAGCGATAAAATCTACTCAAGGAAGGCAGGGCCATTTACTGTACAGGGGGCATATCCCACAGTATAAAGTTATAATGGTGCTAGAAAAGAGTGCGCTCCAATCCATAAATAGAAATGCAGCAACTACAATAACACTTTAAGCACCATAAAGCATTAAATGAAAATATAGAAGAAAATATATCTCGTTCAAAATATCACAACTCTTGAAATGGGTGGGTGGCTCTGAAAAGAGCCTTTGAGTACAAGATCAATGGGCAGTAGAAGATTTAGCCTCCGAAGCCGTAGAGAGTGCGGCCCTGGCGCTTGAGAGCGTACACCACATCCATGGCGGTAACGGTCTTCCTCTTGGCGTGTTCTGTGTAGGTGACAGCGTCTCGAATAACATTTTCTAGAAAAACCTTGAGAACGCCACGAGTCTCCTCGTAGATAAGACCTGAGATGCGCTTGACTCCCCCTCTCCGGGCCAGGCGGCGGATGGCGGGTTTAGTGATGCCCTGAATGTTATCCCGCAACACCTTCCTGTGACGCTTGGCGCCTCCTTTCCCTAAGCCCTTTCCTCCTTTGCCGCGTCCAGACATGATGAGTAAAGATGCGTTCTGTACAAACTGCCTCGTCATTCACATCGCTACACCTTATATAGCACTAAAGTCGACCTGATAGGAAACTATACATTTGGGCGGGGCTAATAACGCTTCCGTGTAGTTAGATTTTATTCTGTTTTCCACTCCCGTCAGCAAATAAACATTTAGAATATTTAGAAATCTTCCGCAAAGTGTGTGTTATTTGCTATTGAGTCTTTAATCGAAAAAATGATTCTCATCCAATGATAAACACATTGTCATGTTGTATCATTGAAAGGTTTGGGGAATCAATGTGCTAATTATATGGAATCTAGTTTTTATTCTCCACCTATATTTCGCTTATTCAGGGGCGTAACTATAGAGGAAGCAGACCCTGCGGCTGCAGGGGTCCAGGAGGTATAGGGGCTCCATGAGGCCCTAATTCATATACAATTTCAATAAATATTGGAGAAACAAGTCAACCTCTAAACATTTTGGGGGCCTGAAAAATAATTTGCTGTGGGGCCCAGTAATATCTAGTTACGCCACTGCGCTCATTAACAGATTCTTATGAACCTGAACCAACTGCGAATTTCCAGTGTTACTTTGGGGCAATACACGATTTAATTTCATTTATAGAATGCCGGAAGAAATTTAGAGAAACAATATTTACAATTTACAAGATGATGAAATGAAGAAATGATTTTAAGTTTTAAATTTGCCCAATGGTACACGATTAGGAATTTCTGTCCTCTCGGCTAGTTTAAAAATATTGTTGACCTCCTATTGGCCCATTTGAAGCTCTTGGTGATATCAGTAGTGATGGGCGAATTTGCGCTGTTTCGCTTCGCCGAAAAATTCGCGAATTTCGCGCGAAATTCGCGAAACGGCAAAAAATTCGCGAAACGGCACCGGCGTCTCGTTTTTGACGAATTTTATCGGCGAATTTTTGCGTGCGTTTCGCGAATTTATTCGCCTGCCGGGAATCGCGCAAATTCGCCGCGAATTCGAGCCTGGTGAATAAATTCGCCCATCACTACACGTGACCTGTCATCAAGACAGCGCAGTGTGATACGTATTGCCGCGTCATATGACGAGCGATCTCGGCGTCTACGTCGGTTACAGCAATATAGGCCATATTGTAAGAGGGCAAAATGCCCTTAGTACAGAATACAACTGGGTGCTAAACATTAGCACAAATAATAGAATTATTGAAACATCATTTGAACTCATACATTCAGTTGAGTTTAAATCTTAATGGCCCATTCACATTATCCAAATATAAGTATAAATATAACCAGTAGCGTAACTAGAGGGGGGCGGGCCCTGGTGCGTGACGAGCAGCTGGGCCCCGCCCCCCTCCGTACGGCCGCATTTTCAGTGGTGCACAGGCTGCCGGGGGGCCCTGGCCGCTCGCACCCCCTGCTCCCCCGGTAGTTCCAGCAATAAAGAAAGCTGATACCTCCTTATGCATCAAACGGGGTGATCCCAAGCTTTATTCCATGGTGCTCTCAACACTGTTCCACCACTGTATATAACAGGAAAAGATAAGGGTAAATAACCTAAAGTTCAGTTCATAAATACATTAAGATCAAAGTCTTTATTTAGTCCAGTTTCACTTAATTGTTTCTGTACCTCCACCTTTCTTAGTAGCAAGACCCTGCCCCCCCCTCTTTGGGGTTGTGGGATATGTTGAATCACCCTGAATCTAAGGTCTTCAGCAGAATGACCTTTTTCAATCAATGTTTGGAAACAGGGACTGTTTGAGGTCACCTACAGTGCAGTGAGCTGAGTGCACAGCCTGGGAATTCAGGGAGCAGCAAGTGGAAGAGAAGGGAGGGATTATTAGGTTTTTTGCAGAAATATTCAATAAATCAGCCTGAAACACTACTTTTTTAAGCACAATTCTTCTATATCTAAATGAGTATAACACACTGGTACATTCTTATTTTTTACACAGAATGGCTCCTTTAAATAAAGCCAATAGGCTGGTTTTGCTTCCAATAAGGATTCATTGTATTTTAGTTAGGATCAAGTACAAGCTACTTTTTTTTATTATTACAGAGAAGAAGGAAATTACTTTTATGTTTGGAATATTTAGATAAAATGGAGTCTATGGGAGATTGCCATTCCGTAATTTGGAACTTTCTGGATAACGGCTTTCCAGATAACTGATGCAATACCTGTACTGTAAAATGAAATGTTTTCTGGTACAATAGGTAAGTGTTTGTCTGGAGACAAATATATAAAATGGGTGCACCATAACATTTGTACTGAACTATGATAGGATGTAGTGGAAAATCCTGGATATAGCACTGTGAAGGCAGGGTGACATATTGTCCACATCTCTTTACTGAAAGGTGTCGGACAAAAACAGCATGTTGAAATATGAGACTTCCATCTCCCCAATACAAAGAGTGGTCTCCCTAAGAGTCAGTTTGTAAGGAGTAAAGACATTTTATGGGATGAAGCCAGTTAGAACTCAGAGAGTAAAATTATAATGAACATGTGTAGAGACAAGGGATACCCTGAGAAAATGTTAAAGGAGACATGTAGGATAAATTAATAAACCCTAATTTTGTAGGTAATTATGAGTAATATATAGTGTTGATTTTACATGATGCTAAAAATTAATATTATCTTTAAAAATAGCCCCTATATTGGAGTTCCCTATAGATGTTCTCTGGTCCCTGTCTGTGTTTCAAATGAGGGGTGGGCGTGTCCTAACGGTCCCTGCCAGAAGCACAGTAGGAGGGGGACAGCCAATCACAGCCCTGCAGTCACACAAGCACAGACAGGCTTCAGTTCCCTATCAGGTCCTGCTAGCTGCTGATTGGTTCCTGTCCTACAGTGCAGTGAGCTGAGTGCACAGCCTGGGAATTCAGGGAGCAGCAAGTGGAAGAGAAGGGAGGGATTATTAGGGTTTTTGTAGAAATATTCAATAAATCAGCCTGAAACACTACTTTTTTTTAGCACAATTCTTCTATATTTAAATGACTATAAAGTACTGGTATGTTCTCATTGTTTACCCAAAATGTCTCCTTTAACTATAAAGCTAAGAATGAGACCAATCAGATGGCAGCACAGACCTTATCAGAGAATAAGGTGAAGGACACGAGGAACAAGGATACGCTTTGTGACATCAATACAAATGTATGCACGAAATCATTAAGAGATACCTTCCAGGGGGGAAGAACATTGGTATTCCAGTGAGCACCACAGATAGGGTTGCCACCCAGCCAGTATTTAATCGGCCCAGCCGGAAAAAAGAGTCTCAAGGCCGGTGCCGGTATTAAAAAAATACAGTCAATTACATTGCCGGTAAAATTCCGAGGGGAGGAACTGCCACTTAATTTTAAGCAGCTTGAAATCCCCCAGCTATGGAATTCTGGACTGTGGCTGTGTTTAGGGTTGTCACTGCCGGCTCCGCCACTTTTTGCGCCACGGTCTGCCCCTTTAGTACCCGCCCCACCACTGGACGGTAATTTTATTTTAAAAAGGTGGCAACCCTAACCACAGAGTGATCCTCTTCCTTCTTCTTCTCCCGCCTGCGCATGTGAAAAGTTGAAAACGTCTCCATTTCTACTGAAAACTGAAATAGGAAGAGGGTCGCTCTGTGGTGCTCACTGGTATAACCGCAGGCCGGTGCAGTTTCTGCTGATAGGGGCCCAGGCCCAGGGTTTGAGGTAAGTAAAAGTAGTAACTCGGGGGTCTAATATTTGGCACCCCAAGTAAAAAATTGAATTTCTTCTCCTTTACTGACACCCAAGGTGGGAGCTTTCCTGTGTCTTTCATGTCAAGACGAAAGAAATTACTTACAAAAGACAGAAGTTACTTAGAATTCAATTTATTTCACATGTTTTATGGAGAATGTGGTGCATTGTCACTCTCCTCAGGTAACAGCTCGTGTGTTCAGCAAATCTACACTTGTAACGCAGAAGTTTATTCAGCATTTAATTCTGCCCCAAGTGAAAATACTAACGTTCCCCAGCACAAGCCAATAGTGAGAGAAGCTGGTGCCACGGACTCCTCTCCAGGCTGCGCCAGTCACCACTGACAACGACACTCGCGCCTTTTCTCTTTATATAATCATTTGAATAAGGCGCCGAATGTCACGTGTTAGGCGTTCCCCGCGGCGTAACGTCGTGCTCGTGACGTCACCGGAGGCCTATTAGCAACTTGGAACCAGCGGCGACCATTCCGGAAGTGGTGGATTAAAAAGGAGACGTAAACAAACCAGGGCACCTCGGTCTGCTGGCTGAACGCTGAGTCTTTACTATTAGCCCGACCCGAGGAAGGTACATAATGAGAAGGGTGTGTGAGGGAATGTGTGTGACCCGTCCTATGACAGGAAGTTGCCTTCTTACTCTTTATCTAACCCCGCCCCCTATGCCCGATATAGAGGCGCTCCTGTTACCTGTTATGTTCTCTGATAGGCGGAGCCTTCCTTATACCTGTACTGTGTCTGATGTGTCCCCAATTAACCCGCTCCTTTCTATCCTGTCTGAGGGGCCTGTTGTCTCTTCTACCCACACAACTACTTCCTCTGTATTATACTGTAGCCACTGCCTCCCTCCTACTGTGTAACCCTCTTCCCTTCTACTCCTCTGTCCTCTCACCTCTGCATGAGAATAAGGGAAATACCCTATAGATTCTATGGATCTGGGTCCCTGTAATTCTATTGGGGGATATTGTTGGGAATAATCCTGTATCGAAATGTGTAAGTGCTTAATTCCACGGTCACTTCCAGGTCAGTCCCTCCCACAAGGAGCCAATGGGAATGTGGGAGGAAGCGAGTGACACAGGGATGAAGGGGAAGAAGAAGGATAAAAATGAGGAGGAGGAGGAGCGGGGGAAGAAGGAGAGAATGGTGAATCTGACACTGGAGATGATCTATCTGCTGACTGGAGAGGTGAGGGGCACTGTGACTGGCACACTGACAAGAGACTGTCTGTCTGTACAAAGGGGGTCTCTCTGCAGCTCAAACACCATTCTCTCTTCCTTTCAATATTTAGCACTACATCCCTAGGAAGAAGTCAGATGATGGGGGGGCCCTGCATGCCCCTGGCTCCGTCATACAGAAGGAAAATAACAAGAATGACAAGAAGATCCTGGAACTCATGTCCAACATCATCCAGCTGCTGACTGGAGAGGTGGGTACAGCGGCCCCTTATTGTTTAGTAACAGTGGATGATAATCCCTTTCTCTGGCTGGGGGATGACTGGAACATTGTGTGTGACAGGTTGCCATAAGGACTCATCATGTTTCCATCTATTTTTTTATTTCTTACAGGAGTGGGACTATATAAAAAGACACAAGATCTTTCACAAGGAATGGATGAAGGAGGAGCCCAAGCTCCGTCCTCTGGGTGAGTAGTAGGTGCAGGGCACAAAATATCAGAACCTCATATTTAAAGTAGACATATTATGTAAAAAACAAGAATGTACACGTGCATTTTACTCTTTTAGATATAGAAGGTTACCTTATTGTAAAATTCAGCTAAAACCCTGATAATCCCTCCCTTCTCTTCCACTTGCTGCTCCCTGAATTCCCAGGCTGTGCACTCAGCTCACTGCACTGTAGGACAGGAACCAATCAGCAGCTAGCAGGACCTGATAGGGAACTGAAGCCTGTCTGTGCTTGTGTGACTGCAGGGCTGTGATTGGCTGTCCCCCTCCTACTGTGCTTCTGGCAGGGACCATTAGGACACGCCCACCCCTCATTTGAAACACAGACAGGGACCAGAGAACATCTATAGGGAGCTCCAATAAAGGGGTTATTTTTAAAGATAATATAAATTTTTAACACCATGTAAAAGCAACATCATATATTACTCATAATTACCTACAAAATATGTTTTTTTTTCCCATTAGTCCTATATGTCTCCTTTAATTTACAGCAGCAAAATAAGCACGCACTCCTGAAGCCAACCTGTCTGGATAAAACTTGATTTGATTCCATATAGCTAAAACAACATATCCTGATGAGTTTCATATCTATAGATATGTAAATATAGGCCTGTAAAAGTAAAACCAGCACCATATACTATAGATTATTGCCTATAAAATTATTATTATTATTTTTTTAAATGTATCCTATGTGTCTCCTTAAAAGGACATATATATGATTAGTGAAAAGCCCCCATAATCTTTTAGGCAATAATGAATTCAAGATATGGTGCTGGTTTTATTTTGAGCTTAATATTAGTATTAGCTTTAAAAGGGCCTCTTTACTGGAGCTCCCTATATATCTGCTACAGTCCCTGTTTCAAATGAGGGGTGGGCGTGTCCCTGCCAGAAGCATAGAAGAAGGGGGACAGCCCCATGAGCTTTACCTCCTGCATGAGTGAAGTTTACAGGACCTTATTATGGAAACAGAATTATGTTTTTTTCTATACTTTTATGTCCCATGGCTGCTAAAATGTGATAGCCAGTTTTGTACAAAGTTTAGGTTTTTACATGCAAGATTATAGAATTCTAAACTGAGCTCCAATATCAATGGTGTCCAACGTGCAGCCTTTTGTCTGCAGTTCAACTACCAGTCTACTCCCTCATTCTGAGAGTCTACCTTGATTCATCTGGTAATGTACTACAGGTGAGACATACTAGGGGTTATCTACCAGCACAGGTTGGAAGTTTTAAAACATGAATGTATTAGGAGAGAATCCTTAACAATTACAAGTGCCAATACACAGGAATGATTTCTTGTGCTTTGTATCTTTGCCAGACTGTGAATATGAAGATAAGAGAGAAATTACAGCTGATCAGGGAGGAAAATTATGTTCTAATAATGAGCCAAACAAGATTGGGGCTGAAGGAACGGATTACAGGGCAGATGGAAATCTCATAAACACTGAAATGCCTCCGGTGGAACAGCCCCCACCAGCCAATGGGATTAAAGAGGAAGTGGCTTTATGTGAAAAGAGTAACCAATCCGACTGCAGCATTAATCCACTTAAAGAACAGATACAGGGAACAGATACACCTACTCCTATCATGGGATGCAGCCTGAATAACAGCTTGTCAGATAGTTTTATATTAAATGGTATTAATGAGCAGTCCGCTTCATGGGTAGGAAGAAACCAATCAGATTGCAGCATTAACCCACTTACAGAACAAAGACAGGGAACAAAGTCACATACTCGTATAATGCGCTGCAGCCTGAATAACAACTTGTCCTCAAAGTCAAACGCTATTAAAGCAGAACAGACATTGTGTAAAGAAGAAAATTGCCCTGATTTTCGGATTCTTACTGTATCGGAACCAGTACAGGAAACAGATCCATCTACGACTTTCATGGCATATGGACTGAATAACCGATTATTCGTTAATTATGCATCAAAATCTGTTAAAGAGGAGCCAGTTATATGCGATGCTGCAAATTTTTCTGATTATAACATCATAACTGTAACGGATGAGATGGCGGGAACTGATGCTTCTAGTCCTATCATGGGAAGCGGCTTCACTTGCTTTTCAAAAATGACACGCGGCAGCAAAGATAACGGCCCGATGAAATGTGTCTCTACATCAGAGCAAAGGACACGGTCTGTGATATATAATTGTACTGAGGGCCGAGCAGGATTCAGTAGCGGCAGAGAGACGACCGTCCATCAGAAAACTAAGACGGGAGAGAAGCCATTTACATGCTCCGAATGTGGCAAATGTTTTACCCGTCGCTGGTACCTTAAGGATCATCAGAAAATTCACACGGGAGAAAAATCCTTTTCCTGCCCCGAGTGTGGCAAATGTTTTGCTCGTCGCTGGTACCTTAAAGTCCATTTGCAGAGTCACACGGGGGAGAAATCCTTCCCTTGCTCTGAGTGCGGCAAAAGCTTCTCACGTCGCTGGTACCTCACGGTGCATCAGAAAAGTCACTCGGGGGAGAAGCAGTTTTCCTGCACGGAGTGTGGCAAATATTTCACTTGTACTTCAAACCTCAAAGTCCATCAGAAAGTTCACATGGGAGGGAAATCGTTTTCTTGCTCGGAATGCGGCAAGTTCTTCCCAAACCGCTCCGATCTCTACGAACATCAGAGAAGTCACACGGGGGAGAAACCCTTCTCTTGCCCTGACTGTGGGAAGTGTTTCATGGAGTGCTCCGATCTCATCGAACATTACCAGACTCACAGCGGAGACAAACCATTTGCCTGTTCAGAGTGTGGGAAATGCTTTTCACGTCGCTCTCATCTTAATATTCACTTGAGAGTTCACTAAAGAATATTTGTACTTACAGGGGATGTTCACCTTTAAATGAGAACTAAACCCCCCGGGATGTTAAGTCCCAACTGGCCCCCTCCCTGCCTTCCCCCTGCACATTGTTACCCCTGAATTCTTTTCCCTCTAGAGAAAGTGACTGCAAATGCAGAATTAGCATAGTGGAGCTCACGGGCGCCATCTTCTTCTCTTCGGTAATCTTCGTGAAAGGAGTGGGGGAGTTGTATTGATTTTCCGGTTTTTGACAACTGTGCATGCGCTGAAAGAGACGGAAATTGCCAAAGGGGAGAAGGTTACTGAAGAGAAGAAGATGGCGCCTGTGAGCTCCTCTGTGCTCACTCTGCATTTGTGGTCGCCTTTTTCTAGAGGGAAAAGAATTCAGGGGTAACACTGTGCAGGGAGAGGGCCAACGGAGGGGGGGGGGGACAGTTGGGACTTAACATCACGGGGGGTTTAGTTCTCCTTTAAATGAACTTTTAGTATGATGTAGAGTGATATTCTGAGACAATTTGCAATTGGTTTTAATTTTTTTATTATCTGGGGTTTTTAAGTTATTTATCTTTTTATTCAGCGGCTTTCCATTTTGCAATTTCAGCAGTCTGATTTCTAGGGTCCACATTACCCTAGCAACCATGCATTGACTTGAATAAGAGACTACAATATGAATAAGAGAGGCAATATCAGTAATAAAAAGTAGCAATAACAATACAGTTGTATTGGTTTTTACATGGGGTCAGTGACCCCTATTTGAAAGCTGGAAAAGGCCAAAATAAAAAGCCAAATAATTCAATAACTATAAAAAAAGAAAAATTGAAGACCAATTGAAAAGTTGCTTGGAATTAGCCATTCTATAACATACTAAAAGTTGACTTTAAGGTGAACCACCCCTTTAACCATAACTTTATTTTACACGGATCTCCTGGGACAAAAAATATTTTACATTTTCTAGATTACATTTATAGTCTATTAAATCCTGGAATTACTGTCACATCATTTAATGTTTTAGAGAAAATAATATATCGCTTTACAATGTAATTGCAACCCTTGCACATTATTAGACTGCAAGTAGTGTCATTTATGTACTTATTGTATCAGCTCAGAGGCCGGGGAGCTCGTTGGCAAGTGTTGGAGATAAAACTTGTGTATTATGGTGGTGCTGGTGTTCATGCCGCATATAATGCTGTTTGAGGTTACTTGGGAAAATAACCGTCATCAAAAAAAACGTGGTACTTCTGCCAGGGTTTTGTAAATAAATCATGAAACAGCAGCTCACTATTGTACCTTGGATTTCAATTTAAAAGGTCATTTACTGTCATGGAAAAAAATGTTTTGTTTTTTTTTCAAAATGCCTCAGTTAATAGTGCTGCTCCAGCAGAATTCTGCACTGAAACAGATTTTTTTATATTTAATTTTGAAATCTGACATGGGGCTAGACATATTGTCAGTTTCCCAGCTGCCTCAAGTCATGTGACTTGTGCTCTGATAAACTTCAGTCACTCTTTACTGCTGTACTGGAAATTGGAGTGATATCACCCCCTCCCTCCCCCCCCCCTGTGGTCTAACAACAGAACAATGGAAAGGTAACCTACCAGGAAGCTGTTATCTTGTGTTAGGGAGCTGCTATCTGATCTAAGAACAACACTCAATAGTAAAATCCAGGTCCCACTGAGACACATTCAGTTACATTGAGTAGGAGAAACAACAGCCTGCCAGAAAGCAGTTCCATCCTAAAGTGCTGGCTCTTTCTGAAATCACATGACCAGGCAAAATGAGCTGAGATGCACCTACACACCAATATTACAACTAAATACACTTGCTGGTTCAGGAATGACATTTTATATTGTAGAGTGAATTATTTGCAGTGTAAACAGTGTCATTTAGAAATAAAAAATACAAAATTCCTTTAGATCAAACAAGAGAAACCTTTGCCTACACACAAAACGACCGCAATGGTGGTTAACTTTTAGTATGTTTTATAGTGGCTAATTCTAATATTTTTTCGTTTTTATAGTTTTTAAATTATTTGTCTTCTTTCAAGTGGGGGTCACTGACCCTATCTAAAAACAAATGCTCTGTTAGGTTACAAATATATTGTTTGTGTTACTCATCTTTCTATTCAGGTCTCTCCAATTCATATTCCAGTCTCTTATTCAAATTAGTGCATGGTTGCTAGGGGAATTTGGACCTTAGCAACCAGATGACTGAAACTGTAGAGCTGCTGAATAAAAAGCTAATTAACAAACTACAAACAATAAAAAAAAAGAAAAAACAATTGCAAATTATCTCATAATATCTCTCTCTACATCATACAGGCTTATAACCTATTATCCAGAATGGTTGGGACCTGGGGCATTCCGGATAACGGATCTTTTCTTAGTTTGGATCTTTAAACTCTACTAGAAAATCATATAAACCTTAAATAAACCCAATAGGCTGGTTTTGATTCCAATAAGGATTAATTATATCTTAGTTGGGATCAAGTACAAGTTACTGTTTTATTATTACACAGAAATAGGAAATTTGTCTTACACATTTGGATTATTTGGATAAAAGTGAGTCAATGGGGTTGCCATTCTGTAATTTGGATTTTTCTGGATAACGGATCCAATACCTAAATAAAAGTAAGCTTTCTTTTAAAGGGGTTGTTTACCTTTGAGTTCAAAGGAGACATTTTGTGTCAAAAAACAAGAACGTACCAGTGCGTTATACTCATTTAGATATAGAAGAATTGTGCTTAAATAAGTAGTGTTTCAGGCTGATTTATTGAATATTTCTGCAAAAACCCTAATAATCCCTCCCTTCTCTTCCACTTGCTGCTCCCTGAATTCCCAGGCTGTGCACTCAGCTCACTGCACTGTAGGACAGGAATCAATCAGCAGCTAGCAGGACCTGATAGGGAACTGAAGCCTGTCTGTGCTTGTGTGACTGCAGGGCTGTGATTGGCTGTCCCCCTCCTACTGTGCTTCTGGCAGGGACTGTTAGGACACGCCCACCCCTCATGTGAAACACAGACAGGGACCAGAGAACATCTATAGGGAACTCCAATAAAGGGGCTATTTTTAAAGATAATATTAATGTTTAGCCCCATGTAAAAGCAACACCATATATTACTTATAATTGCCTACAAAATTAGGGTTATTTTTTTCATTTATTTTATATGTCTCCTTTAAAACTGAACGTTGTTTACGATAGTAAGATCCATTTCCATTAATAACTATTTACACAGGTTATTTTTCATACCCAGAAATAGAAATCAAAAGACACAGGTATAATGAACTCCACATTACTCATGTCAGGCAGATTTCTGGTAAAGTGTAATTGTTATGGTTATGGTGTAGAAGGGATGTGTGGCTGAAGGAAGACCAAGGGTTAATTAAACATGTGAAACACTGAAACATTGGTGGTTGGTTTGTATCTGTAATACTGGAAGCTGAGAGTTGTAGTTAAACAAGCACGCAACTGCTTTTGACTTCATCTCAGTGTACACAGTGCAGGGCAGTATAGTGATATAACACTGGGGTTTTACACTTCTGCACTGTATGTTCTCCCTGCGCCACTTACTGAAATGAAATAAAACTTGTGCTAATGTTAACTCTAAATAAACTCATTATTAGTCACTGTTTTTTTTACTTATTTAGCTTTTTATTCAGCAGCTCTCCAGTTTGCAATTTCAGCCATCTTGTTGCTAGGGTCCAAATCCCTCTAGCAACCATGCATTGATTTGAATAAGAGACTGGAATATGAATAGGAGAGGCCTGAATAGAAAGATGAGGAATAAAAAGTAACAATAAATGAGTATATCTGTGCTCTCATGTTCTGAATCTGTGAGCAGTTTTATATGGAAAATAAAGGGCTGGTCCAAGTGTGGGCACGAGGGGGGGGGGGGTTAATCGATTTCACGTATAAACCACAGAGAGGAGCGTAAATGTGGGAGAATGAGAAGCAACTAAATCTGAGCTCCTCACAGCACAACCAACTCCAACTATTGGTCAGATACAATTCCCCACTTGTTAGCTCAGAACAACATTACACAAATATACAGGACACTCCCCCCCCATCCCACCATAATTAACCCAGGAGACCGTGTAAATATTCTCCTCTTAGTCTCGCTGGGGCAGAGCAGGAATTGTAATACAGCAGCGCCCTCGTGTGGCAGAATCAAGACCCTGGCGGCTGCACGTGACTTCCGGTCTGTGCAGGTCCTAAAGCCGATACCGGACATTACGCCGCGCCACCAGCAGAAATAGAACGTGTGAATTGTATATTTATATATACCATAAACTGATGGGTTTGAGCAGGACACTGAAGCCTCAAATAAGAATGAAATATATGATAAAAACAACTGATGTAATTCCCTCTCAGGTACTCTCCTGTTGTATGTAAGGAAGAAGTCCCTGTTGCCCAGCCAATCAGAACTGTGAAAGTAATTACGTGTCTAACACACCATTGGTCGACTCCGCCCATACACATTGAGTTCGCTGTCAGGTCCTCTCCAGCTGTATATAAAGAGGTGGAGCGGCCCTGATACGTTACATTGTGTTTCAGGAGCTCAAGAGAAAATGTCTGGTCGCGGCAAAGGAGGAAAAGGACTGGGGAAAGGAGGCGCCAAGCGGCACAGGAAGGTGCTCAGGGACAACATCCAGGGCATCACCAAGCCCGCCATCCGCCGCCTGGCACGGAGAGGGGGAGTCAAGCGCATCTCTGGCCTCATCTATGAGGAGACTCGTGGGGTCCTCAAGGTTTTCCTGGAGAATGTCATCCGGGACGCCGTCACCTACACCGAGCACGCCAAGAGGAAGACCGTTACCGCCATGGATGTGGTGTACGCTCTCAAGCGCCAGGGCCGCACTCTATACGGCTTCGGCGGATAAACCTCTTCCTTCCCACTAATCTTATACCCAAAGGCTCTTTTCAGAGCCGCCCACACACTCACTCTCTCGGCTGTTACTGCTTGTTCTGTTTGTAATAGTTAAAATACACTGGTAAACCCGTTTAGGTTTTTTTGTCCTGGATAAACTGGAGTTCTCTTCCGTTATCTTTCTGTACTAATCTCTGTTATGAAGATGATCCACTTCGCACTAAACTATCCGCAACGCAAGTCTTTTCCTGAGCTAAATTCAGGGAGTTCTTTGATTCCGCTCTCATACACCATATTGGTATAAATACATCAATGAGCGGCGTTACCTGTGTGAAACTCGCTTTCTATTGTCATTGAGGACTAAAAGCAATTTTACATGCGCAAAATCCCAGCACTTATTCTCCCTGTGACTTGTTCATTACAGACCCGCCTTAACGTTATAACCCAGGCGAATCTCTTCCGGTTTAGAAATTGCCAGAATACTTCTGTTTAAAACGTGTCAAAACGATTTTCCGCTAGACCGCCACGATAATGAAAACACCGATCTATTGCCGCGTGTATTGACAGTAATGAATTAGGCTTTGTCTGTTCCGATTTAATGGGAATTTGTCTTTCAGGAAGTCTCGAACCACCTAAAGAAACAAAAATAACTCCTATCGGCACCTCAACCAGAAGTCTGACTCTTTATTACTGTGTAGAATGTGCTTGATGTGTATAACACGTGTCGGGATTTACACCTATTACAATAGTTTCCAGAACGAAAAACCAAATTGTATAAACAGCCTCACGTTATTCATTCTCTTATTACAAATCTTTCCTCCCTCTCCCTGCGTGTCACGTGAGCTCTGTTTAGCCGATGTGGGCGGCTCTGAAAAGAGCCTGTGTTGTTACCTGATGGGGGCGCTGGGAGCGGGCACTTCACTTGCTCTTGGCCGACTTGGAGCTCTCGGTTTTCTTGGGCAGCAGCACGGACTGGATGTTGGGCAGGACCCCGCCCTGAGCGATAGTAACTCCTCCGAGCAGTTTGTTGAGCTCCTCATCGTTGCGCACAGCGAGCTGCAGGTGCCTGGGGATGATGCGGGTCTTCTTGTTATCTCGGGCAGCGTTGCCGGCCAACTCCAGGATCTCAGCGGTCAGGTACTCGAGCACTGCGGCTAGATAGACTGGAGCTCCGGCTCCCACCCGCTCGGCATAATTACCCTTCCTCAAGAGCCTGTGAACACGGCCAACTGGGAACTGCAGCCCGGCCCGAGATGAGCGAGTCTTTGCCTTAGCGCGGGTCTTGCCGCCTTGTTTGCCTCTTCCTGACATGATTGTAGCTATGTCTCAAACACGAACAGAAATAAAAATTTGGAAAGAAGTCTACTGGCCTCCCACGTACTGATATTTTTAGGCAGCGCAAGACACACCTCTCTTCTTTAACTGGATGAGTTCTGATCCAGCCAATCACAGTATAGATTTAGAAAGCACCAATGAATTCCCCTAAATTAATACCTCCATTTTTAATTGGGTGAGTATAGATGCAGCCAATCACACAGACGGTTTCAGGAACACCAATCCTTAGCTGTCAGAATCTGGAGATGGGAGGATTTTATACCATGTGATACAACCGACCAGTAAGATTATAAAATATCGGACTGCCTTATTTGCATGGGAAGGCTATAAAAGCAGGAGCCCGGGAGGAGAAGGAAACAGTTTTGTAGTGTGTGAGAGATAAGCAGTACAATTATGCCTGAACCAGCCAAGTCCGCTCCAGCTGCAAAGAAAGGTTCCAAGAAAGCGGTGACCAAGACTCAGAAGAAAGACGGGAAGAAGCGCAGGAAGACAAGGAAGGAGAGTTACGCCATTTACGTGTACAAGGTGCTGAAGCAGGTGCACCCCGATACCGGCATCTCGTCCAAGGCCATGAGCATCATGAACTCCTTTGTCAACGATGTGTTTGAGCGCATCGCAGGGGAAGCCTCCCGCCTGGCTCATTATAACAAGCGCTCCACCATCACCTCCCGGGAGATCCAGACCGCGGTCCGACTGCTGCTGCCTGGGGAACTGGCCAAGCACGCCGTGTCCGAGGGCACCAAGGCTGTCACCAAGTACACCAGCGCCAAGTAATCCCCATTCTCTGCCCCCCAAACACAAAGGCTCTTCTAAGAGCCACCCACTTTCTCCCAAAAAGATCTGTAACCCGCTGTTTGCTTTAATAGTTGAGCGTTATTAGGACTGGTCTGTTTTGGGAATTTTTATAGGTAATAAGGGGATTTTCGCTTTGGTAATCCGTGCAGTTTGTTACCCACCCGCATGGCACAACGTACCTTTACGTACCGCTACCTTTACATGCGCTGGTGTCTGTGTATTTAGTGTTTGTGCTGCTCGAAGTATCTGACAAGGACCAATAAAATCGTTCCTCTCTGCAGCCAAACACAATGTCTGCTTCTATTGAAATGGTTTATAAATATCGGTAGCGGGAGTAAAGCTCAGTGTCTCCCGAACAACAGGGAAATGTCCGCTTTATAGTAAGGGGTGTAACCTCGCTGGGATAGGAGGAACCCACATCCACTCGGGTTTGTACCCGCCTCTAAATTGACACAGGTCAATGTCTGAGGAATATTTGGGTATTATAATGAGGCTCATTCCCACTGCAGCCAATCACAATACCGATTTCTTCAGACTATGACTTTCAGGGCCCAATGAGGGAGCAGCGTTCATTGTCTCCCCAGCCGAATGCAAAATGCCGACTCTGTGCGAGCGCTGTAACCCACGCGACCTGACATGAATCATCCCAAACCCCTCCACTAGGTGTCGCCCACTGACAACTCCGGGGCACGTGGTATCACTCACACGCGGGCCAAGGATCTCTATTACCGGTTTCCGTGAGAAGCGGAATTGCTGTGTTTCTGGTTCGGCTCCGGCTGCAGGTTGTACATTGCCTGTAGGAAACAGCTCCCCCTGCTGGAGAATATACAGTAACCGCCGGTATTTCATTGCAGGGACCCCGTTTTTCCATCTCATTTCCGTGAAATTATCTCCCAATAAAGAAAACAAAAGGGACCCCGTAGCCTAGAACTGTTTAGAAAGTGTTTTGCCCTCATTGGTGGCAACTTACAAAACACAACTGCAAATAGGACTCACAGAAGCGCCGCCCACATTACAATTCATTATCCACATCTCTGGGCAATTTTGGCGGGCGCTGGAAAAGCCAACGGTTATCAGTGATTCAATGGTCGTCACGTGTATTCCGTCCCCTAAAGTGGATTTGCTGGGAAAGCTGTTTTGAAATGGCCCGTACCAAACAGACTGCCCGTAAATCCACCGGAGGGAAGGCTCCCCGCAAGCAGCTGGCCACCAAGGCAGCCAGGAAGAATGAGCCTCATTATAATACCCAAATATTCCTCAGACATTGAACTGTGTCAATTTAGAGGCGGGTTCAAACCAGAGTGGATGTGGGTTCCTCCTATCCCAGCGAGGTTACACCCCTTACTATAAAGCGGACATTTCCCTGTTGTTCGGGAGACACTGAGCTTTACTCCCGCTACCGATATTTATAAACCATTTCAATAGAAGCAGACATTGTGTTTGGCTGCAGAGAGGAACGATTTTATTGGTCCTTGTCAGATACTTCGAGCAGCACAAACACTAAATACACAGACACCAGCGCATGTAAAGGTAGCGGTACGTAAAGGTACGTTGTGCCATGCGGGTGGGTAACAAACTGCACGGATTACCAAAGCGAAAATCCCCTTATTACCTATAAAAATTCCCAAAACAGACCAGTCCTAATAACGCTCAACTATTAAAGCAAACAGCGGGTTACAGATCTTTTTGGGAGAAAGTGGGTGGCTCTTAGAAGAGCCTTTGTGTTTGGGGGGCAGAGAATGGGGATTACTTGGCACTGGTGTACTTGGTGACAGCCTTGGTGCCCTCGGACACGGCGTGTTTGGCCAACTCCCCAGGCAGCAGCAGGCGGACCGCGGTCTGGATCTCCCGGGAGGTGATGGTGGAGCGCTTGTTGTAATGAGCCAGGCGGGAGGCTTCCCCTGCGATGCGCTCAAACACATCGTTGACAAAGGAGTTCATGATGCTCATGGCCTTGGACGAGATGCCGGTATCGGGGTGCACCTGCTTCAGCACCTTGTACACGTAAATGGCGTAACTCTCCTTCCTCGTCTTCCTGCGCTTCTTCCCGTCTTTCTTCTGAGTCTTGGTCACCGCTTTCTTGGAGCCTTTCTTTGCGGCTGGAGCGGACTTGGCTGGTTCAGGCATAATTGTACTGCTTCTATCTCACACTCTACAAAACTGTTTCCTTCCTCTCCTGGGCTCCTGCTTTTATAGCCTTCCCATGCAAATAAGGCAGTCCGATATTTTATAATCTTACTGGTCGGTTTTATCACATGGTATAAAATCCTCCCATCTCCAGATTCTGACAGCTAAGGATTGGTGTTCCTGAAACCGTCTGTGTGATTGGCTGCATCTATACTCACCCAATTAAAAATGGAGGTATTAATTTAGGGGAATTCATTGGTGCTTTCTAAATCTACACTGTGATTGGCTGGATCAGAACTCATCCAGTTAAAGAAGAGAGGTGTGTCTTGCGCTGCCTATAAATATCAGTACGTGGGAGGCCAGTAGACTTCATTCCAAATTTTTATTTCTGTTCGTGTTTGAGACATAGCTACAATCATGTCAGGAAGAGGCAAACAAGGCGGCAAGACCCGCGCTAAGGCAAAGACTCGCTCATCTCGGGCCGGGCTGCAGTTCCCAGTTGGCCGTGTTCACCGGCTCTTGAGGAAGGGTAATTATGCCGAGCGGGTGGGAGCCGGAGCTCCAGTCTATCTAGCCGCAGTGCTCGAGTACCTGACCGCTGAGATCCTGGAGTTGGCCGGCAACGCTGCCCGGGATAACAAGAAGACCCGCATCATCCCCAGGCACCTGCAGCTCGCTGTGCGCAACGATGAGGAGCTCAACAAACTGCTCGGAGGAGTCACTATCGCTCAGGGCGGGGTCCTGCCCAACATCCAGTCCGTGCTGCTGCCCAAGAAAACCGAGAGCTCCAAGTCGGCCAAGAGCAAGTGAAGTGCCCGCTCCCAGCGCCCCCATCAGGGAACAACACAAAGGCTCTTTTCAGAGCCGCCCACACCCGCTAAACAGAGCTCACGTGACACACATGGGATTATGAGGAGAGATTTGTAATAAAAGAGTGAATAACTCGAGGCTGTTTATACAGTTTGGATTTTCGTTCTGGAAACTATTGTAATAGGTGTAAACCCCGGCACGTGTTATAGACAAAATCAAGCACATTCTACCCAGTAATAAAGAGTCAGACTTCTGATAGTGGTGCCAATAGGAGTTATTTTTGTTTCTTTGGGTGGTTCGAGACTTCCCGAAAGACTAAAATTCCAATAACCCCCATTAAATCGGAACAGACAAAGCCTAATTCAATTACCGTTAGACACGCGGCAATAGATCGGTGTTTTCATTGTTGTGGCGGTCTAGTGGAAAATCGTTTTGACGCGTTTAAAACAAGTATTCTGACAATTTCGAAACCGGAAGAGGTTCGCCTGGGTTATAACGTTAAGGCGGTCTGTAATAAATCACAGGGAGACTAAGTGCTGGGATTTTGCGCATGTAAAATTGCCGTTAGGCCTCAGTGACAATAGAAAGCGAGTTTCACACAGGTAATGCCGCTCATTGATGTGTTTATACCAATATGGTGTATGAGAGCGGAATCAAAAAACTCCCTGAACTTAGCTCAGGAAGAGACTTGCTTTGCGGATAGTGTAGAGCGAAGTGGATCATCTTCATAACAGATTAGTACAGAATGGGCGGAGTCTACCAATGGCGTGTTAGACACGTAATTACTTTCACAGTTCTGATTGGCTGGGCAACAGGGACTTCTTCCTTACATACAACAGGAGAGTACCTGAGAGGGAATTACATCAGTTGTTTTTATCATATATTTCATTCTTATTTGAGGCTTCAGTGTCCTGCTCAAACCCATCAGTTTATGGTATATATAAATATAAAATCCACATGTTCTATTTCTGCTGGTGGCGCGGCACAATGTCCGGTATCGGCTTTAGGACCTGCACAGACCGGAAGTCACGTGCAGCCGCCAGGGTCTTCATTCTGCCACAAGAGGGCGCTGCTGTATTAGAATTCCTGCTCTTTATCCTCCTTTACGACATTGTAACCGTCTCTTCCTATCTGTGATAAACTCGATTCTACTCCCACCAGCCCCGGTGTAATAAATAAATAAGGAGATAAAACTAAATGTATCTGCGCTGCTTCTGTGTTACATTATGTTACCGGCTGAACCAGGCGAGTCTCTGCTCAGAAAATACAGAAATGTATGGAAAGAGCGCCGCCACGTGGCAGAATGAGCGCGGTGTATCCAGTAATGGTTCCCGTGTAGAACAATAGGGAGAGATCTGTGCCCCAACTCCTGCTGAACTGGATCACTGGGAGGGGCTTGTGTTTCCTTTATCCTTTAATATAACCCTTTCTATGCCAGCGCCTCTCACTCTGCAGATCCTGCAATACGGTTTCTTAGTACAACAGCGCCTCGAGTGGCATCTCATGTGAATACAACGTCTCCGGGAGGATTTTGTTCGTTATTGTCTCATCGTTTCACCCCAGAGACTGCGGGCGGTTTGTGCTTCTCTTTTCAGTCAATCTATTTTACTAATCGATTTAAAATAATCTTTATACGGAAATAAACTGGAACGTCCGTAAAGCGACTGACTTCGCGAGTGAATAATTCCATCTTCACTCTCCCCCGTTTCTGTAACAAAGGATTTGGATTCAGTTCCTCAGAGCGGCTATTTCGGCGGTTTATTTGAATGTGAAATGTGAGACTAAAGCTTCTGGGCGGTGCATCTAAACTCCGCCTCTATGGAGTGAGTTCTCTGTCAGGTCCTCTCCAGCTGCATATAAAGAGGAGGAGCGGCCCTGATACGTTACATTGTGTTTCAGGAGCTGAAGAGAGAATGTCCGGCCGCGGCAAAGGAGGAAAAGGACTGGGGAAAGGAGGCGCCAAGCGGCACAGGAAGGTGCTCAGGGACAACATCCAGGGCATCACCAAGCCCGCCATCCGCCGCCTGGCACGGAGAGGGGGAGTCAAGCGCATCTCTGGCCTCATCTATGAGGAGACTCGTGGGGTCCTCAAGGTTTTCCTGGAGAATGTCATCCGGGACGCCGTCACCTACACCGAGCACGCCAAGAGGAAGACCGTTACCGCCATGGATGTGGTGTACGCTCTCAAGCGCCAGGGCCGCACTCTCTACGGCTTCGGCGGATAAATCTCTTCCTTCCCACTAATCTTATACCCAAAGGCTCTTTTCAGAGCCGCCCACACACTCAAATCTCTCAGCTGTTACTGCTTGTTTTACATATTGTGTTGCAGTGAGAAAAGCACAAGGGCAAGTAATTTGTGTTATATTTCTTGGCTAATTCTGACGCGTTCCTGGATCTTGCAATGTAAATCCAAGGCGATGCATTAGAATCCCGATTACCTTTGCTTGTTCTGCACTGCGGCAATTCTAATGTAATCGTAACGCGTGGTGACTCACAGGCCAACGATCCCCCGGCAAATAAAAGGTTAAAGTGACGAGTCTCTTGACTTGCACAAGAGCCACGCCCCTTCTCCCCATAAGATCAGTTACAGGCTCTCGGGCTCTTTTGCTCTTGCCGGATGGAAATTACTGTTGCTGCTCAGCGTCTCACAGAACTCCCCCAGTCGCTTTCCCATTGGCCCCCAGATCTTACAATTATCAGTATCAGTAATCCCTTCTTTGCTTGATGATTTTAGGCATTAGAGGGAAATCCAGAATCCCATACAAATGTCTCACCTTTGTGTGCACACAATGAGATCCCCCCACAGCTCAGCTACAAAGCTTTCCCCTCATCAATATAAATGTTGCTTTAATTTAGCAGAGAGAGGGGGTGTTATAAATCAGTTCCCAGGGAGGGACAATTGCATTAAGATCAAATGAATTATTGCTGATGAGGCAGAATATGAGAAGTCATATTAGTAGAGATATTGTGTTGCCATGGAAAGTGGTCGCTGTTTCCTATTGGCTGTGAGTGGCTGCTCTCTACTTGCACCAGCAGCTTCAATAGCCCCATGTCTGGCCTGAGACACTGGCAGAGGATCATGGGAAGGTGAGAGATTATTTCTAAGACTGATGGGGAGGCTGCTGCTCATATAGACTGTATATCATTTGTACTTAGTTGGTCTCATGTTTCTGCAGCTGCTGATGTACATCACTTAGTAGCCCTGTCCCACCTCCAGCAACACCTGCCCAAGACCAACGGGCTCCTGTGATAAAATGCAGTGACCCCCCAGCCCACCCTCTAACTCCACTGTCAGACTCACAACTCCCACCCGAGTGACACCAACAGCTGCAACTGGAAAGAAAACAAGAAAGGAAAGGGCGGGGGTGGGAGAGTCACAATGATACCAAACAACAAATGGTTGTCCAGACAAAATAAAAACCATGAATAGAAACTTGCCTGGGGGCAATCAGGTGCCATTCACTCGCCATATTAGTCCTCCCAAAATGCCAACAATCCATAACATTACAATAACCATAATATCTAAGTGTCATCGTTCTGATTCCCAAAGCTGCAGGTCTAATTGAACTACTACACCTCATTATTAAATAAGAGAAGGTGCAACGAGGACATTCCCGATAATAAAAGTGACTGAATTCTCTTTCACTCGGATCAGTTGGTCCCAAAACTAAACATCCCCCAGCAGACATCCAAGGCACAAACTCCACGCCCCCCTCATCAAATGAAGAGAGTGAAGTCAATTCAATAATACACATAATAAGCAAAGGTGACAATTATAATAGTAAATGGGAAATACAATGGAAACCAGAGCTGATTAATAAAGTGGCCCCAATGTACGAGACAGAAAATGACCAGATATAGAAAATAAATTCACCTCCAGACCCCAGAACATAAACAGAAGGTTCAAACAGGGGAAGGAATGGAAATAAATACAGAGTTCCAAATGATTTACATTCCACATGTCTCATTATAGATATAGAGGGTCGACTTTGTATTCAAATTCCCTCCAACATTTCACTTACATCCACATGTGCTTTCTACAAGGTCACTGCTGTTATTAAACTGTCACATTATTTATACCCCCCCCAGACCCAGTGATGTGAGGCAAGTGTAGGGCCTCAGGGGGTTAACTTCGCCTACTGACTCAGGAAGTTCTGGTTAATCTATTGGGCACCTGTTACCCTCACATAGTCCCCCCCCCCCACCACCAAAACTGCGGGTTAGTAGATCCCACACTGGTTGGGGGGCACAGTTTATTTTTAAATTGCCCCCACCAGTACTAAGACACCTTGTTGGGGAAACAGTGGCCTTTATCCAAGGGCATTATGACTATTTTCAGTTCATGTAGGTGGGAGCACGTGGTTCCTCCTGTTACCAGGGGTGGGTGCTGCCAGGGTGCAGGGAGGCCCCAGTGAACAAGTAGGGGAGCAGGGACCTGATGAACAAGAAATAAGTGACAGTCTCCCTCATAGTAAACCCCAGGGGTGTAAGTCAGACTGACTAGAAAGAACAGCACTTGTCTCCCTTGATGATCTATAGACTGAATGTAAATCACACAGGAGACACCTCACCTAAAGTCGGGGAATCCAGACCACTAGCAAGTATTTCTCTACTGATGACCTTATACCTGTACAAGTCCCTTCTCCTGCCTCTTACCTGTCCCTGTCTGTCTTCTTCTTATCTGAAGTCACTGTGTGACCAAAGAGCCTCATGTTTATGACAGTGACTTCCACATTTACTTACAATCTATTGAATTCCCCAAATGTAACGAGCGCTACAGGACCAAACAAGCACCGAGAGTTTGAGAATCCAGGGAGCCCTTGTTCAGTGAATCTTCTCTGTTGTGTTTCACTTTCTCTGCAAAGACTCACAAAGAAGAAGCTGCACAAAGGCTTCGCCCTAATCAGAGACACTCAGGGATCATACGGGAGCCTGAAACAGACCCCCCAGGACAAACACTGCAGAAAATGAGTCAAATCCCATTTAACCCCAAACCCCAGTAAATATCAACTCTTGATTCAATCCTATGGGTGACACACTGTGCATTTTATAGACCCATCTAATCTCTGCGTCTCCTCCCAATTCCTCCCTCCATCCACATGTGACTTAACTGGGCCCCAAACCCTCAGCTCATTCTCACACGGACCCATTGAACCAAAGAAATTGAGATGCTGCAACTGATAAGTTCTACTCCTGCTTCTGTTGCTTCATCCATCCACCCTCTTCCTACATCTCTGGATAGAGACAGATCCAGTTCTTCCCTCAACTCTGGGACTTACAGTGTGTACCGACCCCCTGCCAGAGACTGACTTGTTTGACTTAAAGGAATGCGGAGCAATGAAAGGGTCACACTGATTGTACATGATGGGGTCACACGGCCAGTTAGTTGGTGGGTGAGAGACAATACCTGTCAATGCGGATAATAGGATTTCTATTGATCCCCAACAATTGGCACAAATGTCAGGGAGAGAAATGAAGCGGAGCCTTTCCGGGGAGCGGGAGTGACTTCCCAGGAGCTGCTCTGGGCAATATATGCAGCAGCCAATAGAATGAGAATCAGCGGCACAAACACGCCCACTTACTGGGGACCCCGATCCCATACAAACTGGGGCCCATTTCTACTCAGAGCCAATAGAAATATGATCCCAATATTCAGCCTCACAGGCACCTCCGCGCTACAGGTTAGAGACTAGGAACAGAGTGAAGGGGCGGGGAAATAAGAATCAGCCAATAGAAAGGAAATTATATACAGACAAGTGACCAATCGGGGCCCAGGAGATGTGTATATAAGGAGGACGCGGCAGAGCAAAGGTAAATATGTTGTTACACTTGTGTATCGGTGCGAGTTTAGATCTTAGAATGGCCGAGACCGCTCCTCCGCCGGCTGAACCCGCCGCTAAAGCCAAGAAGAAGCAGCCCAAGAAGGCAGCGGCTAAAGCCAAGAAACCCTCCGGTCCAAGCGCGTCCGACCTCCTAGTGAAAGCCGTGTCCGCCTGTAAGGAGCGCAGCGGGGTGTCCCTGGCCGCTCTCAAGAAGGCTCTGGCTGCCGGAGGCTACGATGTGGACAAGAACAACAGCCGCCTCAAGCTGGCTCTCAAGGCCTTGGTCACTAAGGGGACTCTCACCCAAGTCAAAGGCACCGGAGCCTCCGGATCCTTCAAGCTCAACAAGAAGCAGCTGGAGGGGAAGGACAAGGCGGTGGCCAAGAAGAAGAAGCCCGCGGCGCCCAAAGTCAAGAAACCGGCAAAGAAGGCGCCCAAGTCCCCAAAAAAGCCCAAGAAGGTCTCTGCAAAGAGTCCCAAGAAGGTGAAGAAAGCGGCGGCGACGGGCGCCAAAAGCCCCAAGAAGCCCAAAGCCAAGAAGGCGACTAAGAGTGCGGCTAAAAAGGCCGCCAAGCCCAAAGCTGCCAAGAGCCCGACTAAGAAGCCCAGCAAGCCTAAAGCTACGAAGCCCAAGGCGGCCAAACCCAAAGCAGCGGCTAAAGCAAAGAAGGCCGCTCCTAAGAAGTGATGTGGCCCCGGGGCCCGCGCATTGCACCAAAGGCTCTTTTCAGAGCCACCACCTCCTCCAGCTAAAGAGCCGATACCTGTACATGACACGGATTATAAGGGCCCGTGTTCTTTGTTTCGCCGCATGATAATCACTACCCGACTCTATTCCCATACAATCTGATTGACACTATAAACTCACAGTAGCCCGACACTTCGGGTTTATTCTTTACTCGGGAGGAATTCTATGTGGGTTTTTATATAAAAGGATTTCAGGTCCTAATGAGGAAACCGCGGTTTTTTTTTTTTTTGTCTCCTTGTCTTGAATCTGCCCGTTTTGTAAAATTCTAAACCACCACCACTAGGTGTCGCCCAATCACTGAGGCTCATTCCCTCATTCACACACGGGCTAAATATTATATATATTCATATAATACACAAAAGCCATGAATATCCTGTAAATTATATCCTTATAAACGGTGAGTTCTGATGTCATCAGTTATAAACGGTGAGTTCTGATGTCATTTCTGTCACATGACTCATTGAAATTTGTGTATTATAATTAATAAAGTACCCCCAGTTGCAAAATATGAGGATATTATAAGTTACCTCGGAGTTCCATGACCTGTATAAAAACACTCGGCCTTCGGCCTCGTGTTTTTATATGGTCATGAAACTTCTCGGTAACTTATAATATCCTTATATTTTACAAGAGGGGGTACTTTATTCACTATATATTTCCCGCATCAGTGAGAAGCGTTACTGGGGTGATTCTGGATCGGATTAGGCACGTGAGCAAAAGTGTCTGTAGGAACCCGACAACTAATAAAGAAATCTCCCCCGACTGCAGAATATTCGTTATTCCGGTATTTCCCCGAAGAGCCTTTGTCTCTCTCAGATTCAGGCAAAGACTCAGTTTTCCGGACTCTTGTTCAGAAGCATTTTATATAATGGGGAGAGAACTGACCCCCCTCCTATTGTCTAGAACTGTGTTTAGAAACAAGCGCATTGCCTTCCTGTGTGACCGGCAAGTAGATGGCACAGAAGTTAGTTAATAACGTCTAAAGTGCAGAGGATGGATCTATTTAAATTAGCCAATGACAGAGACGTATTTACGCGGTATTCTATTAATTGACGCTGATTCGTTAGAAAGGTAGAGGCATGTGTAAAATCAGCCAATCACTTTGAGCTCTCTCCTATATAATTCGGGTTTGCCGGCTTTTATTCACTTACGGAAGATGGCTCGTACCAAGCAGACTGCCCGTAAATCTACCGGAGGGAAGGCTCCCCGCAAGCAGCTGGCCACCAAGGCAGCCAGGAAGAGCGCTCCTGCTACCGGCGGAGTCAAGAAACCTCACCGTTACCGGCCCGGCACAGTCGCTCTCCGCGAGATCCGCCGCTACCAGAAATCCACCGAGCTGCTCATCCGCAAACTGCCTTTCCAGCGCCTGGTCCGGGAGATCGCTCAGGACTTCAAGACCGACCTGCGCTTCCAGAGCTCAGCCGTCATGGCTCTGCAGGAGGCCAGCGAGGCTTATCTGGTCGCTCTCTTTGAGGACACCAACCTGTGCGCCATCCACGCCAAGAGGGTCACCATCATGCCCAAGGACATCCAGCTGGCCCGCAGGATCCGAGGCGAGAGGGCTTAGATCACTCGTCCCAGCAGCACAACTCAAAGGCTCTTTTCAGAGCCACCACATCCTCAGTCAAATCAGCTGAATTTCCTTTATTTGCGTGGTGCCCTAATGTTCATGGCTATTCTCTGAAATCTCCTCTTCTCGATTCGGTGTTTCTACCATTAGCCGGTGATGCAGCGAATAAGGCCAAAGCACATCACCAGTGCTCCTGTTTTGCAGCTGATAAAGATTTTTCACTACATAAGTAAGTCATATGTAAAAACCATGATACCAGGATTAATTGTAAAGTTATAAAAGTATTTATACATTTTTTTTTAATAGACCACTTTTTCAAAGCATTTCTGAGCGACACCTAATGTTCTCTGTGTTAAAATTACCAACGTGGCTCGTTAAGCAAAACGCAATTATTCCCTGAGCGTGTCGTGGGAAGCGACTCTATAGCAGATCCTTATAAAGTGTCTCCCACTTGAAATTGGACTCGGGTCACGCGATGATACTGCGGAGGCTCCAGTTGTGTCAGTGCAGAATTATCCGAGAGGAGTAACGTGAGCTCAGAAAACAGAAAATCAATACATACTTACCGAGATTTTCGTTTCCTGTACTGGAACATGGCAGTGGGCACTGTAGGGTTAATCCCTCCTGTCGCAGACGGAACAGGAACTTCCTAATGAATAAATTAACCTCCCTTCCCCCGCGCCGCCATCTTTTGATTTCTTGACTCCCCCAAAACGAGGGTTGGGAAGCTTTGCCCACTGCCATGTTCCAGTACAGGAAACGAAAATCTCGGTAAGTATGTATTGATTTTCTGTTTTCCTGTTACTTACACATGGCAGTGGGCACTGTAGGGACATACAGAAGCAGACAATACATGGGTGGGTTATGCCAAAGAAAATTTAATTATTTAGAGCACAGTTAAGAACTGCAGAGCCAAATTAGAAAGACTCTTCGAGTAAATATCAAATTTGTAGTGTTTGATAAAGGTGTCCCACGAACTCCATACTGCTGCTTTGCAGATGTCTTCTGAAGTTACCTGGGCCCGGAGTGCCCAGGATGCAGCTGTACCTCTGGTTGAGTGTGCCTTAAGCTGAGAGGGTACTGTGTGGGACTGGTGTGAATATGCCATTCTGATGCATTCCTTTATCCAGTTAGACACCGTTTTTTTGGTAGGTTGATTACCTAGTCTTGTACCCTTGAGTAATGATTAGCAACGAGTTCGTTTTCCTGATTTCCTTGGTTCTTCCAAGGCAGATTTTGAGGCATCTGACAATATCTAGAGAATGCCACTTCTCCTCTTCCAAGGAACTAGGGTTCTCAAAAAAGGTAGGTAGTATAATGTCTTGAGACATGTGAAACTTTGACACCACTTTTGGTGTAAATTCATCCAAAGTTCTTAATATCACTTTATCATTATAAAAAGTGATTTTGTCTGGTTCTGCTGATATAGCGTGAATTTCGCTCACTCTTCTGGCAGATGTTATGGCAAGAAGAAACGCCAGCTTAATGTTAACCATTTTAAGAGGTACCTTGTCCAGAGGTTCGAAAGGAGTCTCTGTTAGAGCTTTCAGGACCAGACTTAAATCCCATGGGGGAACTTTGGTTTTAGATAAGGGTCTCGTTCTTTTTAGGGCTTGAACAAACCTTTTGATTAGTGATCTGGAACTCCAGTTTATGCCTGAGAAATGCGAAATGGCCGTAATCTGGCCTTTGAGGGTCGAATTGCTCAATTTTAATTCCACTCCACTTTGTAAGAATTCCACTATTTGTAATTCAGAGTTCTGTGTGGGGAGTGTATTCCTGGTGGAACACCATTCTGAGAATTTTTCCCAGGTCTTGTAATATTTTTCAGAGTTTTTTGGCCGCTAGCAAGGTGGTGATTGAGCCTTCTGAAAGGCCCAGGGATCTCAGTTTCTCACTTTCAAACGCCAAGCCGTTAGAGCGAGTTTTTCTGGATAGGGATGAACCCGTGTCTGCTGAGTGAGGAGATCCTTTCTTCCTGGCAGTTTCCAGAAATTCCCTTTGGCCAGTCTGAGAAGTTGAGGGAACCACACTCGTCTTGGCCACCAGGGAGCAATCAGGATTACATTGGCTTGATCTTCCAGTATTTTCCTGATAACTTTCGGGATCAGTACTATTGGAGGGAATATGTACAACGGTCCCCAGTTCCAGGTTATTGAGAAAGCATCCGTCAAGGTGGCCTCTGGATCTTGTTTCCAAGAGCAAAATGTTTGCATTTTCTTGTTGAACCTGGACGCCATCAAGTCCATCTTGAAAGGACCCCATTTCTTCCAAATTGTTCTGAAAACTTGGTTGTTTAGTTCCCATTCTCCTTCCATTGGGGGAGATCTGCTTAATTTGTCTGCAATCTCGTTGTTTTTCCCCGGGATATGGATTGCTTTCAGAGACAGTAAATTCTTTTCTACCCATGTAAGTATGGTCATGGTCAGGGATAAGAGGCTCCAGCATTTTGTTCCTCCTTGTTTCATGAGGTATCTGACCGCTGTTGTATTGTCTGATTTGATCAGAACTGCCTTCAATGATATTAGAGGAGTGAAGGCTAAGAGACTCAGGTGGATTGCTTTTAACTCCCGCCAGTTGGATGATTTCTGACTCTCTTCTTTGTTCCACCAACCTTGTACTTTGTGTTCCCCCAGGTGGGCTCCCCATCCTGTACTGCTGGCATCTGTGGTAATTGTGATCCCATAATCTACCAAGAGGGGCATGGGGACTGACAGGTTCTCTGCTTGCGTCCACCAAGTTAGACTCTTCAATGTTTCTTTCCCCAAATAGATGAGTTGATCCTGCTCTTGCTTTCTGTTCCATTGGGACAGGAAATCGAACTGGAGAATCCTGGAGTGTAGCTGTGACCATTTGACACAGTCTATTGTGGAGATCATTTTCCCTAGTAACTTCGGAAGGCTCAAGAGCATCTTTTTGGTATCCAAAATCGTGCCCAAATATTCCAGTCTCTGACTGGGGATGAGCATGGACTTTTCCTCGTTTATTTTCCAACCTAACTGTTCCAGGTAGCTTTGTACTATTGTTAGATGAGTCTTCAAAGTTGCCACCGTCTGTGCTTTGAGAAGGATGTCGTCTAAATAGGCATAAATTTGGATTCCCTTGAGCCTCAGGTTTTCTAGTACTGGGGCTAGGATTTTTGTGAAAATCCTTGGAGCGGTTGCCAGCCCGAAAGGCATTGCTGCATATTGATAATGTTCTCCAAGAATTTTGAACCTTAGGAATCTTCTGTGAGCTTTCCAAATGGGTATGTGTAAATAGGTGTCCCTTAGATCCAGCTTGACCATCTAATCTCCTTTGGATAGGGCTGCAGTGATTGATCTTAGGGTTTCCATTCTGAATGTAGGAATCTTCAGGTTTTTGGTGAGGTTTTTTAAGTTTAAAATAACTCTGTATTCCCCATTTACCTTTCTTCGTAGGAAAAGATGGGAGTAGATTCCCTTGAATCTTTGATCTGGGTGGACTTTTGAGATCACTTTGTTCCGCCATAAGTCTCCTATTATGAGTCGGAGATGTTTTGTGGCTTCTTTTGTTCTTGGTCTGTCTGATGAGATGAAAGAGTTGTGGGGTTTCCTTACAAATTCCATTTGATATCCTTTTGATACGACCTCCACCGCCCATTTGTCTCTTATGTTTTGAGCCCAAACTGTCTTGAAACTGTTCAATCTTCCTCCTAGATAAGACAGCTGGACTCTCGCACCTTCATGCTTTTTTGTCTGTTTTGGGCTCTCTTTTGTAACCCTGTGATTGGAAATTTTGGCTTCTGGATTTCCATTGCTTAGGGTTGTACTTTCCTGGTCTATATTGCCTTGCATCTCGAAAGGAGTTATGCTGATTTTTGTAGTTGAACCTTTTATCTCTTCTTTCTTGAGGTAGGAATGCAGATTTTCCAGCTGAGGCTTTAGAGATGATTTGATCCAAACTGGTTCCAAACAATAAGTCTCCCTTGAACGGTAAAGAGCACAAGTTGTGCTTTGATTGGGAATCTGCGTTCCAATGCCTCAGCCAGAGGGATCTTCTTGCCGCCACCGCGAGACCCATTGATCTGGCTGCCAATTTGACATTACTGAGTGAGGCTTCCGCAGAATAATCATTGCCTATTTTGATATCATGGAGCATTTCCAGAAGTTTGCCATCAAGACAGGGACAGAAAGATCCATTTTCCAGCTCATTTATCCAGATTTTATTGGCTCTGGTTGTTGTAGTATTAGCTACCTCAGCCTTGCAAATAGCCCCCGTCAAGAGGTATAATTTCTTTAAAGTGGCGTCTTGCCTTCGTTCCATTGTGTCTTTGAGGGATACTCCCTCATCTACAGGTAATGTGGTTCTTCCCATGTTTTCGCGTCTTCCTCCGAGAAAGGAAACTTTTTTTTAATTTTTTTGGAAAAGGTAATTTTCTTATCAGGTGTTTCCCACTCAGTTTCCATTGTTTTCTTAATAACCTCGTGCAGAGGAAATAAATGGTTTTTCTTCGCTGATGATTTAAACATTTTGTCACCTTTATTAGTTATAGATTCATCTCTTAGGTCTAGTGTCTTTCTAATTGCTTTGATTAGGGGCTCCACCATCTCTGGTGATATGTCTGATTCCTCTTCTGAGTCTGACTCCAAAATTTCACCTTCAGATACTGGGGAGATCGTTTCTCTAGGTCTGATACTTATGCTTTCATTTGTGCTATGTTGTTCTGCATTAAGGTTACTTAAGACTTTGTCCGTGACTTGTGAAACCATATTGGACATGGAATTGTTAAATGAATCTTTCATCCACTCCATTAGGTCCGAGAACTGTTTGGAGTTGACCCCCGCAGCCTCTTCCAGGCACTTTTTGCATAATCTTTAGTCTGGCAATGCTGCATGTCCACATGAGGAGCATTCATTTCTACTGGATTTCCTCCTTTGATCTTCCCTGATTGGAGAACTTCTGTAGAAAGGATAGTTTTATTAAGAATCTAGCACATCTCTTTAGTATTTGTGATTTTTTTAACAAACCAAATACACTCACCCCCTTGAGCCTGAATATGAGCGTCTAGAACTCATCACACCAGTCCCCTGTTGAAACAATAATTGTACTGGTGCTTAACCTTATCCTGTCCGTCATGAGGCTAATGCGTATAGTATAAGGGTGTCTACTTACAGTTAGTACACCTAATATCACTTGTGGCACAATCCGACTGTTTGGCAGCTTCACAATGTCCTGGTAAGGGGAGATAGAGACGCAGTATTTCTATTACACATACAGCAGCGTCTAATCCTTTTGGCGCGTTTGCTTTTGAATTTTTCGCGCCTGCGCATTACCTTTCTGCAGGTTGCGGTCATTCAGCGGTTTATTGCGCATGCGCCGATAACCGGCATTGCGACTTACTACACTGATCGGCAACGGATGGCCAAGGACTCGCCAGTCCCCCCAGAAACGCACACAAGCACAAAGGCTCGGTCCTGGAGCTTCAGCGCAGGAGATGTTTACCACGCTGGCACTTGTTGGGGGAGTGCAGGAAGAAAAAAGATGGCGGCGCAGGGGAAGGGAGGTTAATTTATTCATTAGGAAGTTCCTGTTCCGTCTGCGACAGGAGGGATTAACCCTACAGTGCCCACTGCCATGTGTAAGTAACAGGAAACTCATCCCATAAGCATAAATGTGTGACGGGAATGAGCTGCTCCTAATACAGTGGACACGGGAAATGCAATGTTTCCGAAATGAGGCACAAAGGAAGGGTCAGCGAGCGCAGGAGGTGGGGGATAAGCACCTGCCACACTATTCTATAAATCTGTGTACATCAAACAGAAGAGAGAATCCATACGAAGCAGTAAAAGCTCTGTGAGTGAGAGTGTGGGCGGCTCTGAAAAGAGCCTTTGGGTATAAGATTAGTGGGAAGGAAGAGGTTTATCCGCCGAAGCCGTATAGAGTGCGGCCCTGGCGCTTGAGAGCGTACACCACATCCATGGCGGTAACGGTCTTCCTCTTGGCGTGCTCGGTGTAGGTGACGGCGTCCCGGATGACATTCTCCAGGAAAACCTTGAGGACCCCACGAGTCTCCTCATAGATGGGGCCAGAGATGCGCTTGACTCCCCCTCTCCGTGCCAGGCGGCGGATGGCGGGCTTGGTGATGCCCTGGATGTTGTCCCTGAGCACCTTCCTGTGCCGCTTGGCGCCTCCTTTCCCCAGTCCTTTTCCTCCTTTGCCGCGGCCGGACATTCTCTCTTCAGCTCCTGAAACACAATGTAACGTATCAGGGCCGCTCCTCCTCTTTATATGCAGCGGGAGAGGACCTGACAGAGAACTCACTCCATAGAGGCGGAGTTTAGATGCACCGCCCAGAAGCGTTAGTCTCACATTTCACATTCAAATGCGCCGCCGAAATAGTCGCTCTGAGGAACTGAACTGAATCCAAATTCTTTGTTACAGAAACGGTGGAGAGTGAAGAGGGAATTATTCACTCGCTGAGTCAGTCGCTTTACGGACGTTCCAGTTTATTTCTGTATAAAGATTATTTTAAATCGATTAGTAAAATAGAGATTCATTGGGCCCAGCCCAATCCAGTCCCCATTGTCATTGGTTGTGTAAGAAATGCCGTAACTCTGATTGGGTCGTATCACTCAATGACTTTATTGGACGTTATTGGGTCAAGTATATGAAAGGCTAAAATGTGGCTTATTATTATCCAACAGGAGAAATAGAAGCTTCGCTGTTATCCGGCGCGTTCGTTCAGCCCCTGGAATCAGCATTAGACCCCCCCCCCCCCAGACTGAAAAGAGAAGCACAAACCGCCCGCAGTCTCTGTGGTGAAACGATAAGACCATATTGCAGGATCTACAGAGTGAGAGGCGCTGGCATAGAACGGGTTACATTAAAAGATAAAGGAAACAGTAGCCCCTCCCAGTGATCCAGTTCAGCAGGAGTTGGGGCACAGATCTCTCCCTATTGTTCTACACGGGAACCTTTACTGGATGCACCGCGCTCATCCTGCCACGTGGCGGCGCTCTTTCCATACATTTCTGTATTTTCTGAGCAGAGACTCGCCTGGTTCAGCCGGTAACATAATGTAACACAGAAGCAGCGCAGACACATTTAATTCTCTCTCCTTGTTTATTTATACACCGGGGCTGGTGGGAGTAGAATCAAGCTTATCACGGAGGAAAAGACTGTTACAATGTCGTAAAAGCAACTTGGCCGGCAGGAAAATCCAGGGAGAATATGAAGCCTCGGGATGTTCAGTAGAAAAGACAAATATTGACTTAATTCCCCGTGAGATGAAGCCTCAACGCTCAGTAGGTTCCTCGGTTAGAAGTGGATCCGAAGATCCGAAGCTCCGCTGCGGGGTTTCTCCCGGCCTCTGATTTAGCTGCTCCCAACGTGACCGGAGACACAGCGAGACATTTCTACTGAACTCCCCATGAGATTATTACTTACCCGACCCCTCCCCACACAATAACATCCCATAATGAAAATATTCCCCCCAAAACAAGGTCCGTTCAGCTCATTTGACTGAGGATGTGGTGGCTCTGAAAAGAGCCTTTGAGTTGTGCTGCTGGGACGAGTGATCTAAGCCCTCTCGCCTCGGATCCTGCGGGCCAGCTGGATGTCCTTGGGCATGATGGTGACCCTCTTGGCGTGGATGGCGCACAGGTTGGTGTCCTCAAAGAGAGCGACCAGATAAGCCTCGCTGGCCTCCTGCAGAGCCATAACGGCCGAGCTCTGGAAGCGCAGGTCGGTTTTGAAGTCCTGAGCGATCTCCCGGACCAGGCGCTGGAAAGGCAGTTTGCGGATGAGCAGCTCGGTGGATTTCTGGTAGCGGCGGATCTCGCGGAGAGCGACTGTGCCGGGCCGGTAACGGTGAGGTTTCTTGACTCCGCCGGTAGCAGGAGCGCTCTTCCTGGCTGCCTTGGTGGCCAGCTGCTTGCGGGGAGCCTTCCCTCCGGTGGATTTACGGGCTGTCTGCTTGGTACGAGCCATCTTCTGTAAGAGAATAAAAGTACTATGAAAAAAGCCGGCAAACCCGAATTATATAGGAGAGAGCTCAAAGTGATTGGCTGATTTTACAAACGCCTCTACCTTTCCAACGAATCAGCGTCAATTAATAGAATACCGCGTAAATACGTCTCTGTCATTGGCTAATTTAAATAGATCCATCCTCTGCACTTTAGACGTTATTAACTAACTTCTGTGCCATCTACTTGCCGGTCACACAGGAAGGCAATGCGCTTGTTTCTAAACACAGTTCTAGACAATAGGAGGGAGGTCAGTTCTCTCCCCATTATATAAAATGCTTCTGAACAAGAGTCCGGAAAACTGAGTCTTTGCCTGAATCTGAGAGAGACAAAGGCTCTTCGGGGAAATACCGGAATAACGAATATTCTGCAGTCGGTGGAGATTTCTTTATTAGTTGTCGGGTTCCTACAGACACTTTTGCTCACGTGCCTAATCCGATCCAGAATCACCCCAGTAACGCTTCTCACTGATGCGGGAAATATATGAATATATATAATATTTAGCCCGTGTGTGAATGAGGGAATGAGCCTCAGTGATTGGGCGACACCTAGTGGTGGTGGTTTAGAATTTTACAAAACGGGCAGATTCAAGACAAGGAGACAAAAAAAAAAAAAAACCGCGGTTTCCTCATTAGGACCTGAAATCCTTTTATATAAAAGCCCACATAGAATTCCTCCCGAGTAAAGAATAAACCCGAAGTGTCGGGCTACTGTGAGTTTATAGTGTCAATCAGATTGTATGGGAATAGAGTCGGGTAGTGATTATCATGAGGCGAAACAAAGAACACGGGCCCTTATAATCCGTGTCATGTACAGGTATCGGCTCTTTAGCTGGAGGAGGTGGTGGCTCTGAAAAGAGCCTTTGGTGCAATGCGCGGGCCCTGGGGCCACATCACTTCTTAGGAGCGGCCTTCTTTGCTTTAGCCGCTGCTTTGGGTTTGGCCGCCTTGGGCTTCGTAGCTTTAGGCTTGCTGGGCTTCTTAGTCGGGCTCTTGGCAGCTTTGGGCTTGGCGGCCTTTTTAGCCGGACTCTTAGTCGCCTTCTTGGCTTTGGCAGCTGTGGGCTTCTTGGGGCTTTTGGCGCCCGCCGCTTTCTTCACCTTCTTGGGACTCTTTGCAGAGACCTTCTTGGGCTTTTTTGGGGACTTGGGCGCCTTCTTTGCCACTTTCTTGGCTTTGGGCGGTGCGGGCTTCTTCTTGGCCACCGCCTTGTCCTTCCCCTCCAGCTGCTTCTTGTTGAGCTTGAAGGATCCGGAGGCTCCGGTGCCTTTGACTTGGGTGAGAGTCCCCTTAGTGACCAAGGCCTTGAGAGCCAGCTTGAGGCGGCTGTTGTTCTTGTCCACATCGTAGCCTCCGGCAGCCAGAGCCTTCTTGAGAGCGGCCAGGGACACCCCGCTGCGCTCCTTAGAGGCGGACACGGCTTTCACTAGGAGGTCGGACGCGCTGGGACCGGAGGGTTTCTTGGCTTTAGCCGCTGCCTTCTTGGGCTGCTGTATCTTCTTGGCTTTAGCGGCGGGTTCAGCCGGGGGAGGAGCAGGAGCGGTCTCGGCCATTCTAAGATCTAAACTCGCACTTAAAACAAAAGTGTAATAAAATATTTCGCTTTGCTCTGCCGCGTCCTCCTTATATACACATCTCCTGTGCCCTGATTGGTCACATGTCGGTATATAATTTCCTTTCTATTGGCTGATTCTTATTTCCCCGCCCCTTCACTCTGTCTCTAATCTCTAACCTGTAGCTCGGAGGTGCCTGTGTTTCCCGAGGCTGAATATTGGGATATTTCTATTGGCCCCAGTATGTGGGCGTGTTTGTGCTGCTGATTCTCATTCTATTGGCTGCTGCATATATTGCCCAGAGCAGCTCCTGGGAAGTCACTCCCGCTCTCCGGAAAGGCTCCGCTTCATTTCTCTCCCTGACATTTGTGCCAATTGTTGGGGTTCATTACAAAATCCTTCCCCTCCCGCTGTTCCCCCAGAGAAATAAGGGAGCCCCGGGTATAATATGGGCAGGTGAGTGAGAGGAGGGAGTGTGGGGGTCGCAGACCCAGGCAAGTAACACAGTACAGGGGAGACTTTGTTGGGGGAGTTTGGCTGCAGCACTTAGGGAGGGGTCAGTGAGTGAATTGGGTTCAGTTATTGGTTCCATTCTAAAGACTGATCACTTACTGACCCCCCCCCATCATCATGGGCACAGGGAGAAGGGGACAGGGGAATTAGACTCAAAGACACAAAGCTATTAGCCCAATAAGCCCAGCAAAAATCTCATTACACTTTACAAATACACAGACCTCTTTTATTATTTTTGGATATTAAGTGCCAAGAGCAGCTCCTTCAATATGACTTGGCTTTTGTGTCTGGAGGTTCAGACTGGTTGGCAGGGCCGGGCAAACCACTCACCCTAGGCAACCCCACGTGCAAGAGCAATTGTGCCATAACAGAGGGGGAGGATAATGAAGGTGAAGGAGGCAGCTGCAAGTGTCAGAAGGGAGGTAGGAAGGGGCGAGTGAAAGAGGAGGGAGGCAAGGACGGCAGAGGGGAGCGAATCTGAACTAGGGGTGATCAGAAGACCCTTGAACAGACACCTGACCAACACCCCCACATAATTGCCCCCTAGACAGGTGCCTCTTGTGCCGCAGCCTACCCCTAGTTCCAATTCTGCTGGTTGGCAAGTCGGGGGGGGGTCAGGGGAAGCCGCAGCAAAATGTTGATAACTAATAAATGTGAAGTCCATTCACTGGGCACGTCACCAGCACAGACTATGACCAAGCAGTGAGCACGGGAGGAGACATACAAGGATAAAACTACACAGGAGCAGTGATGGGTGAATACATTTGGCAGGCATGGATTTACAGAGGATAATTTGCTGTGTCTAAAAATATTGTCGTGTGTCAAAATTATTTTGACACCCATTGACTTCAATGCTCTTCGCAAATTTTTCACCATTTCGCTTTTTTTTTGCCGTTTCGCCCATCACTGCACAGGAGATTTTTATCAGAATTAGTTACAGTTTGGACTAAAGTGTGTCTAACTGCCTTAATAAGATCTGATCGATAAATCAACTTTCTTTCTCCTCATGCGAAGATGAGTTTGAGTCAATCACTTCAATTTGGAAAGCATGTGGGTCTGCAGGCACCTAACTTTCAGAACTCTTTGCCTCTTCAATTCCTAAGGCTACTACCTGCATAATCCAGGCTAATAAGTCTACCTGAGAAGCATCCTTAGATGTAGAAGGGGTCTCCTGAGAGGATACACGCTCCTGCGCAGGTGTTATATCAGAATCCCCTTCTAATATCTCCACAGTACAGTCACTGTATATTCTCTTGTGTGTAATGTAGGCTTTTTGCAGTCTTTAATAGGTGAAGTAAGCCTAGAGTGACAAACATAAAAACACAAATACCCAGTAGCTCTGAACCCACCAAGGTAGCAGCTTTCTCAGCAACCTGATTCATATGGAAGAGGCATCTATGTGGGTGCAAGGGCAAAACTGCACCCGTTTGCTGGCTAGACAAAGATGCCCACCTATGATGTCACATCCATGCGCCACAAAGAACGCAATCTCCCCAGGTTTTATAGGGACCCACTACTGAGAAGGCGCTATGGCGATCACAATGGAGCGGCTTCAGGTGGATAAAGTGCATGAAGAAACTGGGCCTGGAATCTGGTCCAAAAGAACCAGTAGCGTATACCAATCTCTGGTCCAGCCAGAACATAAGGAAAAAAGAGGGTGAGGGTGGGAAAGGGGTGGGTATTTGTAAGAGAGCGTGTTAACTCTACTGTGTCCTACTGGTGCAGGGATTAAACCCAAATTGTTATGCTGCCAGGGGATAGCCAGAAAAATCTGATCCCCCTATAGTTAGAATCAGTGGCGTAACTAGTGCACAGCAAATTAGATTTAAGGCCCCCAACAAATCCAAAGGTTACCTTTTTTTACCAATATATGTGAAAATTGCTTCTTACTCAGGACCCCCTATACTTCCTAGCCCCCCCCCCTGCAGTCGCAGGGTCTGCTTCCTCTGTAGTTACACTACTGGCTGGAATGGAAAGTCGGATCTGATGGAAATGCTGAGTCTTCAAAATTTTATCTGAAACATCACAAAAAACAACTTTTAAAGTAGGGATACACCGAATCCACTATTTGAGATTCTGCCGAATCCCCAAATCCTTCATGAAAGATTTGTCAGAATACCGAACTGAATCCAAATCCTAATATGCATATGCAAATTAGGGTCAGGAAGGGAAAAAGGGGAAAAAACGTTTTTAAATCCTTGTTTTGTGACAAAAACTGTGCCTTATTTGCATTTGCAAATTAGGATTTAAATTCAGTTCGGCCAGGCACATGGATTAGACGGAATCCTGCTGAGAAAGGCAGAATCCTGGTGGAATCCCGGTTTTGGTGCCTCCTTATTTTAAAGGCACATTCCTTCTATTTTTAGAGGTGTCTAACACAATAGGAAATGATGGTTTTGACACTGCTGTCCCAGATAAAAGGCTGAACTTGCTTGACATGTCTGATGCTTATGAAATACAAATGTTTGGGTGCTAGAGCAGTGCAAAATGCTAAAAGAATAACAGAATTCACAGAATTAAAGAAAATATATTTATTTAGTTAATGCCTTTAAGAATGGCTTGGATGATTTTTTGGACAGACTTAATATCAAAGGCTATTGTGATACGAAGCTCTATAGTTAGTATAGATATGGGTATATAGAATTTAGTTAAGTAGGGAGGGGTGTGTGTATGGATGCTGGGTTTTCATTTGGAGGGGTTGAACTTGATGGACTTTGTCTTTTTTCAACCCAATTATGTAACTATGTAACAGATACTGACATTACACTCTCTGTAGAGACCTTTGTTTCAGTCCCTAAGTACCCCACACCTTCAAATGGTGACAACTGCCCAATTGGGCAAATACAAATATAAAACATAAATGTGAAAATTTAGAAAAACCAAGAAAACGGAAACCTGATTGTTATTATAAAAAATAGAAATTCCAGTACCAACACATACGCCCAATAGAGGTAGAACATTAATAATAATGGCTCCAGATTTGACATAGTAAATTCACTGGAAATGAAACAGACATAATGATAACACAATATCTAAACAAGTACAATTGTGGGACCCTGAGTTATTCACACAAGATTAAATATACAATTTGGCTCAATCAAATTCTGGAAAGGATAAGAACCTGAATCAGTTTTGGCAGCAGGGTCAGACTGGGCAGTTCCCCATCAGGCCCTACTAGCTGCTGATTGGTTCTTATCCTACAGTACAGTGAACGGAGAGCCGCCGGCTGCCCTGCACAGCCTGGGAAAGGAGGCAGCAGGAAGTGGAAAATATGGGCGGGACTAGTAGGGATTTTGCTGAAATTTACAATAAAGTGAACAGAAACACAACTTTTTTAAGCACATTCCTTCTATATCTAAATAAGTATAATACACTGGCACATTCTTGTTTTTACATAATATGTTTTTACATTTAAGTATTTCCTTGGAAATTCAGTATTTGGCCAGGGGGTGCCAGGATTCCCTAGTCTTTAAAAGGGGAGGTGATATGTGCTCTGTCTCTTTTTATCCCCATTTGCTGGAGGAGGTGGTCCTAAATGGTCTGGAATGGAGGAAGATTCCAGTTGGAGAAGTCAGGTTTGTAGCAGTCGGAGGCTCCAGAAAGGAGACCAGTTGGGCTAGTACCCTGTGGAGTTTATGCTGCCAGTAATACACCTCTATGATCATTACACCTCTATGAACTTTGCCTTGGTGAAATAATCTCCAGCACTAGGCAGAGAGTACTAGCTCTGAGTGGTGTGATCATTACACTCAAAATGATGAATTTAACATCCATGGGATGAAGTGCGGAAGTATGCATTGTTTTGCAATATCAGCTCAATGTAGCTTCACACAGACCAATGCCTGGGCCTGTAACTGGACATTAACCCTTTCCACGGTGGCCACAACAATTAGCCTGGCTCCTTAGCTACAGTACTTGTGCTTAGATTCAAAGCTGGGTTGTGTTCATCCCTTTTCTTGTTCAAGTCCAGGTAAGAGTGAGGAGTGTGTGGAACATAGTGAGGAATATCAGCATAGATGTCGCTCTCCCACATGGGCACAGAGGCTCCTGACTGCTGGGAACAGGGAGTTGAGAATATAAAGTAAAAACACATTCCTTCCACTCCTACAACCTGCAGTATAGTACATTATGTACTTCAGGAATGGGTCAATAAACACCAAGTAAAATATTATATAATAGAAGGGAAAGCTGCTGAATCATAATAATAATAATGAAGAAGCTGAAGGTCCAACAAACTGAGGAAGTGGCGAGTGTGTAGGCACAAAACGCGTTAGTTGTGTACACCCACTGATGTAATATAATTATTATGTGTGCTTCAATAAAGCCAATTTGTTATTAAACGGACTGATCTCTAAGAATGCTTCAATCAGCTCTTACAAGCGAGTGAGTATATAAAGAAACTGAAGGTGTTCAGTTACGTTTCAGTTACGTTTCAGATTTGGTTAATTGACTTCTGGCAGAGGAATTGAGGGGATTTTTCTACTTTTGCATCAGATCCATGACAAGCGGATAATTATACTTTGACAGAAAAGAGAAGAAAATGTCCTTCTGGAGGTTCCCCCAGGACCTGACATAGTCATAGAGTTCCCTCATCTTCTCCTGGGAGGTTCCCTTACTCTGCACAGTGCTGTACTGCTCATCATTCAGGATCCTCTTCTCCCGAAGCTCATCCAGAAAAAGCATAATGTTGGGGTCACACATTCTCTTAATCAGAGCTGCTTGGTTCCGGTCTATAAAATGCTCCCCTCCTATGAGAAACAAGGAACAAATGAAAACCATGTAAGGAAGGGGGACAAAAAAAATATGGTTACCATGGCCCCTTTATTGGAATTCCCCATCAATCAGCTCAGATCTACAGTCTGTTACAAATGTGCAACAAACATGTTCTAATGGTCCTTCCCTAGAAGAACTGTACGTGGTGAGTAGCCAATCACAGTTTCCCTGCACATAGTAAAAGATAAACTGCAGTTTCCTGTCAGGTCCATCTAACGGCTAATTGGCTGGCATTGTAAAATGTGAGGTGCAAGGTGCCATTAGGGCTGCCACCTGGCCGGTAAAAATGATGGTTGCTCTCAATGTTATTCATAGGGAAAAAAGATAAATATATAGGAAGACCGGTATTTTTTTCCAGAAAAGCTGGCAACCCTAGGTGCCACTAGCCTTCCACAGTCCAAGAGATGAGTAGGGATGGGTGAATTTTTTCGCCTTGTTTCGCTGCAAAAAAGACGCCCAGAGTTATATTGCGTTGTGCGTCGAAAAAAAAAAAAAAAAAAAAAAAGCGCTTCAAAAAAATTTCCCCGCGCAACAATATTTTTGACGCCCATAGACTTTAATGGTCGAAAGGAAACAGGTCAAATTCGCCCATCCCTAGATGAGTGGGTCCAGTTGGGATTTTGGGGAAATTTGCCAATAAAACAGTACAGGTAGAATTTTAAGGAAATATTTTATGTAAAAAACAAGAATGTACCAGTGCATTTTACTCCTTTAGATATAGAAAGAATTGTGTTTACTTTATTGTAAATAAACTGCAAAATCAGCAGCTAGCAGAACCTGTCTGTGCTTGTGTGACTGCAGGGCTGTGATTGGCTGTCCCCCTCCTACTGTGCTTCTGGCAGGGACAGTTAGGACACGCCCACCCCTCATTTGAACAGGGACAGAGGCCCAAACTGCCCCCCCCCCACCCACTGGCCCCTTCACTTAATAGTGAAGTGTCTATGGCATCTGACATTTGCCATAGTGATGTGTGGGTCAGAATTTAGTATACTCAGCCTCAGAAGCAGGTCGTGTACAACAATCTTTACTGCTAGATAACAAGAAAAGGATTGAGAAATAATTCTGACCCTGTATAGTCTCCATTCCTGATGTTAGATCTTCTGGAAATAAGAAAGGAAACACAGTTAGTGACCAGCTTTATATTCAGATCCTCGCTGTCTGTCACCTGGAGACGCTGCAACTTATTCAGCTACAGGAATAGAAGGGATAAGAAATATGATCATTTAATTATACCTACAGAGCCTGGGGCAAAAACACCAAGAATGAACTGATCATTTCATTTAAATGTTTTAATCTTTTGTGATTCCTCTCCAAAGGGGAAGAAATGGGATGGAACATGTATCCAACATTCTCTGTATTTCTAACACAGTCACAAGAGAAGAGAGTTACCTTTCCTGAGCTGAGCTTGTCATGTTAGTTTGTCGTCATCTCTGCATGTCAGTTTTAACAAAATGTTATCCTCAATTTTCTTCAAGTATATCTCACTGTAATTATACAGCTCAGACTTGTCATCCAATCGCAGCTCAAGTTCCTGAAATAGATAATACATGTATTTAATGTAAAGCCTATAGGACAGGGGGACACACAAGGTCTTGAGGGTTCTACAAACTAACGGTGGCCATACACGGGCAGATTAAATCTGCCGATATTGGTCCTTTAGATCAATTCGGCAGTTTATCTGCCCATGTGTGGGGGCTCCCGACGGGTCCTCCCGATTGATATCAGGCCAAAAATTGGCCAGATATTGATCGGTCAAGTTTGATTTTTTTGTACGATCAGCTAGTTGATGCGGTCCTGCAACCCGTCGGAGCCCATTCGTAGTATTGTAATCCAATCAATCGGCCCCAGGATTAGATTCATCCAATATCGCCCAGCCGTTAGTGGGCATATCGGGTTAAAGGACCAGTAACATAAAAAAAAATTTTTTTTTTGAAAATTCGTTAATATACCACGAAAAAAAAACCAACACAAATTAAATTCTAAAATAGCAAAGCCTTTATTAAAAAATAACTTACAGAAAGTCCACTTCCTGTCCTCTTCAGAAACGGCGAAAAGGCGACCATCCATCCTGCAGCAATCGATTTCTCCTCCCTGGCTTTTCAAGTAACAGCATGCGGCTTCTTCTCCTCCTTGATTTGGGGCCCAGCAGATTCTCGATGAAGAAAGAAGACACCCTGGCTTCCGTGGGTTCGCTGTTTCACCTGCTTTGCAAGGAAGGGTCGCTGTTGTGCAGGAGCATGGCTGTCTGCTCAGGGGCAGCCATTCGCGGGAACAGAGTCTCTGAAGGCACAAGGGAAATCCCCAGCCGGCCCCAACCCTCCCTGCTGCCGCTGGGAAGCTGCGCACAATGCTGCCAGTAGAGACACATGCGCTCATGCTCTATAGGCAGCTCTGGAATGTACCGCAGCCTCCCCAGAAATTGAAACTATGTTCCTTCACGGGGGAGACTCTGTTCCCGCGTATGGCTGCCCCTGTGCAGACAGCCATGCTCCTGCACAACAGCGACCCTTCCTTGCAAAGCAGGTGAAACAGCGAACCCACGGAAGCCAGGGTGTCTTCTTTCTTCATCGAGAATCTGCTGGGCCCCAAATCAAGGAGGAGAAGAAGCCGCATGCTGTTACTTGAAAAGCCAGGGAGGAGAAATCGATTGCTGCAGGATGGATGGTCGCCTTTTCGCCGTTTCTGAAGAGGACAGGAAGTGGACTTTCTGTAAGTTATTTTTTAATAAAGGCTTTGCTATTTTAAAATTGAATTTGTGTTGGTGGTTTTTTTTTTTCGTTGTATATTAACGAATTTTCAAAAAAATATTTTATATGTTACTGGTCCTCTTGTTTGGCGACTTTGCCAAACGAGCGGATCTTATAGTGTATGGCCACCTTTAGGCTGCCTGTGGGGTGGGGGCAGGGTTATTGTCTGATGGACCATCCATTCACTGAACAGACACATCTGATTATATTATGAGAATATACAATTATTAAAACATCTTCCCTTCTTCCTCCTTTCCTTAAAGGGACAGTACACCCCCTTGGTTCAACACGAGTGCAATGAATAGGGATTATTTTAGTCTGTTTTTAATCACAATAAGTTGCACCTCTGTAAAAAGTAAAACGTCACTTTTATTGGGCAAGTTAATAACATGGCAAGGGCTCAAAGTCTGATGCATTTCAGTCTCTTCCAGTCCTTGATCATAGGCTCACGTATAATCACATGATACAGATCAATAAGTAATGTGGACTATATGTTGCATGGTGACATCAGCCAATAACATTTCTAAATAAAATACTTTAAAATCACCAAGTGATCTCCCATCTCTTATTTAACCTCTCAGAACTAAACTAGATGGGAGGCTTAGTAGGATGGTGTTGGATCGACAGAACGCACCCTTACAAGTCAGATGTAGCCACATGGTACAAAATATAATGGGACTGATAAAAAAAAAATCTGATATGTAAATTGCATGGAAGTTTTGCTGTCCAACTCAACAACTGTGGGGAGGGACAGCAGTGTTTGCATCTGACCAGATACAATTTGAAGATGTCGAAAAGATTTTGTTCTCATTGAAATACAGTGACTGTCGGATGTAGATGCAGGAACAAAATCTTTAACTCATCTGACTTACATTACAGCAGGGGGATCAGAGTTTGGAACATCCCACACAATCTTGTGCTGTTACATAGCAACATAAAATGTTACCTATATCCCCATTTAACCCTTACTTAGTTTCTAACAGGGGAAACATTCCTCTCTAGCACTCAGTAGGTCAGCATTAACTTCATTACATAGAGAAAAATGCTTCCCCCATCTGGGGTGTCCAGCAATGTAACTAGAGGGGGGCAGGCCCTGGCCCAATCGACCCCCTGCTCCCCCGGTAGTTACACCACTGGGGGTGTTGCATTTTGTTACCTATCAGGTCAGCAGCTAGGCTGATAGGGAACTGAAGCCTGTCTGTGCTTGTGTGACTGACTACTGTGCTTCTGGCAGGGACCGTTAGGACACGCCCACCCCTCATTTGAAACACAGACAAGGACCAGTGAACTTCTATAGGGAGCTCCAATAAAGGGGCTATTTATAAAGTTTAAGGGATCCTGTCATCAGAAAACATGTTTTTTTCAAAACGCATCAGTTAATAGTGCTACTCCAGCAGAATTCTGCACTGAAATCCATTTTGCAAAAGAGCAAACAGATTTTTTTATATTCAATTTTGAAATCTGACATGGGGCTAGACATTTTGTCAATTTCCCAGCTGCCCCTGGTCATGTGACATGTGCCTACACTTTACGAGAGAAATGCTTTCTGGCAGGCTGCTGTTTTTCCTTCTCAATGTAACTGAATGTGTCTCAGTGGGACATGGGTTTTTACTATTGAGTTTTGTTCTTAGATCTACCAGGCAGCTGTTATCTTGTGTTAGGGAGCTGTTATCTGGTTACCTTCCAATTGTTCTTTTGTTTGGCTGCTGGGGGGGAGGGGGTGATATCACTCCAACTTGCAGTACAGCAGTAAAGAGTGATTGAAGTTTATCAGAGCACAAGTCACATGACTTGGGGCAGCTGGGAAATTGACAATATGTCTAGCCCCATGTCAGATTTCAAAACTGAATATAAAAAAATCTGTTTGCTCTTTTGAGAAATGGATTTCAGCGCAAAATTCTGCTGGAGCAGCACTATTAACTGATTCATTTTGAAAAAAATGTTTTTTCCCATGACAGTATCCCTTTAAGGTTACAAGCGGGGTATATAAATAATGATGGAACACCAGGTTGGGTAGAGTTTAGGAGTGAGCAGATTAGGGTCAGGTGACGATCGACTATTTGCCAACTCACTCATCACTAACTGGCACAGCTGAAGTGTTGGGTAGTCGTATATATACTACTAAAAAAACTATGGTTTTTATTATTTCGTGAGCTAAAGAGGGCAAACATGGAAATTACAGTTACTCCATGTTTGGTCCTTGTGCGGTAGTAATTCGATTATGAGTATACAAATGAATGCCTTCCCACTTTGTTGTGACTGTTTTGTTTAACAGATAAACAGGAATCCATTATGCAGGCGGATTATCTCTGCACTGGAAAGGATCAAACATGGAAAAGTTAAAGTTTCCCTGTTTAAAGGGGAACTAAAGTCTAAAATAGAATAATGCTAGAAATGCTGTATTTTGTATACTAAACATAAGCATGAACTTACTGCACCACAAGCCTAATCAAACAAATGATTTAGGTTTTCAAAGTTGGCCACAGGGGGTCACCATCTTGTAACTTTGTTATACATCTTTGCTAGACCAAGACTGTGCACATGCTCAGTGTGGTCTGGGCTGCTTAGGGATCGTCATAAATTATCAAAACAGCACAAGTCAAATAATATCTGCCAGAAGCCGATACAGCAAAACTGATTAATAATCCGAATATACAGACTGCACTGGGTCCTGTGTTGTCATTTAATCTAATGTGGATTTTATAGTTTTTGTATTGTTTAATACAAACTTTCTCCAACTCTGCAGAACCAATGGCTGCAGCAAAATAATCCTCCAAATAGAATCCCAGTTTATCTGTTTAAATCTGGCTCCATGATTTTTGTCCCTGCAGCTGGAGTTGGAAAAATGAAAGGGGATGTAAAGGCAAAAAGGTTGTCTTCTCTGCTCCTCTCAGAGCCACCTTCTCTTCACACCATCCACTGCCACCTCCGGTCTCAAACCCTTTTATCTTGCTGCTCCTTAGCTCCGGAATTTTATCCCCGAATTACTCCGTAAAGAACCCTCTCTCAATCTCTTCAAAAAAAAACTAAGAGTCTACCTTTTGGATCACTAGAACATTAGCCTAGTCCTGTGCCTTCTGACTATGTCTTACCTTGTGCACTTTTTCATCTCCAATTTGTGCCTGTATGTTAGCCTCCCATCCATTTAGACTGTAAGCTCTATGGGGCAGGGACATCCTTCCTACTATGTCTCTTATCACATTGCACTTAAGCTCTTTGTTCTGATATGATTTTGGTGTATATTTATTATGTGATTTGTCTTCCCCGTGTATACATATACATACATATATACACATATACACACACACACACATATATATATATATATATATATATATATATATATATATATATATATATATATATATATATATATAGTACTTTTATGCACTGTACAGTGCAACTGCTCCTTAACAGCGCTTTACAAATAGTTATACATACATACAAAAATAAAATCCAATACAAATCTCTACACAGTTGCCAGCTGCTCTACAGGGAAACAAACAAAGCTGCTTGAGTTCTGCATGGCTGGGAAGTAAGGCGGGGGCTCCCCCTGCTGTTCATAAGTGTAATTGTTTCCCTGCAGAGCAGTTAAGTTTCCTAACCAAAGTAGTCACCGCAAGTAAAACAAAGGGGGGATTTCACTGCATACAGTCAGCTTTCTTATAAAAACTGTAAAAAAATTTTTAATAAAAGTATATTGGACATAGATTTCTTTTTCATTAAAGAAAGTAAAAATGGTATTTGATTGTTTTGCCTTTACATCCCCTTTAACAACAACAACAAAAAACTAGGATATTTGGCTAATTCAGTTTGTTTATGTTCAGGGGTTGGTCCATAATTTAAGACTGTAAAATGGGTGGGGATGTTATTATTTTTATACAGTGCTGTCAAAATGAACTTAGGACCCCAGTACCACAATGCTTCATGTAGAAATTGAAAATATCTGAGGTTACAGAAGGATATAGGCATTTTAGCGGCATGGTAAAGCATAACCACGCAGATGGAGATGTTATTTCCCCAAGAAAGATGTTTGTACTCACCTTTGGATTTATTTCTGCTTCCTCAGGTCCCTCCACAGTGTATATTCTCCTAGTGTGTATAATGGTGTTCCAGTAAGGTTTGTCCACCCAGTAAAAACAATTCCCAGTCTCCTTATTGTGCACAGCCTAAACACATTATATATAAATTAGCCACATATCAGATATCTCAATGTTCTGACTCTCTGAGAGAAACATGGGAATTTATTTACCTGCTTTAATGAGAGATCATGTGGCATCAAGTAGAGATGAATGGTGTAACCTGTTTTGTATCTGCTGTATAACATGACAATGCCATGAGTCGGGATTTTCCTCCTGAGTATGTTACGTAATGGTTTTAGCTTAATAACCCCCACTGGGGAGAAGGTGGGATTTTCCAGAACAACATAAAAAGGTTCAACGCTAACTGGGGATTCCAGGATGATAATGTCATCTTTATAATGGGCCACTCTGAACATTGCTTTATCCACGTCTCCTCCTGTGGGGAAATTACAGGATTTAGCTTCCAATATCAACTGCATTTAAATAACTGTATTAGGGGTGTGAAATAGTTACAGTTCCAACATTCGAGAAAGATTCTATCATGATCTTTGTGATGTAGTTTATATTTATAAATTACACTGCAAAAATAATTCACTCTACAATATAAAATTTAATTCCTGAACAAGTAAAATAGCCCCAGTTCAGATTTCTAAATTAAAGGAGAGATTTAGTGTAAAAAATAAGAATGTACCAGTGCATTATACTCATTTAGATATAGAAGAATTGTGCTTAAAAAAAGTAGTGTTTCAGGCTGTTTTATTGAATATTTTTGCAAAAACCCTAATAATCCCTCCCTTCTCTTCCACTTGCTGCTCCCTGAATTCCCAGGCTGTGCACTCAGCTCACTGCACTGTAGGACAGGAACCAATCAGCAGCTAGCAGGACCTGATAGGGAACTGAAGCCTGTCTGTGCTTGTGTGACTGCAGGGCTGTGATTGGCTGTCCCCCCTCCTATTGTGCTTCTGGCAGGGACCGTGAGGACACGCCCACCCCTCATTCAGGCTTCAATATGGGCCCAGGTGGACTGAAATGTTGCCCTTTTTGTATGTTTTGAAAGTTAAATAAATTCTTGCATCACTTTAATTTCTCAGTGTTCTGCAGAAACTTTTTTTATGCCTATATGTATTACCCTTGTGGAGGTTGTCAGTCTTCCAGCACAGCATCTAGTACCTAAAAGGGTATTTATTCAGAAGTTTGACCTCTCTGACCACTCCTGAATAGGACACACCCACCCCTCATTTCAAACAGGGACAGTAGCTGAAAGGGGCTGTTTGTAAAGATAAAAATTATTTTTAACACAGAGAGAAATCAGCACCATATATTATTCATTATTGACTACTAGATTGGGGGGGGGAGGGGAGAGAGGATTTCCACTTATCTTATATGTCTTCTTCAAAAAAAGATTGTTCCCATGACCAATAGAAAATAGTGAAACATAAAGTGAAAATGGCACATAATATCCCTTCCTTCTCCTGATTTCTACTGGTTTGTGTCAGTGAGACAGTGTTACTGATAAATCCTATTGGTTTGTGTCAGTGAGACAGTGTTACTGATAAATCCTATTGGTTTGTGTCAGTGAGACAGTGTTACTGATAAATCCTATTGGTTTGTGTCAGTGAGACAGTGTTACTGATAAATCCTATTGGTTTGTGTCAGTGAGACAGTGTTACTGATAAATCCTATTGGTTTGTGTCAGTGAGACAGTGTTACTGATAAATCCTATTGGTTTGTGTCAGTGAGACAGTGTTACTGATAAATCCTATTGGTTTGTGTCAGTGAGACAGTGTTACTGATAAATCCTATTGGTTTGTGTCAGTGAGACAGTGTTACTGATAAATCCTATTGGTCTGTGTCAGTGAGACAGTGTTACTGATAAATCCTATTGGTTTGTGTCAGTGAGACAGTGTTACTGATAAATCCTATTGGTTTGTGTCAGTGAGACATGTTACTGATAAATCCTATTGGTCTGTGTGTCAGTGAGACAGTGTTACTGATAAATCCTATTGGTTTGTGTCAGTGAGACAGTGTTACTGATAAATCCTATTGGTCTGTGTCAGTGAGACAGTGTTACTGATAAATCCTATTGGTTTGTGTCAGTGAGACAGTGTTACTGATAAATCCTATTGGTTTGTGTCAGTGAGACAGTGTTACTGATAAATCCTATTGGTTTGTGTCAGTGAGACAGTGTTACTGATAAATCCTATTGGTTTGTGTCAGTGAGACAGTGTTACTGAAATCTTTGTCAGTGAGACATGTTACTGATAAATCCTATTGGTTTGTGTCAGTGAGACAGTGTTACTGATAAATCCTATTGGTTTGTGTCAGTGAGACAGTGTTACTGATAAATCCTATTGGTTTGTGTCAGTGAGACAGTGTTACTGATAAATCCTATTGGTTTGTGTCAGTGAGACAGTGTTACTGATAAATCCTATTGGTCTGTGTCAGTGAGACAGTGTTACTGATAAATCCTATTGGTTTGTGTCAGTGAGACAGTGTTACTGATAAATCCTATTGGTTTGTGTCAGTGAGACAGTGTTACTTATAAACTCCCTAGTTGGTTTGTGTCCAGTGAGACAGTGTTCACTGATAAATCCTATTGGTTTGTGTCAGTGGAGACAGTGGTTTACTGATTAATCCTATTGGTTTGTGTCAGTGAGACAGTGTTACTTGATAAATCCTATTGCGTTTGTGTGGTGAGAGTGTCATGACAGGTTCTGTTGTCAGTGAGAGAGTGTTACTGATAAATCCTATTGGTTACCTGTGGTCAGTGAGACAGTTGTTACTGATTAAATCCCTATTGGTTTCGTGTCCAGTTGAGGACAGTGTTACTGATAAATCCTATTGGTTTGTGTCAGTGGACAGTGTTACTGATAAATCCTATTGGTTTGTGTCAGTGAGCAGTGTTACTTCGATAAATCCTATTGGTTTGTGTCAGGTGAGCAGTGTTCTGGATAAATCCCATTGGTTCTGTGTCATGTGAGACAGTGTTACTGATAAATCCCTATTGGTTTGTGTCAGTGAGACCCGTGTTACTGATAAAATCCTATTGGGTCTGTCCAGTGGAGTTCTGAATCCTTGGGTATAAATCCTATTGGTTTGTGTCAGTGAGACAGTGTTACTGATAAATCCTATTGGTTGTGTCAGTGAGACAGTGTTACTGTAAATCCTATTGTTTGTGTCAGTGAGACAGTGTTACTGATAAATCCTATTGGTTTGTGTCAGTGAGACAGTGTTACTGATAAATCCTATTGGTTTGTGTCAGTGAGACAGTGTTACTGAATAAATCCTATTGGTTTGTGTCAGTGAGACAGTGTTACTGATAAATCCTATTGGTTTGTGTCAGTGAGACAGTGTTACTGATAAATCCTATTGGTTTGTGTCAGTGAGACAGTGTTACTGATAAATCCTATTGGTTTGTGTCAGTGAGACAGTGTTACTGATAAATCCTATTGGTTTGTGTCAGTGAGACAGTGTTACTGATAAATCTATTGGTTTGTGTCAGTGAGACAGTGTTACTGATAAATCCTATTGGTCTGTGTCAGTGAGACCAGTGTTACTGATAAATCCTATTGGTTTTGTGTCAGTGGAGACAGTGTTACTGATAAATCCTATTGGTTTGTGTCAGTGAGACAGTGTTACTGATAAATCCTATTGGTTTGTGTCAGTGAGACAGTGTTACTGATAAATCCTATTGGTTTGTGTCAGTGAGACAGTGTTACTGATAAATCCTATTGGTTTGTGTCAGTGAGACAGTGTTACTGATAAATCCTATTGGTTTGTGTCAGTGAGACAGTGTTACTGATAAATCCTATTGGTTTGTGTCAGTGAGACAGTGTTACTGATAAATCCTATTGGTTTGTGTCAGTGAGACAGTGTTACTGATAAATCCTATTGGTTTGTGTCAGTGAGACAGTGTTACTGATAAATCCTATTGGTTTGTGTCAGTGAGACAGTGTTACTGATAAATCCTATTGGTTTGTGTCAGTGAGACAGTGTTACTGATAAATCCTATTGGTTTGTGTCAGTGAGACAGTGTTACTGATAAATCCTATTGGTTTGTGTCAGTGAGACAGTGTTACTGATAAATCCTATTGGTTTGTGTCAGTGAGACAGTGTTACTGATAAATCCTATTGGTTTGTGTCAGTGAGACAGTGTTACTGATAAATCCTATTGGTTTGTGTCAGTGAGACAGTGTTACTGATAAATCCTATTGGTTGTGTCAGTGAGACAGTGTTACTGATAAATCCTATTGGTTTGTGTCAGTGAGACAGTGTTACTGATAAATCCTATTGGTTTGTGTCAGTGAGACAGTGTTACTGATAAATCCTATTGGTTTGTGTCAGTGAGACAGTGTTACTGATAAATCCTATTGGTCTGTGTCAGTGAGACAGTGTTACTGATAAATCCTATTGGTTTGTGTCAGTGAGACAGTGTTACTGATAAATCCTATTGGTTTGTGTCAGTGAGACAGTGTTACTGATAAATCCTATTGGTTTGTGTCAGTGAGACAGTGTTACTGATAAATCCTATTGGTTTGTGTCAGTGAGACAGTGTTACTGATGATAAATCCTATTGGTTTGTGTCAGTGAGACAGTGTTACTGATAAATCCTATTGGTTTGTGTCAGTGAGACAGTGTTACTGATAAATCCTATTGGTTGTGTCAGTGAGACAGTGTTACTGATAAATCCTATTGGTTTGTGTCAGTGAGACAGTGTTACTGATAAATCCTATTGGTTTGTGTCAGTGAGACAGTGTTACTGATAAATCCTATTGGTTTGTGTCAGTGAGACAGTGTTACTGATAAATCCTATTGGTTTGTGTCAGTGAGACAGTGTTACTGATAAATCCTATTGGTTTGTGACAGTGAGACAGTGTTACTGATAAATCCTATTGGTTTGTGTCAGTGAGACAGTGTTACTGATGATAAATCCTATTGGTTTGTTTCTCAGGGTGACACTTACCTTTCAGACACACGTAGTGAGGCAGATACACTGCTGATACTCGCCCAGATTTGATTGTGATGTTGAAAAGGGGCCCCACGATATCCAGCGCCGATTCGTACCTTAGTGCCGCCTGAGGCGGCTCCTGCAATGCCGCCCCCCCCTCGCCGACTTACCTGTCGGGAGGGGAGGCAGGAACACTAATGCGGAGAGCGCAATTGCGCTCTCTCGCATTCGTAAAGCCGAATTTCCGGTTTAAAAACCGGAAATTCGGCTCTTAAAGGTGCAGGAGCGGCTTTTTGCCGCCCCTGGAAACCGCTCCGGCGTTGCCGCCTGAGGCGAGCGTCTCAGCTCGCCTCATTGGCGGCGCACCCCTGACGATATCATATGTGTATTGTTGCAGGTGCCCCAGGAATTCCACCCAGGAACCAATTTCAATGTCAATATTGGCTGGTGATTCCACACGGAACTGTAATCCTGTCTCTGAGCAACGGAAGAGACCTTCCCTCGGCACAACTAACCTGGAACACAATGGGTTAGTGTGAGAAACATCCTACAGAAACAGCCTGACTGTGCCCCCAACACTGAGCAACCAAACTTACTGTTCAGAAATGGACTTTGTATTTGAATTTGGGTCATTTGAGCCCATTGCTAGTGTGTCACCTAAGGTAATACCCCTGGGCTATTTATTATGAGGTTTTCCACTCCATGTGCAGACACTATCCCCCCAGAAGTATCTGACATCTCAGCCACTCCCCTTTCTTCTACAGGCCCCTCCCAGCCCACAGACCATTTGTCCTGGGTGGAACTGAGCTAGCAGGGCTGCTAAATTGAATGATCTGATGTAATTTCCTACCCAGAGATTATTTTACTCACATAAATACCCATCTCATAACATTTAGAATATGTAAAAACTATGCCGATACATTACAGGAAGTGATGGGCAAATCTGTGCAAAAATTCACCAAACACAATGAATTCAATGAGCGTCAAAATAATTTTGACACGAGCGAGAATTTTTATAAGAGCGACTATTTGGTACAAATGCATTAGTCAATGGGCGCGGCTAATTTTTTGATGGGCACATTTTTTGCCTGTGAATTGTTGCTGCAGTTTCGTGATTTAATTCACTTGCGGAAAAACGCGGAAATGCGTTGCGAATTTGCATCTGGCAAATTTATTCGCCCATCACTAATTACAGGAGTAACCCCTCCCCATTATTCTCATTCATTAGAGAGCTGCCCCCATATCCTCCTAACATAACAACATACATTCTAGTTATAGAGCCAGTGGAGCTTCCCTGTTATCAGCAGTCACATCAGCCAATAATATAAGGAATAAAGTTCTACCTGTATTTGGTGCCACTTCTTTGGGGACTGATTCGTGGAACTTCAGGAATCTAAAAAAGAACAGAAACTGTATTGGAACCAGGCAAGTCCCATTCACTGGATACAGTCATAGTTATATAGTTAAAGGAGATAGGATAAATGAAAAAACCCTAATTTTGTAGGCAATTATAAGTAATATATGGTGTTGCTTTTACATGGTGCTAAACATTAATATTATCTTTAAAAATAGCCCCTTTACTGGAGCTCCCTATAGATGTTCTCTGGTCCCTGTCTGTGTTTCAAATGAGGGGTGGGCGTATCCTAACGGTCCCTGCAAAAAGCACAGTAGGAGGGGGACAACCAATCACAGCCCTGCAGTCACACAAGCACAGACAGGCTTCAGTTCCCTATCAGGTCCTGCTAGCTGCTGATTGGTTCCTGTCCTACAGTGCAGTGAGCTGAGTGCACAGCCTGGGAATTCAGGGAGCAGCAAGTGGAAGAGAAGGGAGAGATTATTAGGGTTTTTGAAGAAATATTCAATAAATCAGCCTGAAACACTACTTTTTTTTAAGCACAATTCTTCTATAGCTAAATGAGTATAATGCACTGGTACATTCTTATTTTTTACGCAAAATGTCTCCTTTAATATGGGTTGAAAACAATGTCCTTCAAGTTAAACCTCCAAATGACCCCCCAGTGCAAATATATACACATACTTAGTAATAGAACTTTGGACAGTGACAGTAAAGCAACTTTCTGCTGCTTATTTAATTTCTTGGGGAAGGGGCGAGGGGTTTGTTGGGGAAACATAAAGAAATATAAGATCTACTATATTGAGTATTTTATTATTTGTGATAAATGATGGGTTGTATATGATCATGTTGTGCTGAAGAAGGAGTGTTTTTCTTTAGGAAATTAAGGACACACTGAATTGACTCACATGAGTAAACTTGTGGAGTAGTCTGGAAACTTTAGGAGACGTCACTGCACTCCTCCTTCATAAATCTTGTCAGATACTTCGGAGTTCTCTTGACAAAGCTGCGTTGTGCAGCGAAATTTGCCCGAGTAGGGATGGGCAAATTTGACCCGTTTTGTTTTCGGCAAAAATTTGCCGCTGGCGAAATGTCGCCGACACCCATTAAAGTCTATGGGCGTCATTTTTGCAGCGAAACAAGGTGAAAAAATTCGCCCATCCCTACTGTCGAGGCTAAGTGCTGTGAGTGAAGGAGGGGCCCCCTTTCCCTGAATGCCGGACAGATTCAGGACGAGTCAACACAGCAACTGCGACCGACTGCACATAATAGTGAGGTTGGATGGGGCAGCAGCATATATCGCACAACATGACTTCAGCATTTGAATATGAATTCTAAAGTGGACAGCTAAGAATCAAATTTATTAATCCCATGATGACGCTACATATGTTGCTTCACTTGGTGCACTTATAGAGGGATACAATTATGTATTGATACAACGAACAGCTGCCGGGTCGACTAATTACTACATGGTGGAATAGCTGCTTGGCTAACAAAGCATGCTGCTGATATTGCCTTCACCTCCATTAACCAACTTCAAGATTTAGCTCTGCCACACAGGTCTTGTCCATTCTAACTCAGCATACCGGATTTTCCCTCTGTTAGGAAACCGGATATCTACAGGGGATATATTCACGAAGGCTTATGACCTTGAAAATCATTACTGGTTATTTTTATAACCTAAACCTAAGCAATATGGTATACTAACTGCAGTGTGGATTTCTGGACATATATGTTGGGAGTCCGACACAACTACAATTACTGACCTTATGGTCCTTCTTCTCTCACAGCATTATAATATTTGTTGATATGCGCATTACTCTAATTAGGGATGTAGCGAACGGCGGAAAAAATGTTCGCGAACATATTCGCGAACTTGCGACAAAACATGCGAATAGTTCGCGAACGTCGCGAACCCCATAGACTTCAATGGGAAGGCGAATTTTAAAAGCTAGAAAAGACATTTCTGGCCAGAAAAATGATTTTAAAGTTGTTTAAAGGGTGCAACGACCTGGACAGTGGCATGCCAGAGGGGGATCAAGGGCAAAAATGTATCTGAAAAATCCATTGTTGACACAGCGCTGCGTTTTGTGCTGTAAAGGGCAGAAATCACACTACGTCACTCAGGTGATGTTTCTGGACACGGAATGTGAAAAAGCTCACACAGCTAGGTGGCACTTGGTTAAAGACTGGGCAAATAATGCCTGCAAGGGCAACGTATACACTACAGCCGTTGGATACGGAATATATTATTGCTGCTTGAAAAACGTCACTCGGGTGGTGTTTCTGGAGACGGTATTATTATTGATATTTAGACAGCTAGGTGGCAGTTGTTTGAAGAACAGATGCAGATGAGAGATCAGCAGCAGGACAGACAGCTGCCCACAGCAGCTACATACAGAGCACTGCAGTAGAAGGTAGATTACTAGCCAGCAAAGCTACCTAAGCTAAAATGTCCCTCAAATCCCTGCAGAGTTCTGTCCCTACAATACAGAGCAGTATCAAGTAGATTACTAGCCAGCAAAGTTACTATCAACTGTCCCTCAAATCACTAACAGCTCTCTCCCTACACTAGCTCTTCCAAGCACACACAGGCAGAATGAAAAAACGCTGCAGGGCTTCAGTTTATATATGGAAGGGGAGTGGTCCAGGGGGTGTGGGGGTGGTCCAGGAGGGAGAGCTTCCTGATTGGCTGCCATGTATCTGCTGGTCTGGGGTGAGAGGGCAAAAATAAGCGCCAGCTAAGGCGAACCCAAATTGGCGAACGTCGCGCGACGTTCGCGAACATTCGCCGAACGCGAATAGTCGATGTTCGCGCGAATTAGTTCGCGGGCGAACAGTCCGCGACATCCCTAACTCTAATTAAGTTCTATAGAGCATTAGAACTATTATAGGAGGTCCCCTTCATTTACCTAACAGCACCATTGTGTTTTTAAGTGTTTTTAGATATATTGTGGTTCATTGACACGGTTGTCAATAAACATTGCCTTTTATTCATTTATATGTGGATACGGATACTTGATTAGCATTTAGCCGGTCATAGAGCATAAATCCCCTCTTGTACATCATTTTTGGTTTGCTTTGCCCCTGTGGCTGTGGAGATACTCTTACATCATTGAATTGTTTCTCAGTTTACGAATTGAAGTTTGAAATATGTTCTACTATGTGTACTGTTACTGCAGTGAAGGGCAGTAGAGATTTGTGTGTTGGTGAGACATGTCAGACACTTATAACTCAAATTCAACAACAGTTTTATAGTTATATAATCACCTTTCCACAGAGCTCACACTCCTCTGCACTCCCTCTGGGCCAGTCACATGTCTCTTCTTTCTGAACTCTGAGTTCCACTTCCACTTGGCAAGAAGCCCCCACTTCTATTTGACTAGGAATTCCTTTTCCAACTTGGCCATAAACTCCCTCTTCCACTTGGCCAGAAATTTCTTCTCCCACTTGGCCAGCAATTTCTTCTCCCACTTGGCTGGAAGGCCCCTCTTCCACTTGGCCACAAATTTCTTCTCCCACTTGGCCAGAAGGCCCCTCTTCCACTTGGCCAGAAATTTCTTGTCCCACTTGGCTGGAAGGCCCCTCTTCCACTTGGCCAGAAATGTCTTCTTCCACTTGGCCAGACATTTCTTCTTCCACTTGGCCAGGAGGCCCCTCTTCCACTTGGCCAGGAGGCCCCTCTTCCACTTGGCCAGGAGGCCCCTCTTCCATTTGGCCAGGAGGCCCCTTTTCCACTTGGCCAGGAGGCCCCTTTTCCACGTGGCCAGAAATTTCTTCTCCCACTTGGCCAGAAGCATCCACTAGGCCAGAGGCCCACTCTTTAATTGGGTCAGAAAGTCCCTCTTCTTGATCTAAAAGAACAGTATGCTAAGTATCACTAGAGGAACTGTGTGGAGAGGGAAGCCCCACTCATTCCTGACACTCCTGAGCAAAACAAATTGCTATTTTGTATGCTGGCTAATTGGCAAGAATAACACTGAGCTATAATAGGCCTCCTATTCTTCCCAAAGTATACTGGTTACACGCATTGTTACATAGTTAAATTGGGTTGAAAAATGCCCCCATCCCGTGCAAATTACCTGCACATACTATACACATACTATACACATACCATCTGTTCCACTTGCTGCTGCCTCCTTTCCCAGGCTGTGCAGAGGAATCAGACACACTCAGCAACTAGGCTGCAGGAAGTGGGACAGATGGACAGGACTAGTAGGGTTTTTGTAGAAATTTCAATAAAGAAATATTACTTTTTAAAGCACATTACTTCTGTATTTAAGGAGTATAATACTCTGGCCCATTCTTATTTTTTAAACAATATGCTCAAGGTGAAGTCTTACCAAGGACCTATATAAGTCAAATTTATGATTCAACTCTCCAGTTAATGCAATTTTTTATTCAAGACAGAACTTTATTTGATTAAGTATCAACAGAATGACACTGCCTGGAATTAGAACTTTATTTATGTACAAGTCTTATTTGCACCAATAGACCCATGGCAGGGCTAGAAAAATGTGTGGGGAACCTTGAAAGGAGACATACTGGGCCAGATTCAATTCAATGGGAAAAGGGTTTATTACATGAAAAGTCAAGGACAAGACTCAATTTGAGATTCAATTCAGAGAAAATGATCTCATGGTTTATCAATAGAAAACTTTATTGAAGTCTATGGGAAAAACTGGAACTGAATTTGGAGAAATGCTTTTTCTCCATGAGTTTTCACATGATAAACCACAAGATAACTTTTTCTCACAGAGTAGAATCTCACTCATTCAGGGACGGATTTTTCTCCTCAGCGCCCCAAGGCCTTAGGGTCTTAGCGCCCAGCCCCCGCTTGTACGCTGGGGAACGCCCAGTTCCCAATGCAATTTTTACTATGCGGTGCAGCGGCATGCCGCCCCTAAAATTTCACTGCCCTAGGCTCGGCACCTTTGTGACCTTGCCACAAATCCGGACCTGCACCCATTGTGTGAAATCTTCTACATTGTATGTGTGTGTGTGTGTGTGTATACACACACATCTACACACACTCACACACACACACTTTAAAGGAGACATTGTTTTTTAAAAAAACAAGAATGTACCAGAAGGAATGTGCTTAAAAAAAATCAAAGAATGTTTTATTGGATATTTCTGCAAAATCCCTACTAGTCCTGCCCATCTGTTCCACTTGCTGCTGCCTCCTTTCCCAGGCTGTGCAGGGGAGCCTGCAGCACTCAGCTCAGGACAGGAACCAATCAGCAGCTAGCAGGACCTGATAGGGAACTGAAGCCTGTCTGTGTTTGTGTGACTGCAGGGCTGTGATTGGCTGTCCCCCTCCTACTGTGCTTCTGGCATTGACAGTTCGGACAAAAAAATATTTTTGGGGTTGACTCGGTTTAAATGACAAAACTCTCTGGCAGGGAGGTAAAACACTGTCTTCTATTTTTTATGCGATTCTTTGGGTTAGTAATTATGATGATAGTAATTTACCTCATTTAGTATCAGAACGCCTGAGAGACTGGGATGAGACTACATTGCTTCATATGAAGGATAAAGGAGAGACTGACAGGCAAAGGGAATGATTCAGATATTTTTGTTTCACATTTGTGTCACAATATTCAGTGAATTGTTTGTCACCAACATAATGACAGTAAAAAAACAAACATTTACAGACACTTTATTGGTCAGTGGGTCCTTCTTTGCCCCAAGGCTGTTATTATTGTTATTATTACTGTTATGGTTATTATTACTGTTATTATTGTTATTATAGTTCTTATTGTTATTCTAACGGTTATTATTACTGTTATTATTACTAATAATAACTGACTGTTATTATTACTGTTAGTATTACTGTTCTTATTGTTATTACTGTTATTATTGTTGTTATTACTTTATTAGTACTAATAATAACTGTGACTGTTATTACTGTTAGTATTACTGTTATTATTATTACTGTTATTATTAATGTTATTATTACTAAGAAACCTGTTTGCGCCGGGGATACCAGCCAAGCTGCCCAGGGAGGGGGGCAAATATTTTGCAGGTAAAAAAATACCTGCCCCCAATCCCCTGCAACCTACCTTTTTTTTTTTGCCTCTTCTAGCGTCCGCGGGTCTCCGTTGCGTGGCCCCGTCCCTTTTGACGTCACACCCCGCCCCTTTTGATGTCACACTCCACCCATTTGAGGCCCCCCAGCAGCCGGTAAAAAAAATTATAAAAGGTGGCAACCCTAGCTGTCAGACAATGGCCGCTATTCACTTGAGTGTGTGTCAGGGACACAGGGACTATTATGAGTGTAAGGAACCAGGCTGGGAATGGAGGCCACTCACTACTGGTCACTTCAGTCTCTCCCAGCAGCCTCCCTGTGTGTATGGGGAATATCACTGTCCCTAATTTACACCAGCTGAAGCTCTGCCACTCAGGCTGATACTGTACTACAGACATGTGTGAGATGTAGTTCCGCTACAGCTGATTAAAGGAGACATAGGATAAGTGAAAAAATCCTAATTTTGTAGGCAATTATAGGTATTATATGGTATTGCTTTTTACATGGTGCTAAAAATTAATATTATCTTTAAAAATAGCCCCTTTATTGGAGCTCCCTATAAATGTTCTCTGGTCCCTGTCTGTTTCAAATGAGGGGTGGGCGTGTCCTAACGGTCCCTGCCAGAAGCACAGTAGGAGGGGGACAGCCAATCACAGCCCTGCAGTCACACAAGCACAGACAGGCTTCAGTTCCCTGTCAGGTCCTGCTAGCTGCTGATTGGTTCCTGTCCTACAGTGCAGTGAGCTGAGTGCACAGCCTGGAAATTCAGGGAGCAGCAAGTGGAAGAGAAGGGAGGGATTATTAGGGTTTTTGCAGAAATATTCAATAAATCAGCCTGAAACACTACTTTTTTTAAGCACAATTCTTCTATAGCTAAATGAGTTTAATGCACTGGTACATTCTTATTTTTTACACATTATGTCTCCTTTAAAGAAGATATATAGGATAAATGAAAAAACACTAATTTTGTAGGCAAATATAAATAATATATGGTGTTGCTTTCACATGGTGCTAAAAATTAATATTATCTTTAAAAATAGCCCCTCTATTGGAGCTCTCTATAGATGTTCTCAGGTCCCTGTCTGTGTTTCAAATGAGGGGTGGGCGTGTCCTAACTGTCCCTGCCAGAAGCACAGTATGAAGGGGACAGCCAATCACAGCCCTGCAGTCACACAAGCACAGACAGGCTTCAGTTCCCTATCAGGTCCTGCTAGCTGCTGATTGGTTCCTGTCCTACAGTGCAGTGAGCTGAGTGCACAGCCTGGGAATTCAGGGAGCAGCAAGTGGAAGAGAAGGGAGGGATAATTAGGGATTTTTACAGATATATTCAATAAATCAGCCTGAAACACTACTTTTTTAAGTACAATTCTTCTTTATCTAAATGGGTATAATGCACTAGTACATTCTTATTTTTTTACACAATATGTCTCCTTTAAAGGAACAGTTCAGTGTAAAAATAAAAACTGGGTAAACAGACAGGCTGTGCAAAATAAAAAATGTTTCTAATATAGTTAGTTAGGAAAAATGTAATGTATAAAGGCTGGAGTGACTGGATGTGTAACATAATAGCCAGAACACTACTTCCTGCTTTTCAGCTCTCTAACTCTGAGTTAGTCAGTGACTATAAGGGGGGGTCACATGGGGCATAACTGTTCGGTGAGTTTGTAATTGATCCTCAGCATTCAACTCAGATTCAAAAGCAACAGATATCACCCATGTGCCCCCCCCCACACCCTCGAGTCTCTGATTGGTTACTGCCTGGTAACCAGGGTAACGAGTCACTGTAAACCAAGAGAGCTGAAAAGCAGGAAGTAGTGTTCTGGCTATTATGTTACACATCCAATCACTCCAGCCTTTATACATTACACTTTTGGCTAACTAACTATATTAGATACATTTTTTATTTTGCAGAGCCTATTTATTTACCAGTTTTTATTTTTATACTGAGCAATTCCTTTAAAAATACATTGATGCTCCCAAGGATCTTACCTGTGTACTTAGTCTTGTCACAATGGGTCACAGAGCTGCTGGGAACACCCAGCAATCTAAAATTATTCCTGTAACTCAGATATTCATTTAATTCAGTAGAGAGATTCCGTAGCCTCTTGGCTGCCAGCTCCAGCACATAGGGACAGTTAGGGAAGGAGAGTCGGTGTCGGGTGAGGGGATCATCCCAGTATTTCCAATTCTCCAACTCTCCCCCACAGGAGAAACACCACACCCGGTCCCCAGGCCCCACATAGTAGAATCCTGCCTGGGACAAGTGCCACCGGTTGTTATGTGGGAAATGGTGACGGTGCCCCCGGTAAGTCTCTAACCTGTTCTGTTTATCTCTCATTGTCCCAAGGGGTTTCTGCCCTGAGATACTGGAGCCACTGGGGGGCGCTGATGTCTCACTCTCCCCTTCTGTAGTAGACTCCACTTTACTGTAATTCAGATCCCTTATCTGTCCCCTTGCAGTTGGACAGTCAGAACTGCGAGGAACAGTTGGACTGAGTCTCTCACTCATATGGGGCTGATATTGACCAATGATGGGAGACATCTCAGCTCTCCGCTCCAGCACAAAGGGACAGTCAGGGAAGGAGCGTTGGTGTCGGTTGAGGGACACATCCCAGTCCTCCCACGTGTCCAACTCTCCCCCACAGGAGAAACACCGCAGCCGGTCCCCAGGCCCCACATAGTAGAATCCTGCCTGGGACAAGCTTCGCTGGTTGTTATATGGGAAATGGTGACGGTGCCCCTGGTAAGTCTCTAACCTGTTGTTTTCATCACTCATTGTCCGAAGGGGTTTCTGCCCTGAGATACTGGAGCCACTGGGGGGCACTGATGTCTCACTCTCCCCTTCTGTAATAGACTCCACTTTACTGTAATCCGGGTCCTTTATCAGTCCCTGTACAGTGGGACAATTAGAGCTGCTGGGAACTGTCGGACTGAGCCTCTTCTTAAACTGATACTGATATTGACCAATGATAGGAGACATCTCAGCTCTCAGCTCCAGCACATAGGGACAGTCAGGGAAGGAGCGTTGGTGTCGGGTGAGGGGCACATCCCAGTATTCCCAATTCTCCAACTCTCCCCCACAGGAGAAACACCGCACCCGGTCCCCGGGCCCCACATAGTAGAATCCTGCCTGGGACAATAAAGTCCACAGGGAGTATAAAGGTGCAGGCCTGGAGTCATTACATTCGATAAAGCTCCGGCACCTGCTACTCTCACTGCGCATGTCAGTGCCCATGTCAGTTCTCAGGTACATGATCGCCTCTTCGCTGCTTGTATCTGTCACTTCACACTCCCACTTGGGGACTTCCATTCCACCCCCATAGTTCGTATGGAACATCTCTTTAATAGAAGAGCTGCGCACATGTGACTTGCTGGGTACAGACTCCTCACTCCTCTCACTGCTCCCGTCTGACCCGCCAAGTGTCTCCTGTAGCTGCTCCTCCAGCTCCATTACGTGTTGTCAGACACTTCTGTGTAACTTGCAGCACTTTGCTACTTCCTTATATAAAGTACACGCCCCTCACGTATCACTCACTTGCCCCTCCCCTGTACGTATAACTAATGTAGAGGCTGCGGCACAGTGAGAGGGAGGGGCTGAGTGACCGGAAGTGATGTCAGTGTGATTGAGGGACAGATGAAAGGAGCCACATACCAGACAGGTTTACTTCACTAATAGCCTTTATATACAATAACATAGAAGGTTTTTTTTCTAGTACCGTTTGGTTCATATAGTTCCTCTAATAGTTCCTCCCCTTATCATTATTTCCGGTCGACACATTCCATTCTCCGAGGTGCCTCCTGCACAAATAGCACATTGAGTGAGGGAGGTGGGAAGCGCTCCAGATTATGACCACGCCCATTTTAAATGACCACGCCCATAATTACCATGTCCATTTTACTAAATTTGTCAGGTTATGAAAGTTTGAACACATTTCTGGGAGTTTTTAGTGCAATGTTTTATCTCTTAAAACAGTTTTGCTAATGAAGGTGAATTGCCCTTTAAGCTCCCAAGAGACCTGCTTATCTTAAATAGTTACAATTGTTTCTTTGCTTGTCTTAAATTGTTACAAAACTATCTAAGTGCAGCTGCTGAGTGTTCTGGGCCCTTTACCGAAAAGGCTTTTACTTTAATTACGTTTCAGAATCTTTGTATCTTTTTCTGGCGTCAGTGCAGGGGATCAAAGAAAAAGTCGGGACATTTCACTTAGAAACCCGGGACTGAGGGCAGAGCTGTCAAAATCAAAACTGTCCCACAGAAAAAGGGACAGTTGGGAGGTTTACACCCTGCTTGTCTTCTACCCCTCTGCTCTGATAATTAGTATGACGATCACTGTCAGGAAAAAGAAAAAAACAGTTACATGAATTCACAAGCCTTTCATGTCTTTAAAGTGCACCTGTTGGGTAAAAATGTTATCCCCAACCAAAGGTAAGGGCTAATATTGCCAACATTCTGGTTGGGGATAACAGTAGTTTTTTTTGTAAAAAAAAATTCCCCCCGCCAGCGCTTGGCTACCCGCACCAGGAGCAGCCATGCCCAGTCACTCGCATGCGTATAATGAGCGTTTTGGGGCAGCTTTTCATTATGTGCATGTGAGTGACTGGACATGCTGCTCCTGGTGTGGGTAGCCTAGCGCTGGCAGGGGGGCATTTTAAAAAAATAAATAAAATAATACCCCGGTGTGGGTAGCCTAGGTGACCCCATGGTGCCACAAATGAAAGATGAACAAGTATGGATGACAGTAGTATACACAAAAACTTTTATGGTCTCTGTTCAACTCACCAGGTGTGGGAGGAGGTCCAGGTGCACTGCCCTGAACACTCAGTTTAGGGGAGCAGACAATGGCAACCAAAATGAGCAGGCACTTCCAAAGAACACTCCTCCAGGCAGACAAAAATTATGTAACTTTATTCCGGTTTACAAGGTGTCAGCCTTAAGCGTTTCATATCACACTGATACTTAATCATAGGCACCATGGCTACACAGCAGCTTGTTTATATAAACTATAGTAGTACTTATCTGTTATCTACTGTGTATCCTGTGCTTGAATGGCTGCCCCCATGGCTACACAGCAGCTTGTTTATATAAACTATAGTAGTACTTATCTGTTATCTACTGTGTATCCTGTGCTTGAATGGCTGCTCCCATGGCTACACAGCAACTTGTTTATATAAACTATAGTAGTACTATCTGTTATCTACTGTGTATACTGTGCTTGAATGGCTGCCCCCATGGCTACACAGCAGCTTGTTTATATAAACTATAGTAGTACTTATCTGTTATCTACTGTGTATCCTGTGCTTGAATGGCTGCCCCCATGGCTACACAGCAGCTTGTTTATATAAACTATAGTAGTACTTATCTGTTATCTACTGTGTATCCTGTGCTTGAATGGCTGCCTCCATGGCTACACAGCAGCTTGTTTATATAAACTATAGTAGTACTTATCTGTTATCTACTGTGTATCCTGTGCTTGAATGGCTGCCCCCATGGCTACACAGCAGCTTGTTTATATAAACTATAGTAGTACTTATCTGTTATCTACTGTGTATCCTGTGCTTGAATGGCTGCTCCCATGGCTACACAGCAACTTGTTTATATAAACTATAGTAGTACTATCTGTTATCTACTGTGTATACTGTGCTTGAATGGCTGCCCCCATGGCTACACAGCAGCTTGTTTATATAAACTATAGTAGTACTTATCTGTTATCTACTGTGTATCCTGTGCTTGAATGGCTGCCCCCATGGCTACACAGCAGCTTGTTTATATAAACTATAGTAGTACTTATCTGTTATCTACTGTGTATCCTGTGCTTGAATGGCTGCCTCCATGGCTACACAGCAGCTTGTTTATATAAACTATAGTAGTACTTATCTGTTATCTACTGTGTATCCTGTGCTTGAATGGCTGCCCCCATGGCTACACAGCAGCTTGTTTATATAAACTATAGTAGTACTTATCTGTTATCTACTGTGTATCCTGTGCTTGAATGGCTGCCCCCATGGCTACACAGGAAAAAAAGAATTTTCAAAATGAATCAGTTAATAGTGCTGCTCCAGCAGATGGTCTCTCACTGCTTCTCAAATCATGCACGCTATTTTTTATCCTATTCTCATTGTTGTTGTTGTTTTGGTTCTTCTTGTTATTTTTAATTTATATCTTCTCTGTTCTTTTCGTACCCGTGTTAAGTCTCTTATTGATACTGCAGAACAGTCCCAATTAGCTCGTCTTCATACCCACTTCTATAAACCTTCTTAACTGTATATTAGTTTTGTTTTTGTGTATTATGATTTTCATGATGATTGAAGGGTTACCGTTATGTTACACAATGCTACACAATCAATGTATTTGCTGTTCTGAGCATAACATGTTGTTTCTTTTCTGCAACTGTTATTACTTATTGATAAGCGATGTTTCCGGTCACAAGATTTGTCTTGCTCCTATGCTATAGATCATATGCTTCTTATACGTTAAAGTGTTCTTTGTCCTTGTACTCAATTATAAGCTGTTGTAACACTACCAATAAAATGAACTTGTTATGAGTCTCACTGCTTGCTAGTGTCTCTCTGTACAAGCTCCCGGATCCGAGGAACGTACGGACGTGCTGTCTTAGGGACCCCTGGGCGGCAGTAGCCGGTTACCTCAACAATCTGGTGTCAGAAGTGGGATACAGCAGGCGGCACGGAGGGTAGGTAAAAATCTGTCTTATTGACGATCTTTTCCTTACCACCCGTATATGCTTAATGCTGTATCTCTAAGTATAGTGTTGGGGTACTAATGGCTTTGGTGGCTATTAGATAAAGAGGATCTCTGACGAGAGACCTAATAGGAAATTTAGGTAAATTCCAGGAGTCTTTGGTAGACTCAAAATGAGTTTTTGGTAAGCTGAAGAGTTTGTGGTTAACTCAGTTTTGCTTCTTGAGACCCTGAATGGTTACAGCGCTTCTGTACTGTTCTTTGTATGTTGCGCATGTTATGTTGTAATGTCGTTTTGTAATGTTTTAATGTTGTTTTAATCAACTCTATACTAAATATTCTGCAATATTAAGGATTACCGCTTGATTGAGGTGTCAGGTTTTGTTCGGGACCTCTGATCCCAAGACAGCCCGCCCTTATCAGGTTTTCTTGCATGATATTTACTTCTCAAATAAATTTGTTGCAATATTAAAGGAAAACTATACCCCCCAAACAATGTAGGTCTCTATAAAAAGATATTGCATAAAACAGCTCATATGTAAAATCCTGCTTCATGTAAATAAACCATTTTCATAATAATATACTTTTCTAGCAGTATTTGCCATTGGGTAATCATAAATAGAAAATTGCCATTTTAAAAAATAAGGGCCGCCCCCTGGGATCGTAGGATTCACTGTACTCACAAACATACCAACAAACCATACATGTTAGGTCACATGAGCCAATTAACAGACAGAGTTGTGTCTTTTGCTTCCTCACTTCTTCCTGTTACAGTTAGAGCTGTAGTATTTCTGGTCAGGTGATCTCTTCCTGTTACAGTTAGAGCTGAAGTATTTCTGGTCAGGTGATCTCTGAGACAGCACACAGACCATCACAAAATGGTGGCTCAAGGCAAGAGATGCAAAAGGGCAATATGTACTTAAATATATATTCCAGTTTGGTAAGATTCTTTAACATGTCACTTAATATGATATAAACTATCTGTTGCTTAAGTGTTCATTTTGGGGGTATAGTTTTCCTTAAAGACTTATCTTGGAAATAGATAAAAGTTTTGTCGGGACCTCTGATCTCAAGATGGCTTTATCTAGCTCCTGATTTATTGCAACCCATTTATACTATAATTTTGTGAAATTTTCCTATCATGGGAAGCAAAGGCTCTAAAGATTTCCCACCACCCAATCCTGGAGAAATGTGTAAACAATATGTGTATAGGTGTAGCCCCACAGGGGGATTTTTATGTAAACCCATAGGTAGATAAAATAGCAGGATGGGGAGAAGCTTTTTCTATACTGAACGTCTTGTGTCTGTGTGGTTCTTCTGGTGTACAGCCATAATCTAATTAGGACGGGAATAGATATCCTCAGGACTGTTTGTGTCCTGACTGCTCATCAGCCGATACAAAGGACACAGGTCGACCAATAGAGGACGGGATGGAGACTGATCACCTCGGGGACACGGGAAGACCTATTTTTTAGTTTCTTACTCGTGTCAAACTTGCTACCTATTATTGTTCATACCTGTTGTCTAAATCGACTCCTGGCAGCCAGCAAAGACAGGTATTTTCTTGCCTGCAGTTCTTTATTGAACCTGTATAGAGCTATCTATTACCCGGTTTGTGTTTTGTGTTTTATGTTTTGTGATATTCTCTTTCCAAGTGATTTGGATGACAGGGGAGTTTTGATGATAGAGGCAGGGTATCCGGACGTCGATAGGACGCTGATACAACTCTGTATCTGTACATCGTAATACCCCATAAATCCCATCGGATTAGAGGTTATGTCCTGTCCTGACTGTGTGTGTGGTCTTCTGTTTGGCATTACTGAGGGGGGCTGGAGATTGGCCAAAGTTAGACCAGGAGGTTACCCTGAACAGTATTTAGGCAGAAAACGCCTTTTGTCTAACGTCCCAGACTTTTTGGCATATCACCTCAACGTTCACTTCCCAGTATTTAATAGCAGTCTAGGTCATAATCTTATTGAAGTGTATGAGAAAGTCTCTATTAAATCAAATGGGAAAGTTAAAGTGATGTATTAGAAGCTCTAGCCCTACAAGAGTTGAGTGGGTGTAACTCATATGGCATACATAGAGCCATCAACTCCCTCGCTGGGAATGTTTCCCATCATAAGAGCAGTAGAAGAAGGTCAGGAAAGTGCCCTAGAATCAGAGGAAGCTAGAAAGCAAAGAAAAGAACAAAAAAGCTGCTAGCAGAAGGGTTAAGTTAGAAAATAGTGAATAGTGAGAAGAGACAATTCATCTTTCAGTGCTGAAAACAGCAGAGCTGATACAGGCAGTTCTCAGCCTCAGCCAAGCTCTACCCCGTCCGTAGAGAAAAAGAGGGGGGGGGGAGACGGGTGTTCCTGCAGCACGTCTCATTAACACAGAAAGCACCAAATTTCAGAAATAAACACCATATATCCTTTTAAGGAAATTCCACACACAGTATGGGCTGACTCCAAATTAGACGTTGGGTTTGTAGATTGCACTCCATACATACGCCCACATACTCAACCTATCTATCTTAAAGATATTGAAAATATTGAATCTTCATTCAATAATAAAAATCTTAAATTGTGTACAAAGTAAATATCTTTTAGCAGCAAGACTAACAAAGTATGAAGCAGCTTTACTAACACCATCAAATCTAACGATCAAAAGATGTAATGTCCTCAACCCTGCCACACTAATACCTGAGAAAGGGGGGGATGATCTGTTGACATACATGACAAAGTGAGGTACATGGGTTTGATAATGTAAAAGATGAACCTTTGTTAAATCCTTATTGTGAATTGTTGTTTGATGGTTCTCGCTACTGTACTGAGGATGGTAAATATCATATGCTGTTGTAACATTTGTCTGATGTTTTAGTTCAGCAGAATCTTCCTCCACACATGTCAGCTCAAGAAGCTGAGCTCCAAGCACTCATCACAGCATTCACACTAGCGGAAGGTCAAAGGGCGAACATCTTTTCTGATAGCAGGTACTGTATTGGTATTTGTCTCGACTATCTTCTGATTTGGAGGGCCAGAAATTTTATGACATCATCAGGTAAACCAAATAAGAATACAAATACACATTTAGTAAAACAGCTATTGTTAGCATTACAGTTTCCAACTGAGGTAGCCATTCTTAAAGTACAAGCGCACACAAAACTTCAAACTCCAGAAGCTACAAGGAAATGCAAAAGCTGATGAGAGAGCCAAGTCAGCTGCCCTCTTGCCTATAATGACAGTAATTTCCATCCTGGACATGGATATCCTGGCTACAATACAGGACTAGGCCCCTGAGATGGAAAAAGGAAAGTGGTTGAAGCTGGGAGCCTCCAAGGATGACATGGGTCTATGGAGAAATGGCCTATTATACTGTCTAACAAAAGCAGTGTATGCTATGATGGCACACCTAACTCATGGACTTACGCACTCAGGTAAGTATTCAATGGCTGCTTCAGTTCAGAAAAGTTGAATAGCACCTGTGTTTCCAGTATTTGTTGCAAAATATGTCTTTTCTTGTGTTACTTGTTTACGTCATAATCCTGGTCAAGTAGTCTAATCTCCGAGACACTTTGCTAAACCAGAATAACCCTTCCAGCGATTACAAATAGACTACAGCCAACTGCCTAAAGTAGGTACATATGAATATGTACCAGTATGTATTGACATGTTCTCAGGATGGCCTGACGCATGGCCAAGTTGCTAAGGCTACAGAAACTGCTAAGAAACTTTAAAGTAATCTGTAGGTATTCTTTACCAACCTACATTGAAAATGACAGGGGTACACAATTTGAGGGTTATTTTTTTATTTTATTTAAGACATTATCTGCCCTGTAGAGTTTTGGGAAGGTTGAAAGCCTAAATGATGTTATATAAAATATACGGCTTGGGAAATAGCACTATTAAAGCATTAAACAAGTTTAAATGACACATGGAAAATAATGATTGGTCTAAGTGTGTTTTTACAGGCAACCAAAGATGAAGCTAATGAATTTAGCAACGAGCAGAAGATGATATTTATAAAACAACTCTTAATTTGACAGACACTAACTTCAAGAAAAGTATAGAGTGTTGGAACCTATTCTATTCTAAAATAGAATTAGCTATTTATGGATTAATTACATAGAAATCTACCTACTACTTTGAATGTGGTACATGGGCTTATGTTTGGAGAGAGAATAGATATGGTACCTGTATTATTGCTACTTCAGCTCCTGCCATAGCAATTGGAGATTAGGATAATGTAACAGCAAATTTTTTTAATATCAGGCCACAATCTTCTTAAGAGAATTGTTTACTATAGTAAAGTTTAATATTTTTTGTGGAATTGTAAATAAGATTAAAGAGTTACAATATGAAGCAAGGGCAAGTAGGTATAAGGGATGGAACCCTTTTAAAGGTTTATAATTTTATAATATATTTAGTTTTACCTAAGCAAGCTAGTGTTTTCTTGTTCATGGTTTTCATTATATTGCTATCATTTTATGCCCTTTATAAACTTACTGTGTTTATAATTTCTCAAAGTACAAAACTTAATGCTAATCATATCTACCGTGTCAGGATTCAAGATCCCGACTCTGAAATTATTTATAAATGTAGTTTCTAACATTATAATTTGTTTACTTCTATAGAACAACTGAGCATGTGGAAGATTTTGGCAATTGTTTTTCTTGCTACATGTTTATGATGATGATGATTTCAAATGAACACTTTTTAATGATAATTCGAAATCTGTGATAGATGGGAACCATTCCTATTTCACAGTTCCCTCTTGCCTATAATGACAGTAAGTTGCATCCTGGACATGGATATCTTGGCTACAATACGGGACTAGGCCCCTGAGATGGAAAAAGGAAAGTGGTCGAAGCTGGGAGCCTCCAAGGATGACATGGGTCTATGGAGAAATGGCCTATTATACTGTCTAACAAAAGCAGTGTATGCTATGATGGCACATCTAACTCATGGACTTACGCACTCAGGTAAGAATTCAATGGCTGCTTCAGTTCAGAAAAGTTGAATAGCACCTGTGTTTCCAGTATTTGTTGCAAAATGTCTTTTCTTGTGTTACCTGTTTACGTCATAATCCTGGTCAGGTAGTCTGATTTCCGAGACACCTTGCTAAACCAGAATAACCCTTCCAGCGATTACAAATAGACTACAGCCAACTGCCTAAAGTAGGTACATATGAATATGTACTAATATGTATTGACATGTTCTCAGGATGGCCTGACGCATGGCCAAGTTGCTAAGGCTACAGAAACTGCTAAGAAACTTTTATGTAATCTGTAGGTATTCTTTACCAACCTACATTGAAAATGACAGGGGTACACACTTTACAGGGAAGATAATGTCTTAAATAAAATAAAAAATAGTTTTGGAAAGTTTTGGGAAGGTTGAAAGCCTAAATGATGTTATATAAAATATACTATTATAAAATAGCCCTATTAAAGCATTGAACAAGTTTAAATGACACATGGAAAATAATGATTGGTCTAAGTGTGTTTTTACAGGCAACCAAAGATGAAGCTAATGAATTTAGCAACGAGCAGAAGATGATATTTATAAAACAACTCTTAATTTGACAGACACTAACTTCAAGAAAAGTATAGAGTGTTGGAACCTATTCTATTCTAAAATAGAATTAGCTATTTATGGATTAATTACATAGAAATCTACCTACTACTTTGAATGTGGTACATGGGCTTATGTTTGGAGAGAGAATAGATATGGTACCTGTATTATTGCTACTTCAGCTCCTGCCATAGCAATTGGAGATTAGGATAATGTAACAGCAAATTTTTTTAATATCAGGCCACAATCTTCTTAAGAGAATTGTTTACTATAGTAAAGTTTAATATTTTTTGTGGAATTGTAAATAAGATTAAAGAGTTACAATATGAAGCAAGGGCAAGTAGGTATAAGGGATGGAACCCTTTTAAAGGTTTATAATTTTATAATATATTTAGTTTTACCTAAGCAAGCTAGTGTTTTCTTGTTCATGGTTTTCATTATATTGCTATCATTTTATGCCCTTTATAAACTTACTGTGTTTATAATTTCTCAAAGTACAAAACTTAATGCTAATCATATCTACCGTGTCAGGATTCAAGATCCCGACTCTGAAATTATTTATAAATGTAGTTTCTAACATTATAATTTGTTTACTTCTACAGAACAACTGAGCATGTGGAAGATTTTGGCAATTGTTTTTCTTGCTACATGTTTATGATGATGATGATTTCAAATGAACACTTTTTAATGATAATTCGAAATCTGTGATAGATGGGAACCATTCCTATTTCACAGTTCCCTCTTGCCTATAATGACAGTAAGTTGCATCCTGGACATGGATATCTTGGCTACAATACGGGACTAGGCCCCTGAGATGGAAAAAGGAAAGTGGTCGAAGCTGGGAGCCTCCAAGGATGACATGGGTCTATGGAGAAATGGCCTATTATACTGTCTAACAAAAGCAGTGTATGCTATGATGGCACATCTAACTCATGGACTTACGCACTCAGGTAAGAATTCAATGGCTGCTTCAGTTCAGAAAAGTTGAATAGCACCTGTGTTTCCAGTATTTGTTGCAAAATGTCTTTTCTTGTGTTACCTGTTTACGTCATAATCCTGGTCAGGTAGTCTGATTTCCGAGACACCTTGCTAAACCAGAATAACCCTTCCAGCGATTACAAATAGACTACAGCCAACTGCCTAAAGTAGGTACATATGAATATGTACTAATATGTATTGACATGTTCTCAGGATGGCCTGACGCATGGCCAAGTTGCTAAGGCTACAGAAACTGCTAAGAAACTTTTATGTAATCTGTAGGTATTCTTTACCAACCTACATTGAAAATGACAGGGGTACACACTTTACAGGGAAGATAATGTCTTAAATAAAATAAAAAATAGTTTTGGAAAGTTTTGGGAAGGTTGAAAGCCTAAATGATGTTATATAAAATATACTATTATAAAATAGCCCTATTAAAGCATTGAACAAGTTTAAATGACACATGGAAAATAATGATTGGTCTAAGTGTGTTTTTACAGGCAACCAAAGATGAAGCTAATGAATTTAGCAACGAGCAGAAGATGGTATTTATAAAACAACTCTTAATTTGACAGACACTAACTACAAGAAAAGTATAGAGTGTTGGAACCTATTCTATTCTAAAATAGAATTAGCTATTTATGGATTAATTACATAGAAATCTATCTACTACTTTGAATGTGGTACATGGGCTTATGTTTGGTTACCAGAGAATAGATATGGCACCTGTATTATTGCTATTTCAGCTCCTGCCATAGCAATTGGAGATTAGGATAATGTAACAGCAATTTTCCTTTTTTTAATATGAGGCCACAATCTTCTTAAGAGAATTGTTTACTATAGTAAAGTTTAATATTTTTTGTGGAATTGTAAATAAGATTAAAGAGTTACAATATGAAGCAAGGGTAATTAGGCATAAGGGGTGGAACCCTTTTAAAGGTTTATAATTTTATAATATATTTAGTTTTACTTAAGCAAGCTAGTGTTTTCTTGTTCATGGTTTTCATTATATTGCTATCATTTTATGCCCTTTATAAACTTACTGTGTTTATAATTTCTCAAAGTACAAAACTTAATGCTTATCATATCTACCGTGTCAGGATTCAAGATCCTGATTCTGAAATTCTTTATAAATGTAGTTTCTAACATTATAATTTGTTTACTTCTATAGAACAACTGAGCATGTGGAAGATTTTGGCAATCGTTTTTCTTGCTACATGTTTATGATGATGATGATTTCAAATGAACACTCTTTATTGATAATTAGAAATCTGTGATAGATGGGAACCATTCCTATTTCACAGTTCCCTTTAATTACGGACATATTTTCCATGTCTCTTTCCAAAGCACTTTAAAGAAAATGTTTGCTGACACCTGTCTCTACAAGAACACGACTATATCATGGAGATGCAAATATACTAAGTTCATCACTTCTAAGAACTATACTTGGGACAATACCTTTGCAGGTGCCTTTACTATAAATAACTTCAAACCACCTTTTGTAAACGGCACTGGAACATGGATAAAGAGACTTATGTTTACTAAACGCAATATTTCAAAATATATGGCATGGAATCTTTTGGGTGCTGGTTGAATTAGATATGTAATACTTCATGTTAATTCTTTTAAACTGAAGTAGTTAGTGTAGTTAGGCAAATAACAAGATTGGGATGGATTAGGAATTCTCCAGCATGTTGTTGTGTTCATTCTGCTGGACGAGAATGAGTTCTTGGTTTTGAAGACAGGCCTAGCCCCTCTTCAGAGCATAATAGTCTCAATACGGTTATTTGCATTTAGGGGAGTTTATAGTTTATGTTAATTTTGGTCATGTGTGTGACCAAAAGGAGGGAATGTTAAGGTGGTCTTTATTATAATCACATATATCATATCTAATGCATGGTTGTATACCACTTTAAGCTAAGTTTTCTCTATTAGCAGAAATCACATTGTATGTTAGCATAACACTAAGCACCATCCTTTCTATCATCTTAAACAAACAACTTATGCCTTTGTTCAAGGTTGGTTGGTCCTATTATACAGGACTAGGTGAACGGTCATTCAATACTTGTTATTTCTGAAACGGAATACTCTTTTCTAATTGGTTATGGTAGGAAACCACCCTAACCCACCTTAAAGGGGACCCGTCACCCAAAAAAATTATTCAAAATCCTATTTTATCAGATTAGTCAAGGAAAATGAACTTTAATTACACTATATAAATTATTTGAATCTTGTTTCCTTCAGTCTGGGATTTCAAAATTATAGCAAGCAGGCAGCAGCTATTTTGTGGACACTGTTATTAAGACAAGCCTTGCATCATCTCAGAATTTTTTTTGTGCACCAGAATGGGGGACCCAATGTCCATCCCCATGTCCTGGCTACACAATTAAATGGTAAAGAGAACGGGGGAATGTGGGGAGAGCAGTGACATCTAGGAAGTGCTGAATGGAAAGTGAAAGTAATTGTCTGCCCCGCCTCTATGCCACGGGCATAGAGGAGGGCCAGACAATATTTGATTGACAGCTGAGATTTTTAAATGAGCTTACAACAGCTATGAATGCTTAAATAAAAAATAGAAATTGGATTTCATGTTTAATTTGAAAAGGACTTTTATTATACAGATTTTTGTGTCTGGGTGACAGGTCCACTTTAAAGCATACCAGTTTAGTTACCTCTCTTCCCTTCTGTTGATTCTAATTTACCCTTTGCTGGCTGTCTCTCTAATATTACTATGTTACAATGGCATTCCCATTTTTATTACTTCTCTCCTATTCCTTCAATCTATCGTTCCTTTACCTATTTCCCACCAGTGTTACCTATTGCTAATTATCAGCTCCCTGTTTCTCTGTTCCGCACACTTATTCATCATCATACTGACACTATTGCTGCCTATCGTAAACACACTGATAAATTGTATGATACAGTGGTTAATACTATTGCTACAAAAAAACAAATTACAGGATGATTTGCAACACCATTGGTATGACATTTTCACTGGATGGTCTCTCACTGGTTCTCAAATCATGCACGCTATTTTTTATCCTATTCTCATTGTTACTGTTGTTTTGGTTCTTCTAGTTATTTTTAATTTATATCTTCTCTGTTCTTTTCGTACTCGTGTTAAGTCTCTTATTGATACTGTAGAACAGTCCCAATTAGCTCGTCTTCATACCCACTTCTATAAACCTTCTTAACTGTATATTATGATTTTCATGATGATCAAAGAAGGGATTGAAGGGTTACCTTTATGTTACACAATGCTACACAATTTCTGCAACTGTTACTTCTTATTGATAAGCGATGTATCCTGTCATAAGATGTGTCTTGCTCCTATGCTATAGATCATATGCTTCTTATACGTCAAAGTGTTCTTTGTCCTTGTACTCAATATAAGCTGTTGTAACACTACCAATAAACTGAACTTGTTATGAGTCTCACTGCTTGCTAGTGTCTCTCTGTACAAGCTCCCGGATCCGAGGAACGTATGCGCTGTCCAGGAGACCCCTGGGCGTCAGTAGCCAGTTACCCCAACACCCCTCTGCTGAGTGTCCTTGTATACTGTAATTAGGGTCATGGGCTGGGCATGAGAAGGTAAATAGGCTAGAGACTTTATGTCCCTGGGGCACTTGCTATGGCTCCTTTGTTCTATGGTCGGGTGTAACAGTGAGAGCCAAAGGGGCACAAAGGGTGAAAGTGAAAAGTTCACAAAAAAATGAAGATTTCCCTCAACATCGCCAATTTACTGAAAGAAGAATACACCAAGTTTTGGAGAATTGGCCCCTAGTGGTTCATTTTCAGACTAAGTTTTGGAGAATTAATTTTGTGTGTCACATTTAAGGCAGTGTTAGTTTACAAAAATACATCTGTGATGTTAGGGTCTCTCAACAGTATAATGGTTACTCACCACACTAAGGAAGTGGCCCAGGTGCACCGCCCTGAGCCCTCAGCACAGGCTAGCTTATGATTAAGTGTTTGGGACATGAAACGCGTCAGGCTGTGGACACAAATTCTTTTCACTGTTGAATATTTGCCTGGTGAAAGTCTGCCTTCATTTGAGTGCCTGCTCCATATTGAGTGTTAGTTTACAGACATACAAGCAAATAGTGGCCATGTGAGTAACAATTACAATCTTTCCTGGGATCATTGGTTCGTTCGTTTCCATTACAAAAGTTAAGAGTCAGCAGTAACTCGAGCACCTTCTAATGCCCCCAGATCATAATTTTCCAACTTGGCCTATCAACTAGCCAACCAATTATCCAAGTCTTTTGCTGATACTGGTCTTCTCGTGTCTCCCCACACACTCACCAAAGATAATATCTGGCCAACTTTACACTCCATGGAAACAGCTTGTAGTGCAATTTATGTTCTTTGATAGAAATGTTCAGTTTCCCGGATGACCTCTACTTTTGCTTCTTCACAGCCCCCATTGTTCAAGCTTTACCCTCACTTACATGCGCATATAAGCCAGGAGTAACTGCTGTGTGCACTCGTACTGAACCTCATGTGCCAAGAAGAGAAAGCTGACCCCTTTTCCACAGCAACCTGATCCTCACTGTCCCATATCTTGCTCCAACCTAGCACAATCAGGTGGCTGACAGGAAGAAATTTGGAAACACGTTGTTATTCGCCCTGCCAATATAAGAAAGGGAAGGCAGATCTAATCAAAATTGACTCACACGGGTAATTTGGTTCACAAATGTGGATTATGGAACTGAGAACAAAAGACAAGTCTTGTGCTTTGTTGTGTTTCACCAACCTCAACATTATTTCAATATAATGTCCCCAGTGCCAGACTTACAAAACACAATATGAGAAACAAGTCACACATAAATAACATGTTTATTTGGGGGCACAGTGCTACATAGGACAATTAATAAACTAACAATAAACAGTTAATACACGCACACAGCAGTACTAACCATCAACATATTATACCTTCAGAGAACTCACGTGACTAATTATATGATGCAACAACAGCAACCAGGGTGAGACAAATTATATCTCTACATCAGAGAGCAGCCCAAAAGCCTAACTTTATATTTATGTGGAGCAAGAGTAATCACAGAGGGGATTATGCAGGAGTGGTGCGTCATACAGCAGAGGGAATTATGCAGGGGCGGAGCTTCGTACAGCAGAGAGGATTATGCAGGGGCGGAGCTTCATACAGCAGAGAGGATTATGCAGGGGCGGAGCTTCATACATTAGAGAGGATTATGCAGGGGCGGTACTTCTTACAGCAGAGGGAATTATGCAGGGGCGGAGCTTCATACAGCAGAGAGGATTATGCAGGGGCGTAGCTTCATACAGCAGAGAGGATTATGCAGGGGCGGAGCTTCATACATTAGAGAGGATTATGCAGGGGCGGTGCTTCTTACAGCAGAGGGAATTGTGCAGGGGCAGTGCAGCATGAGATTGTGACAGATCATAATAAGAACATGTTGTTTCACAGATACACCCATCACCTGTGTTTACAAGAGACCTGTAAAATTTGAGGAGCACTCTCCCAGTATGCCATCACAATAAATCTAGTATACAGCAATGCTTTTCACATTCAGAATAATTTACAGGCCAAAGCCTATAGCTTTTCACAGGAGTAAGGACAGAGCCCAGATGCAGGCTGCACTCTTTGCACTCCCCAACTTGCACATGAAGCACAAGTTAGAGGCGGGAGGGGATGAGATCTACCTGCCTCCTCCTGCCGTCCTTTAGAATTCAGCACAGCCTAACACAGGGTCCCGCTAGATTAAAATAACAGTCAGCACATCTCTACTCTCTGGAACAAAACACAGAGGCCTGTGGCTATTCACACAATTCCCCATGAAGTGGGCAAAGTGCAAAAAAAGTCAGATTGCAGCAGACGTCTGCTCTTGCCTTAAAGGGAACCTGCTCAACCCCAACTAAAATCCATAGCATATAAAACCCTTCTGCTAACATTCAAAGACCCTTCACTCCTCTGCTCCTCACTACATTTCTTCTCTTGTCTCACTGTACGCTCCTGGGGGCAAATACACTAAGCGCCGAAGTGCCGAACGCTAGCGTCAAATTCACTAACGGACGCTGGCGTAATTTCGCTAGTGTTACTTCGCACCCTTACGCCTGGCGAATTTGCGCAGCGAACGAAACTACGCAAATTCACTAACGTGCGCATTGTTCTGAACGCCACCTTTTACGCTAGACTTCCTTCGCCACCTCAGACCAGGCGAAGCGCAATAGAGTAGATAGGGATTGCTTCAAAAAAAGTGAAAAATTTTTCTAACTCCCAAAAAATGCTGGCGTGTTTTCTATATTATGGGTGATAAGATCGAAAAAAAAATTGGGGCTCCCCTCCTTCCCCCCTACATTTCCTAACTCATGGCGCCTTAACTAGACAGTGGGCACATGTGTAGGGCAAAATAAAATTTTTATTTGATGATTTGAAGGTTTTCTATACATTTGTAGTGCTGATACGTATTCCTCCATTGAAATTTGAATTTGGTGCCGTATGCAAATTAACCATCGCTAGCGAAACTTCACTTGGCGAATTAACGCTAGCGCAACTTCGCAAACTTACGCTACCCCTGTGCGCAACTTCGGATTTTAGTGAATTTGCAGAGCGCTGGCGAAACTACGCATGGCGAAGTGCAGCGAATTTGCGCCTGGCGCAACTACGATTCTTAGGGAATTTGCCCCCTGGTCGTCCTCTCACAGCCACCTTCTCTTCGCACCATCCGCATCCACTGCCACCTCTCGTCTCAAACCCTTCTATCTTGCTGCTCCTTATTTCTGGACTTCCATCCCTGAATTCCTCCGTAAGGAATCCTCTCTCAATCCCTTCAAGAAAAAACAGAGTCTACCTTTTGGATCACTAGACCATTAGCCTAGTCCTGTGCCTACTGACTATGTCTTACCTTGTGCACTTTTTCATCTCCAATTTGTTCCTGTATGTTAGCCTCTCATCCACTTAGACTGTAAGCTCTATGGGGCAGGAACCTCCTTACCACTATCTTACCACATAGCACTTAAGCTCTTTGTCCTATGATTCTGTATATATTTATTATGTGATTTGTCTTCCCTGTGTATACTTTTATATATATTGTACATTTATGCACTGTACAGTGCTGTGGCTCTTTAACAGCACTTTACAAATAGTTATACATACATACAGACTGAACCCAACAACTCAATAATTTCAACTGTAGCAACTCAATCTACTAACTGTTTTATCACTTCTTACTGATCACACAACTCAATTATTTCATGCTGATCAATTCTCGTAACTCACTCATTCTTTTACTTATTTGACCTTACATTCCCCTGGAACATGAAGAATCCTTCCAAAATTATAAGTTATATTTAAATAAACTGGCATGCTATTATTTAAGTGTATTGCAGAATAACTCTTCTAGTAAATGGACTGGCACCACAAAAATTCTTTAAATTTCACTGATGAATTTTTTGGTGTACGTTGAGCTGTGAGCGATATCTAAAGCACTCTCCGCACTGAGTACAGGCAAATGGTTTCTCCCCTGTGTGAATTCGGCTATGCACATTAAGAAGTGAGCGGCGTGTGAAGCATTTGCCACATTCTGCACAAGTAAATAAATTCTCTCTTGTGTGGATTCTGCGATGAAAATTAAGATCTGAGAGATAGGCAAAAGATTTCCCACAGTCGGAACAAGTTAACTGCTTTCCTCCGGTGTGAATTGTTTCATGAAGTTTAAGGTGCGAGCGATGTATGAAGCATTTCCCACATTCGGAACAAGAAAACGGCATATCTCCAGCGTGAATTCTAAGATGTATAAGAAGATTTGACCGATGTTTAAAACATTTCCCACACACAGAACAAGAGAATGTTTTCTCTTCCGAGTGGATTCTGACATGTACTTTCAGGGCTGAGCTCTGTGAAAAACCTTTGCCACATTCAGAGCAAGTAAATGGTTTCTCTCCTGAGTGACTTCTGCCGTGCACTTTGAGCTGAGAGGCTAACGCAAAACATTTCCCACATTCAGAACAAGAAAAAGGCTTCTCTCCTGTGTGGATTCGGCAATGTACCTTGAGCTGCGAGTGAAGAATAAAACTTTTTCCACATTCAGAGCAAGAAAATGGTTTCTCTCCCGTGTGAAGTCTGGTATGCGCAGTCAGCTGTGTGTGGCGTGTAAAACATTTACCACACTGGGTACAAGAGAATGGCTTCTCTCCTGTGTGAGTTCTCTTATGTCGCTCAAGATGTGCGACACGTTTAAAACATTTCCCACAGTCAGAGCAAGAAAAAGGTTTTGCCCCTGTGTGAGCTCTCTGATGCCGAGCAAGACTGCTCTTAGTACTGAAATCTTTATTGCACTCTCTGCAGTTATAGGTCACCTGTAATGTTTCTCTTGATAGCTCAGAGGTATGCAAGGATTTATTGTGAAACTCAGCCATATATGTGCTATTTCTATCTAGCAAGCTGCAACCCATGAGAGAAGTAGATGCATGCACTCCCTTTATCTGTTCTGTACCTGAATTATTGCTGTCTTCTGATTGGTTTTCTTCTTCCCATGTAACCGACTCCACCTTTATACCATTTAATATATAATTATCTGCCAAGCTGTTATTCAGGCTGTATTCCATGATAGGAGTGTGTGTATCTGTTCCCTGTATCTGTTCTGTAAGTGGATTAATGCTGCAATCTGATTGGTTACTCTCTTCGCATGAAGTTGGCTCGTCTTTAACAGCTACTGATATATAATTATCTGCCAAGCTGTCATTCAGGCTGTATCCAGTGATAAGAGTTGGTGCATCTGTTCCCTGTATCTGTTCTGTAAGTAGATTAATGCTGCAGTCTGGGTGGTCTTCCCCTTCACATAAGGCGGACTCTTCCTTAAGAGCATTCTCTGGTGGGGACTGTTCAGCCCAAGAAGTGTTTGTGAGATTTTTGTCTTCACAAAAAAAGGAATCTTCAGCCAAACTACAGCTTGTGTCATCTTTAGAAAAGAACCTTGATTGCAGATTAACTTTATCTCTGCATTCCCGTTCTACCAAAGAAAGAAGCATGGAAAATCATCCTGATGGAGTTATTCCCCCTGGCTTTACTGGTTTGATACATTTACACTTTGTCATTTTTAACAGAGAAATATTCATTTGTCAGTATATAATGTAACAGAATAAGAAAGTGTCCATTCAGACTTGCAGATTTATAGTGGCGTGTATATGTGGAGAGCATTTACATTAGTATTTGTAGCAAACAACATTAGAGATGCAGCATTTTTAACTAAACTGAGAATACACATATTCAGTGAAATAGCTGTATAGATGCTGTTATGTCAAAAACATCCACACAGCCCTTCTAGAAATCAGTGGGAACACTGCCTAGCTCTGAAATGCCCCTGAAACCAATGTCAGCATAAGAACTATTTTTCTGGATCAGTTGATTGATTGATTGTTTAAAATCATATATCTGTATTCACCCATATTAAAAAACACACAGCATGTTCCGCCTGACGCGTTTCCACACTAAATCAGAGGGTGAAAAAAACAGTATCTAGAGTGTCCATATATAAAGGTTCAAAACACAGCTATTGGATCATTCATTATTTTTTATGTTCTTTTGATTTTTTTGCTATCATTTTGTTTTTTTTGTATATTTAGTTTTTTTTCTGTTCTCTTGAATATAAAATTATGTATTATGAATGTATTACGAATGCCCATTATTAGGTACTTTTGACAATATTTGTTATTCCCCAACAGAAGGCGCTGTGTTATGTACATATATATCGTTACCACTGTTACGACTCGGGTGCCTGCAAACAGGATATGGAGATATACACAGGCGATCGTGGCACTCTCAGGATTTAGTATTTCATCTGCAGGATTCTTTCAGGAGTAGAGACACAATCAAAAATGTTTGTGTCTCTATTCATGACGAAGATCCATGTGAGGGATCGCAACGTTGATATAAATAAAATCCTGTTGATTAAATACTAAATCCTGAAAGTGCTCCGATCATCTTTGTATGTATATATGTATATATATGTATATATATATATATATATATATATATATATATATATATATTTTTTTTTTTTTTTTTTTATTTATTTATTTTTTTTAATTTATATATTCATATTGAATTGTTATGCACACAGCCAAGATAGTTGAATTTGATCTCTAGAGGGATACATCATGCTAGTATTGTTACTAGGAGGCCCTTTTACTGGTTATGTTAATTAAGTATAGATTATAATGACATGCCAACATTACTCACCCAGTGAAGGGGATTGGCGATTATTCTTCTTCTTTCCTATATAGTCCCACTCCTGTAAAGAAAAATAGATGGAAACATGATGAGTCCTTATGGCAACCTGTCACACACAATGTTCCAGTCATCCCCCAGCCAGAGAAAGGGATTATCATCCACTGTTACTAAACAATAAGGGGCCGCTGTACCCACCTCTCCAGTCAGCAGCTGGATGATGTTGGACATGAGTTCCAGGATCTTCTTGTCATTCTTGTTATTTTCCTTCTGTATGACGGAGCCAGGGGCATGCAGGGCCCCCCCATCATCTGACTTCTTCCTAGGGATGTAGTGCTAAATATTGAAAGGAAGAGAGAATGGTGTTTGAGCTGCAGAGAGACCCCCTTTGTACAGACAGACAGTCTCTTGTCAGTGTGCCAGTCACAGTGCCCCTCACCTCTCCAGTCAGCAGATAGATCATCTCCAGTGTCAGATTCACCATTCTCTCCTTCTTCCCCCGCTCCTCCTCCTCCTCATTTTTATCCTTCTTCTTCCCCTTCATCCCTGTGTCACTCGCTTCCTCCCACATTCCCATTGGCTCCTTGTGGGAGGGACTGAGCTGGAAGTGACCCTGGAATTAAGCACTTACACATTTCTATAAAGTGTTTATCCAATCAATACCCCTGAAGTAAATGAAAGGGTCACATCTATATATTGTCCTATAAAATGTCTGTACAATCTGGTCCCTGTAGGAAAGTTATTTCCAATAAGTTTACGAAGAGATTTGCTATTCTGGGTGCAGTTATAGAAGCAGAATATAAGTGTGACGTGAGATTAAGGACTAATCATACAAATGAGAGTTGTTCCAGTTTTCAGACTCCAGTTAAAGGCAGCAGCAGTAACAGACAAGTCCTGGAAGTCACACACAAGTCATTATAAGGCTCCAGTGTCTGAGCTGATGTTACAGACATTGTATAGGTGATCAATGAAGGCAGAGAAACCTCACAAGCAGCAGCAGACTGAGATCCTCTGTTCGGTTTAATGTACAATCAGTATTTGGCCCAAACCTCACATTATACATTTCTTTTGTGTAACAATAAACCCTCCCCAACAATAAAGCACAAAGATTGTGAGGCCATAACTGGCACCAGCAAAGCCCAGAAGCTAAACACCTACCCAGGAACAACCCGAGGCCCCTCAGTCCTTCCCGCGCACTGGTTACAGCACCGAGTAACGGCAAAATCCCCGGTAGCTGCTCTCAATACTTTGCCTGGCACCGCTGCTCTTAATCCCATTGGCTACCCAAATAGCTCCAAAGCGCAGGCGCACTACGATCTTTTGTCCAGGCTTGCTTTGCATTGGTCAGCATCCTTAGCCGAGATTGTTTCCATGGCAATCCGTGAGCCAATATGAGCGAGCCAAGGCATCATGTGGCGTTTCTGAGGGATTCCAGGCATCCTATTTGAGCTGGCAGATAGACTCCGACTGTCCAATAGGAACTGGTTCCGTGCGCACGCGTAAAAGAGTGATCGGTGGTCCGCACGGTTTGACGGAAACCTTTCAGGAGCGACACCTTCGCCTTTTGCTTCCTACACACACGTGGCCAATAGCTGTAGCGCTATCAGTTCCCTATCGTAACGTTAGTGTAAGTGTGACATATACAAGTACGGAGCTCTCTTCAGTTATCTGTACCGCCCTCTTGCTAGTGGGTTAGGGTGTGTGCACTAACTCTCTCATCAAGTCTAGTTGCATGCGCACTATTGGCTATTTGGCCAGAATTAAGTTTTTGTTCCTTCACGGCTACAGACCTTGTCACAGCTCTTGTCCTGGGGAACAGCAGCAGGTCAGTAAGGGACAGACTATCAGGTTTGGTTGGCAGGACACACTGTGTGGATAAAAGAGAAAAGTCACTCTCTCGCCTCTCCATTATCCCCTTCTGTGTCTGTCCCAATAGCTTTATGTTATTTGTTGTTGATTTTTTATATTTCCTTCTGTTTTGATTGGTGCTTCCAGCTCAGTCCCTCCCACAAGGAGCCAATGGGAATGTGGGAGGAAGCGAGTGACACAGGGATGAAGGGGAAGAAGAAGGATAAAAATGAGGAGGAGGAGGAGCGGGGGAAGAAGGAGAGAATGGTGAATCTGACACTGGAGATGATCTATCTGCTGACTGGAGAGGTGAGGGGCACTGTGACTGGCACACTGACAAGAGACTGTCTGTCTGTACAAAGGGGGTCTCTCTGCAGCTCAAACACCATTCTCTCTTCCTTTCAATATTTAGCACTACATCCCTAGGAAGAAGTCAGATGATGGGGGGGCCCTGCATGCCCCTGGCTCCGTCATACAGAAGGAAAATAACAAGAATGACAAGAAGATCCTGGAACTCATGTCCAACATCATCCAGCTGCTGACTGGAGAGGTGGGTACAGCGGCCCCTTATTGTTTAGTAACAGTGGATGATAATCCCTTTCTCTGGCTGGGGGATGACTGGAACATTGTGTGTGACAGGTTGCCATAAGGAATGATCATGTTTCCATCTATTTTTCCTTGCAGGAGTGGCAGTATAAAAAAAGAAACAAGGACATTAACATGGAAGGGATAAAGAACAATCCCCAGCAGCTCTGCCCACCGGGTGAGTACTTTTTTGTAGGGCATAACATTTTGAGAATCTGTAGTGTTCTCCCCAGGGGCTTTTAGGCAGGCTCTCTGCCCGGCATTTCCTCTAAGCTGCCAGCAGTTAAAATGAAATAACCAATTGCAGTAAATCTGTCTTTTTAATTAGCCTGGTCGTTGGTAGTGTCTGACGCTCAGTTCTTACGTTGCACCCCCCTCACCTGCTTGCCAAGATAAGTTAGTTTGTTTCAGCTCTCAGCTGAAACTTGCCAAGATGGTCCCCTTTCCCCTGCATCTTGTACTGACTGAGTAGCACTTCCCAAGGTTAGGTGTCCACCGTTGTCTCCTGTTCTCCTTCACCTGACAAACAGCCTTTGGCCAGCTGCAAACAACAGACGAGATGTCTCTCTCAGTCAGTCACTGACTCCTTCTAAAAACAAATGCTCTGTAAAGCTATAAATGTAATGATATTGCTACTTTTTATTCCTCATCTTGTATTCAGGCTTTCCTATTCATATTCCAGTCTCTTATTCAAATTACTGCATGGTTGCTAAGGTAATCTGGCCCCTAGCAACCAGATTGCTGATACTACAAACTGTAGAGCTTCTGCATTACTTTCTTATCTTGTATCTTTAACAGAAAATAATATGAGCAAAGTATTGGTTGAAGAAAATGTTTTTACTGCAAATGGAGATCTCAAAATTGCTTACATTTCCCCATTCAAATGTCCCCCACCAGCCAATGGGATCAAAGAGGAGGCGGCTTCATGTGATAGGAGGAACCAATCAGATTGCAGCATTAATCCACTTACAGAACAGATACAGGGAACAGATACACCTACTCCTATCATGGGATGCAGCCTGAATAACAGCTTGGCAGCTAATTATATATTAAATGGTATTAATGAGCAGTCAGCTTCATATGAAGAGGGAAACCAATCAGATTGCAGCATGAATCCACTTACAGAACAGATAAAGGGAACAGATACATCTTCTCCTATCATGGGATGCAGCCTGAATAACAACCCAACAACTAATTATGTATCACATGGCATTAAACAGGAACCAGTGTCGTATCAAGAAAAAAATGTGTCTGATTTCAGAATTATTACCGTTTCAGAAAAAACTGCTATCGTTGACCACAGCTTGGCAGCAAATTACATATCAAATGTTATTAAAAAGGCACCTGCTTCATTTGAACGGGGAAACCATCCAGATTATAATATTATTACAGTTACAGAACAGAAACACGGAACAGACACACCTTCTCCTAGCATGCGGTTCAGCCCAAATAACGACTCAGCAGTTAATTATATACCAAATGGTATAAAAGAAGCATCAGCTTTATGTGAAGGGAGAAACCACCCTGATTACAATGTTGTTATGGTTACAGAAAATATAGAAGGAACAGATACCCCTAATCCTATTATCAGAAACCACCCGAATAACAGATTTTCAGAAATGATGTGGGACGAAAATATGACAAACTTGAATAAAGACACAAGTATGTCTTATGAAAGAGAACATGTCCTAAAGGAGCACTATAACTGCACGGAATGTCTCAAAGGTTTTCCTAGAAATGAGGATCTTATTAAACATCTGGAAAGTCACACAGGAGAGCAGCCGTGTATTTGTTCAGAGTGTGGGATCTGCTTCGCCCATGCCTCAGATCTCCGTAAACATCAGAAGACTCACACGGGAGACAAACCCATTATATGTTTGGAATGTGGGAAATGTTTTACTCGTCGCTGGTATCTCAGCGTGCATCAAAAAATTCACACCGGGGAAAAGCCGCACTCTTGCTCTGAATGTGGGAAGTGTTTTTCACGTCGCTCACATCTGACACTTCATCAGTTAATTCACACAGGGGAAAAAACATTCAGTTGCTCCGACTGTGGTAAATGTTTTGCCCGTCGCTCGCGCCTCACCGTCCACCAGAGAATTCACACCGGGGAGAAGCCGTACTCTTGTTCTGTATGCGGGAAATCCTTCAGAGAACGCTCGGACCTCAGCGTGCATCTGAAAGTTCACACGGGGGAAAAGCCATACTTTTGTTCAGATTGCGGAAAATGCTTTACACGTCGAACCAATCTAGCAGAGCACCAGAGAATTCACACCGGAGAAAGAACCTTCTCTTGTTCTGTGTGTGGGAAATGGTTTACACGCCAGTCCCGCCTTATTTCACACGAAAAAATCCACAGATGAAAAGTTTCATATGTTCACTATAGTGTCTGACCCCCAACTTGCTTTTGTAGGAAACAATTATAAATATAAAAGCCTATATAGTTTTTAATATGAAAAAAAAAAACTGCTTTGTATTCTATTTTTAGTACAGGGTTTGAAAGAAAAATATAACTAAAATAAATCAATTTCATATGTGCAAAGGTTTTTGTTCTGATTTATTTTGTTCTTTCTTTACATTTGGGGAGGGAGTAACCAAGCTGCATCCTACTCAAATAGTAGAGCATTGCTGGAGAAATGCACAATGTTGGGCTACACAGCAGCAACTGATTCAGTAGTAGAAACAGTGTTGCACAACAGACTTATTATTGAGTTATTTCATAGGTGATAAGCTGGCTGCTTGTACTGCAATTTTTGGGGGAATTAGCTAATGGTAGGCAGGTAAGCAGAGGATCTAAAGCATAAAGACAGGGACACAAACTTCTTCAGAGAAACAAAGCTGTTTATTTTCCAGCTTTTAAATGACAGTTACTTAATCATACACAGGGGTGAGCATTGCAACATACAAACAGGGATACTGTCATGAGAAATGAATCAGTTAATAGTGCTGCTCCAGCAGAATTCTGCACTGAAATCCATTTCTCAAAAGAGCAAACAGATTTTTTTATATTCAATTTTGAAATCTGACATGGGGCTAGACATTTTGTCAATTTCCCAACTGCCCCAAGTCATGTGACTTGTGCTCTGATAAACTTCAATCACTCTTTACTGCTGTACTGCAAGTTGGAGTGATATCAACCCCTCCCTTTTCTCCCCCAGCAGCCAAACAACAGAACAATGGGAAGGTAACCAGATAACAGCTCCCTAACACAAGATAGCAGCTGCCTGGTAGATCTAAGAACAACACTCAATAGTAAAATCCCATGTCCCACTGAGACACATTCAGTTACATTGTGTAACGATCGCCGCCCGGAGCAGGCCCAGGAGCTCCGGGCGGCGCGTCCATCTTCGCCGGCGTCGCTCCCAAAATGGCGGCGCCCATGGCCGCCACGTGGGTAGCGGCGCCGGGCGATGACGTCAGCACGCCGACGTCGGCGCAAGAGCGTCAATGACGTCAGAATGGCGCCAAATTTGAAAATAAAAACTCCAACTAGAGGCCAGAATGGCGCCCAAGAATAGGATTACTTTCCTGAAGCATATCCTGGGTTCCCTGTGTGCCTTATTGCCTAATATTGTTCCTGCCTTGTATCCTGACCCTTTGCCTGGACTTTGGACTTTGATTGTATTCTGCCTGCCTGTGAACTCTTGCCTGATCCTGACTATTCTCCGTTTAACCCTTTGGATACCGCGACCTTGTTCCCTCAAGAGGGCTTCCTCCTTGATCCAGACAACCTCCCTGGAGGGAGCTCCCGGCTCCCTGACATTATTCTTGGGCCATGGATCCTTCTGAGGAAGCCACACCTCATGTCGGACGAGCGCTCCGCGGACTGGCATCCCGCATGGAGGACTACGAAAACCAGCAGGTTCGCATTGGGCAAGCACTCGATGTCCTGCTGGCTCAAGTGCCTTCTGCGTCCTCCACTGCTCCACCTACTGGGGATCCCCCCATGGCGGCAGCCCCCACGAACACAAGCTACCCGACAGGTGAGCCTCGCATTCCACCTCCCCCTCGTTTCAGTGGGGACCCACAAGCCTGCAGGGGATTTGCCACGCAATGCCAAATTCAATTTGAGTTCCAACCCACACAGTTTCCAAGCGAGCGTTCCAAGGTGGGGTATGTGATGTCTCGATTGGAAGGCAAGCCACTGGAGTGGGCAACGTCTCTTTGGGAGAAGAATTCCCCGCTGACTTTTGATGTTAAAGACTTTCTCCAAGCTTTTCGTATAGTCTTTGATGCTCCAGGTCGGGTTACGAACGCCCCTGCCCGTCTCTTGCAGCTCCGGCAAGGAAGCCGCAGTGTCAATGAGTATGCTATAGACTTCCGAACACTGATGGCGGAGACTTCCTGGTGTGATGACGCTTACAAGGCTGTATACTACCAAGGCCTATCCATCCGCATCAAAGATGATCTCGTCTCCAGAGAGACTCCTGACACCCTGGAAGGGTTGATCGCTCTATCCATTAAGGTGGACACTCGTCTCAGAGAGCACCAGGTGGAGAGAGAGCGCAGTAGACGATTTTCTCCCATGTTGGCCCCTCGCTTTCAAAGGCCGATTCTGCAAACACCCGCTGTTCCTGTGACCCATGTGTCGACGTCTCCCTTGGAGGAACCCATGCAAGTAGGAAAGACTCGCCTCTCCGAGCAGGAAAGACTCCGAAGACGTATGGCAGGTCTCTGTTTATACTGTGGTGGGCATTCCCATTTTGCCAACGCCTGTCCTGCCAAAGCCAAGAGTTTTGTACCCCGAGGTATGTCTCAGGTTTCTTATGTAGGGGGCATCACTCGAGGTTCTCTGGAGAAGTATCAAAAAAATTCACGCAGGCTTCTCCTTCCTTTGCAGATTCACCTGGCAAGTAAGTCTATCTTCGAAAGGGCCTTCCTCGACTCCGGAGCGGATGGCAATTTCATGGATGCCTTTTTTGCCGAACGCATGAAGATTCCTCTGCTTCCATTGTCTTCTCCCCTGCGAATTACTGCCATAGATGACAAACCTCTGGAGTTTGAATTCGTCACAAAGTTCACGGCGGAACTATCTGTACAAGTTGGGGCGCTGCATCAAGAAAAACTTTCATTCTTCATCATCCCCTGTCCTTCTACTCCAGTGATATTGGGTCTTCCATGGTTACGTCTGCATAACCCCACCATAGACTGGTCCACTGGGCAGATCTCTCGTTGGAGTTTATTTTGCCTGCAACATTGCCTTCCGCCAAAACCCCTCGAGAAGGTGAATGTCTCCTCTGCGGAATTAAAGACTTTGCCCTCCACTTACAAGGGATTTTCCGATGTGTTTTGTAAAAAGTCTGCAGAGTTCCTTCCCCCACATCGCTCCTACGACTGTCCGGTTGAACTCCTGCCTGGAGCTATGCCCCCCAGAGGGCGCACCTACCCTCTCTCTCCTGCAGAGACTACCGCTATGAAGGAGTACATCCAAGAAAATCTCCAGCGGGGGTTTATCCGCCCTTCTACCTCTCCTGCAGGGGCTGGGTTCTTCTTCGTGGAGAAGAAGGACGGAGGCCTTCGGCCTTGTATAGACTATCGGGGTCTGAATAAGATCACCGTGAAAAACAGATACCCTCTGCCCCTGATTGCCGAGCTCTTTGACCAGCTGAAAGGGGCCAAGATTTTCTCCAAGTTGGATCTCCGGGGGGCCTACAACCTCATTCGCATCCGGGAGGGTGACGAATGGAAGACGGCATTCAACACTCGGGATGGGCACTATGAATATCTCGTTATGCCCTTCGGCCTATGCAATGCCCCTGCCGTCTTCCAGGAGTTTGTGAATGATGTGTTCCGAGATCTCCTAGGAAGGTTCGTAGTCGTATACTTGGACGACATCCTGATCTTTTCCAAGGATCTTGAAAGTCATCGCTCCCAGGTGAAGGAGGTACTCTCTCGTCTGAGGAAGAACTCTCTCTTCGCCAAGTTGGAGAAGTGTGTTTTCGAGGTATCCAAGATCCCCTTCCTAGGATACATTATCTCTCCAGAGGGATTTGAGATGGACCCCGTGAAAGTGTCGGCCATCCAGGAGTGGCCTCTCCCACTGAGTACCAAAGCAATCCAGAGATTCATCGGATTTGCTAATTATTATCGACAGTTCATCCGGGGGTTCTCTTCCCGCATTGCACCTATCCTGGCCCTCATCCGAAAAGGGGGTAAACCCAGCCTGTGGCCTCCATCTGCTATAGAAGCTTTTCAGTCCTTGAAAGAGGCCTTCACGTCCGCTCCTGTTCTTCGACATCCCAATCCTGCACTACCCTTCTGCATCGAAGTTGATGCTTCTGAAGTCGGAGCCGGAGCTATCCTGTCTCAGAGACATTCCTCTGATGGAAAATTGCACCCCTGTGCGTTTTTCTCCAAGAAGTTCTCATCCGCAGAGCAGAACTATGACGTCGGGAATCGAGAACTCTTGGCAGTCAAGCTTGCCCTTGAAGAATGGCGTCACCTCCTGGAGGGTTCTGAAATTCCTGTCCAGATTTTCACTGATCACAAGAATCTGGAGTTCATACAGTCCCTCAAGAGGCTAAATCCCAGACAAGCCAGGTGGGCCCTTTTCTTTTCCCGATTTAACTTTGTTTTGACTTATCGCCCAGGTTCCAAAAATCTGAAGGCCGACGCCTTGTCTCGTAGCTTCACTCCGGTGGACCGTGACCCTGAGAGACAGGAACCAATCATTCCACCAGTCAAGATCATTGCCTCTCTGTATCCCCAATTTGCCGACCAGATTCTGGCTGGGCAGTCCTCGGCTCCTCAAGATACTCCGATTGGCATGGCCTTCGTCCCTCCAGAACTTCGCCTGGCCATCCTGCAACAAACCCACTGCTCCAGGCAAGCTGGACATCCTGGTTCGGCTAAGACCCTTGAACTCTTGAGGCGCCTAGTCTGGTGGCCTGATATCCGCAAGGATGTAAAGGACTTTGTGGCTGCTTGTAATGTCTGCGCCACTTCTAAGCCTAGCCATTCCCGCCCCAGTGGGTTGTTACAGCCTTTGCCGGTACCCTCTCGTCCATGGACGCACCTCTCTATGGACTTTATTGTCGAACTTCCTCCCTCCGGTGGGAATACTGTGATCTGGGTTGTTATTGATCGCTTCTCCAAAATGGCCCATTTCATCCCTCTGAAGAAGTTGCCCTCTGCGGTGGAGTTGTCCCAGCTTTTTATCCAGTACATCTTCCGCCTGCATGGTTTCCCGGTGGAGATCGTCTCCGATAGAGGCACCCAGTTTACTGCCAAGTTCTGGCGTTCCTTATGCAAAGACCTGGGAATTGTTCTTCAGTTTTCATCTGCATACCACCCGCAAACGAATGGGGCAGCTGAACGTGTCAACCAAGCCCTGGAGCAGTTCCTGAGGAACCACGTATCCCTCTGCCAGGATGACTGGTCTGATCTCCTCCCATGGGCGGAATTCGCTCATAATAATGCTTGTCATTCCTCTACAGGAAGGTCTCCGTTCATGTCGGTGTATGGTCAGCATCCTCAAGCTTTTCCCCAAGACTTTGTGCTATCTGACGTCCCGGCTGCTGACGACTCCGCAGCCCATATGTCTGCTATTTGGGCTGCGACCAAGTTGAACCTAGAGAAGAGTGCTCTTGTTCATAAGACTTTCGCGGATCGTCGTCGAAGATCCTCTCCTCTCTACAAGGTGGGTGATAATGTCTGGCTCTCTTCCAGGAATATCCGGTTGAAGATACCATCTCCCAAGTTGGGTCCAAAATTCGTGGGACCATTTCCCATCTTGGAGATAATCAACCCTGTGGCTGTCAGACTCCAGCTTCCACCAGAGATGAGAATCCCCAACGTGTTCCACGTGTCTCTGGTGAAACCCGCCATCACCAACCGGTTCTCTGGCGGTCAGTCTCCTCCTCCTGCCATCTCAGTGGAGGGTCAACTCGAGTACGAGGTGGAGAAAATCCTAGACTCCAGAATCTCCAGAGGGTCCCTTCAGTACCTCATTCAGTGGAAGGGCTTTGGCCCTGAAGAATGCTCCTGGGAAGGACACCGTGATGTTCACGCTCCTCGTCTGGTGAGGGAGTTCCATTCCAAGTTTCCCCAGAAGCCAAGTCCTGGTGGTCCAGAGGCCCCCCGTGAGGCCGCCACGTGGGTAGCGGCGCCGGGCGATGACGTCAGCACGCCGACGTCGGCGCAAGAGCGTCAATGACGTCAGAATGGCGCCAAATTTGAAAATAAAAACTCCAACTAGACGCCAGAATGGCGCCCAAGAATAGGATTACTTTCCTGAAGCATATCCTGGGTTCCCTGTGTGCCTTATTGCCTAATATTGTTCCTGCCTTGTATCCTGACCCTTTGCCTGGACTTTGGACTTTGATTGTATTCTGCCTGCCTGTGAACTCTTGCCTGATCCTGACTATTCTCCGTTTAACCCTTTGGATACCGCGACCTTGTTCCCTCAAGAGGGCTTCCTCCTTGATCCAGACAACCTCCCTGGAGGGAGCACCCGGCTCCCTGACACATTGAGAAGGAGAAATAACAGCTTGCCAGAAAGCATTTCTCTCCTAAAGTGCAGTCACAAGTCACATGACCTGGGGCAGCTGGGAAATTGACAATATGTCTAGCCCCATGTCAGATTTCAAAATTGAATATAAAAAAAACTGTTTGCTCTTTGAGAAATGGATTTCAGTGCATTATTTCAGTGCACTATTAACTGATGTGTTTTGAAAAAAACATGTTTTCCGATGACAGAATCCCTTTAAACTAAAACCCTGCAATTGAAGAAGTCCCTAACCTTGAATGGGTCTCTTGTGGACTACCAGAAAAACACAGGTTGGTGCTCTCCCCTCTACTCACAGGACTTCTAATAGTTCAATCTTCTGGCTTTACTCACAGTCTTACCCAGACTCTCAATCCAGAACCTCGACCAGCTCATGGTCCAGGTCAACTTCTGCTTTGTGCAGACACAGGCAGCACCCCAGATCCTCTGGGAGTTACCAACAAAGCCAGGTCTCCTACCTGCTGTGCTCTGCTGAAAAACACTCCCTAACAGTACAATTACCCTTAAAGCCTAACTAAAGAAGTAGCTAGAAATGTTGTACATTATGTTTTGTGCTTCTGTACCAGCTCAAGGCAACCACAGCCCTTTATCAGCAAAGAACTGTGTCTCCAAAGATGCCCCAGTAGCTCCCCATTTTCTTTTCTGCTGATTCACTGCAAATGTTCTGTGCTGCTACTTACTGAGCTTAGGGACCCACTCACAATATACAGTACACGTAGGGGCACGTTTACTAAGGGTCGAATTCCGAAGTGCTGAAACTTCGAAAATTAGACCATCAAATTAAAAAAAATTCGATAGTCAAAGTTTTTTTTTGGATTAAATTTAGCAGTTTTCGATCGAATTAAAATCGTTCAATCCATCGTAGAAATCGTCCAAATCGAATGATTTTCAAAAAAAAAACCTTTGACTTCTAAAAACTTAGCCAAATGTTGGCTATATAGGTTCTAGGAGGTCCCCATAGGCTAACATAGCAATTTGGCAGGTTTGAGGTGGCGAAGTGTCGAAGTTTTTTAAAGAGACAGTACTTTGATTTTCGAATGGTCGAATATTCAAAGTTTTTCCAATTCGAGTCAAAGTCGAATTTGACCTATTCGATGGTCGAAGTACCCAAAAATTACATAAAAATTCGAAGTTTTTGAATTTGAAAATTCACTTAGACCCTTAGTAAATGTGCCTCATAGAATAGAAATGTCACAATATAAGGCTGATTAGTAATTAATACACATAATTACTACATGGCAGCACAGAAACCAGTGCAATTAGCATCAGAATTGAATAATCAGCAAACCTGTAGCATCAGCTTATATTACAGCCAGGGAAGCTCATTTTCTGCTGGATAATTAGTGACGAGCCCTAAGCTTAGCTTCTCAACAGCCAATCAGAGCCCACTGAGCATGTGAGTGTCACAGACACTTTCCAAGATGGTGACCCCCTGTGACAAGTTTGAAGTCCTGGATCATTGCTGCTATTGACAAGCTCAAACTTTAGCCTCGTGCAATAAATTCACTATATAACATATGCCATTTTTAGCCATATTAATTTTTAGGGTTTTAGTTCTCCTTTATATACCCTTTCTACTGGACAGCCTTCCTGTGTGCCAAAAAAACCGTACTGAATTTGGGGAATGGAGTGTCTGGCTCCTACCTACCACGCTCTGTTTATTAACTCCATTCCTGGAGAATATCTCAATCACTGTGGAGAAGGCTAAACACATCTTTTTACCAATTTCTGTGGTCACTCTATCACACATGTAATGCTGTAAAAGGTCACTAGCTGGCTTTCATATGTCATTAAAAAATGTAATGTTTGTTTACATTACATTAAAAATGTAATGTTTAAAGAGCTGAAAGAAGCCAATGAGCCCATTTTTAAACTCTGCTGTAGATTCTTATGCCCTGACTTCTTCTTTAGCTGCAAGTGGTAATTATTATTACTAACATACATTTGTTAGTAATAATAAAACAAAAGCTTTATTTGCAAAAATGGGTCAGGCCATGAATAAACTATATACATGTCTAGATTGTCAGCTCTTTTGGCAGGGCCCTCTTAACCTTATGTATTGGTCACTATGTATGTAATTCAGTATTTTTTTTGTATAAACCCAGTTATTGTACAGCGCTGCAGATTATGTTGCTGCTCCAAAAATACATGTTAATAATAGTAATATGCATTATTTTCACTTGTATGCCACTGGTGTCGGGCCAGCCTGCACATCACTAGTTTCCTAGTGTTTGCTCCCTCAGCTGAAGGTCTGGGGCGTGTGCACCTGGGCCCACAAATTGTGATGTATACCACTGTCTACAATGGGCCGGGTGTGATTCACAATATACAACACACACTCGTTTTCTTTTGTCAGGTCCAATTTAATCACAGTTCCTTTGCAACTACAGCCACTACAACAGGAAGGGGAATGGCCCAGTGCTACTAACAAAGGGTTTGGAGAACCTTTTGATAAATCAGTGAAAATGATCTAGGTGGGACTAACCCAGAGCCGCCATCAGAAATAGCAGGGCCTCGCCTGCCCCCATACCCTGCTTACCTACTGGGGGCCAGTAGTGATGTGTGGGTGGACTTTTCCCTCAACTAGCCCTTCACTCGCACTCTCCCAACCCACTCTGTCCCCTCTATTTATAGACCTGCGCCCACCCAGTGGTGATGCAATGAAAGGGGCAGGGAGAGCGGGAGGGAACGCTCAACCCAAACAGTTTTTGTGGTAGCCGGCCAAACCCACGGGTTTTGGCCTGGCTCACACATCACTAGTCACATGGCCTGTTTTGAGCGGGACAGTGCTGCTTTTGACAACTCAACCTGCAGTCCCGCATTTGTACTGAAATGTCCCGATTTTTTCTTTGATCTCCTGCACTGAACAGCCAGAAAAAGATACAACGTTTCTAATTTAATTGGCTTTTGACAGAGAGGTCAGAATAGATACTTAGATACTTTAGTAACAGTTTTCTCTTGGGAGAACTAAGACTCACAGCTTAAAGCAAACCTCCCAACTGTCCCGTTTTGAGTGGGAAAGTCCCGCTATTGACAGGTCAACCCGCTGTCCTGGGTTTCTCTTTGATCTGCTGCCCTGAACAGCCAGAAACAAATACAAAGGATCTAACTTAATTGGGTCTTGGCAGAGAGCCCAGAATAGATACTTGATATTCTTTTGTGAGCTAAGTAGCCAGACTCACAGCATAAAAGACAATTCATTAGCAAAACTGTAATAAAACAAAAAAAAAACACACAAATGTGTTCAGACTTTCATAACCTGCCAACATGGTAATTTGGGGGTGTGGCCACACAATGGGCGTGGTCAGAAATATTGAGCCGCTATCCACACTGCAAATCTCTTTGTCCCTCAGTCCGTTTCTGAAATGTTGGGAGGCGTGTCCTACACATTCAAAAAACCATTGGTGCCAGGCAGTGGTGTAACTATCAGGGGTGCAAACGGTGCGACCGCACCGGGGCCCCTGGCCCCTGCACCCCTGAAGGGGCCCGTGTCCTGGGAAGAAAATAAACAGCCAAAATAAGTTGTTTTTTTTTTTTAAATCGACTGAACTGCCTTGCAGCTAAGGGGTGCGGGTTGGAGCTAGTACGTGCGCTGCGTATCATCAACTACCCGACATCCAATGGTAGGCAGGGAAATAGGCGCCGCTAGTTTAAGTTGATGCGTCCAGGTCAGGACTCGGCTGACAGGCAGGATTGTGGATGGTCAGATTCCTGTACTCCACAGCAGTCAGCAGCAGCAGCCAGGACCAGCTAGTTTGTAATCGTTTCCCCCACCAATGTTAACTGACACGCACAAAGTTCTTTTTTGAGCGCACACAGCAGTTTGCTGGTCTGGCTCCGATCTCTCCTGCTTCTGCTCTTCCGGTGTCCAGGCTGCAGGGGGGAGAGCAAGAACAGCAGAAGAGCCGAGTGCCGCATCAATCAAATGACAGACTTTCTGCCACTGACTGATCTGAATTTCCAGCCCTCACAGACTCCTTTTCATGAAGGAGGGAAAAAATTATTTTTGAAGATGGGCTCTGGACTTGCTAAAGACAAGTCGGTGGCTTGGTGGCTGGCTAGTGGCTACTTTTCAGATCCCCCCCATCCCCCACTGTCTCAGGCCTCAGCAAAGCTAATTTACTGCCTGGTAAGGACTTTGTTTTTTTTGTTTTTTTTACTAGCTTGAACTATTTATTTAGATAGCATTGTCACTACCCTTATCAAGACTGTTGTAGGGATCTGACTAGTTGCACTGTTCCCTATAGTCACAACATTAACTCTTTCCTTGCTGTCATTAGTCAATTCAACAGAAACTGCCCCCTAGTTTGCTCATAGTCTGTACGGAGAGATCCCATAAAACTATGGCAGCATAGGTATTCCCTGTACTAAGCACAATTCAACAGGAACAGTCTCCTAAGTTTGCTCATAGTCTGTACAGAGAGATCCCATAAAACTATGGCAGCATAGGTATTCCCTGTACTAAGCACAATTCAGCAGGAACAGTCCCTAAGTTTGCTCATAGTCTGTACAGAGAGATACCATAAAACTATGGCAGCATAGGTATTCCCCTGTACTAAGCACAATTCAGCAGGAACAGTCCCTAAGTTTGCTCATAGTCTGTACAGAGAGATACCATAAAACTATGGCAGCATAGGTATTCCCTGTACTAAGCACAATTCAGCAGGAACAGTCCCTAAGTTTGCTCATAGTCTGTAAAGAGAGATCCCATAAGTGAATGCCAGCATTGGCATTCCCCTGTGCTACTGTATTTACCATACAGAATCCACTCTATGTTTACATATACTATGAATTTGTACATGTTCTGTCTGTCCAGTTGAAGTCCATAAACATTAAAAATAGAGTAATTAGTGAAATATATTTATTTTTATATGCATTCCATGGTGCTGTGCACACATTTCTACAATGTTCAACAAAGTTGCACAGGGAACATGGTCTACAGCCCTGATTTCCTGGATGGTGATTCCTGTACTGTGCACCGCAGATTCCCCCCCCCCCCATACTATCAGTGTAGAAAGAATGTGAGACCTCAATCACATTTATTGCACTGCCTTGTGGTGTTTAACCCTTTCCTTGCCATTAATGTGTAACAGTGCAATTGTGCCATCCTGCTATGCGTTTGTATGTCTGTATACATAGTTGTGGCCCTGTGCCCTAGTCTGCTTTGCTCCTATTGTTTTTGGTATTATACATGAAATTAATATGTGTAATAATATTTGCTCTGTATACAAGAACACCATATACAGTGAAGCCTCAATTTTACATACCCTTATTCCCCCACCCCCAGCTTATTTCGTATTGTAAGTACTGGGCGAGTTGTAAAAACGTTTAGTTCTATTTTATCATAAAAGTAACTGAGAAGTACTATCTGGCCCACCACTAAAGATGTTCACAAAATGTCTCTTGTTTCCATGATTTGTTATCACTGTGGTCTGCGCCAGATTATTTTCACATACTATTACAGAGTTATAAAAATTAAATTTTAGTTGTGTTATACTTTGCCATAAAAAGGTATACCAGTTTCAGTAATTAAAAATAACTTGTTAAATTCAGTTGTATGACATTAGATCAGTAATTGATGTTACCTGCCCACAACATGGGTGTGGGGGGGCCCAGTTACAAATTTTTGTACCGGGGCCCTTAGGTGTATGGTTACGCCACTGGTGCCAGGTGTCCTTCCCTTCTGCCCAATAATTCATTCACTCTATAGCTACAGCTTCCCAAAGCGCGAATTTCCCCTCAGCCAATAAGTAACAGCGCTACACGTTGCTAGAGTTGGCTGCCACGCCTCCCCAGGCCGTACCGACGCAGTCTCCATCCCGCATCTCCCCTCTTAACCAATGAAATGTTATATCCCGCCCCTTCCGTCTTATCCAATGAGCGTGTATGTACCCCTGCACTCTTAGCCAATGAGTGAGCGTGTCCCGCCTCTCCTTTTACAATCATAGGAAGCAGAACTATTCCGCGCCTTACTAACAGAGCTGGGAATCAGGAGCAGGTGAACAAGGAAGAGACGCTGCGCTGACGCTATCAGGTTTGGTTGGCACTGCGTGTGTAGTTCGTGTGACGGTACAAATCTGTTCCTGATCTCGTTTGTGTTTGAGGAGTCGGGGGATAGCGGCTGCTCAGTACAGTCTGATGACTCTTAATTCCCAGAACCGGCTCACTGATGCTCCTCCTCTTCCTCCTTGCAACAAGCAGCAGCACCCGGAAGTCACTGTGACTAGAAACAATTGCTTGGTGGTGACAGTTGTTATGGACAGGACATGCCCTTGTGCCCCACTGACTGGCCAGTGATTGTGCTGCTGGGAGTTGTAGTCTGTTGGAATACTGAGGCACAGCCTTATATCAGGGCACCTGCAGCTTCACCAGGCCTCCCTTAAAGGAGACGCTTTGTGTAAAAAATAAGAATGTACCAGTGCATTACACTCATTTAGATATAGAAGAATTGTGCTTAAAAAAGTAGTGTTTCAGGCTGATTTATTGAATATTTCTGCAAAAACCCTAATAATCCCTCCCTTCTCTTCCACTTGCTGCTCCCTGAATTCCCAGGCTGTGCACTCAGCTCACTGCACTGTAGGACAGGAACCAATCAGCAGCTAGCAGGACCTGATAGGGAACTGAAGCCTGTCTGTGCTTGTGTGACTGCAGGGCTGTGATTGGCTGTCCCCCTCCTACTGTGCTTCTGGCAGGGACCGTTAGGACACGCCCACCCCTCATTTGAAACACAGACAGGGACCAGAGAACATAGGGAGCTCCAATAAAGGGACTATTTTTAAAGATAATATTCATTTTTAGCACCATGTAAAAGCAACACCATATGTTACTTATAATTGCCTAGGGTTTTTTTAATTTATCATATAGGTCTCCTTTAACATACACAACCCACTGGGTCTGAGATGACTGTTCACCCTATTATGACAGCACCAAAACTGATTTAGCCACCCTTGAATCCAAGGCTTCACACTTCAGGCAAAACCATATTCCTGTCAAATATGCATCTTAGTGTGTCCTGGATACAGATAAGACATTTATTTGCTGAAATCATCTCCGAGATCCCTGAAGTTGCCAATGCTAGTGAGGGTCTTACATCAAAAGAGACTTCCACATTCCATTATATCCACACTGCCTTGTCTTCCACAATTGTTCTCTACTCATCTCTTTGTTTTGCCTGTTGCCAATAAACCTCTTCCTGCAGGTTAGCCTATTCCAGCATATGACTGGGGGGTTCAGGGCCCACTGGGGCTGCCGCATAAGGAACTTGCGCACACACTGGGGCCCAGCATTTTTCTTTTTAGAGAAACAAATTACTTTATCCCTTATAATAATATAAATTCATCTACTTTTTTAATGAGTGGATCACTGTTCCAACTTATTTATTACAACAATCTCTAACTGCTTAATTCCAGGGCCACTTCCAGGTCAGTCCCTCCCACAAGGAGCCAATGGGAATGTGGGAGGAAGCGAGTGACACAGGGATGAAGGGGAAGAAGAAGGATAACAATGAGGAGGAGGAGGAGCGGGGGAAGAAGGAGAGAATGGTGAATCTGACACTGGAGATGATCTATCTGCTGACTGGAGAGGTGAGGGGCACTGTGACTGGCACACTGACAAGAGACTGTCTGTCTGTACAAAGGGGGTCTCTCTGCAGCTCAAACACCATTCTCTCTTCCTTTCAATATTTAGCACTACATCCCTAGGAAGAAGTCAGATGATGGGGGGGCCCTGCATGCCCCTGGCTCCGTCATACAGAAGGAAAATAACAAGAATGACAAGAAGATCCTGGAACTCATGTCCAACATCATCCAGCTGCTGACTGGAGAGGTGGGTACAGCGGCCCCTTATTGTTTAGTAACAGTGGATGATAATCCCTTTCTCTGGCTGGGGGATGACTGGAACATTGTGTGTGACAGGTTGCCATAAGGACTCATCATGTTTCCATCTATTTTTCCTTGGACGAGTGGGACTATATAAAAGGAAACAAGGACCTTTATGAGGAAGGGATGAAGGAGGAGGGGCCCCAGCAGCTCCGCCCACTGGGTGAGTAATGGGTGCAGGATTGCTTTATTCTCACACATTGTAACCGTCTCTCCTATTCACACTTGTGGCACTTCCCCAGCAACTTCAGTTCCCAACCTGGATTGTAAAGACAATGTCACCAAAATATTATGCTTTTCTTATGTGTGTATTTCTTAGCATTCCCATTAGACACATATTTAAAGGGCACCTGTTGGGTAAAAATGTTATCCCCAACCAAAGGTGCGGGCTAATAGAGCAATCCAATGGGTAATTACTGTAAACTTTTCAGCCACCCTCTTTTTTATTGTGTCTTTGCCAGACTGTGAATATGAAGATAAGAGAGATATTACAGCTGATCTGGGAGGAACAATATGTTATAATAATGAACCAACAAAGAATGGGGCTGAAGGAGCAGATTTATGTGCCATTGGAAATCTCACAAAATCTGAAATTTCTCCAGTGGAACAGCCCCCACCAGCCAATGGGATTAAAGAGGAAGTGGCTTCATGGGAAGGAGGAAACCAATCAGATTGCAGAATTAATCCACTTACAGAACAGATACAGGGAACAGATACAATTACTCCTATCATGGAAGGCAGCCTGAATAAAAACTCTAATGACGTGCCCAGTGTCTCTATATTTCAAAGAATGTATAAATTCACTGAGTGTCCTATAAGTGTTAGTAAAAAAACAGGCCTTGTTAATCAAGAGAGAATCTTGTTCTCTGATGATTCTCTTATTTCCCATCTTAAAAAACGAATCTCATTTTCTTGTTCCGAATGTGGGAAATGTTTTAACCATCGCTCGTCCCTTAAGGCACATCGGAATATTCACTCCGGGGAGAGGCCATATTGTTGCTCTGAATGTGGCAAATGTTTTGCACAACGCCCCAGCCTTAAGAGACATCAGAAGACGCACTTAGACGGAAATCCCTTCTCCTGTTATGAATGTGGGAAACGCTTTGCAAAGCGCAAGTACCTCGCAGCACATCTAAAGATCCACTCAGGGGTGAAACCTTTCTCTTGTTCTGAATGCGGGAAATGCTTTGTGCGGAGCACTCATCTCTCCCTACATCAGCGCGTTCACACCGGGGAGAAACCGTACTCTTGTTGTGAATGCGGGAAATGCTTCATAGATTCCTCGACACTTAATCGCCACCGAAAAACCCACACGGGGAAAGAAACCTCACTCTTGTTGTGAATGCGGGGAATGCTTTATGGATTCTGTTGTTCTGAATGTGGGAGAAGTTTATGCGGGGCAATCCACACTTGCTGCTCATTAGCAGGTCACTCAACCATTGACTTCATTTAAAATATTTATTTTTACTGAATGTGGGAAAATGTTTTGCATGTTCTTTTACCTTAAAGGAGAAATCAACCTGTGGGGAAAAAACCCCTACCCCCCACCCCTGGTATACCTCCCTCCCTTTTCCCACAGGCTAACTACCCCCCCCCCCCGGAGAAATGCCCCATATTTTATACTTACCCCACGGTGCAGATTCTTCCAGCGAAGTTCCACGCGTCCTTGGCAAGCTGACTGGAAGATCAGCAATTTCCATGTAATTTAGCACAAACCAGCAAACTGCTCCACCTGCGCCTCTGTAGAAATACCGATCCTCCAGTCATCTTACAGAGGGGTGGGGGGCAGGGTGTTTTTTCCCCCACAGGTTGATTCCTCCTTTAAAGGGTACCTGTGACCCAAACATAAATAATTGTATAATAAAAGTCTTTTTTTTTTTTTTTCATGTTTTGTGCTTCTGTACCAGCCCAAGGCAACCACAACCATTTAGCAGTAAAGTTATGTGTCTCCAAAGCTGCCCCAGTAGCTCCCCATCTTCTAGTGATGTGTGGGTTGGGTAAACCCCGAACCCACCCACCTTCCCTGCGCCCACCTTCCCCCTTGTTTTATAGACCTGCCCCACCGATGACGTCACAAAAGGGGCGGGGAAGCAGACATCTATATAAGCGGAAGTCGGCAGTGTCTGGTCGAAAATGGTGGTGCGAGGTAGGCCCGAACCTGCCCGACTCGCAGGTATTGGGGCAGCCCACACATCACTACTATCTTCTTTTCTGAGCTTAGGGACCCACTCACAATATTCAGTACACATATAATAGAAATGTCACAATATAGGCTGATTAGTAATTAATATAGATAATTACTACATGGCAGCACAGAAACCAGTGTAATTAGCATCAGAATTTAATAATCAGCAAACCTGTAGCATCAGCTTATATTACAGCCAGGGAAGCTCATTTTCTGCTGGATAATTAGTGACGAGCCCTAAGCTTAGCTTCTCAACAGCCAATCAGAGCCCACTGAGCATGTGAGTGTCACAGACACTTTCCAAGATGGTGACCCCCTGTGACAAGTTTGAAGTCCTGGATCATTGCTGCTATTGACAAGCTCAAACTTTAGCCTCGTGCAATAAGTTCAACAATATAAAATATGACATTTTTAGCCATATTCATTTTTAGTTCTCCTTCAATTCTACCTGCCCATACTGCCACCATGACTGTTGGATCCCAAGAAATCAACTGTTAGAAAATCACCACAGACACAGATGGACTGTCTTTGGGGTCGGCGGTTTCTGCCTCCAGACCTCATAAAGCGACCCCCTCTTCTCCGGAGGGAGATGGCGTGCTGTAACAAAGAAAGGGGCTACCACCTCTACTTTGCCTGCCACTGTTCAGAAGGGCAAGGATTTGTCCGCAGTGGATTCCTCCATGGCATGTGTGGAGCCTGGATACATAAATGTTCAAACCCCTGATCTATGCCAAGCTGAGGACAAAACTTCAATCTACCTCTTATTCCAGACCCTTGCTGTCCCCAGAGGAACAGGATTTCTGGGTAGCCTCAGGGAAGGCCGACCCTAAGAAGCTGCACACGGTCTCTCAGGTGCAACGCCATCATCAATGCCCGAGTGCGTGACCAGTGGGGTTACTGCATGCTCTATAGCCCTGAGTGGGACGAAGTAGAGAATAATCTGGAGGATTGGCTATATGGTGAGCTGCTGAGGAAGACCGATGTGGGATCCAACTATTGAAAAAAATGCACTACTATGGGTAAATGACTTTCTATGCAAAGAATGTTTTCTTTACAGCTAAGAGTATTCCTGAGTTATCTTGAGCAGAGCAGGATATTCTTATGTTCCTTTTCTCCAAATCATGTGCCTGGGATGTTTCCAAGTTCCACAAGTATGTGCCTGGGCTAATTCCTGATGAAGGGCAGGATGATTCCAAGTGTTCTATAAGTAAACTGCCTGATTGATCTGATACAGACACTTATGATAATTGTAATACAGTTCTGAGTAATGCAACAGTTATTGCACTGAAACTTATCCTTTACAGTATTGTATATTTCTTTACTGTCTTTCTCCACAGTAACAATTGTCAACCAGGTATTCCTCAGGAGAGGATACCATGCAGAGGATCTCCTGGTACTGTCTATTGCACTATTTTCAAATGTTATTTTGATATTGTGTATATATTTTGCACCATTGTCAGGACAAAATGGTGTTTTCCCCCGGGTGTATGTAGGGACCTATAGGATTGATATGCCCTTATGGCTTTAATTCCCTACCCTTTCTCCTTTTCCCTAGTTGCTGGGCAAAAGCCAGTGTTTCTAATTTTAATCTACATATCTTAGTTATTGACCACTTCCTGCCACACTTTAATATAGTGAATGGAAAGGGGTGGATCTTCCTCTTTGGCTGCTGGTGTCCTGATCAGCTGGATGTTCCCACTGAGCCTGGGTACAACAAGGCCCTGTAAAGCCATTGCCCTAAATGGACCAGCACCTCTAGTGTCTGAGTCGGGGAGTGTGAACAAGGTTAGCCAAAGACAGGGTTCTATCTGTTATAGACTCTCTAGGAGAGTGAGAGAGGGCAGATAGTAAGAGCAGCTTTGTGCTCCATCAAGTAGCTTCCCAAGGCTCCTAGATTGCCTTTAGTGAAGGGATAACAGTGGATAGGGATCAGGCTTAGACTTCTTCTCCCTGACCCCTCCACTGGGTGGGATTCAAACCACTTCAAGGTACAGCTGCCTGACTATCATCCTTAGGGGAGGCACATTGCTCAGCTGTCTCATTATCTACCTGTCTAAGCAAATGATTATATTCTGCCTGTGCCTCATATGACTATAAGTATATACTGTAAGTATTGAACAAATAAATCGTTACTCCTTTGTTTTCACCACAAGAACCTCCTGGCGTCCATTATTCCATTTCCTACTTTATTGCACAGTAGCCTGAGAGTTGCAGTTATACTACACCACACCTGAAATCTTCCACTTAGTGAAGGCCCTAGCCTGAAGTGTTAGAGACACATGTAACCCATGCTCTAAGCACTAGCTGCACATTAACCTCTCTGCCTAGCCCAAATTAGCGTTACACTTGTATTAGGTCACTGGTCCATTAATTCCTGCGCCACATTAGAAAATATACTAGAGCTCCCCAAATCTCTCCTTCATTGGGTGCTCAGTCCTGACCCCTCCCCTGCGCAGCAGCAGCTCCTGGACAGGCTCAGTGGCTCCTATTCACTGTCCTGGGGTCATTGATGTACATTTGCTCTCAGTCCCTTAACTTCATCCCTCCTCCTTGTGACAATAAATCTGTGATTAAACCGTTAGAGTTCCGCCTCTTTCAGGTTCGGTTGGCATGGCACCCCAGGAGGTTGTTGCTGTCTTCATCTCTAGCTTGTCCTTTCCCTTTAGCCAATAAGTGAGCGGTCCTTCCCTCCTCTTAGCCAATGGGTCCATGGATGTGTGTCTCATTCAGTGTGCTTTTAACCAATGAGCAAGGCTGTCCCTCCCCTCTTGCACAGATACAGACAGCACAGCTGTTCTTCGTTTGGGAAGCAGGGGCAGAAACAAAGGCTGAATTTACAAGCTCAGGTTTGGTTGGCAAGGCACAAGCCACAATTGGCTTTCTATGTCCCGCCTGTCTCGTCTTAGCCAATGAATGAGTACATCCCGCCCCTCCTGCACAGCTGCTGGCCGCACAGCATTTCTACCCCTGTGAAAGAGAGCTGGGAAGCAGGAGCAGGTCAGTAAATGACACTATCATGTATGGTTGTCAGGTCACTGGCTGTGTGTACAAGTGAGCCCATTAGTTAGATATCTGTTAGTGGAGTGGTGGGTGACTGTGTATCTCTAGTAACAGGGCTGCAGACTTGTCACTATGAAGCAGAATTGCTGCCACTGGGGCTGTCACATTGCTGTCTCTGTATCAGTGACAAGATGAGGGAATGGAAAGGACCATGTAGTCAGCGAGTGGCGGGAGGCTGAATCTGGCTGTGTGTGAGGATTTGCTGAGGAAACAAAGGGGCTGATTTCTCATGCTGTGTAAAACATCACTGCTGGTGTTGCCCATAGCAACCAATCAGATCTTTGCTTTTGTTTTCTAACTTGGAGGCGGCTGTTGAAATCGAATTGCTGATTGGTTGCTATGGGCAACACCATCCGTGATGTTTTACACAGAATGAGAAATATAGGCCCTTGGTGTTGCTGAGAGCCAGTGCTGCTGACTTTTCCATGTAGTGACCAGGGGGCTCATTACTGCACAGGGCACAGAGCTCCGACCTCTTGACACTAGAAGAACCAAATTTACAATTCAAAGAACCGTAATTTGTGCTCTAGCGTTTTGCCACCATGTTAAATGCAGCACCCTGTCCCCTGCGGCATTCTCACCAACTCAAACTCAAGTAAAGGGTTTTCCTGTCTGAGCTTACTGCTATGACTGGGTTAAATTTTAGATACAGGACAAACTTGCAGTCATTCAAAAGCTCCTCCTCCTTATATATCTCCTACCCCACCACACTAAAGGCGGTCATACACGGGCAGATTTAATCCTCCAATTCGGGCCCTTTAAACCAAATTGTCCTTTTATCTGACGGCCAGTTGATGTGATCCTCACCGATGGCTCATATACCTGCCACTGCAGTCTGACCATGGGGCCACTGATCAGATTAAAGCCTGATATCAGTGGGCAATATAGGGATTTGAGCTCTCCAAATGAGTGCCTTTTGGAAAAGTATTTATCAGTAAATAAAAATAATATCCTTTGCTACGTACAGGCCTCCTATCAGTACAAGACTGGGGGTGCCCCAAAGCCCTCCCACAAAATGGAAGGGGTCTAAAACATGAGACAACTAGGAGAAAAAACCTTACAGGGATAAAAGTATCTAGTGAAAACATATGGACTACTGATGTTTGTATTACATTGCTGTTTCTTAAACATCCAACTTGATAAAGATGTGCAGAAAAGACTAAGTGGCCATTTTGCAGAAGAGCTGACATTTCTGGCCGCACGGGCATAAGAATGTAGAGAAGATCCCTGTCTGCCCAACTTAAATTCTTGTGACATTTTCTTTTTGGATATTTACCAGTAGTCTGGGTATCATTAGAATTTGATGGAAGGCATCAGCCTTGTGAAAGGACCACACCAAAAAAAATGTACAGCCTTTTCTTTAAAGGAGAAGGAACAATTAAAACTAATTAAGCTTTATCAGAAAGGTCTAAATAAATACACCAGTAAACCCTCAAAGTAATGCTGCTCTGAGTCAAGTCAAAAAAAACATCACATTTCTTTCCTTCTATTGTGTACTCATGGGCTTCTGTATCAGACTTTCTGTTTTCAGCTTAAACCTCCAGGGCTAGGGCTTGAGCATGCTCAGTTTGTTACTCTCTACCTGCTGTAATCTGAGCTCAGAACTATGAGCAGTAGGGTGAGACTCAGGCAGGAAGTGATGTTACAACAAGCTAATATGGCAGCTCCTATCCTAAACAAACAGAGACAGTGTCTAGAGCTGTTTACTCAGGTATGGTAAAGCATTCTAAGGAATAAAAATGGCATTCTAGCTTGCACTGTTATGACTGCCTTGGTAGCTTTCCTTCTCCTTTAAAGCATAGCTCATTTAAAAATCTCAGCTGTCAATCAAATATTGTCTGCCCCTCCTCTATGCCTTAGGCATAGAGGCGGGGCAGACAATTACTTTCACTTTCCATTTAGCACTTACTAGAAATTGCTGCTCTCCGCATATTCCCCAGTTCTCGTCACCGTTTAATTGTGTAGCCAGGACATGGGGATGGGCATCAGGTCCCCCATTCTGGTGCACAAATAAGATTCCTTAACTTCTTTGGGCTTTTTAGAGGAAATTGTTGGTTGATTGGAATAAGAACCTGCTGTGTGGGCTTCTTCATGAAGTGTCATCTGAGGCAACTGAGTGAAGAGATTCTTGGCTCAGGATTGATAATGGAGGCTAAGGAGGCAATAATGTAATTAGTTGCTCAGGGAGTCTGGCCATAAATAGCACAGCTAGTGGCAACTAAACCAAGATCTTGTGTTAAGGTTGGCATAAAGGACATGCTAATATGGAAAACCCAAGTGAAAATCCTGTCTTTGTACCCAAAATGTTTGTATTTTGCTAACCTTGATCTATAACAATGATGTTCTCCAAAGGGGAGCTCAACCCAAAGAGTCACAGAACGTGTTAATTATATATATATATATATATATACCTTTTTGATATTTTTATAAGTCATGTGAGTACGGCTTCCATTCGCTAAATTGTGTAACATATTAAATAAATTAATATATATAGATATATCATTGGGTTCAAGTTGTAAAACAATGGTCAGAATAAAACATCCCTTAAAGGACCAGTAACATCAAAAAATTTAATTGTTTTAAAGTAATAAAAAATATGCTGCAGTGTTGCCCTGCACTAGTAAAACTGCTGTGTGTGCTTCATTACACTACTATAATTTATATAAATAAGCTGCTGTGTAGCCATGGGGGCAGCCATTCAAGCACATGATACACAGTAGATAAAAAATAAGTACTACTATAGTTTATATAAACAAGCTGCTGTGTAGCCATGGGGGCAGCCATTCAAGCACATGATATTCAGTAGATATCAGATAAGTACTACTATAGTTTATATAAACAAGCTGCTGTGTAGCCATGGGGGCAGCCATTCAAGCACATGATATTCAGTAGATAAGAGATAAGTACTACTATAGTTTATATAAACAAGCTGCTGTGTAGCCATGGGACAGCCATTCAAGCATAGGATACACAGTAGATATCAGATAAGTACTATTATAGTTTATATAAACAAGCTGCTGTGTAGCCATGGGACAATCATTCAAGCACAGGATACACAGTAGATAACAGTAATAACTACTATAGTTTATATAAACAAGCTGCTGTGTAGCCATGGGGGCAGCCATTCAAGCACAGGATACACAGTAGATAACAGATAAGTACTACTATAGTTTATATAAACAAGCTGCTGTGTAGCCATGGGGGCAGCCATTCAAGCACAGGATACACAGTAGATAACAGATAAGTACTACTATAGTTTATATAAACAAGCTGCTGTGTAGCCATGGGGGCAGCCATTCAAGCACAGGATACACATCAACCTGTTTATATGAACTATAGTAGTGTTTCTGAAGCAAACAGATCAGTTTTACCAGTGCAGGACAACAGTACATTAGATTTTCATTACTTTAAAACACTTTCATTTTTTGGTGTTACTGTTTCTTTAAGTCTGTCATCTCTAAAGTCTGACCCTTTCCTTGAACTGGAAGGAGCACCCAAGGCAGGAAAGTTACAGCTAAAGAGAAATAACTATCATTTGAGTATGGGAAGTGGAGAGACTGCATGAGGAGGAGATTCTGTATGACACTGCAAGCTTCTCCTGCCTCCAGAGGGGACAACTGCCCATGAAATGATAGATAGGGCCATATACAAGAAACATTTAAATCCTGCAATGTATAGGATATAAATCAGTTCTTTTCTTCAGTGTATACAATAGAGGAGACTGATTTCCCAGGCTCACTTTATAACTGCACTAATGGCTCAGCTCAATCTAGTCAGTGGCTGACTCAGGATATGATTCATAAAGCTTTAATACAAATGAATGTAAACAAGGTTCCAGGGCCTGATGGCATACACCCCCGGGTTCTAAGAGAGCTTAGTTCAGTTTTAGACCAGCCCCTATTTCTGATTTTCTCAGATTCACTTTCATCTGGTATGGTGCCTATGGATTGGAGAAAAGCTGATGTTATTCCAATATTTAAAAAGGGATTACGATCTCAGCCTGGCAATTATAGGCCAGTAAGCTTGACATCTGTGTGGGCAAATTATTTGAAGGCTTGTTAAGGGATCACATTCAAAATGTTGTCCTAGAGAATGGCATTATGAGCAGCAATCAGCATGGCTTTATGAAGGATAGGTCATGTCAGATAAATTTGATTGCTTTTTATGATGAGGTAAGTAAGATGCTGGACAGTGGGGGGGCAGTAGATATGATCTATTTGGATTTTGCCAAAGCATTTTCATACCATGCCCCACAAACGACTGCTTTCTAAACTAAGGTCTGTTGGGCTTAATGAAGGCGTTTGCACATGGATAGGAAACTGGCTACAGGATCGGGTACAGAGGGGGGTTGTTAATGGGATATTCTCTACTTGGAGTAAGGTTCTTAGTGGGGTCCCTCAGGGCTCGGTATTGGGGCCACTTTTATTTAACTTGTTCATTAATGACTATGGGGAGGGTATTGTAAGTAATGTATCAGTGTTTGCAGATGAGACAAAACTATCAGCCCAATTAATTCCATCCAGGATGTGGCACTTGCAACAGGATCTTGACTAACTGGCAATCTGGGCAGCTAAGTGGCAAATGAGATTCAATGTTGATAAATGTAAAGTCCTGCACCTGGGATGTAACAATATCCACTTATACCCTTAATGGGACTGCACTAGGCAAATCCATAATGGCGACGGAGCTTGGAGTCCTTGTAGATAATAAACTTGTCTGTAGCAAGTAATGCCAGTCAGCAGCATCAAGGGCAAATAAGGTCTTGACTTGTATTAAATGGGGCAGAGAGTCACAGGAGGAGGGGGTCCCACTGTATAGAGCACTGGTAAGGCCCCATCTAGAATATGCCGTACAGTTTTGGTCTCCATCACTCAAACAGGACATTATTGTATTAGAGAGGGTACAGAGAAGGGCAACTAAGCTGGTAAAGGGAAAATCTTAGCTATGAGGAAAGACTGGCCAAATTGGGGATGTTCACGCTGGAGAAGAGGCGCTTAAGGGGAGATATGATAACTATGTATAAATATATAAGGGGATCATATAATAATCTCTCTAATGATTTATTTACCAGTAGGTCTTTCCAGCTGACACAAGGTCACCCATTCCAATTAGAAGAAAGGAGGTTCCACCTAAATATTTGGAAGGGGTTTTTTTCAGTGAGAGCTGTGAAGATGTGGAATTGTCTCCCTGAATCAGTGGTACAGGCTGATACATTAGATAGGTACAAGAAGAGGTTGGATGGTGTTTAGCAAGTGAGGGAATACAGGGATATGCAAGATAGCTCATAGTACAAGTTGATCCAGGGACTGGTCCCATAGCCATTTTGGAGTCAGGAAGGAATTTTTTTCCCCCTCTGAGGCACATTAGAGAGGCTTCAGATTTTGCCTTCCTCTGGATCAACTGCCAGTTAGGCAAAAAAAAAAAAAAAGTCAAAAGGTTGAACTTGATGGACGTGTGTCTTTTTTCAACCTAACTCACTATGTAAGTATGTATAGGGTATAGGGTTTCCATCTTTTAGAAAATATAATTCTGATCTTATACATACATAAGACAACCAATTAGTCTTTTACTTCCTATATGCAGAGGTCGTTTCAGATCAGTCCCTCCCACAAGGGGCCAATCTCGTAGGAAGCAAGTGACACAACAATGGGGGACAAGAATAAAAATCAGAGGAACAAGAGAATCTTGAATCTCACACTGGAGATGATCTATCTGCTGACTGGAGAGGTGAGGGGCACTGTGACTGGCACACTGACAAGAGACTGTCTGTCTGTACAAAGGGGGTCTCTCTGCAGCTCAAACACCATTCTCTCTTCCTTTCAATATTTAGCACTACATCCCTAGGAAGAAGTCAGATGATGGGGGGGCCCTGCATGCCCCTGGCTCCGTCATACAGAAGGAAAATAACAAGAATGACAAGAAGATCCTGGAACTCATGTCCAACATCATCCAGCTGCTGACTGGAGAGGTGGGTACAGCGGCCCCTTATTGTTTAGTAACAGTGGATGATAATCCCTTTCTCTGGCTGGGGGATGACTGGAACATTGTGTGTGACAGGTTGCCATAAGGACTGGTCATGTTTCCATCTATTTTTCCTTGGACGAGTGGGACTATATAAAAGGAAACAGGGAAGGGATGAAGGGGGAGCCAAAGCAGCTCCACCCACCAGGTAAGTAAAAGTCATTTTTTCTGTATGATGATGTAAATATGATGGAATTTGTTTTGATGGTATTTTGAGGAGTGGGTGGGCAATGTTTTATGCATGTATGTGCATTTATGGGAAAGAGTACCCCAAAAATGTATGTCTTGCTTTCTTTTCCAGTGTGTAGCCATGAAGATCAGAGCACTATTGCAGCTAATCTGGAAGCAACATTATGTTATAATAATGAGCCAAGCAACTTTGTGATTGAAGAAGCAGATTTTTGTGACAATGAAAATCTCACAACTCCTGAAGTTTCTCCAGCAGAACAGCCCCCAACAGCCAATGGGATTAAAGAGGAAGCGGCTTCATGGGAAGGAGGAAGCCAATCAGATTGCAGCGTTAATCCACTTACAGAACAGATACAGGGAACATATACACCCACTATCATGGGATGCAGCCTGAATACCAGTTTATTAGATAATTATATATTACATGGTATTGCAGAGGAACCAGCTTTATATGAAGGAGGAAACTATTCAGAATATAGTGTTAATCTATTTACAGGACAGATACAGGGAACTGATACCCCTACTCCTATCATGGGATACAGGCTTATAAATAGCTCAAATGAAATGTCAAGTGCAACTCAACAAATACGAGCATTACAAGGAATATATACGTGCTCGGAGTGCCATCAAAGTTTTTATCGAGAAATAGACCTTGTTAAGCATCAGAGGATTCACAGTGTGGAAAAACCGTTTTCCTGTTCGGAGTGTGGGAAATGCTTTACACTTCGCTCAAACCTTAACGCACATAAGAAAATTCACACGGGGGAGAGACCATTCACATGTTCAGAATGTGGGAAATCTTTTATATATCATTCAACTCTCATTTCCCACGTGCAGATTCACAAAAGACTTAAACCTTTTTCTTGCTCTGAATGTGGCAAATGTTTCACACGCCGTGCCTACCTTAATGTCCATCAGATGATTCACTCTGGGGAGAAACCATATACTTGTTCTGACTGTGGCAGGACGTTTACACAACGTTCATACCTTATTGTGCATCAGAGAAATCACACAGGAGAGAAGCCTTTTTCCTGCGCTGAATGTGGGAAATGTTTTACGCTAAGCTCAAACCTCAACGTGCATCAGAAAATTCACACAGGGGAGAAGCCATACTCTTGCTCAGAATGTGGGAAATCTTTCACGTATAATTCATCTCTTATTTCCCATCAACAAGTTCACAAAAGGCTAAAACCTTTTTCATGTTCTGACTGCGGGAAATGTTTCACACGCCGAGCCTACCTTAATATACATCAGCGGATTCACTCCGGGGAGAAACCATTTTCTTGTTCCGTATGTGGGAAATGTTTTGCGCAACGCCCGTACCTTATAGCGCACGAGAAGACGCACTCGGATGAAAATCCCTTCTCCTGTTCCGAATGCGGGAAATGCTTTGCACAACGCACGTACCTTAAAGCACATCTAAAAATTCACTCAGGGGAGAAAGTGCACTCTTGTTTGGAATGTGGAAAGTGTTTTTTACTGCGCTCACGACTCATCGTACATCAGAAAATTCACACAGGAGAAAAACCATATTCCTGCTCTCAGTGTGGCAAATGCTTCACACGACGCGCTCAGCTTGCTCTTCATCAAAACATTCACACAGGGAATAAACCGTACTCTTGTTATGAGTGTGGGAAATGTTTCACAGATCCCTCGACCCTGAATGCTCATCGAAAAATCCACACAGGGGAAAAGCCATACTGTTGTTCTGAATGTGGGAAGTGTTTTGTGCGACCATCAAGACTCGCTGCTCATCAAAGAATTCACACAGGGAAAAGCCTCAATTTTGTTCTGAATGTGGCAAATATTTCGTAGATCGCTCATCCCATACTGCACGTCGGAAACATCCTTCCCATATATTCATATGGGAGAGAAAACATACTCCTATAATGGCGCAAGGTTCCATTTGCTCCACAGCTTCATGTACAGCCCAGAGTTCCTGAATGAAATTTGTACATTTTTTTTTGTATATATTTGATTCAAACACTGGGCTCAACTACCTGAGAGACACATGCCGAATAAAGTTTCACATGTATAAAAATAAATAAAACTAATATTTAAAAAAAAAAAATATTGAAACTTTTCCTTCGGCCATGATGCAACTACTGGAAGGGCAATCCACATGCTGTTTTTATTAGTCAAGATAAAATTCAATAGCCTTTTATTCCTTGGACGTAGATACATGAGTAGAAGAGACCACGCACCTTTATCTGACCAGATTTTACAGATGGAGGATTGGATTATGTGACACCCAACAGCATTCCGTCCTGTTGTCTGCAGCTGCATGACAAGATTTTGTGGGACAGATATTTAAGTCAGTCCTATTTATTATAATTTGTAGGTCGGATTCAGTTACTAACGATGTAAAAAAATTCTCTTGCGTTTTCTTGCAAAATCTTTTTTTTTTTTGCGGAGAGTGATTTTTTCCCATATTCCTATCTTTTTTAAAAAAATAACAAACTCGCCAGGTTTCAGATCACAAGCTTTTATTTTTTAAGAATTGAGGTGAAAAAAATCAGGTCAGGGAAGACAGAAAGTAATCGATGCAAGAAAACAAGAGTGAGCTATAGAACACGCATTTTTTTTTATATATATCTTCACCTAAACCCGGAACATCAAGGGAGAATTTTGTGGATCAGACAGAATCTTATCATTAGGGATGCATCAAATCCACTATTTAGGATTCAGCTGAATCCCAGATTCCTTCGTGAAAGATTACGCAAAATACAGAACCGAATCCAAACCCTAATTTGCATTTGAAAAATTAGGGGCGGGAAAGGAAAAAGTGGAAAAAATATTTGTACTTCCTTTTGTGACAAAAATTCACGTGATTTCCCTTCCCTTCCGTAATTTGCATATGCAAATAAGGATTCAATTTGGTTCAGCGAGGCACAAAGATTCGCCCAAATCCCGAACCAGATCCTGGATTCCATGCTACTTATCATGCAACAGATTTTACAGTTTGCAACAAAATCGGATCATCCATGCTGTAATGTAAATGTGATCACATAACGTTTGGTGGATTCTTGTTTTCATGTGTTTACACCTGAAAACCATGGAGGCAGATTTATTAATTTTTAGAATGGATTTTTTCCCTCGTAACTAAGGCACAACCTCCCCCCACAAATTGACTTGATCGAGTTCTCCATTGTGTTAAAAAGCAAGTAGAAAACAACTTCATTTTTACGAATAACTATAAAATAACTGATGGAATATACATTCCACTGACGTCTATAGACACTCGCCAGAATATAGTTTGCAATATTTTTCATTTGAATTTATGAGATGTTTTGCAATTGCTAGATCTCAAACTTTCCAGCTCAGAACAAAATTCAAAACCATTAGAATTTGCACTTTTAATAAATGTTCCCCAATGTATTGCAGTAAAAAAACAATATTTCATCAGTCTTGCAGCAGATCAACACAAATATGAAGAGCTTCTACCTGTAGAAAACCCTTTTTGCTGGGTAGGGTGCTTAACAGTGAAAGGACCATCTGCCTGTGATCCAAAACATATGTAGCAAACCAGGTACACTGTAGCACACCAAACTTGAAGATTAGAGCATCGAAATTTCTTTATTGGCCCCAAAAACTAGATACATACAAGGCAACGTTTCGGACCCCACTGGGCCCTTTCTCAAGCCTATCTGTGACCTGTAAAACACAAGTTGTACCTGGTTTGCAGTCTTGCAGCAGGTGTCATTTCCTACCAGCACTCGTCTTGTGTCATCAGCAGATCTTTCATGTAGTTGTCAGGTCCAATTTAATCACAATTTCTTTGCAACTACAGGGGGAAGAGGAATGGCCCAGTGCTACTAACAAAGTGTTTGGGGAACCTTTTGATAAACCAGTGAAAATGTAACTTTTATTCAACTCCACACCTTTCTGCCTGGTTTATAAATGTGAGTAGATTGACAAGTCTGATTATCAGACAATTCACACAGGAATAAGACTTCAGTTCTGTATGTAGTGATATGTATCCATCGATGGTCATTGCATAAGTCACCACTAAGTTTGTTTTTACTTCCACTGACTCTACACGTTTACAGTCAATGCACAGATTTAAAGGAGACATATAGGATTAATGAAAAACCCCTAATTTTGTAGGCAATTATAAGTAATATATGGTTTTGCTTTTACATGGTGCTAAAAATTACATTATCTTCAAAAATAGCCCCTTTATTGGAGCTCCTTATCTAAATTGCTACAATTACTTATTTGCTTATCTCAGAATTGTTACAAAGTGTATAATTTGCATGACACTTGAGACACTTTGCATGACACTTGGGAAAGGGTATGTAATGACCCGAAACATGTCGTGTAGTAGCCCTAAATAAACACAACCACAGCGTTTTTGCTACTGAGAAGTGCTCTCCTCATATGTAAATCTGTTTCTTGATATTGGGAAAGCGGTATACCCAAAAGAGAATTTGATGCATTCCTGATAAGTTAAGAAGGCAGTGCGGAGAACGTCTTGCTTATTTCAAGTATCTCATTTGCATCTGGTGGCTGTTCTGGGCTCTCTGCCAAAAGCCAATGAAGTTAGAAACTCTCTTTTTCTGGCTGTTCAGGGCAGAGAAAGTCGTGACTTTTCCGTACAAATGCAGGACTGCTGGTTGAGCTGTCAAAAGAGGGATTGTCCCACTGAAAATGGAACAGTTGGAAGGTATGGTGTGGGTCGACTTTTCCTCAACTAGCCCCACACTTGCACCCGGTTTTGACCTGTACAGCCTGGTATTGCCGGCAGCTTGCATATCACTAGTCGCCAGGGTTTACATATAGGATAAATGAAAAAACACTAATTTTGTATGCAATTATAAGTAATATATGGTGTTGCTTTTACATGGTGCTAAACATTAATATTATCTTTAAAAATAGCCCCTTTATTGGAGCTCCCTATAGATGTTCTCTGGTCCCTGTCTGTGTTTCACATGAGGGGTGGGCGTGTCCCTGCCAGAAGCACAGTAGGAGGGGGACAGCCAATCACAGCCCTGCAGTCACACAAGCACAGACAGGCTTCAGTTCCCTATCAGGTCCTGCTAGCTGCTGATTGGTTCCTGTCCTACAGTGCAGTGAGCTGAGTGCACAGCCTGGGAATTCAGGGAGCAGCAAGTGGAAGAGAAGGGAGGGATTATTAGGGTTTTTGCAGAAATATTCAATAAATCAGCCTGAAACACTACTTTTTTAAGCACAATTCCACTGGTAAGTTCTTATTTTTTACACAAAATGTCTCCTTTAAATAAGGTTTAGTAGCCCTTTATACTCGCGCAGACATAAGTACAATTCCCAGGATGCACCTGCAAGATGAATAAAGCAGCAGTTACCTGAGAAGCTTGTCCCTTTGCTGTATGAATGGCTCCAGTGGTTATTACTGACACCAAATTATCTAGACTGGGGCTCCCCTAATTCCCAATAAAAGTGATTAACATCCCGCCCGGAGGTAACGGAGTATCAGCCGCTTTCCCGGTTTTGCCTCCACCAATGGACACGAAATAAAACACAAACAATCCTGTAACATTACTTCCGCAAACAGCACGTCTCAACCGGAAGTTCCTTCTGCGTGTCAAGTGCAACCATTGCTCAGATTTGCTCTCAGTACCCACGTGATGCTTCTTACTTCCTGCAGCCGGCGCCGTGTTTGAAGTTCCCACCTTGGAAACCACAAACACCCAGAATGCTACCGACTAGCAACTCTTTACTCAGGATCAAATAATACTATCGATTATTTATAATGTTATCGCCTACTAATCCCAGAGTGCGTTGGAAGCAGGAAATAAGCGGCGCCACGTGATGTGTGAGGACCAATCAGGACAGACTTGTCCTACAGCGAGTTGCGGAGGCGATGTGATTCTGTGGGAGAGAAAGTTTAGTCATAAACGAAAGAGTAAATCCCCAGAAACTGTGCTGCGCGTGTTTTAGGCGGAGGGGTTGCTGGTGTCTCCAATCTCTTGGATACGCCAGTGTTCTGCGTGGAAGTCACACGAGAGACCGGCAATGGGCTAATGATATCTGCTTGTCAAACAGCAGCGGCCCATAACTTGATTTAGCGCAGGACTGCAGGTACATGAGAAGTAATGCCGCTTTAGGTCAAGCGCTGCACCGATTGGCTATGAATGTGCACGTGATACACCTGATTTCCTGAAGGCGTTGACACGGGGATTTGTAGTTTACGCCCACAATATTCAATTCCCAGCGTGCCGGTATGTGGAGTATCACGTGATCAATTAGAGCAAATCACTGCAGCGCTTGCTCAGGGAACCGAAGGTCGGAGGCGGAGCTTCTCAATCACAGACTACAGAGGTAGGAATAAAGGTTCCTACTGCACATTAAGTGCCCCGTACTTGATCCTGAGTGTATCAGTTACAGCCGTGGCCTCACCCCCTGCTCTTTACCAGGTCAGCGCTTCCCTCTCAGGTTCCTTGTGTCTGTCCTCCATTGTCTGTGTAGCACAACTGCCCTCACTCACCTTCTTATTAATAATGTCTGCAGCTGACTGAGCTCCTGCTCCAATGGATGAGACAGGGCAGCTCCCTGGGCTTCTGTACAGACTAAACACACCCAGTATAACCTTATTAAATAGCTGCCACTACATCTCACCTCTTAAATCTCTGCTCACACAACATACATGTCAATTAATCAGCTCAGGGGAGGGCTCAGTGTCACAGGGTGTAGTGACGTGTACAGGAGTCACATGGGCAGGATTACTTTATTATATAGGTGGGAATAGGAGGCGTGTCCTGTCACAGTAGGTGGAGCCATCACAAACATGGCTGCCCTCAGTCCTTCATTGCAAAGCAAAGACTCTTGCAGGTAATTAGGTAATGAGCAGGGTTTGTTATGTGGAACAGGCCCGTTTAAAAAGAATAAGGACATAACTAGGAGTAGTGTTATGTTAACTAGATTATTTTATCCACAATATTTTACAGCACATTATTCTTATTTATTTTACAATGTGGCACCATAGCCAAGGTGGGAACTTACATTATTAACCAACACCAACAAATCATCCTCCGTTAGTGCAAACGGGAGGAGACGTAACCCTATCCAACAGAATCTGTAATGTCAACCTAAGGGGAAACAGTCCTACATATATATATATATATATAGTGTCCTGTGTCTCTTGAGTCCAAGCTGTGTGATGCCACAGTAATATCTTAACATAATAAACCACTTTGAGGGAAACTGCTGGGAATAATCCTGTATAGAAATGTGTAAGTGCTTAATTCCAGGGTCACTTCCAGGTCAGTCCCTCCCACAAGGAGCCAATGGGAATGTGGGAGGAAGCGAGTGACACAGGGATGAAGGGGAAGAAGAAGAATAAAAATGAGGAGGAGCGGGGGAAGAAGGAGAGAATGGTGAATCTGACACTGGAGATGATCTATCTGCTGACTGGAGAGGTGAGGGGCACTGTGACTGGCACACTGACAAGAGACTGTCTGTCTGTACAAAGGGGGTCTCTCTGCAGCTCAAACACCATTCTCTCTTCCTTTCAATATTTAGCACTACATCCCTAGGAAGAAGTCAGATGATGGGGGGGCCCTGCATGCCCCTGGCTCCGTCATACAGAAGGAAAATAACAAGAATGACAAGAAGATCCTGGAACTCATGTCCAACATCATCCAGCTGCTGACTGGAGAGGTGGGTACAGCGGCCCCTTATTGTTTAGTAACAGTGGATGATAATCCCTTTCTCTGGCTGGGGGATGACTGGAACATTGTGTGTGACAGGTTGCCATAAGGACTCATCATGTTTCCATCTATTTTTCCTTGGACGAGTGGGACTATATAAAAGGAAACAAGGACCTTTATGAGGAAGGGATAAAGGAGGAGCCTCAGCAGCTCCACCCAATGGGTGAGTAATGGGTGCAGGGCACAACATTTCAGAATCTCATGTATATCTAGTCTTTCTAGAACAACATATCATAGGGGAGCTATACTGCCAATAAAGTTTATTTTTGATTGTATAACCTCCCAAAATAGTAGCTGGGTAACAGTTGTGATGCTGACAGTGTGTTTGGGGGGATGCCAGAGGTTAATGAAAGGGGGGAAAAGGGAAGTTTGGAAAATAAATTAAACATGGTGCTTGTTAAAATTGTGTAATACGTAAATAAGAGAGGGAGAACAAATGTACCAGATGATTTCTCATGCTTGTATCTTTGCCAGACTGTGAATATGAAGATAAGAGAGATATTACAGCTGATCTGGGAGGAACATTATGTTCTAATAATGAGACAAGCAAGACTGGGGCTGAAGGAGCAGATTTTTGTGACAAGGGAAATTCCACAAACCCTGAAATTTTTCCAGTGGAACAGCCCCCACCAGCCAATGGGATTAAAGAGGAAACAACTTTTTGTGAAGGAGGAAACCAATCAGATTGCAGCATTAATCCATTTACAGAACAGATACAGGGAACAGATACACCTACTCCTATCATGGGATGCAGCCTGAAGAACTGTGGGGCAGATAACTACATATTAAATGGTATTAATGAGCAGTCAACTTCATGGGAAGGAGGAAACCAATCAGATTGCAGCATTAATCCACTTACAGAACACATACAGGGAACAGATACACCTACTCCTATCATGGGATGCAGTCTGAATAACAGCTTGTCAGCTAATTATATGTCAGATAATATAGAAGAGGAAGCCGTGTCATGGGAAGAAGAAAAGCTTTCTGATTTCAGAGTTATTACTGTTCCACAAGCAATACAGAATAGCAGGGCAGATAACGCCACCATAGGATGCAGCCTGGCAGAATACTGGTCTATGGGCAGCTCTAGCTCTAAATCACAGACGGTACAAGGCACGAGCAATGGTATGGAGTGTAGTAAAGACAGAAACAATTGTCTCGGTAGACATCGGAGATGCCGCAAAAGAGAGGAGCAATTTATTTGTTTTCAGTGTGGAGACTGCTTTAAAACTGGCTCGCAGCTTAAATCTCACGTGAAGACGCACGACAGAAAGAGAATATTTTGTTGCTCTGAATGTGGGAAATGTTTCCCGCGAAGCTCGGAGCTGAACCGTCATGTCCAGAGTCACCCAAGAACCAAACCCTTCTGTTGCTTTGAGTGTGGAAGAAGCTTTAAGCGGTACTCGGATTTTTACTCCCATCAGATCAAGCACACGGGAGAGGAACCCTTCCAGTGCCCTCAGTGTGGCAAACGCTTTACTCGCAGCGCCTACCTGAATGCTCACCTGAGAATGCACGCACGCAAAAAACTCTACTCTTGTTCTGAATGTGGGAAATGTTTCACAGATCAGGCCCCCTTCATCATGCACCAGAGGACTCACACCGGGGAGAAACCATTTGTTTGTTCTGAATGCGGCAAAGGCTTCGCCCAGCGCTCAAACCTCACGTCCCATCAGAAGATTCACAGTGGGGAGAAACCGTTCTCCTGTTCCGAGTGTGGGAAATCGTTTAAACGCCGCAGCAACCTTAAAGTACATCAGAGACTCCACACTGGAAATAAAATGTTTTCATGCTCTGAATGTGGAAAATGCTTTAGAGACCGCTCGAACCTTAATGTCCATCACAGAACCCACACGGGAGAGAAACCCTTTTCCTGTTCTGAATGTGGGAAATGTTTTACACAACGGGGAGACCTTAAAACACACCACCGGCGAAAACACCAGTGAATGTACAAAACTGTGGGACGCAAAGCAATGTCTATAGGATTTTCCAGAATCCAAGTCTGAAGGTCAGTTAGTGCGAGGTTTTGGTGTGAACAGTTATACGCTGCTCTAGATATTCTTGGAACATTGGCAATGTATTTATATATCATGTTACTATGAGCTGACGAGGATCCTGATGCACTTGCTGCAATGTGATACAAGGAATCTGGCAATTATTTAAAAGAAGAGCTACAAATACATAAAATAACGGCAAACTTGGCGGATTTCACGCGGCTGACAGGATCTGAGACACATTTGCAGGAATGAGCCCCAACAGTTTTGGGTTTCAATCACTTAGGGCTGTGCCATAAGGAGCAAGTAGCCCATGAATGTCTGATATTACTGCGCCCCAATGCTAAATCTTTCATGGGACCCACCACTTGGGAAGATGCTGTTTTTCACTGATACAGCTGCCATGGATCCTCAATATTCATTCCTCCCCCCACGCTATGTTGTTACCATCTCTCTAGCTCAGGGGTTCCCAACCTTTTTTACCCGTGAGCAACATTCACATGTAAAAAAAGTTTTGGAGCAACACAAGCATGAATAATTTTCCTTGTTGTGCTGATTAAAGGAGAACTAAAGTATAACTAAAGAAGTAGGTAGAAATATTATACATTATATTTTGTGCTTCTGTACCAGCCCAAGGCAACCACAGCCCTTTAGCAGTAAAGATCTGTGTCTCCAAAGATGCCCCAGTAGCTCCCCATCTTCTTTTCTGCTGATTCACTGCACATGCTCTGTGCTGCTGTCACTTACTGAGCTTAGGGACCCACTCACAATATACAGTACACATAGAATAGAAATGTCACAATATAAGGCTGATTAGTAATTAATACACATAATTACTACATGGCAGCACAGAAACCAGTGCAATTAGCATCAGAATTGAATAATCAGCAAACCTGTAGCATCAGCTTATATTACAGCCAGGGAAGCTCATTTTCTGCTGGATAATTAGTGACGAGCCCTAAGCTTAGCTTCTCAACAGCCAATCAGAGCCCACTGAGCATGTGAGTGTCACAGACACTTTCCAAGATGGTGACCCCCTGTGACAAGTTTGAAGTCCTGGATCATTGCTGCTGTTGACAAGCTCAAACTTTAGACTGGTGCAATAAGCAGAATATGTAAAATATGAGATTTTTAAACGTATTTGTTTTTAGGGTTTAGTTCTCCTTTAAGGGCTGTGATTGGCTATTTGATAGTCCCTATGTGGACTGACAGCCTACAGGAGGCACTCATTTTTATACAACCAAAACTTGTCTCCAAGTCAGGAATTAAAAAATAATCACCTGCTTTGAGGCCACTGGGAGCAACATCCAAAGGTTATTGAGTAACGTTGCTCACGAGCTACTGGTTGGGGGGCACTGATCTAGCTGAACAACATGTATGTCCATAGAATTTATATATATACAGTATATATATATATATTAGACGTTTTATTTTCTGATAAGCCTTGAAACAATGAATGTTATTCTAAACTCTTTACAGTGTCTCCTCTCTATTCTGAAGACATGAGCCTTAAATGGCCTCCAGTGCTCTGTTTATTATAAAGACATATTTATTTATGTATAAGCTGCCTTTATGCTTGGTCTCCATATAAGATAAATAAAATACTTATTATTTTGTAGACAGTAATGTATACTATATGGTGCTGGTTTTACTTTAGGGCAAAAAATATTATCTTTTAAAAAATTAGCCCCTTTATTGGAGCTCCCTATAGATGTTCTCTGGTCCCTGACTGTGTTTCAAATGAGGGGTGGGCGTGTCCCTGCCAGAAGCACAGTAGGAGGGGGACAGCCAATCACAGCCCTGCAGTCACACAGCACAGACAGACTTCAGTTCCCTATCAGGTCCTGCTAGCTGCTGATTGGTTCCTGTCCTACAGTGCAGTGAGCTGAGTGCACAGCCTGGGAATTCAGGGAGCAGCAAGTGGAAGAGAAGGGAGGGATTATTAGGGGATTTGCAGAAATATTCAATAAATCAGCCTGAAACACTACTTTTTTTTAGCACATTCTTTCTATACTGTATTTAAAAGCGTTTAATGCACTGGCACATTTCTGTTTTTTCCTCTTTAAAAGCTCTCAGGAAGTTCAATCAGTGACCAGCAGTTTATGTTGAGTAGAATAACCATTTAATCTGAAGAGTTTAGTCCATGGAATAAAATGGTAGCCCACCAGAATGTCCCCCCATGTAAATAAAAACATCCCCCAATACTTACCCAAGTGCATAGCTCTGATTCTCGGTGTTCCATTCCCTGGGCTGCAACTGGAGGAATAATGATCTATAGCTACGGCCCTCAAAGAAAAATCCATTGATATTCTTGACAATTGTATGCTCCTAAATTTGTGGCAAAACTTTGCAGAAGATCCTTTTCTCTTTCAACATGATTATTCTAAGCCTGGTCCATACAGACGGCCTTTACTATCACCTGACCTCAGCCCAGCTGAACTGCTATGGAATGAATTGTAACCCCGGCCGTGAGACTAATGCCCAATATCTGTGCCCAACCTCAATGCTTGAACTCCCAGCAACAATGTTCCAACATCTAGTGGGACATTCCCAGAAGCACCGGGGCAGTTATAGCAGCAAAGGGAGGGGCAACTGCATATTCATCCCATTGGTTTGGGAACAAGATGTTGGACAGGCAGGTGTCTGGATACGTTTGGTAATATAGTGTAGTGTTTATAGTAAATAATATACAATATAAGGATATTTCTGTGACCAAGGGACTAGAGTGCTCTCTCTTCCCAATCACTAAACTAACAGAGCACCAAGCAGTCAGTAAAGGGAGTTGCTTTATTCTTTCATTCAGACATATGCTTTAAATAAAGGATGTCCGTGAGCTAGAGAGACTGCCATTGATTAAAAGATCTTTTGTCTCAGAAATGCCAACATTTGGTAAGTACTGCAGGGTAAGGTACCTGATTGGCCTTCCAAATGTTATATTCTGTACCACCTTAAGACTAGGTGAAATCACATTTCACAATCATATGAAGGACGTCTCTACTGTAATCATTGCCTTGTCACATTCCCTACTGAGAGAGGGCGGATAAGGTGTGAAGAGAAGGAGATTTCACCATGAGCATAGGAAGGGGTTCTTTACTGTAAGGGCAGTCAGGTTATGGGATTCCCTACCAAGAGAGGGGGAATGAGTGATTCATTGGTGGGGAGGAAAGGAGATCTCACCATCAGCATAGGAAGGGGTTCTTTACTGTAAGGACAGTCAGGTTATGGAATTCCCTACCAAGAGAGGGGGAATGAGTGATTCATTGGTGGGGAGGAAAGGAGATTTCACCATCAGCATAGGAAGGGGTTCTTTACTGTAAGGACAGTCAGGTTATGGGATTCCCTACAAAGAGAGGGGGAATGAGTGATTCATTGGTGGGGAGGAAAGGAGATTTCACCATCAGCATAGGAAGGGGTTCTTTACTGTAAGGACAGTCAGGTTATGGGATTCCCTACCAAGAGAGGGAGAATGAGTGATTCATTGGTGGGGAGGAAAAGAGATCTCACCATCAGCATAGAAAGGGTTTGTTCCTGGAAGGGCAGTCCTTTTTTATATGGTTATGGGCCTCTTCCTGTTATGTCCCATAACCCCCATCAAGCCACTTTTGTGACATAATTTCACTTGGCAAATTCAGTATGGTTGGCAAGTATGAATTTTTCTACAAAATAAATGATAAATTTAAAATTATTAGCCAAAACATACCAAATCCCAAAAAAAAAAAAATTCACTCCACGGGTATTTATACTTTTTTTTTCTCTTGCCTCATTCTGTAAAGGGACGGCTGTATTATCCAGTTTGTAGCGTACAATAGTAGTGGTAATTAACAATCACACAAGGAGCAGGTTTTTGCAAAATAAAATTAATTGAACATTTCCAACAGCTACACAAATAAAATCCAATTTCAGTACAATGCTGTCGATTCATTGTGCTTCTCATAACAACGAGAAAGTGAAGTACTAAGTTACTGATCAAGTACAGTGATAAACTACGTATGGAGCGGCTGATACAATGACCCACAGAGCAAATAAATTTCGAGGCACATTTATCAAGGGTCAGATTTTAAATTCATGTGCGGTTTTTTTTGTAACTCCCTTAAATTCGAATGAATTCAAAATTCTACCTGGCGAAATGAATTAAAGGAGACATATAGGATAAATGAAAAAATAACTAATTGTGTAGGCAATTATAAGTAATAAATGGTGTTGCTTTTACATGGGGCTAAACATTAATATTATCTTTAAAAACAGCCCCTTTATTGGAGTTCCCTATAGATGTTCTCTGGTCCCTGTCTGTGTTTCAAATGAGGGGTGGGCGTGTCCTAACGGTCCCTGCCAGAAGCACAGTAGGAGGGGACAGCCAATCACAGCCCTGCAGTCACACAAGCACAGACAGGCTTCAGTTCCCTATCAGGTCCTGCTAGCTGCTGATTGGTTCCTGTCCTACAGTGCAGTGAGCTGAGTGCACAGCCTGGGAATTCAGGGAGCAGCAAGTGGAAGAGAAGGGAGGGATTATTAGGGGTTTTGCAGAAATATTCAATAAATCAGCCTGAAACACTACTTTTTTAAACACAATTCTTCTATATCTAAATGAGTATAAAGTACTGGTACGTTCTTACACAATATGTCTCCTTTAATAAAATCGAATTATTTAAACTCAGGTGAATTTCAACGACCCAAAACTTGAATTAAATTAGATTAAATTAAACTTGATTCTTTGAAAAAAAACTTGAATGTCGGGAAGGCTGCAAACATCTCCAAATTGATCCCTGGACCTCTTCCATTGACTTATACAGTAATTTGGCAGGTTTTAGGTGGCGCATAGTCAAATTCGAGTTCTTAAACACCAGAGTATAATAAAATTCGAAAATCTAATTAGATTTTTTTTTTAAAAAAAAAACCTCTAATCCCTAGTGGAATTTGACAGTTTTGACCCTAAGAAAATTAGATTTTTCAATTCCACCCTTAATGTGGATCCAGGATCAAGTCACTTGCAGTACCAAGGATAACCTGACACCCCTTCCCAAATAAAAGTCAGCCACAAACTGTGGAACTACTTTTATTAAGCAAAATCTGAAGACGCCTTGTTTCATTGGTCAAGCAGGGCCAGTGATAGGCAGTTAACCCTTTAATTCCCAGTAGCCCCTGCTGAACTTGTCTTCATACATCGGGAGCATCCTGAACCGCACCCTCCCCATTCTTCCAGTGTAAACAAACACTGACAAATGGAGAGTTGCACTTTTGTGGGTGCAAATGAGGTTTGTTGACATATAAATGATTGATTTGATTAAAAAAATAAATCCTTTCACATGGCCGCTATAAATTGAGCCATTTTCGACTCATAAATTCATAATCCCAGTTTTAGAAGCAATCGTAGGGTCATCGTGCGTGAGCCAAAAATGATTTCTGGTGAACTCTGTAATGTACGATAAGGTGCGAGCGGCGTGTAAAACATTTGCCACACTCAGAACAAGAGTACGGTTTCTCCCCTGTGTGGATTTTCTGGTGGATTTTAAGACTTGAGCGTTGGGTAAAGCATTTGCCGCATTCAGCGCAGGAGTAGGGTTTCTCCCCTGTGTGAATTTTGCGATGTACAGAAAGCTGGGAGCTCTGAGCAAAGCATTTCCCACATATGAAGCAAGCGTAGGGTTTCTCCCCTGTGTGAGTTCTCTGATGTACGGTGAGCTGGGAGCATTGCCTGAAGCATTTGCCACACTCGGAGCAAGAATATGGTTTCTCTCCCGTGTGAGTCTTCTGAGGTCTTCCAAGAGTTCTCTGTCTTCTGAAGCCTCGGCACTCGGAGCCTTGCATAGAGTGTATGCTCTGGGGACACATTTGTGTGGCTGTACTGAGGTTCTCAATATCTTCATTCCAGTTAGTTGCTGATAAATTATAATTCAGGCTGGATTGCATGAATGTTGTACTGTGTGTATCCGTTCCCTGTATCTGTTCTGCAAGTGGATTAATGATGCAATCTGATTGGTTTCCTCCTTCCCATGAAGTCACTTCCTCTTTGATCTCATTTGATACATAACTGGTTGACAAACTGGTATTCAGGCTGTATCCCATCAAAAGATCAGGTGTAGCTGTTCCCATAATAGCAGCAGATGTATTGATTTCCTGTATTGATTTTGAAACAATAAGGTTTCCTTCTTCACATGGAGCCACCTCCACTTTTATATCATCTGATATATACCTGTCTGCAAATCTGTTATTCAGGCTGCATCCCATGATAGGAGGAGAATAGGTATCTGTTCCCTGTATCTGTTCTGTAAGTGGATTAATGCTGCAATCTGATTGGTTGTCTCCTTTCCATGAAGCTGACTGCTCATTAATACCATTTAAGATATAATTATCTACCAAGCTGTTATTCAGGCTGCATCCCATGATAGGAGTAGGTGTATCTGTTCCCTGTATCTGTTCTGTAAGTGGATTAATGCTGCAATCTGATTGGTTTCCCTCTTCACATGAAGTCACTTCCTCTTTAATAACATTTGATGATGGCGGATGTTCCACCGGAGGGTTTGTGAGATTTCCTTTTGTTCCGTCATCCAAAATCTCCCTCAGGTCATCATTACAAGATACTGTTGCTCCCAGATTAGCTGTAATATCTTCATATTCACAATCTGGCAAAGACACAAACCACGGTTTAAAATTAGTTTCTGCATCCAAAAGTATACTTGCCCCAGCCTCAGGATCAGCACTTGACTATAATTATTATTATCAGTAGCCTTGTGTTTCATCACTTGCTAAAAAAAATCGTAATACACAAGTCTTACTGTTAAAAAAACTCTCCTTTCTTCTACTCGTTAGGGAAACCAACTGCAACTCACTAGCTAAGTCTCTACTCCCAGGTCCTAATCACTACCATTAGCAGGCAGGAACCACAATCCTTCCCAGCTCTCTCGCTAACTTCTCCAACATGCTGAAGTAACACATGATTCAACTCACCTACTGAGCGGAGCTGCTGGGGCCCCTCCTCCTTCATCCCTTCCTCATAAAGGTCCTTGTTTCCTTTTATATAGTCCCACTCGTCCAAGGAAAAATAGATGGAAACATGATGAGTCCTTATGGCAACCTGTCACACACAATGTTCCAGTCATCCCCCAGCCAGAGAAAGGGATTATCATCCACTGTTACTAAACAATAAGGGGCCGCTGTACCCACCTCTCCAGTCAGCAGCTGGATGATGTTGGACATGAGTTCCAGGATCTTCTTGTCATTCTTGTTATTTTCCTTCTGTATGACGGAGCCAGGGGCATGCAGGGCCCCCCCATCATCTGACTTCTTCCTAGGGATGTAGTGCTAAATATTGAAAGGAAGAGAGAATGGTGTTTGAGCTGCAGAGAGACCCCCTTTGTACAGACAGACAGTCTCTTGTCAGTGTGCCAGTCACAGTGCCCCTCACCTCTCCAGTCAGCAGATAGATCATCTCCAGTGTCAGATTCACCATTCTCTCCTTCTTCCCCCGCTCCTCCTCCTCCTCCTCATTTTTATCCTTCTTCTTCTTCTTCCCCTTCATCCCTGTGTCACTCGCTTCCTCCCACATTCCCATTGGCTCCTTGTGGGACGGACTGACCTGGAAGTGACCCTGGAATTAAAGGAGACATTTTGTGTAAAAAATAAGAATGTACCAGTGCATTATACTCATTTAGATATAGAAGAATTGTGTTTAAAAAAGTAGTGTTTCAGGCTGATTTATTGAATATTTCTGCAAAAAACCCTAATAATCCCTCCCTTCTCTTCCACTTGCTGCTCCCTGAATTCCCAGGCTGTGCACTCAGCTCACTGCACTGTAGGACAGGAACCAATCAGCAGATAGCAGGACCTGATAGGGAACTGAAGCCTGTCTGTGCTTGTGTGACTGCAGGGCTGTGATTGGCTGTCCCCCTCCTACTGTGCTTCTGGCAGGGACCGTTAGGACACGCCCACCCCTCATGTGAAACACAGACAGGGACCAGAGAACATCTATAGGGAGCTCCAATAAAGGGGCTATTTTTAAAGATAATATTAATATTTAGCACCATGTAAAAGCAACACCATATATTACTAATAATTGCCTACAATAATTAGAGGTTTTTCATTTATCCTATATGTCTCCTTTAAGCATTATCATGGATTATTCTAAGCAGCATCACAGACATTAGTGAAATGATACACTGGGAGCATAAGAACCATTAAAGGAGAAAAGTGGCTGCTAATGAACAAGAATTCAGGGTTCAAACCTGATCATGACCAGTCGCTGAGGGAATGCTATTTGAAAAGACATACTAGACAGTCTTTCCTCGTACTGGAACACAAGGTTAATATGATTATAAAATATTTTATACACTGTGTAACTTTACAGGTACTAGTATATTCTCCACGTGAGGAGACTGTGTGCTAAGATCCTGTTCTAGGAGCTACATAAAAACATCTACATGTAAAGAGACATGACACAGCTATTACTCTTGATGTAATACAAAGGGTTACCTGTAATAAGCTGCATAGTCACCTTCAACACTCATCAGCACTACTACTTTCACATACTGAGGCCCAGTCTGAAGGCCAGTTAGGGGGAGATTTGGGGTGAGTGATTATTTGTACCCTGGGTACCCCTGGAACTATAGCAGGGTGACACCCCAATGTTTCTATATATCTGTAACCTTGTTATGAGCTAAGGGGGCCCAGTCTGAAGGTCAGTTAGGGTGAGATTTGGGGTGATTGCTTATTTGTACCCTGGGTACCCCTGGAACTATAGCAGGGTGACACCCCAATGTTTCTATATATCTGTAACCTTGTTATGAGCTAAGGGGGCCCAGTCTGAAGGCCAGTTAGGGGGAGATTTGGGGTGAGTGTTTATTTGTACCCTGGGTACCCCTGGAACTATAGCAGGGTGACACCCCAATGTTTCTATATATCTGTAACCTTGTTATGAGCTAAGGGGGTCCAGTCTGAAGGTCAGTTAGGGGGAGATTTGGGGTGAGTGTTTATTTGTACCCTGGGTACCCCTGGAACTATAGCAGGGTGACACCCCAATGTTTCTATATATCTGTAACCTTGTTATGAGCTAAGGGGGCCCAGTGTGAAGGTCAGTTAGGGGGAGATTTGGGGTGAGGGATTGTTAGGAGCTAAGGGGACTGGCCAAATGTCTGAAACAAAATGGGTACATTAATCCGAAAAGTCTAAAGATCTCTACTTCAGTTCCTACCTCAGTTGTGTCTTGTTGAGAAGCACCGCCTCCAGTCCCCACTCTAGGCTAAGCACGAATCTGACTGGCTCTGGCATATCATGTGACAATTCTCACTTCCTGCAGCTTGTGCATTATGGGAAATGTAGTGTATTATTACAAAACAAGATTAGGTTGAAGGGGCAGCTGCACTACAAGTCCCAGGATGCTCCAGTCTCACACACACTATTGCCTTTAGTTAATCTTCCAGATAGTAGAAACACCACATAGCGTTCTATTGCTAAACAGTAGTTCTGTGACTGAACCTGCCTGGGCCAGTAATGCAGGAAATAATATACTGTATATAATATAGGGCTGTAAGAAGTACATGCTGCATTGTGGGAAATGCTAGTGAGCTAATGGAACGAGGATGCCTGATTTATCTGGTACATTCCTGCAGCATTTCTCCAGATTTAGTTGGACTACAATTCCCATCATACTCTGCTGCTAACTATCAAGATGGAGTTGAGTTGATCTACAGGGAGGGCATTTTTTTAGTAGCTTGAAAAAAAAAAACAAATTTTGTAGGTAATTATGAATAATATGTGGTCTTGGTGTCACATGGTGCTAAAAATTTATATTATCTTTAAAAACAGCCCCTTTATTGGAGTTCCCTATAGATGTTCTCTGGTCCCTGTCTGTGTTTCAAATGAGGGGTGGGCGTGTCCTAACGGTCCCTGCCAGAAGCACAGTAGGAGGGGGACAGCCAATCACAGCCCTGCAGTCACACAAGCACAGACAGGCTTCAGTTCCCTATCAGGTCCTGCTAGCTGCTGATTGGTTCCTGTCCTACAGTGCAGTGAGCTGAGTGCACAGCCTGGGAATTCAGGGAGCAGCAAGTGGAAGAGAAGGGAGGGATTATTAGGGATTTTGCAGAAATATTCAATAAATCAGCCTGAAACACTACTTTTTTAAGCACAATTCTTCTATATCTAAATGAGTATAAAGTACTGGTACGTTCTTATTTTTTACACGAAATGCCTCCTTTAATGCACAAAATGTATTAATGTCCTATATAGATTGATAAGGGGAGAGTGCAGAGGAGATACATTTTGTGGCCTTGACACATTACACCCCCTGCCTTATGGTTTAAAATGTAGTCATGAGCACAGCTTTCCCTTTTTTGCTATAGTTGATCAACAGCTCAAATCATTTCCTCATTGCCAAACATTCCATTTAGTGGTACATGCCAACTAGTCTCGAGGGGAATCTGGAAATTGCACTTCAAGACCATCTGCCGACCTAGTGGCCCAATAGGGATTTATAAGGTACCTTGGGGCTCCCCCTTCCCTGAAACCTCTGGCAAAATGATATTGAAGTATAAGAATTCTGGGAACCAGTCTCGTCCCTCACCAGTTACCCGGTAATTCTGGTGCCCCTGGCAGGGAGACTGCAGTCTAAGTAGTAGCACCGCGTCTGGTGAATGAGAAGCATCTCATTGACTTTGTATAAATATGAGCCAAGCGCACTCATTAATGTAAAATCATACAGTATAATAAGAAAGAAATGTTCTTGTTGATAGAAGTCATCCATTCCAGGTGCTGATGTGGAACTAGATATGAGCCAGGCCATAGAATGTCTAGCCTGGTACCCACCACCTCTTTATTTATAATCATTTGTAATATGGTTAATAATGTATTGGCTCCATTTTTTATATTGAGGGCATTGCCTTATGGTTCAGTCGGTTCCCTCTACGCACAATACAGTAGCACTGCCCCTCCATCATTTAAAGCAACCAATGAGATGGGTTTATTTCAATGGGTAACTGCAACAGGTAGCTGTTCCATATGTTATTATCTTAAAGGGGTGGTTCACCTTCAGGTTAACTTTTAGTATGTTATAGAATGTCCTAGTCTAAGCAACTTTTCAATTGGTCTTCGTAATTTATTTTTTTATAGTTTAGGAATTATTTGCCTTCTTCTCCTGACTCCTTCTAGCTTTCAAAAGGGGGTCACTGACCCCATCTAAAACAAATGCTCTGTAAAACTACAAATTTCTTGTTATTGCTTTTTATTACTCATTGTCTGTTCTGACCCTCCCCTATTAATATTCCTTATTCTAATTCAAACCAATGCATGGTTGCCAGGGTCATTTGGACCCTAGCAACCAGATTGCTGCTGAATACAACTGGAGAGCCACTAAATAAAAAGCTACTTAAAAACCACAAATAATGAAAAAGGAAAACCAATGGCAAATTGTGTCAGAATATCACTCTCTATATCATACTAAGAGTTAATTTAAAGGCTAACAACCCCTTTAAGACCACCCATATAATAAGATCCTATTCTGACCCATGTAACAGTTCTGACATTTAAGCAGTCTCTGTTTTCACAACTTTTTTGGCATTATAATTGGCATTATGCTCCCAGGAATTTTTTTGTGAAGCGAGTATTCCTGTGCAAATTTTAGGCTCTGAATGTGGAACAGATGCAGAGAGTTAAGGGGCACAACATTGAAACACTAAGCTATACACCCCTGAGCAGAGTAACTGGATTAGCTCTTGAGAATGACACTGCAGGGCCCCCATCATTTTGTTGAATTCTGATAAACTGTATTTAATGCAGGGGAATACCTATGCTCCCAGAGTTTTATGGGATCTCTCGGTACAGACTATGAGCACACTTAGGGGACTGTTCCTGCTGAATTGTGCTTAGTACAGAGGAATATCTATGCTGCCATAGTTTTATGGGATCTCTCTGTACAGACTATGAGCAAACTTAGGGGACTGTTCCTGCTGAATTGTGCTTAGTACAGAGGAATATCTATGCTGCCATAGTTTTATGGGATCTCTCTGTACAGACTATGAGCAAACTTAGGGGACTGTTCCTGCTGAATTGTGCTTAGTACAGGGGAATACCTATGCTGTCATAGTTTTATGGGATCTCTCTGTACAGACTATGGGCAAACTTAGGGGATGGTTCCTGCTGAATTGTGCTTAGTACAGGGGAATACCTATGCTGCCATAGTTTTATGGGATCTCTCTGTACAGACTATGAACAAACTTAGGGGACTGTTCCTGCTGAATTGTGCTTAGTACAGGGGAATACCTATGCTGCCATAGTTTTATGGGATCTCTCTGTACAGACTATGAGCAAATTTAGGGACTGTTCCTGCTGAATTGTGCTTAGTACAGGGAATACCTATGCTGCCATAGTTTTATGGGATCTCTCTGTACAGACTATGAGCAAATTTAGGGACTGTTCCTGCTGAATTGTGCTTAGTACAGGGAATACCTATGCTGCCATAGTTTTATGGGATCTCTCTGTACAGACTATGAGCAAATGTAGGGAACTGTTCCTGCTAAATTATGCTTAGTACAGGGGAATACCTATGCTGTCATAGTTTTATGGGATCTCTCTGTACAGACTATGGGCAAACTTAGGGAATGGTTCCTGCTGAATTGTGCTTAGTACAGGGGAATACCTATGCTGCCATAGTTTTATGGGATCTCTCTGTACAGACTATGAGCAAACTTAGGGACTGTTCCTGCTGAATTGTGCTTAGTACAGGGAATACCTATGCTGCCGTAGTTTTATGGGATCTCTCTGTACAGACTATGAGCAAACTTAGGGACTGTTCCTGTTGAATTGTGCTTAGTACAGGGAATACCTATGCTGCCATAGTTTTATGGGATCTCTCTGTACAGACTATGAGCAAACTTAGGGACTGTTCCTGCTGAATTGTGCTTAGTACAGGGGAATACCTATGCTGCCATAGTTTTATGGGATCTCTCTGTACAGACTATGAGCAAACTTAGGGGACAGTTCCTGCTGAATTGTGCTTAGTACAGGGAATACCTATGCTGCCATAGTTTTATGGGATCTCTCTGTACAGACTATGAGCAAATTTAGGGGACTGTTCCTGCTGAATTGTGCTTAGTACAGGGAAATAACTATGCTGCCATAGTTTTATGGGATCTCTCTGTACAGACTATGGGCAAACTTAGGGGACTGTTCCTGCTGAATTATGCATAGTACCTATGCTGCCATAGTTTTATGGGATCTCTCTGTACAGACTATGAGCAAACTTAGGGGACAGTTCCTGCTGAATTGTGCTTAGTACAGGGAATACCTATGCTGCCATAGTTTTATGGGATCTCTCTGTACAGACTATGAGCAAATTTAGGGGACTGTTCCTGCTGAATTGTGCTTAGTACAGGGAAATAACTATGCTGCCATAGTTTTATGGGATCTCTCTGTACAGACTATGGGCAAACTTAGGGGACTGTTCCTGCTGAATTATGCATAGTACCTATGCTGCCATAGTTTTATGGGATTTCTCTGTACAGACTATGAGCAAACTTAGGGACTGTTCCTGCTAAATTGTGCTTAGTATGGGATCTCTCTGTACAGACTATGAGCAAATTTAGGGACTGTTCCTGCTGAATTGTGCTTAGTACAGAGGAATGCCTATGCTGCCATAGTTTTATGGGATCTCTCTGTACAGACTATGAGCAAATTTAGGGGACGGTTCCTGCTGAATTGTGCTTAGTACAGGGAATACCTATGCTGCCATAGTTTTATGGGATCTCTCTGTACAGACTATGAGCAAATTTAGGGGACTGTTCCTGCTGAATTGTGCTTAGTACAGGGAAATAACTATGCTGCCATAGTTTTATGGGATCTCTCTGTACAGACTATGGCAAACTTAGGGGACTGTTCCTGCTGAATTATGCATAGTACCTATGCTGCCATAGTTTTATGGGATCTCTCTGTACAGACTATGAGCAAACTTAGGGACTGTTCCTGCTAAATTGTGCTTAGTATGGGATCTCTCTGTACAGACTATGAGCAAATTTAGGGACTGTTCCTGCTGAATTGTGCTTAGTACAGGGAATACCTATGCTGCCATAGTTTTATGGGATCTCTCTGTACAGACTATGAGCAAACTTAGGGACTGTTCCTGCTGAATTGTGCTTAGTACAGGGGAATACCTATGCTGTCATAGTTTATGGGATCTCTCTGTACAGACTATGAGCAAACTTAGGGGCTGTTCCTGCTGAATTGTGCTTAGTACAGGGAATACCTGTGCTGCCATAGTTTTATGGAATCTCTCTGTACAGACTATGAGCAAACTTAGGGGACAGTTCCTGCTGAATTGTGCTTAGTACAGGGAATACCTATGCTGCCATAGTTTTATGGGATCTCTCTGTACAGACTATGAGCAAATTTAGGGGACTGTTCCTGCTGAATTGTGCTTAGTACAGGGAAATAACTATGCTGCCATAGTTTTATGGGATCTCTCTGTACAGACTATGGGCAAACTTAGGGGACTGTTCCTGCTGAATTATGCATAGTACCTATGCTGCCATAGTTTTATGGGATTTCTCTGTACAGACTATGAGCAAACTTAGGGACTGTTCCTGCTAAATTGTGCTTAGTATGGGATCTCTCTGTACAGACTATGAGCAAATTTAGGGACTGTTCCTGCTGAATTGTGCTTAGTACAGAGGAATGCCTATGCTGCCATAGTTTTATGGGATCTCTCTGTACAGACTATGAGCAAATTTAGGGGACGGTTCCTGCTGAATTGTGCTTAGTACAGGGAATACCTATGCTGCCATAGTTTTATGGGATCTCTCTGTACAGACTATGAGCAAATTTAGGGGACTGTTCCTGCTGAATTGTGCTTAGTACAGGGAAATAACTATGCTGCCATAGTTTTATGGGATCTCTCTGTACAGACTATGGCAAACTTAGGGGACTGTTCCTGCTGAATTATGCATAGTACCTATGCTGCCATAGTTTTATGGGATCTCTCTGTACAGACTATGAGCAAACTTAGGGACTGTTCCTGCTAAATTGTGCTTAGTATGGGATCTCTCTGTACAGACTATGAGCAAATTTAGGGACTGTTCCTGCTGAATTGTGCTTAGTACAGGGAATACCTATGCTGCCATAGTTTTATGGGATCTCTCTGTACAGACTATGAGCAAACTTAGGGACTGTTCCTGCTGAATTGTGCTTAGTACAGGGGAATACCTATGCTGTCATAGTTTATGGGATCTCTCTGTACAGACTATGAGCAAACTTAGGGGCTGTTCCTGCTGAATTGTGCTTAGTACAGGGAATACCTGTGCTGCCATAGTTTTATGGAATCTCTCTGTACAGACTATGAGCAAACTTAGGGGCTGTTCCTGCTGAATTGTGCTTAGTACAGGGAATACCTATGCTGCCATAGTTTTATGGGATCTCTCTGTACAGACCAATACAGTTGCAGTTGTGTCCATGCAAAAATTATAATTAGTGACTGTTTCCACTTGGCCAGATCCCAAATGACATCAAACCACCGTAGCAGTATCTGAGTTGAAGTCAACAACCCGACAGTCATTGTTCTTTCCCTGCCACAGTTATAAATGTCCCATTTTAGGCAGATTAATACCAATCAAGTTTTACACTGGCTAGACTGAGGCAGCTGACTAATAAACAAATACTACAGTCATTCATTATTTACATGATGCTATATTGTAAGGATGACCTATGGAGTAGATCTTTTATTGCATTAGTGTGAGTGAATTCTCTGGTGATGACTGAGGTTCTTCAGACTCGTATAACATTTCCCACACTGAAAGCACAAGAAGGGTTTCTCCCCTGTGTGAGTTCTCCGGTGCACGTTGAGGTTTGAGCGCTGTGTAAAGCATTTCCCACACTCAGCACAAGAGAACGGCTTCTCTCCTCGGTGGATCTTCTGATGTTCCCTGAAGTTGAAGCGCTGCGTGAAACATTTGCCGCATTCAGGACATGAATATGGCTTTTCCCCTGAGTGAATTTTCTGGTGAATCTTAAGCCTCGAGAGATGAGTGAAACACCTTCCACATTCACAACAAGAGAAGCTTTTTTCCCCAGAATGGATTTTCTTGTGCACATTAAGGTGCGAGTGCTGCGTAAAACATTTGCCGCAGTCTGAGCAAAAGTACGGCTTCTCCCCGGTGTGAATTCTCTGGTGCTGAGTCAGATCTGAGCGATGTGTAAAACGTTTCCTGCATTCCGAACACGAGTACGGCTTCTCCCCGGTGTGGATCCTCTGATGCACGTTAAGTTCCGACGGACGGACAAAACATCTGCCGCATTCAGAACAGGAGTGCAGTTTTTCTCCAGTGTGGGTTCTCTGGTGTTCAGCGAAGTCGGAACGGTGTATAAAGCTTTCCCCGCATTCAGAGTAGGAAAATGGTTTCTCCCCCGTGTGAGTTTTCTGGTGGGTTTTAAGGTTTGAGCGACGTGTGAAACATTTCCCACATTCAGAACAAGAGTGCGGTTTCTGTCCTGTGTTGATTCTATGGTTCTCAGCAAAGCTGTTAATGTTGTACAAAAGGGGCAACTCGTGTCGTCGCCGTTTGGATAAAAACTCACATTTCTCAATGTTCTCACAATTTTCTCTACACTCTGCTTCCAAAAAGTCTTTATGTATATCCCATCCCATGATAGGAGTAGGTGTATCTGTTCCCTGTATCTTTCCTGTAAGTGGACTAATGCTGCAATCTGATTGGTTTCCCTCTTCACATGAAGTCACTTCCTCCTCTTTAACAACAACCGATATATAATCATCTGACAAGCTGAGACCAGAATGATTTCCCCCTTCAAGTTCATCTTCAATTCCACTGGCAGGTGGGGGCTGTTTCACTGGAGAAATGTCAGCGTTGGTGACACTGACTCCTTCACAGTAATCTCCTCCTTCAGCCACGGACTTGCTTGGCTCGTTAATACAGAATATTGTTACATCCTGAATAGCTTTAATATCACTTTGTTCTTCATATTCACAGTCTGATACAAAGATACAAAGAGGTAAAATCAGATCCTATAAAGATAGATCCATTGACTTCCATCCAGTTTGCCTATAAACTACTTTTAGTTTACCCAGAGCTGAGACAAGTACAGAAATATATAAAAGGAATATATTTGGAAGTCCCTCCCTAACTGCTAGATTTATGCGCACAAAACTCATTCTTCCAAGATCCCCCACACTCTTTCCCCATCCCCTTTTTTGAAGACTTGTGGTCCACCATCTTTGAAATTTTTAACAATGGATTCCATTTCAGTGGCTGTGATGCATCATATGGTTAGATTACATCTCACTTTTGGCTTTTTTCTGCTCAAGACAGCACAGGGTAACAAAGTACAGGTATGGGATGCATTATCCGGAAAACTATTATCCAGAAAGCTCTGTATTACAAAAAGGCCATCTCCCATAGACTCAATTTTATCCAAATAATCCAAATTTTAAAAAATGATTTCCTTTCTCTCTGCAGTAATAAAACAGAAACAGTGTATTAAGAAAGCGCTATCCTGGGACTCAAGAGTTTAGTTGGCCGGCTTTTTTTATGATCTATCGTACGTTGTAGATTATCATTCATATTATTAAAATCTCTTTTATATGTTGGTAGTCCATTATTCCCAGACAGCCCTTGTACTGTTCATGTTAATAAGTTCAGTTAAACACAAGGTTTTGTGCCCTGCACCCATTATTCACCTAGTGGGCGAACCTGCTGGGGCTCCTCTTTCATCACTTCCTCGTAAAGGTCCTTGTTTCCTTTTATATAGTCCCACTCGTCCAAGGAAAAATAGATGGAAACATGATGAGTCCTTATGGCAACCTGTCACACACAATGTTCCAGTCATCCCCCAGCCAGAGAAAGGGATTATCATCCACTGTTACTAAACAATAAGGGGCCGCTGTACCCACCTCTCCAGTCAGCAGCTGGATGATGTTGGACATGAGTTCCAGGATCTTCTTGTCATTCTTGTTATTTTCCTTCTGTATGACGGAGCCAGGGGCATGCAGGGCCCCCCCATCATCTGACTTCTTCCTAGGGATGTAGTGCTAAATATTGAAAGGAAGAGAGAATGGTGTTTGAGCTGCAGAGAGACCCCCTTTGTACAGACAGACAGTCTCTTGTCAGTGTGCCAGTCACAGTGCCCCTCACCTCTCCAGTCAGCAGATAGATCATCTCCAGTGTCAGAGTCACCATTCTCTCCTTCTTCCCCCGCTCCTCCTCCTCCTCCTCATTTTCATCCTTGATCACAGTGTCATTTGGTTCCTCTGAGATTCCCATTAGCTCCTGGGAAATGCGAGAGACAGAAGAAGAATGACAGCAAGTGGGGAAGAAGCACATCAGGGCAGAAATGCAGAGGGTTGAGAGATGGGGAAAGTGTTCATGGGTGGGAGAGATAATGGTTATAGAGAAGGGGAAGAGAAAGTTAATAAGATACAAGTGATGGAAATACAGACACTGAGGATGTGACTAATAAGTGTATTTGCAGGAGCTTTGGGGTAACTAGGGATGTAAATTAGATACACAGGGTCTGTATTCACCTTTACTCTCCTACCTCATTCCTTCTATTCACCTGAAATTCACACAAAAGCTGCAATAGCTTGAAAGCAACTACCCAGGAATGTCTGCCTTCTGCATTCATATTGTTATTCCTGCTTCTACTGTCATTAGAACCCACTGTGCGCTGCCAACCAAACCTGATAGTGTCAGTGCAGCCTCTTACTAACCTGCTCCTGCTTCCCAGCTCTTTCCCAGGGGCAGATGTGTTGTGCTGCCTCTTGCTAAGCAGAAGGGGCGGGGCACAATTACCCATTGGCTGAAATGGGGAAAAGGTTGGGCCAGAGAAAAACAAAAGAGAATGATTGGCTAATGGTAAGGGGGGGGACTAATAGTTTGGGATTGAGGGAAAATATCCAGACATCTTGATAAGTGTAAAACCAAATGCAAGGTTAGTATGCCGACTACTCACTCCAGAAAAGTGCAACCCTTAGAAACAGCAACCAAATAATGCTGCACACACAGACCAGCCTAAACTCCTAGTCTACCTCAGTATTACGTGTGAGAGAGATCAGGGCACCAAAAGCAATGCTAGGATGCACAGTGCCCTCATTGGCTGACATTAATCATGTGATAATACTCGTTTCCTGTCTGAGAATCCTAGTGTTTCCTTAAAGGAACAAAACAGTATCACCCATAAAATGAAATTTCAAGTTTTAAGATTTGGGGGCCCATTTAGTTAGCTCGAGTGAACGAATAGAGGAAAAATAGTTCGAATTTTGAATGTTTTTTTTGGCTACTTTGACCATCGATATGGGCTACTACGACCTTCGAATCGAACGATTCGAACTAAAAATCGTTCGACTATTCAAACTGTCTCTTTAAAAAATTCTTCGACCCCCTAGTTCGCCACCTAAAACCTACCGAGGCCAATGTTAGACTATGGGGAAGGTCCCCATAGGCTTCCTAACAATTTTCTGATCAAAGGAATATCCTTCGATCGTTCGATTGTAGGAATAGTGGTAAATCCTTCGACTTCGATATTCGAAGTCGAAGGATTTTACTTCAACGGTCGAATATCGAGGGTTAATTAACCCACGATATTCGACCGTAGGTAAATGTGCCCCATAGTGTACTGTTTGCCTGCACTGATAAAACTGTAGTTATACAGTAGTTTATAAGCAAGCTGCTGTGTAATAAAATAAGTAAGACATTACCTCAATAAATCACCAAAAATTGACAACAAAGTGATAGAAGCAACAAATAAATAAGCGAACACTACAACATACAGGTAACTTGTCATATATTGGTGCAAAATGATCATAAATGATGTGGGTCACAAATTCTACAAGGCTTTTCCACAGTCAGTCACATGATCCAGGGGGGATACTGGGCAAGAACTGGGTTGGCTAATGACTAGCATGTGAGTGGCCATAATTAAGAAAATGCTATAATTGTATGGAGTAAACATGGAATGACAATATTTATGAATTTTCTAAAGTTAACTGTGAGCAATAAGTTAAACGTTTCCCACATAAAAGCCAAGTGTCCAGCTTCTCTGCTTTGTGAATTCTTTTGATAGACCACAACAAGACAGTTTTTAACTTTGTGTGATTTTATCAGGTTTCAGCAATGAGCAAAACACACTTCCCACACTCAGAGCAAGACAAGAGTTTTACTCTATTTCTGTCCGAGTCACAGCCTGGTCACCACCCACACTCACTGCTGTATCCCACCTTAAACCTTTCTATCCATCCCTGAATTTCTCTCTAGGGAACACTCTCTCAACTTCTTAAAGGAGACATATTATGTAAAATAGAATGTGCTTTAAAAAGTTGTGCTTCTGGTTACTTTATTGTAAATTTCTGCAAAATCCCAACTAGTCCCTCCTATCTGTTCCACTTGCTGCTGCCTCCTTTCCCAGGCTGTGCAGGGGAGCCAACAGGCTCTCAGCTCACTGCACTGTAGGACAGGAACCAATCAGCAGCTAGCAGGACCTGATAGGGAACTGAAGCCTGTCTGTGCTTGTGCGACTGCAGGGCTGTGATTGGCTGTCCCCCTCCTACTGTGCTTCTGGCAGGGACCGTTAGGGCAAGGCCAGATGTGGCATTTTTACGTTGCGTTTTTAAAAATGAACAGCCAGGCGTTAATAAGCATAAACTGCACTAACCCTGAAACGAATGGAAAACGCACTATGGCAAATCACACAGAGCGCTAGAATTGGCGTTTTTTAGCAGAAACGCCAGAAACGACCAAATCAATAGACTCTATGGGATCTGCACGTTTGAAACCACACTGTACATAAATACGCAGCGTATTTTAAATATGGCGTCCAAATTCAATGAGAAGTGCATGCTGGGAAAATAATCGCACGAGCTGAAAAACGCATGTTGACGGTCGCGTGTGGTTTCAGTAGCGGATTTACGCCTGGCTGTTCTTTTTTAAAAACGCAACGTAAAAACGCTGCAAAAACGCCACGTCTGCCCTTACCCTTAGGACACGCCAAAAGTTAAATCAGCACCATAAAGTATACATACATGATTGCCTACAAAATTAGAGGGGTTTCATTTATCCTATATGTCTCCTTTAAATTGAAACTCACATCCTAAATTTTGGGCACTAGAATGATATCTGGCACAGTCCTGGACCAATGTCCTAAGCTTTATAAATGGCAGTAGTTTTTACCTTCCCAATAGTACCCACCCACATAGATTGTAAGCTCTATAGGGTATTTTCCTTTGTCTCTCCACACATGGCACTTTGTAACTCTGAGTTTACAATCTAAGGTCCCTATCACATTCCCATCAGTCCCTGTCCCAGTGAGCTCACAATCTAAGGTCACATTTGCATACAGTAGGACCACTTTTGTGAAGAGTTAAAAGGCTGTACATTTACAATACATTTTGTTATTCTGTAAAAACAATAAGAAGAAAAAGCAAAGCACAGACAAGGACGTTGGTCGATAGGTTTCAGGCCCCAACCTGCCGGTTATTTATTTTGCTTTCTGACAATGTCAAACTTACCAAAACAATTAAAGGCAACAGAACTCAGTACTTTATGGCGCAGATGTATTAATGGTCGAATTGAAAATTTACATTTTTTTTATGGTCAAAACTCTCAAATTCGAATTGTGAATTTTCCAAACTCAATTCGAGTTTTTATTCATATTAGAATTTTCGAGATTTATCTTTATCTGGCCCTTTAAGAACTCAAATTCGACTATTCGCCACCTAAAACCTGCCTAGTTCATGTATAAGACAATGGGAGAGGTCCAGGGACCAATTTGGACATGTTAGTAGCCTTCCTGACATACTAGTTTTTTTCAGAGAAAAGCCTGGAATCGAGCTTAGTCAAATTGGATTTGAAACTTTTTTCAAGTTTTCAGTTCGGTAAAATTTGTGCAAGTTTTAGATAATTGTTTTTTTTTTTATTAAATTCGAGTATATTCCGATTTTAAGGCCTTTAAAAGAACTCACATGAATTCAAAATTCGACCTTTAATAAAAGTGCCTCTAAATGTTACAAAAGGGTATTGATTGAATGGACAATGACTGATGAGTTTTCTGATGTACGGTAAGTTGTGTACGGTAAGTAAAGCATTTCCCACACTCAGAACACAGGAAAGGTTTCACCCCCGTGTGGATATTCTGATGCCGCTTCAGATCAGAGCCGTGCATGAAGCTTTTGCCGCATTCAGAACAAAAGTATGGCTTCTCCCCAGTGTGAGTTTTCTGGTGTCTCCTTAGGTGGGCCGTCCGTGAGAACCATTTGCCGCACTCGGAACAAGAGTGAGTTCTCTCGCCCGTGTGAACCCTCTGATGTGCCGAGAGCTGTGACCTGTGAGTAAATCGCTTCTGACACTCGGAGCAGCCATAGGGTTTTGTCCCCGTATGAATTCTGTGATGCACATTGAGAGCGGAGTGATCTGCAAAACTTTTGCCGCATTCGGAACAAACAAACGGTCTCTCTCCCGTGTGAGTTCTCTGATGCACGACGAGGTGGGAGCGGTGTGTGAAACGCTTCCCGCATTCGGAACAAGAGTGAGGTTTTACCCCCAAGTGGATTTTCAGATGTCTCTTCAGATCGCAGAGATGTGTAAAACGTTTCCCACATTGAGAGCAAGTAAATGGTTTCTCTTCTTTGCCAGTATTCTGATGTTTAGTGAGTAGTCTCTTAGTGCAATATGTTCTGTGATACCCTGTGCAGTCGTATCTCACCTGTAGAGGGTGTGATCCTTGAGACGGTGAGTTTTTACTAATTCTCATTAAGTTTGTTTCATAGAAGTCATTTGTTAAGCTGTATCCCATGATAGGAGTGTGTGTATCTGTTTCCTGTTCTGTAAGTGGATTAATGCTGCAATCTGATTGGTTTCCTCCTTCCCATGAAGTTTTTTTCCCTTTAATACTATTTAATAAAAAAATATCTGCCAAGCTGTTATTCAGGCTGTATTCCATGATAGGAGTTTGTGTATCTGTTCCCTGTATCTGTTCTAATAGTGGATAAATGCTGCAATCTGATTGGTTTCCTCCTTCCCAAAAAGCCTCTTTAATACCATTAGATATGTAATTACCTGGCAAGCTGTTATATAGGCCGAGTTCCAAGGTAGGAGTAGGCATATCTACTTTCTCTATACTTTCTATAAATGGATTAATGCTGCAGTCTGATTGGTTTCCCCCTTCCTGTGAATATGGTTGCTGTTTTATATCATTCAATATATAATTATTTGACAAGCTGTTATTCAAGATGAGCTCCATCATAGGAGTGTGTGTATCTGTTCCCTGTATCTGTTCTGTAAGTGGATTAATGCTGCAATCTGATTGGTTTCCCTCTTCACTTGAAGCCACTTCCTTTTTAATCCCATTGGTTGGTGAGGGCTGCTCCGTTGGGGAAATGTCCAAGTTTGTGAGATTTGCATCACCTTCTTGAGCCCCAATCTTGTTGGGTTGAATTTCACAGCGTAACATTACTTGAAGATTATCCCCAATTTCTTCATATTCAGAGTCTGGCAAAGATACAAACAAAAAAAACTATTCTGTATTTTTAGAAACAAATGTCTAGGAAAGTATTATTTTTTTTTTTTTTTTAAATGTATTTTTATTGAAGCCTCGTCACAGTTTTACATGTTCATTCATGTCATTATTGTTACAAATGAAACAACCATTTAGCAATAAAAACATTTTGATTCATGCCGGTATTGTTTGTGTATTCTTGAATAATAACCGGAATGTACAGTTATAGTACGAAGTGAAAAGGTAAGATTTGAGAAATATTGTAAGTTGGTTAGTGGTGGTCATATTTATAAATTCACCACTTCTTCTGACAAAGTGAGTATGGGAGGCCTCTTTTCTTTTTCAATCTAAACAAATATCAACAACATAAAGGAACATAAAACATTTAGGTCAAATAAGCCCGTTACTCGCCCTTGTTAGAGGGATTTTAACGAGTCTTCCATTATCTACATGCCAAGGAGTCCTGGGAGGCAGCCAATAGATCCATCTTTTTAAGTTGTTATAACTAGAATGAGAGGGTCAGTACCTTGAAGACTCTAGCTCATACCATGTGGTTCAATAGAATGTAAAAACTGTTCGTCTTCTTATGTCAGGGGGGGAGACTTAGGCTATAGGTGGTCCATACGTCAAACAATTTGTTAGTATGGGAAATTTTATTTATAGGGATACGGTCATGGGAAAAAAAAATTTTCAAAATGAATCAGTTAATAGTGCTGCTCCAGCAGAATTCTGCACTGAAATCCTTTTCTCAAAAGACCAAACAGAATTTTTTATATTCAATTTTGAAATCTGACATGGGGCTAGACATATTGTCAATTTCCCAGCTGCCCCAAGTCATGTGACTTGTGCTCTGATAAACTTCAATCACTCTTTACTGCTGTACTGAAAGTTGGAGTGATATCACCCCCTCCCTTTCCCCCCCCCCCCAGCAGCCAAACAAAAGAACAATTGGAAGGTAACCAGATAACAGCTCCCTAACACAAGATAACAGCTCCCTGGTAGATCTAAGAACAACGCTCAATAGTAAAATCCAGGTCCCACTGAGACACATTCAGTTACATTGAGAAGGAAAAACAGCAGCCTGCCAGAAAGCATTTCTCTCCTAAAGTGCAGGCACAAGTCACATGACCAGGGGCAGCTGGGAAATTGACAAAATGTCTAGCCCCATGTCAGATTTCAAAATTGAATATAAAAAAAATATGTTTGCTCTTTTGAGAAAAGGATTTCAGTGCAGAATTCTGCTGGAGTAGCACTATTAACTGATGCGTTTTGGAAAAAATATGTTTTCCGATGACAGGATCCTTTTAAGGATGCTTCCAGCCAGTCCATGTGGAAATAGAAATGTAGATTCATGGAGGGTGGAGGATCTGCTCTGCATCAAAGGGCATTCTGGGAGAAATGTACATTCCCTCCATGATTTGATCCAAAGTGGTATAGCCCCTTTTCTTCATTATAACATTTGCAGATTACTTTTTCATGATCACATATAGGCAGATATATCTAGATATGAGTTGGACTCACCCAGTGGACGGAGCTGCTGAGGCTCCTCTTTCATCCCTTCCTCGTAAAGGTCCTTGTTTCCTTTTATATAGTCCCACTCGTCCAAGGAAAAATAGATGGAAACATGATGAGTCCTTATGGCAACCTGTCACACACAATGTTCCAGTCATCCCCCAGCCAGAGAAAGGGATTATCATCCACTGTTACTAAACAATAAGGGGCCGCTGTACCCACCTCTCCAGTCAGCAGCTGGATGATGTTGGACATGAGTTCCAGGATCTTCTTGTCATTCTTGTTATTTTCCTTCTGTATGACGGAGCCAGGGGCATGCAGGGCCCCCCCATCATCTGACTTCTTCCTAGGGATGTAGTGCTAAATATTGAAAGGAAGAGAGAATGGTGTTTGAGCTGCAGAGAGACCCCCTTTGTACAGACAGACAGTCTCTTGTCAGTGTGCCAGTCACAGTGCCCCTCACCTCTCCAGTCAGCAGATAGATCATCTCCAGTGTCAGATTCACAATTCTCTCCTTCTTCCCCCGCTCCTCCTCCTCCTCCTCATTTTTATCCTTCTTCTTCCCCTTCATCCCTGTGTCACTCGCTTCCTCCCGCATTCCCATTGGCTCCTTGTGGGAGGGACTGACCTGGAAGTGACCCTGGAATTAAGCATTTACACATTTCTATACAGGATTATTCCTGACAAGGGGCCCAGATCCACAGAATCCCATCAAAGGGAACAGTCTATTATTATTATACAGTGCCTCTATCTTTTACATAGTTTAGTTGGTAGCTGATGTCAGTCCCCTGGGTTAATGCTGCCCATTCCAGTCATAATAAGGGCCTGACTTCCCATGACAAAGGCCAAGAGCTGGCAGTTAGTGATGTGCGGGTTGACCCGATACCCGTGGTTTTACCTCGCACGGTTCGTCGCGGGTGGTGGGTGGGTGCGGGTTGAGCTCTTCTCTTGCTGTCCCGGCCCATCACCATCAAATGCCAGCTTCCGACTTCCGGGTTCGTCTTATATAGACGCTGCGCCTGCTCGCCTTGCCCTTTTTGTTACATCATCGGAGGGGAGGCGCAGGTCTATAAAAGGAACCCAGGCGGGCTGGTGCAGACCAAGAGAGGGCGGGTTAGGGTCGGATGCGGGTCAGGGAAATCCCGACCTGCACATCACAACTGCCAGTGAGTAGTGCTGGACATCACTGTAATGTAAGAGTGATTGTCACTGAGTGATTCAGAGATGTGACAGCCAATCTCATGAGGAGACACAGAGACACACACACACAGAGACACACACAGACAGAAAGACACACACAGACAGAAAGACACACACAGAGACACACAGACACACACAATACCCAGTGTGCGCATGCAACCAAACCTGATAGTGTGAGTGCAGCCTGAGTCCCTTGCTGACCTGCTCTTGCTTCCCAGCTGAGTCCCAGAGAGAGAAGTGCAGTGCTGTCTGTGCATGAGGGGGCGGGACATACTCATTCATTGGCCAACAGAGGAAGGGGCATGAGACAGGGGCAGGGTAGAAAATAAACAAAGCTATTGATTGGATACAAGGAGAGGATACATAGGTTAGGGACTGAGGGAAAATATGTTGACTTTTAATATTGTAAAGAAATGAACGATGTTGCTTTCGGTGCCTTGCGCTAGGATTGCAGTTTCCCAGGGGTGTGTGTTGTACATTATTCCCTTTTGTTTCCTTGTGTTCATATCCCTGAAAGAAGTTTTTCTGTCAGCTGTTATATTCATTTAGGGGAAAACTACAGTTCCCAGTGTGCAGTGTTTGTTTGGGAAATGACTGTGGTACCATGTGAGCTTTCAGAGCCAATCAGAAGTGATTCCTGGAAAGCGTACTTCTACTCACGGAGCTCCAGTGTGAGGTAAAGGAGTGAGTCACCTGTGCTCCCTCCCACCCCGCCACTAGGGGAGGAGCTTTCTTCCTATAGGTCTGTATGAGCGACCTGTCAGATAACGTCACGTGACTGGGACGCCCCTCAGGTATCCAGGAAGTGGTGCAGAGCTCCAGACCCCCTTGTGAGAGGAGGATACGGTCTGGCACTGGCATCTCTGTATGTATATCAGCAACTTGAGTAACCCCACCCCCCGTCAGTCTCTTAACTACAACTCCCAACATGCTTTTGTGTAAGCTCCACCCCTGTGACTCTCCAGTCTCTTAACTACAACTCCCAGCATGCTTCTGTCTTAGCTCCACCCCTGTGACTCTCCAGTCTCTTAACTACAACTCCCAGCATGCTTGTCTTAGCTCCACCCTGTGACTCTCCAGTCCCTTAACTACAACTCCCAGCATGCTTGTCTTAGCTCCACCCCTGTGACTCTCCAGTCCCTTAACTACAACTCCCAGCATGCTTCTGTCTTAGCTCCACCCCTGCGACTCTCCAGTCTCTTAACTACAACTCCCAGCATGCTTCTGTCTTAGCTCCACCCTGCGACTCTCCAGTCTCTTAACTACAACTTCCAGCATGCTTCTGTCTTAGCTCCACCCCTGTGACTCTCCAGTCTCTTAACTATAACTCCCAGCATGCTTGTCTTAGCTCCACCCCTGTGACTCTCCAGTCTCTTAACTACAACTCCCAGCATGCTTCTGTCTTAGCTCCACCCCTGTGACTCTCCAGTCTCTTAACTACAACTCCCAGCATGCTTCTGTCTTAGCTCCACCCCTGTGACTCTCCATTCTCTTAACTACAACTCCCAGCATGCTTGTCTTAGCTCCACCCCTGTGACTCTCCAGTTTCTTAACTACAACTCCCAGCATGCTTCTGTCTTAGCTCCACCCCTGTGACTCTCCAGTCTTTTAACTACAACTCCCAGCATGCTTCTGTCTTAGCTCCACCCCTGTGACGCTCCAGTCTCTTAACTACAACTCCCAGCATGCTTCTGTCTTTGCTCCACCCCTGCGACTCTCCAGTCTCTTAACTACAACTCCCAGTATGCTTGTCTTAGCTCCACTCCTGTGACTCTCCAGTCTCTTAACTACAACTCCCAGCATGCTTTTGTGTAAGCTCCACCCCTGTGACTCTCCAGTCTCTTAACTACAACTCCCAGCATGCTTTTGTGTAAGCTCCACCCCTGTGACTCTCCAGTCTCTTAACTACAACTCCCAGCATGCTTGTCTTAGCTCCACCCCTGTGACTCTCCAGTCTCTTAACTACAACTCCCAGCATGCTTGTCTTAGCTCCACCCCTGTGACTCTCCAGTCCCTTAACTACAACTCCCAGCATGCTTCTGTCTTAGCGCCACCCCTGTGACTCTCCAGTCTCTTAACTACAACTCCCAGCATGCTTCTGTCTTAGCTCCACCCTGCGACTCTCCAGTCTCTTAACTACAACTTCCAGCATGCTTCTGTCTTAGCTCCACCCCTGTGACTCTCCAGTCTCTTAACTATAACTCCCAGCATGCTTGTCTTAGCTCCACCCCTGTGACTCTCCAGTCTCTTAACTACAACTCCCAGCATGCTTCTGTCTTAGCTCCACCCCTGTGACTCTCCAGTCTCTTAACTACAACTCCCAGCATGCTTCTGTCTTAACTCCACCCCTGTGACTCTCCATTCTCTTAACTACAACTCCCAGCATGCTTGTCTTAGCTCTACCCCTGTGACTCTCCAGTTTCTTAATTACAACTCCCAGCATGCTTCTGTCTTAGCTCCACCCCTGTGACTCTCCAGTCTTTTAACTACAACTCCCAGCATGCTTCTGTCTTAGCTCCACCCCTGTGACGCTCCAGTCTCTTAACTACAACTCCCAGCATGCTTCTGTCTTTGCTCCACCCCTGCGACTCTCCAGTCTCTTAACTACAACTCCCAGTATGCTTGTCTTAGCTCCACTCCTGTGACTCTCCAGTCTCTTAACTACAACTCCCAGCATGCTTTTGTGTAAGCTCCACCCCTGTGACTCTCCAGTCTCTTAACTACAATTCCCAGCATGCTTCTGTCTTAGCTCCACCCCTGTGACTCTCCAGTCTCTTAACTACAACTCCCAGCATGCTTCTGTCTTAGCTCCACCCCTGTGACTCTCCAGTCTCTTAACTACAACTCCCAGCATGCTTGTCTTAGCTCCACCCCTGTGACTCTCCAGTCTCTTAACTACAACTCCCAGCATGCTTCTGTCTTAGCTCCACCCCTGTGACTCTCCAGTCTCTTAACTACAACTCCCAGCATGCTTGTCTTAGCTCCACCCCTGTGACTCTCCAGTCCCTTAACTACAACTCCCAGCATGCTTGTCTTAGCTCCACCCCTGTGACTCTCCAGTCCCTTAACTACAACTCCCAGCATGCTTCTGTCTTAGCTCCACCCCTGTGACTCTCCAGTCTCTTAACTACAACTCCCAGCATGCTTCTGTCTTAGCTCCACCCTGCGACTCTCCAGTCTCTTAACTACAACTTCCAGCATGCTTCTGTCTTAGCTCCACCCCTGTGACTCTCCAGTCTCTTAACTATAACTCCCAGCATGCTTGTCTTAGCTCCACCCCTGTCCTTTGTATTTCTTTAAAGGAGGCATTTTGTGTAAAAACTAAGAATGTACCAGTGCATTATACTCATTTAGATATAGAAGAATTCTGCTTAAAAAAGTAGTGTTTCCGGCTGATTTATTGAATATTTCTGCAAAACCCCTAATAATCCCTCCCTTCTCTTCCACTTGCTGCTCCCTGAATTCCCAGGCTGTGCACTCAGCTCACTGCACTGTAGGACAGGAACCAATCAGCAGCTAGCAGGACCTGATAGGGAACTGAAGCCTGTCTGTGCTGTGTGACTGCAGGGCTGTGATTGGCTGTCCCCCTCCTACTGTGCTTCTGGCAGGGACACGCCCACTCCTCATTTGAAACACAGACAGGGACCAGAGAACATCTAGCACAGTAGGAGGGGGACAGCCAATCACAGCCCTGCAGTCACACAATCACAGACATGCTTCAGTTCCCTATCAGGTCCTGATAGCTGCTTATTGGTTCCTGTCCTACAGTGCAGTGAGCTGAGAGCCTGGGAAAGGAGGCAACAGCAAGTGGAACAGATTGGCGGGACTAGTAGGGATTTTGCAAAAATTAAGTAACCAGAAACACAACTTTTTAAAACATTCTTCTAACTTTAAAAGAGTTTAATGCACTGGTACATTCTTGTTTTTTACACAACATGTCTACTTTAATTCCAGGTGTCTGAACATCAGTCCCTCCCACAAGGAGCCATTGGGAATGTGGGAGGAAGCGAGTGACACAGGGATGAAGGGGAAGAAGAAGAAGAAGGATAAAAATGAGGAGGAGGAGGAGGAGCGGGGGAAGAAGGAGAGAATGGTGAATCTGACACTGGAGATGATCTATCTGCTGACTGGAGAGGTGAGGGGCACTGTGACTGGCACACTGACAAGAGACTGTCTGTCTGTACAAAGGGGGTCTCTCTGCAGCTCAAACACCATTCTCTCTTCCTTTCAATATTTAGCACTACATCCCTAGGAAGAAGTCAGATGATGGGGGGGCCCTGCATGCCCCTGGCTCCGTCATACAGAAGGAAAATAACAAGAATGACAAGAAGATCCTGGAACTCATGTCCAACATCATCCAGCTGCTGACTGGAGAGGTGGGTACAGCGGCCCCTTATTGTTTAGTAACAGTGGATGATAATCCCTTTCTCTGGCTGGGGGATGACTGGAACATTGTGTGTGACAGGTTGCCATAAGGACTCATCATGTTTCCATCTATTTTTCCTTGGACGAGTGGGACTATATAAAAGGAAACAAGGACCTTTATGAAGAAGGGATGAAGGAGGAGCAACAGAAGCTCCACCCACTAGGTGGTAATGGGCACAGGAAGAAAAATAACACAAAATAGAATATATGTAGTATTGGCACTTTAAATATAGAGGTTGGGCTGTTATATAGATATTATACTAAAGCTGCCCATGCACAGGCTAATAGATGCTGACTCTGCAAATTGACATCCTTGCCCCAGTTATGATCTGGTTGTTTGGTGAGGACTTCCCAACACTAGTGATGTTTGAAACCATGGCACATACAATTAAGGCAGCCTGTTAATGAGCTGCAGTTCCTATTGGGGACACATTCAGAGGGCTGCCATGCACAGGAATACTGCCGCAAGTCTCTTTTGTAGATCTTATATGTGAGAATAATAAATCACACACCTGTTGTCTTATTAAAAGAATGATAGAATGGGCTCATTTACCTGCATTGTCAGTACTACGAATCTATATACAGATAAGAGAATTAATGTTCCGGCTGCTTCTTTTCCAGATTGTGACTATGAAGATAAGACTGATGTGAATGAGCCACCAACACTATGTTATAATAATGAGCCCAGCAAGATTGTAGCCAAAGAATCTGTATTGGTCCAACGGGGAAGTCTTGGAATTAATGGAACTTGTCCATCCAAACAGACATTGGCCACACCAACAATTGTTATAGAAGAGGAGGCAGACTCATTTGAAGGGGGAAACAAATCATATTACAGCATTAATCCACTTACAGAACAGATACAAGGAACATATACACCTACTCCTATCATGGGATGCAGCCTGAATAACAACTTGGCAGATAATTATATATTAAATGGTATAAATGAGCAGTCAGTTTCTTTGGAAGTGAGTAACCAATCAGATTGCAGCATTAATCCACTTACAGAACAGATACAAGGAACAGATACACCTACTCCTATCATGGGATGCAGTCTGAATAACAGCTTGGCAGATAATTATATTTTAAATGGTATTAATGAGCAGTCAGCTTCATGGGAAGAGGGAAACCAATCAGATTGCAGAATTAATCCACTTACAGAACAGATACAGGGAACAGATACACCTACTCCTGTCATGGGATGCAGCCTGAATAACAGTGGGGCAGATAATTATACATCAGATGGAGAGAAGACGGCTTCATGGGAAGAGGGAAACCAATCAGGATACAGATTTAATCCATTCACAGAACAGATACAGGGAACAGATACACCCACTCCGTTATTGAGATGGAACCTTAATAACAGCTTCCCAGGAATTTGTGTATCCGGCGGTTTTAAAGAGGAATGGTCTTCAGATGAAGGGGGAAACCCTTCTGACTTGAGCTTTAATCCACTTGCATTACAGGAAAAAGATGGAACTTTTGATATGACCGAGTACAGCCTTAATAACAGCTTGTTTGGAACGGGGCTCGGGAGATTTGGTAGGTTTGGTAAGAAATCCATGCACCCCCCTTTCTTTCCAATCCAACCCTCACAAGCCTATTTCTACTGCTCTGTGTGCCATAAGGTTTTTAGTAGGAAGGAAAGCCTTGTAGTACACCAGAGAACGCACACTGGAGAGAAGCCGTATCCGTGCTCAGCCTGCGGGAAATGTTTCATGAGTCACTCCAGCCTTGGTGAACATGACAGGAGTCACAGCGGCAAGAAGCCGTACTCTTGCTCCGACTGCGGCAAGTCTTTCACATATCGCTCGAAACTCGTCAGGCATCAGAGAATTCACACCAAAGAGAAACCGTTTTCCTGTAATGAATGCGGCAAATCGTTTTCTCAGCGTTCGGGCTTTGTGAAACATTACCAGATTCACATGGGCATAAAGCCGTATTCATGCCGCGAGTGCGGGAAATCCTTTACACAAAGCTCGTCCTTCACTAAACATTGCCAGAGTCACATGGGCATAAAGCCCAGTATACCAGATACGTCTTGCATCAGAGAATTCACACGGGGGAGAAACCATTCACCTGTTCTGAGTGCGGGAAGTGTTTTATAAACCACGCCTACCTTCTCCGCCATCATAAAATCCACACGGGAGTGAGACCGTTTTCTTGTTCTGAATGCGGCAAGTGTTTCATAGACAACTCCCAGCTTAACAGACATCTCGTTATTCACTCGGAAGAGAGACCGTTCTCCTGCCTCAAGTGTGGGAGATTATTCAAACGTCGCACACATCTGGATGTGCATCTCACGGTTCACAAGGCAGAAAAACCCTTCACTTGCGCCCAGTGCGGGAAGTTCTTTACCAGGCGCGCAAGCCTTATTGCACATCAAAGAACTCATGAAGGGGAGAAAATGTTTCCTTTTACTAAATGAGTACACTTACACCTTCTGAGATGTATTCCTAACCCTCCCATTATGTTACCTTGCAAGTCTACTTTATTTAAAGGCAGAGTAAAACCTAAAATATACAAGATATAATAAGACAATCAGTGTCTTAACTGGTTGATAATACTGAATGGAACATTAGACTACACTTATTTGCATATTCCAACCTGCATCTTACAAATATTTATTGCAAGCTCACGCAGGGATCAAACGGGCCGTTTGATCCCTGCATGAGCTTGCAATAAATATTTGTTCCCTCTTTAAGTGGAGTGCCGTCCATTCCTTTGGCACAGTACAAGTGAAGCTTACCAAATCTCTTAGTCAGATTCTCCCACGGGGTATCCTGTGCGTGATATCCCAATTCGGTCAAACTGTATAAATATGTAGAGGTGTGGGACAAATCCAAAGCAGCAACTGGACTGCAAAAACTTCTTTATTGGGGATAGAGGTACACTCAATCCCCAATAAAGACGTTTTTGCAGTCCAGTTGCTGCCTTGGATTTGTCCCACACCTCTACATATTTATACAAGCTGAGTTAATGTTATTGTGATTGAGTAATGTGCAGACATTTTTTCCTAGTCTTCTGTAAATATCAATATACCGACAAAACACTAAAGTACTGTTACGCTATTGATCCATAAATTTCATTCTAGCATTATCGTTCTAGCAAATATATGTGTGTATATATATATATATATATATATATATATATATATATATATATATATATAGACAAATACAAGATTCCTCTGCACTCAACCCATTATCAATATATTTAAGACAGCGACATTTTGTGCTACTGCTACTGAAAAATGCCTTACCCTTTAAACAAAACAGGGATTGTTTGTCCATATATTGCAATATATTTAAGCTGGCCAACTACGTCAAAGTCATCCCATATCTGGCCAGTCCTATGCTCAATTTTCATCTGATTCATTAAGAATTCTATGGTTTAATTATACATTTTATAAAAGGGACGAATAGGTTTTACCTGCAACTTACTAGCTGCTTTCAAAGTAAAACTCCCAAACTTGGCTGCCCTTTTATTAGACACCAGTGGGATCACCTGACTATAGTTGGAGGGGGTGGGAGCTACAACATGGAGCTGGTCACTGCTCCTGTATAACTATAACAAACAAGGGAAAGTTGTGCTCACTTTCCCTTGAGCACAACTTTCCCTTGTTTGTTATATATATATATATATATATATATATATATATATATATATTTTTATATTGCCTGTATCTTCTCCAGACAGTGAATATGAAGATAAGAGAGATATTACAGCTGATCTGGGAGGAAAATTATGTTATAATAATGAGACAAGCAAGATTGGGGCTGAAGGATTTTTTCATGCCGAAGGAAATCTCACAAACCCTGAAATTTTCCCAGCGGAACAACCCCCATCTACCAATGGGATTAAAGTGGAAGCGGCTTTATGTGAAAAGGGAAACCAATCAGATTACAGAATTCAACCATTTACAGAACAGATACAGGGAACAGATACACACCTATCATGGAATGCAGCTTGTCAGCTAATTATATATCAGATGTTGTTAAAGAGGAACTGGTTTCTTGGGGAGAAAGAAATAAATCAGATTACAGAATTATTACAATAGCAGAGCCAGTACAAGGTACAGATGAGATTACTTCTGGTAGGGGATACAGACTATGTAACAGCTCCTCAGATATAAAGATCAGTAACTATGGTAAAAATGTTAATGATTCCCGACTTATAGCCAACTCTGATGTACAGGGAATGTTTATGTGCACTGAGTGTGACAAAGTCTTTAGTAGTAAGAGCACTCTTGTTCGGCATCAGAGAATTCACACAGGAGAAAAACCTTATTCGTGTCCTGATTGTGGGAAATGGTTTGCACATCGCTCCAACCTTAATGTGCACCAGAGAACTCACACGGGAGAGAAACCATTTACTTGCGCTGAATGTGGGAAATGCTTTTCACGGCTGCAGCTGCTGAGCGAGCATCACAGGATTCACACCGGGGAGAAACCGTTCATCTGCGACGAATGTGGGAAATGCTTTGCATATCGCTCTCACTATAATGAACATCTCAAAACCCACATAGGAAGGAAACCATTTTGCTGTTGTGAGTGTGGGAAATGTTTTGGCCGTCGCTCGCGGCTCAATGAACATCGCAGAAGTCACACAGACAATATTATGTTCAGGCCCGGATTTGTGGGAAGGCCACCTAGGCCCGGGCCTAGGGTGGCAGGATTTTAGGGGGGCGGCATGCTGCCCAACCACACCCACATTGGTTCAAAAACACTGGAGACAGAATAAAGGGGAGGGGACAGGGGCGACAAATGGCAGTGGGCCTAGGGGCGTCCGCTATGTAAATCGGGCCCTGATTATGTTCAGAGTTATTTATTAAAAGACCAGTAACAGTGATGTTTGCCTGCTGTGAAGTCTGCAATACAATGATTAGTGTATGTTCTTTACCCTGTATAAGCGAACCCTTCTCAGCGGGAATTGCCCCACTTATTCATTTTATTGTTTCCCATTGTTATAAGACAGTTACAACCCTCCATCAGTGCTGAATTATATACAAAGTATCTGACAAGGTACGGGAGTCCAAGGCAGGTGATGGGAGAGCAGTTTGATTATATGTTTATTAGTATTTCTCCAAAACCCTGAAATGATAATCTCACAAGTTATGATGTGGATTTTGTCAGCAGTTTCCAACCTTCCGCTGCTCACACCTCACAAGTTCTCCATAATCACCAGCCTGGCACAGACTTAACCTGCCACTTGGCTTTTCAGTTCAGGCGTCTCCAAAATATAAATATATATATTCTATCTGTTCTACACTTTCCTGCAGCTGTAACACGAGGAGGAAACATAGGGAATAATAAAGTTTCTGCAATTTCTGCTCCCTTCTCTTTATCCAATAGGTTTAGAGAGTTTGCCCTGGCGCTTCTCAACATGAGCCTCCTAAATCTCTGATGATCAGACAGCAAACATAACCTGTACTAACTTTATCATAATAGATACAAAATTATCCACGATCCCTGGCTCTCTGGCCGCCTCTGTCCGACCTCTAGCCAATCACTGTGCAGAGCTCCGTAGAAGGAGACACGCCCCTTTCCACATCCAACCAATCGCACTCGCTCAGGCAGAGTAATTCTCTTTAGCCAATCACTGCATACTTCCGCTATGCTGCCAAATGCCGGGCATTCCTACAACATCTATTGTGTTCCCTCTGCTCTCTAATCGCTTCCTGTTCTACTGTACAATTAAGGCAAGTGCGGAGCAGCGCTAAACTACTCAGTTTCTCTCTCTTTGTGTGTGTGTGTGTGTGTCCCTCCTACACCTATACTGAGCCCATATGTGCTGCCTCCCTTATTCCTACCTTGTGTGGCACCCACCTCTGTCATTTACCCCTCACTCTCCTCTACTATGGGCTGTGTGTCTCACACTGGGGTTACTCTTGCTGCTGCTGTGGGACTGAGGGTCGCTGCTGCTGTGGGACTGGGGGTCGCTGCTGCTGTGGGACCGGGGGTCGCTGCTGCTGCTGTGGGACTGGGGGTCAGTGCTGTGGGACTGGGGGTCGGTGCTGCCCCTGTGGGACTGGGTGTCGGTGCTGCTGCTGTGGGACTGGGAGTCACCCCCTGTAGTGATTCAGGCCATAGGAGATTTAATGGGATTCTATGGATCTGGGTCTCTATAATTCTATTGGGGGATATTGCTGGGAATAATCCTGTATAGAAATGTGTAAGTGCTTAATTCCAGGGTCACTTCCAGGTCAGTCCCTCCCACAAGGAGCCAATGGGAATGTGGGAGGAAGCGAGTGACACAGGGATGAAGGGGAAGAAGAAGAAGGATAAAAATGAGGAGGAGGAGGAGCGGGGGAAGAAGGAGAGAATGGTGAATCTGACACTGGAGATGATCTATCTGCTGACTGGAGAGGTGAGGGGCACTGTGACTGGCACACTGACAAGAGACTGTCTGTCTGTACAAAGGGGGTCTCTCTGCAGCTCAAACACCATTCTCTCTTCCTTTCAATATTTAGCACTACATCCCTAGGAAGAAGTCAGATGATGGGGGGGCCCTGCATGCCCCTGGCTCCGTCATACAGAAGGAAAATAACAAGAATGACAAGAAGATCCTGGAACTCATGTCCAACATCATCCAGCTGCTGACTGGAGAGGTGGGTACAGCGGCCCCTTATTGTTTAGTAACAGTGGATGATAATCCCTTTCTCTGGCTGGGGGATGACTGGAACATTGTGTGTGACAGGTTGCCATAAGGACTCATCATGTTTCCATCTATTTTTCCTTGGACGAGTGGGACTATATAAAAGGAAACAAGGACCTTTATGAGGAAGGGATGAAGGAGGAGTCACAGCAGCTCCACCCACTGGGTGAGTAATGGGTGCAGGATTGCTTTATTCTTACGCTTTGTACCTTTCTCCTCCTTCTGCCACCCCTAAGTAACATCAGATTATACCCTGAATTGTAAGACCACACACCCGAGATGGAGAGAGAATTGTATTACATGATTTAAATTAATGGTAGATCTTAAGAATTATGAGACATAGAAAGAACAATGTAGGGAAAGTAAAATCGGCAGTAATAATTAGTTATATAGTAAAGCAAGGGAAACTTTAACTCATTACACACACACACACACACACACACACACATATATATATATATATATATATATATATATATATATATATATATATATATATATATATATTCCCAATTGTAAATGAGGGCATGGATGTAACTGTTTGTTATAGCATCCCCATGTCAAAGGGTAATTAATGTAATCGTTACTGAGACCATTAACAAACCAGTACTACATCTGCCTTATCATTAAGTCCTTTAGTATTGTATTATATGGGTGAACTTAATCCTGAATTTTGTTTATTCCAGGTTGGGAAAGTGATATTCCAACTGATCTGGGAGGAACATTATGTTATAATAATGAGCCAAGCAAGATTGAGACTAAAGGAGCAGATTTTTGTGGCAACAGAAATCTCAGAACCACTGAAATGTCTCCATTGGAACAGCCCCCACCAGCCAATGGGATTAAAGAGGAAGTGGTTTCATGGGAAGAGGGAAACCAATCAGATTGCAGCATTAATCCATTTACAGAACAGATACTGGGAAGAGATACACCTACTTCTATCATGGGATGCAGCCAAAATAAAGTGACAGATAATTATATATCTGTGGTTATTAAAGAGGAACCGGATTCATCTGAAGAGGAAAAGATACATGGTACAAGTAGTCCCACTGTCAAGGTTTGCAGCCTAAATAATAGCAGCCCTGTTAAAGCAATGACACAGGAAGCAGCTTCATGGGAAGGAGGAAACCAATCAGATTGCAGCATTAATCCAGTTACAGAACAGATACAGGGAGCAGATACACCTACTCCTATCATGGGATGCAGCCTGAATAATCTTTCTAATTTAAGAATAATTACAATTACACAGCCAATACTAGGAACATATATCTCCACCCCTATGTTAGGGTGCAACCTAAACATGAATCTTCCTGCTAGTTATGTAGAAAATAAAGAGTCAAATTCATGGGAAGGGGGAAACCATTCAGATTACAGAATGATTACAATACCAGATCCGGCTACAGCTGTTAATGACTCCAAACAAATGGAACCCCTTGTACAGGGAAAGTTACGTTGCGCTGTGTGCAATAAACTGTTTGCTAGTAAGATCACTCTCGCTCGCCATCAGATCGTTCACACAGGAGAGAAACCTTATCCTTGTTCTGATTGTGGGAGGCGGTTTCCACGTGTCACCTCCCTTCAGGTGCACCAGAGAACTCACACGGGAGAGAAACCTTTCACTTGCACTGAATGCGGGAAATGTTTTGCAATTCCGCAGCATCTAAATGAGCATCGAAGGACTCACACGGGAGAGAAGCCGTTCTCGTGCTCCGATTGCGGCAAATGTTTTGCCCATCGCTCCTCCCTCAACAAACATCTCACGGTTCACAACAAAGAGAAACCACACGCTTGTGCAGATTGTGGAAAATGCTTTTCACATCTGTATCTGCTGAGGCTGCACCGCAGGACTCACACGGGAGAGAAGCCGTACTCATGCGCTGAATGCGGGAAGCTTTTTGCTCATCGCTCCTCTCTTACTGATCATCAACGGTCTCACACAGGGGGGAAACACTGAGCAAGCATCGCAGGAAAGAGAAAAAAAACTCTTAAAAACTGATGAATCAGGCCTGGTGCCTGGTCTTGATATTTGCTATGCAATTTTGAATAACATAGATGGACTGGTCTCGGCTGCCAATAAATGAAGAACTGTGGGTGCCTTGAGTCCCTTGGTGCTTCTTTCTTGTGCTTCGTGTGGGATGGATCAAGGCATAGAAAGAGGGGGCATTTGCCATTTGGGAAGCCGAATTAAAGGAACTCCCTGTGCTCCTCCCCTACGAATGAGTTTGTTTTTGCCTGACAATGGAAATTGAGATACTGATTCCTATTGGGAAAGATAAATGTGAGGAAAACAGGAATGGATATGCTTGTTGTGAATATAGGAATGTTGTGCCCATTAAAATCTTGGGAAAGGGTGAATTTATTAAATGGGTTGGTTAACTTTTAGTATGTGATAGAACTAAGTACGGTAACTTTTCAATTGGTCTTCATTTTTTATAGTTTTTTAATTATTTGCCTTCTTCTGTCTCTTTCCAGCTTTCAAATGACCCCATCTAAAACCAACTGCTCTGTAAGGCTACACATGTATTCTTATTGCTACGTTTTATTACTCCTCTTTCTATTCAGGCCTCTCCTATTTATATCCCTGTCTCATTTTCAAGTCAATGCATGGTTACTAGGGGAATTTGGACCCTATTTGCAAACTAGAGAGCCGTCGAATAAAAAACGAAATAACTCAAAACCCACAAATGAAAAAACAATGAAAACCAATTGCAAATTGTCTCAGTATATGACTCTCTACAGCTATATCAAAGGTGAACAACCCTTGCCAGCAGTAGTTTTTTTTAACTCCATCCAATTCAGCCCCATTGTGTTTAATTAAAGTCCAAAGTATCCAGACTATATAGTTTAATAAATACAGGACCATAATCCACTGTGTTCTGAGTCCATAGTATATCAGATAAGTCATATGGTTTGTTGTATTAAGATTCAAAAAAACGACTGGACTTACCTGGGTTATCACGGCATATTTCATTCATTCCTGAGGCATGTTGCTGTATGCTTGGCATAGTTCCAGCACTTTTGTATCCACTTTGGCTTGAGGACAATAAGTAAAGGTTACATTACAGTTTAAGCCATGATCCATTTCTAGAGAACTTATTTATCCAGTACATCAATAACTTTTTCAATAACAGGAGTCCTGCTATTCCCCCCCCCCTTCTCAATTCCTCCACCAAGTCAGTTATTGGGAATCTGAATAGACTAGTGAGATGGATATTATGTTTTGAGACACATTATCATGTTTTCTGTGGTCTCATCAATGGATATCAGTTTTATGTGCATTTGAGTCAAGCTGGACATAGAAGTGCAGATATAGCCTTAATATCAGACAAACAATCTGTTGCGCAATCTCCCGACCTACCACTAACCATTTAGATTAAATAAAGTAGTAAAAGTACAAATCAGATGATGTTCTGCCAGTGACAGCAATCGTAGGAACGTCTGACAAATAGAAGTGACAGTCACTCATTGATATGGTCAGATAGACAATACATGCAGAGATATTATCGTTGGCCGATAGAAATCTTCTAACCTGTCCCATTGACCCAACAACCGACCGCCATTTTTGGACCATACATGGTCCAAAAATCGTATGAAACTTTGATTCATATGATTATATCTTTGTGTCTATGGCCAGCTACTGCTCATGATTAATAATGGGTAGAATTGAAGATGAAAAAATATGACACCACTTACAGATGGAATTGCATTGGGTGAGGCAGGAAAAACAAGGGGGGAGCCTAGGGTCGCCACCTGGCCGCTAAATATGATGCTTGAGCTCAATGTTATTAATAGGGAATAAAGATAAAAACATAGGAAGGTCAGTGATCCCAATGTTATTAATAGGGAATAAAGATAAATATATAGGAAGGTCAGTGATCCCAATGTTATTAATAGGGAATAAAGATAAATATATAGGAAGGTCAGTGATCCCAATGTTATAATAGGGAATAAAGATAAATATATAGGAAGGTCAGTGATCCCAATGTTATTAATAGGGAATAAAGAATAATATATAGGAAGGTCAGCGATCCCAATGTTATTAATAGGAATAAAGATAAATATATAGGAAGGTCAGTGATCCCAATGTTATTAATAGGGAATAAAGATAAATATATAGGAAGGGCAGTGATCCCAATGTTATTAATAGGGAATAAAGATTAAATATATAGGTAAGGTCAGTGATCCCAATGTTATTAATAGGGAATAAAGATAAATATATAGGAAGGTCAGTGATCCCAATGTTATTAATAGGAATAAGATAAATATATAGGAAAGGCCAGTGATCCCAATGTTATTAATAGGGAATAAAGATAAATATATAGGAAGGTCAGTGATCCCAATGTTATTAATAGGGAATAAAGATAAATTATAGGAAGGTCAGTGATCCCAATGTTAATTAATGGGAATAAAGATAAATATATAGGAAGGTCAGCGATCCCAATGTTATTAATAGGAATAAAGATAAATATATAGGCAAGGTCAGTGATCCCAATGTTATTAATAGGGAATAAAGATAAATATATAGGAAGGTCAGTGATCCCAATGTTATTAATAGGAATAAGATAAATATATAGGAAGGTCAGTGATCCCAATGTTATTAATAGGAATAAAGATAAGTATATAGGAAGGTCCAGTGATCCCAATGTTATTAATTGGGAATAAAGATAAATATATAGGGAAGGTCAATGATATGATCCCAATGTTATTAATAGGGAAAAAAGATAAATATATAGGAAGGTCAGTGATCCCAATGTTATTAATAGGGAATAAAGATAAATATATAGGAAGGTCAGTGATCCCAATGTTATTAATAGGGAATAAAGATAAATATTATAGGAAGGTCAGTGATCCCCAATGTTATTAATAGGGAATAAAGATAAATATATAGGAAGGTCAGTGATCCCAATGTTATTAATTGGGAATAAAGATAAATATATAGGAAGGTCAATGATATGATCCCAATGTTATTAATAGGGAAAAAAGATAAATATATAGGAAGGTCAGTGATCCCAATATTATTAATAGGGAATAAAGATAAATATATAGGAAGGTCAATGATATGATCCCAATGTTATTAATAGGGAAAAAAGATAAATATATAGGAAGGTCAGTGATCCCAATGTTATTAATAGGGAATAAAGATAAATATATAGGAAGGTCAATGATCCCAATGTTATTAATAGGGAAAAAAGATAAATATATAGGAAGGTCAGTGATCCCAATGTTATTAATAGGGAATAAAGATAAATATATAGGAAGGTCAGTGATCCCAATGTTATTAATAGGGAATAAAGATAAATATATAGGAAGGTCAGTGATCCCAATGTTATTAATAGCGAATAAAGATAAATATATAGGAAGGTCAGTGATCCCAATGTTATTAATAGGGAATAAAGATAAATATATAGGAAGGTCAATGATATGATCCCAATGTTATTAATAGGGAAAAAAGATAAATATATAGGAAGGTCAGTGATCCTAATGTTATTAATAGGGAATAAAGATAAATATATAGGAAGGTCAGTGATCCCAATGTTATTAATAGGGAATAAAGATAAATATATAGGAAGGTCAGTGATCCCAATGTTATTAATAGGGAATAAAGATAAATATATAGGAAGGTCAGTGATCCCAATGTTATTAATAGGGAATAAAGATAAATATATAGGAAGGTCAATGATATGATCCCAATGTTATTAATAGGGAAAAAAGATAAATATATAGGAAGGTCAGTGATCCTAATGTTATTAATAGGGAATAAAGATAAATATATTGGAAGGCCAGTGATCCCAATGTTATTAATAGGGAATAAAGATAAATATATAGGAAGGTCAGTGATCCCAATGTTATTAATAGGGAATAAAGATAAATATATAGGAAGGTCAGTGATCCCAATGTTATTAATAGGGAATAAAGATAAATATATAGGAAGGTCAGTGATCCAATGTTATTAATAGGGAAAAAAGATAAATATATAGGAAGGTCAGTGATCCCAATGTTATTAATAGGGAATAAAGATAAATATATAAGAAGGTCAGTGATCCCAATGTTATTAATAGGGAATAAAGATAAATATATAGGAAGGTCAGTGATCCCAATGTTATTAATAGGGAATAAAGATAAATATATAGGAAGGTCAGTGATCCTAATGTTATTAATAGGGAATAAAGATAAATATATTGGAAGGCCAGTGATCCCAATGTTATTAATAGGGAATAAAGATAAATATATAGGAAGGTCAGTGATCCCAATGTTATTAATAGGGAATAAAGATAAATATATAGGAAGGTCAGTGATCCCAATGTTATTAATAGGGAATAAAGATAAATATATAGGAAGGTCAGTGATCCCAATGTTATTAATAGGGAATAAAGATAAATATATAGGAAGGTCAGTGATCCCAATGTTATAAATAGGGAAAAAAGATAAATATATAGGAAGGTCAGTGATCCCAATGTTATTAATAGGGAATAAAGATAAATATATAGGAAGGTCAGTGATCCCAATGTTATTAATAGGGAATAAAGATAAATATATAGGAAGGTCAGTGATCCCAATGTTATTAATAGGGAATAAAGATAAATATATAAGAAGGTCAGTGATCCCAATGTTTATTAATAGGGAAAAAAGATAAATATATAGGAAGGTCAGTGATCCCAATGTTATTAATAAGGAATAAAGATAAATATATAGGAAGGTCAGTGATCCCAATGTTATTAATAGGGAATAAAGATAAATATATAGGAAGGTCAGTGATCCCAATGTTATAAATAGGGAAAAAAGATAAATATATAGGAAGGTCAGTGATCCCAATGTTATTAATAGGGAATAAAGATAAATATATAGGAAGGTCAGTGATCCCAATGTTATTAATAGGGAATAAAGATAAATATATAGGAAGGTCAGTGATCCCAATGTTATTAATAGGGAATAAAGATAAATATATAGGAAGGTCAGAGATCCCAATGTTATTAATAGGGAAAAAAGATAAATATATAGGAAGGTCAGTGATCCCAATGTTATTAATAGGGAATAAAGATAAATATATAGGAAGGTCAGTGATCCCAGTGTTATTAATAGGGAATAAAGATAAATATATAGGAAGGTCAGTGATCCCAATGTTATTAATAGGGAAAAAAGATAAATATATAGGAAGGCTGGTATTTTTTTCCAGAAAAGGTGGCAACCCTAGGGGAACCCTATCCTTGGGATTCTTCAGGAACATTTGTGAGGGGTTTTGTCTGTTTTTACTAATAGCTGAACCCAGCAGGCTATAAACAGGGGACATGAAATACAAAGAGTTGACAGGCCTGGCAGGTTAGAATTCTGCTTGATGCCGATGTTATTAATAGGAAAGATTTGCAAGGATATAGGAAGGCCGGTATCTTTTCTGTCTGGCAACCTTAATGTTGGGGAGCAGCTGTGTAATCAGTCATTAGGTTACAGCACTCTTATTACTAGCAATGGGAATCAGTCCATCACAGCCAGTCCAATGACTTGAGTTAGTGATGGTGAGTGAGATATGAGCCTATACCTGCCGCAGTGTGTCATGCAGTAACCATAGTAACCTCACAGTATTAGAGCAGGCAGGGGCAATTACTACACAGAAAAAAAATCTTAGGGATAAATGGCTGTAAATTTCTCCTCAGTCCCTTGCTCTGCAGTCTCCCCTCCCCACTCTCGGTCCATACAGCCAATCACTGCGCAGTGCTGTGTGTTTTCCATTTGCCCCGCCCCTTTAACCTCGGCTACATCTATATACATCCGACCTGTTCAGCCTATCACTGTGTATCACTTCCGCCGTTTAGCCAATCGCTGTGCACTTCTAATTACACTGTGTTTCAGTCTAATCTCTCAGGCTGTTTGGTTATTGTCTGGTGAGAACAACTCCAGCCTTACAGTGTAACAGAGAGAAGTGTGAGGAGCAGCAATAAATAGGTCAGTGTGTGAGAGACACTTGTGTAATGTCCCCCCAATATACTGAGCCCATATGTGCTGCCTCCCTTATTCCTACCTTGTGTGGCACCCACCTCTGTCATTTACCCCTCACTCTCCTCTACTATGGGCTGTGTGTCTCACACTGGGGTTACTCCTCCTGCTGCTGCTGCTGTGGGACTGGGGGTCGCTGCTGCTGCTGTGGGACTGGGGGTCGCTGCTGTGGGACTGGGGGTCGGTGCTGCTGCTGTGAGACTGGGGGTCGGTGCTGCTGTGGGGCTGGGGGTTGCTGCTGCTGTGAGACTGGGGGTTGGTTCTGCTGTGGGACTGGGGGTCGGTGCTGCTGCTGTGGGGCTGGGGGTTGTGCTGCTGTTGTGAGACTGGGGGTCGGTGCTGCTGTGGGACTGGGGGTCACCTCCTGTAGTGACTAAGGCCGTAGGAGATTTTATGGGATTCTATGGATCTGGGCCCCTGTAATTCTATTGGGGATATTGCTGGGAATAATCCTGTATAGAAATGTGTAAGTGCTTAATTCCAGGGTCACTTCCAGGTCAGTCCCTCCCACGAGGAGCCAATGGGAATGTGGGAGGAAGCGAGTGACACAGGGATGAAGGGGAAGAAGAAGAAGAAGGATAAAAATGAGGAGGAGGAGGAGCGGGGGAAGAAGGAGAGAATGGTGAATCTGACACTGGAGATGATCTATCTGCTGACTGGAGAGGTGAGGGGCACTGTGACTGGCACACTGACAAGAGACTGTCTGTCTGTACAAAGGGGGTCTCTCTGCAGCTCAAACACCATTCTCTCTTCCTTTCAATATTTAGCACTACATCCCTAGGAAGAAGTCAGATGATGGGGGGGCCCTGCATGCCCCTGGCTCCGTCATACAGAAGGAAAATAACAAGAATGACAAGAAGATCCTGGAACTCATGTCCAACATCATCCAGCTGCTGACTGGAGAGGTGGGTACAGCGGCCCCTTATTGTTTAGTAACAGTGGATGATAATCCCTTTCTCTGGCTGGGGGATGACTGGAACATTGTGTGTGACAGGTTGCCATAAGGACTCATCATGTTTCCATCTATTTTTCCTTGGACGAGTGGGACTATATAAAAGGAAACAAGGACCTTTATGAGGAAGGGATGAAGGAGGAGGAGCCCCAGCAGCTCCGCCCACTGGGTGAGTAATGGGTGCAGGGCACAAGTAATGCTAAACTGATGTATCACTGAGTGAATCAATAGGCAGAGTGTGAGGGCTGTACAAATAAAGATACCATGTAAATACAACATAGTAATCAGTGCAAAGCAGCAGCAAGGATTTGAGGTGATCGGTCTGTTTATATCTAGATATGATACACAGCCATTTCCCTTGATAGTGATTATCCCTAATACAATATCAGTATTGTCTGTGAGAATATAATACACTAATAGTAGAAGGTTCACAAGTACACACGGGCCACTATATTGCAATTCCGCCTGGTGCACGGGGCCTTGGGAAGAAGGAACTCCTCTAAAACAATTAGGCACCAGCACCCAAAGCAGTGCAAACCCCTAGTGTTTATTTATTTTATTTTTAAACAAAAAACCAACAAAATTTTTGGTACTTCAAAGGGAAACCCCCCACCCTTGTTGGTTTTTGTTTAAAGAAAATAAACACTAGGGGTTTGCCCCTGTTTGCACTGCCTTGGGTGCTGGTGCCTAATTGCTTCTACATATAAAACACAAAATCTTTAGCTGATGCACCTGAATACACATGAGCTACTGTTTTGTGCTGCCCCCTACAGACCTCTAGCATCACAAAGTAAATAACCAAGAGTGAGTACATTAACAGCATCAGTAATACATTGTTATCATTGTTGAGTCTCACAGTACATATTTCTTATGAAATTAAACCCAAATCATGTTTATTCCAGGTTGGGAATTTGATGTAACAAGTGATATTGCAACCAATGGGATTAAAGAGGAAGTAGCTTTGTGCCAATCAGATTGCAGCATTAATCCATTTACAGAACAGGGAACCGATACACCTACGCCTATCATGGGATGCAGCCTGAATAACAGTTCAGCAGAGGATTTTAAAGAAGAAGCAGCTTCAAGGGAAGAAGAAAATCACATTGCAGAACAAACACAAAGAACAGACACATCGACTCTCATGGAGCAGAGCCTGAATAGCAGCTTGTTCCCTACAGACACATCCGATAGTTCTGAAGATGAATTGGATTCATATGACACAGACCATAATTACTGCAACATAAATACAGAACACACACTAGGAACAGACCAATCAGCTCCTACCATGAGCTGCAGCCTGAATACCAACTCACCAGATCATTATGTATCATTTATTGTTAAAGAGGAAACAACTTCATGGGAAGGGGAAAGCCAATCATATTACAGAATTCAACCACTTACAGAACAGATACAGGGAACAGATACACCTACTCCTATCATGGGATGCAGCCTGACTAACAACTTGGCAGATAATTATATATTAAATGCTATTAATGAGCAGTCAGCTTCATGGGAAGGTGGGAACCAATCAGATTACAGAATTATTACAATACCCAGACAAGTACCAGGTACAGATCAGACTACTCCTGTTGGGGGATATACTCTGTATAACAGTCACACTGATATCAGTAACGATGGGGAAGGGGAAACTGTTAATGATTCCAAACCAACAAAAGGAAAGTTACGTTGCGCTGTGTGCAATAAAATGTTTGTAAGTAAGAGAACTCTGGAACGCCATCAGATCGTTCACACAGGAGAGAAACCCTATTCTTGTTCCGTTTGTGGGAAACAATTTGCACGCGTCTTCACCCTCACCGTGCACCAGAGAACTCACACGGGAGAGAAACCGTTTCCCTGCAATGAATGCGGCAAATGCTTCTCAAGTCTAGCGCATATGGTCTCGCATCGCAGGATTCACACAGGGGAGAAGCCATTCTCGTGTCCTGATTGTGGCAAATGTTTCGCACATCGCTCCACCCTCAGCAGCCATCAAAAAATTCACACGGGGCAGAAGCCGTATACATGCCCGGAATGTGGGAAATGTTTCTCACGCCTGTATCTGCTGAGCGTGCATCGCAAGATTCACATCACAGAGAAACAATACACTTGCACTGAATGTGGAGAAGGGTTTTCACATGTCCAACAGCTGCGCCAGCATCACAAGATTCACACGGGGGAGAATCGCTTCTGGTGCCCTGAGTGCGGGAAAGGCTTTGCACATCACTCGTGGCTGAAAAGTCATATAAGAACTCATACAGGAAAAACTAATGTAGTCCCATCCTGATTGTGCTTTGTGGTTGAATCGGTAGAGACAGAGAGATTGAGTTGGTCAAAACCAGTCTAATTAAAAAGCCCAGAAAAATGAAGGGGAAATGTCTGGTGTGGCAGTTGCTATGCAGTTCTGAATCACAACAGATAAGGACTGCCCTGAGCTGCCATTAAAGAGGAACGATCATGAAAATGAACATTTAAAGGAGACATTTTGTGTAAAAATAAGAATGTACCAGTGCATTATACTCATTTAGATATAGAAGAATTGTGCTTAAAAAAGTAGTGTTTCAGGCTGATTTATTGAATATTTCTGCAAAACTCCTAATAATCCCTCCCTTCTCTTCCACTTGCTGCTCCCTGAATTCCCAGGCTGTGCACTCAGCTCACTGCACTGTAGGACAGGAACCAATCAGCAGCTAGCAGGACCTGATAGGGAACTGAAGCCTGTCTGTGCTTGTGTGACTGCAGGGCTGTGATTGGCTGTCCCCCTCCTACTGTGCTTCTGGCAGGGACCGTTAGGACACGCCCACCCCTCATGTGAAACACAGACAGGGACCAGAGAACATCTATAGGGAGCTCCAATAAAGGGACTATTTTTAAAGATAATATTAATGTTTAGCCCCATGTAAAAGCAACACCATATATTACTTATACTTGCCTACACAATTAGGGTTTTTTCATTTATCCTATATGACTCCTTTAATATAAGCTTCATCATACAGAAAAAAGACATTTCCTAAGCAAAATAAAAATTCTATACCATTGGTGAAATATTCACGTTACTCTTCACTATTGTCTTCTCAGCGTCTGTCTCTTCATTCTGTCTTCATGCAGGAGTTGAAGAGAGACAAATGCTGCGAGGGAAGTAGTGAAGGGTAACTTGAATATTCAGAAACGGTACAGATTCTTTTGATTCTTGTTTTAGTATGCTGCAGCTTAAATTACATTTTTATTTTTGTGATATTTCCCTTTAAGTACTTGTTCATTTAATGCAATAAAATCATTTTTATTTGAATTTGATTTCGGCTGAGGTGGACATTTATACACTTAATTCTCTGGGGAAACATACATGTATCTTCCTGTGTAAGCCACTTTATCACACACACACACACACTGACTAGGATTCATGATAATTGTAGGGATTTGGTAAAGATAAAATACATACACCATGCATGTAATGACTGTTAAAGGAGAAGGAAACCTAGTCGGCGCAAACCCTCCCCCCCCTCCCGTGTGTTGCCCACCCTCCCTCCTCCCCCCTGGCCTACCTGTCCCGCCGTATGGGGTTTACCTTGACGTGGTATGGCGGCTTACCAATTTTATGATCATAACTTTGTAACAAAAAACCCTGTTTTTCTTTTTTTAGACAGGGGATTATTGTATTTATATATTTTTTTATATGGCCTTGCACCCACAACCCCCTTCTTGCCGCTGGGCAAATGCCCCTAACTTGTTACTTACCCTTCTGCGCAGGTCCAGTCTACGGAGTTCACCGACGCCATCTTCTTCCACGCTATCTTCTTCCTGCTTTGACCGGCGCAGGCGCAGTAGGAGCATTTTGCCGGAACGATCGACTGCGCATGCCCCAAAAGTCACGAAGTGAAATCGGAAAACTTCGTGACTTTTGGCGCATGCGCAGTAGAACCGTACCGGCGAAATGCTCCTAGTGCTCATGCGCCAAAACGCCGGTCAAAGCAGGAAGAAGATCGCGTGGAAGAAGATGTCGCCTGTGAACTCCGTGGACTGGACCTGCGCAGAAGGGTAAGTAACAAGTTAGGGGCATTTTCCTAGCGGGACAGGTAGGCCAGGGGGGAGGAGGGAGGTTGGGCAACACACGGGAGGGGGGAGGGTTTTGCGCCGACTGGGTTTCCTTCTCCTTTAAGGTACAACATGTAGCCCCCCACAATAAAAAAAGTGAGAGAAATGAAGGTAGTCCCACTAAATCTGGGTGTCCCATATAATAGGCAGCATTCTGGTTGGATATAAAACAAATGGGAGTGTATTGGATCCTCAAAAATAGACAAAATCATCCACCTCCCAAATGTACTTATCGTCAATCAGTCCCACAGTTTGTCATCCTTCTCCCTAGTTCATCCCTTTTGAACCACTCGTTTCTTACCTCACCTCATGCATTTCTGTTGCACCCATTAAAGGGGAACTATCGTGAAAATTATAATTATAAGCTTCATCATATTGAAATAATAACATTTCTAAATACAATCAATTAAATATTCTGCACTGTTTCTGATATAAGCAAGTTTATCTTCACTATTCCTCTCTCAGCATCTGTTTATCTTCACTATTCCAGCGCGTCAGATCGTGCCGAAAACGTCCATGTAATCCTACCCTTAGGGGGGCTCCTTTTGCCTAGAAGATGTATTAGAGGTCACTCTATTAAACTCACCAGACATCATGTCTCTCTACATGCAGAATTTGTGCAAAAGGCAGTTATTTTGTTAGATTTTGTTTGTACTGGAATCAGTCATTTGAGTGAGCTCTAATACATCTGCTAGGAAAGGAGCCCCCCTATAAGATATATTGGATCTAACTGTCAGTGAATATCTGACACCCAACTGCTGCATGAAGAGAGAATGAAGATAAACAGATGCTGAGAGAGGAATAGTGAAGATAAACTTGATTATTTCAGAAACAGTACAATTGATTGTATTTATTATTTAAGTATTATGAAGCTTATATTTTTTTTTTTGTGATTGTTCCCCTTTAAACATTCCTCTGAGCCCCAAACCCTCTACCAGGCCCCTCCAATCATCTGTTTTAGCTGCCCATAAAGTTCTCCTCTAGTACCAATCAGAAGAGAGCAGCCAAGGGAATAGCATAAGATTACAGCAGAGATCAGTGAACTGGAATGTTTACGCTGCAATTGACACAAACAGCTAAGTGACCAATGGGAAAGGTTCATTCTGGAGTTTGACTCTGCATCATGTGCCCAGTAGATCATCATTATATGTTTATACAAATCCAGCAGGTTAGGCAGAGCTTTCTCTTCATTTATTACAAATAGGGGTCTGACAATAATATAGCAAACGTGGGTTAAAGGATAAGAATAGGAATGGGGCCCTGTTAACAAGAGTTTACAATCTATAGGGTTAGGGAAAATTTGAGGCATAAGAAAGAAGAGCTTGCAATCTATAGGGTTAGGGAAAATTTGAGGCATATAAAAGAAGAGTTTACAATCTATAGGGTTAGGGAAAATTTGAGGCATATAAAAGAAGAGTTTACAATCTATAGGGTTAGGGAAAATTTGAGGCATAAGAAAGAAGAGCTTGCAATCTATAGGGTTAGGGAAAATTTGAGGCATATAAAAGAAGAGTTTACAATCTATAGGGTTAGGGCAAATTTGAGGCATATAAAAGAAGAGTTTACAATCTATAGGGTTAGGGCAAATTTGAGGCATAAGAAAGAAGAGCTTACAATCTATAGGGTTAGGGAAAATTTGAGGCATATAAAAGAAGATCTTAAAATCTATAGGGTTAGGGAAAATTTGAGGCATAAGAAAGAAGAGCTTAAAATCTATAGGGTTAGGGAAAATTTGAGGCATAAGAAAGAAGAGTTTACAATCTATAGGGTTAGGGAAAATTTGAGGCATAAGAAAGAAGAGTTTACAATCTATAGGGTTAGGGCAAATTTGAGGCATAAGAAAGAAGAGCTTACAATCTATAGGGTTAGGGCAAATTTGAGGCATAAGAAAGAAGAGCTTACAATCTATAGGGTTAGGGCAAATTTGAGGCATATAAAAGAAGAGTTTACAATCTATAGGGTTAGGGCAAATTTGAGGCATAAGAAAGAAGAGTTTACAATCTATAGGGTTAGGGAAAATTTGAGGCATAAAACAGATAAAAACAACTGGTTGTTTATGAAAGTGGCAGTTGGACTTCCATGTGGGGCCTTTATGTGACACTTGGGACAAGCAGAAGAATTTAATGGGACAGACACTACACTGGGGGAGGGGGGAAGCCCGCAATGTGGAACTGTCAGTAAAACTTGGGGTGCAGCTGTGTCAGCAACTCTGTGTGACTCTGAACCTTAAAAGAGTGCAGTAACCCGTAGCAACCGAACAGTCATTCCTTTGAAAGAGTCTGTAGCAGCAAGAAGAACACTGAAAGCGAATCTGTGGTACCTGTGAGTAACTGCAGCCTCACAGTATAAGAGCAGGCAGGGACAGCTACTGTATAGAGAAATGAACCTTGAGGATAAATGACTGTAAACTTCTCCTCCATCCCTTATTCTGCACTTACCCCTCCCCACTATCTCTCCATCCAGCCAATCACCGAACAGCCCCCTGTATGAGTACCGCCTCACTCCCGCCCCATTGCCCATTTAGCCAATCATACTCCTTCATCTATTTGCTAATTAGCCTATCACTGTACAGTCCGTTGTGCACGCCTCTAGCCCTGGAGTTCCGCCCTTACAAACTTACATACTGCTTGGTTATTGTGCGGCAGCGGCGTTATAGTGAGACAGGAAAGAAGAGTATGGAGCAGCTCTATGTAAGTCTGTGTGTATTGTCCCCCCTCTCCCCAATATACTGAGCCCATATCTGTACCCCCTCACTCTCCTCTACTATGGGCTGTGTGTCTCACACTGGGGTTACTTACTCCTGCTGCTGCTGTGGGACTGGGGGTCGCTGCTGCTGCTGTGGGACTGGGGTCGGTGTTGCTGTGGGACTGGGGGTCGGTGCTGCTGTGGGACTGGGGGTCGGTGCTGTTGCTGCTGTGGGACTGGGGGTCGGTGCTGCTTCTGTGAGACTGGGGGTCGGTGCTGCTGCTGTGGGACTGGGGGTCGGTGCTGCTGCTGTGGGACTGGGGGTCGGTGCTGCTGCTGTGGGACTGGGGGTCGGTGCTGTTGCTGCTGTGGGACTGGGGGTCGGTGCTGTTGCTGCTGTGGGACAGGGGGTCGGTGCTGTTGCTGCTGTGGGACTGGGGGTCGGTGCTGTTGCTGCTGTGGGACTGGGGGTCGGTGCTGTTGCTGCTGTGGGACTGGGGGTCGGTGCTGTTGCTGCTGTGGGACTGGGGGTCGGTGCTGTTGCTGCTGTGGGACTGGGGGTCGGTGCTGCTGCTGTGGGACTGGGGGTCGGTGCTGCTGCTGTGGGACTGGGGGTCGGTGCTGCTGCTGTGGGACTGGGGGTCGCTGCTGTGGGACTGGGGGTCGCTGCTGCTGCTGTGGGATTGGGGTCGCTGCAGCTGCTGTGGGACTGGGGTTCGGTGCTGCAGCTGCTGTGGGACTGGGGTCAGTGCTGCTGTGGGACTGGGGGTCGGTGCTGCTGCTGTGGGACTGGGGGTCGGTGCTGTTGATGCTGTGGGACTGGGGGTCGGTGCTGTTGCTGCTGCTGCTGCTGTGGGACTGGGGGTCGGTGCTGTTGCTGCTGTGGGACTGGGGGTCGGTGCTGTTGCTGCTGCTGCTGTGGGACTGGGGGTCGCTGCTGCTGCTGTGGGACTGGGGGTCGGTGCTGCTGCTGTGGGACTGGGGGTCGGTGCTGTTGCTGCTGTGGGACTGGGGGTCGGTGCTGTTGCTGCTGTGGGACTGGGGGTCGGTGCTGTTGCTGCTGTGGGACTGGGGGTCGGTGCTGGTGCTGCTGTGGGACTGGGGGTCAGTGCTGGTGCTGCTGTGGGACTGGGGGTCGGTGCTGGTGCTGCTGTGGACTGGGGGTCGGTGCTGCTGTCGGACTGGGGGTCGGTGCTGCTGCTGCTGTCGGACTGGGGGTCGGTGCTGCTGCTGCTGTGGGACTGGGGGTCGCTGCTGCTGCTGTGGGACTGGGGGTCTCTGCTGCTGTGGGACTGGGGGTCACTGCTGCAGCTGCTTTGGGACTGGGGGTCGCTGCTGCAGCTGCTTTGGGACTGGGGGTCACTGCTGCTGTAGGACTGGGAGTCGCTGCTGCTTCTGTGGGACTGGGGGTCGCTGCTGTGGGACTGGGGGTCACTGCTGCAGCTGCTGTGGGACTGGGAGTCGCTGCTGCTACTGTGGGACTGGGGGTCGGTGCTGCAGGGAGCTGGTGTAACTAATAATGTTTTACAAATGATAGTTCTGTTTAACCTAAGCTCTTTTCTTCTTATGTCAGAGTTACACAAGCAGAATATCCTATTCTTACCACCTTTTCAACTTTTCGTTGTTTTTTTTTCATTGTTTCATTTTTAGAATTTTTTGAATTGTTTCCCTTCATAGTTAGTTAAAGGGGACCCGTCACCCAAAAAAATTATTCAAAATCCTATTTTATCACATTAGTCAAGGAAAATGAACTTTAATTACACTGTATAAATTATTTGAATCTTGTTTCCTTCAGTCTGGGAATTCGTAATTATAACAAGCAGGCAGCAGCCATTTTGTGGACACTGTTTTTAAGGAAAGCTTTGCATCATCTCAGAATCTAGTTTGTGCACCAGAATGGGGGACCCGATGTCCATTCCCATGCCCTGGCTACACAATTAAATGGTTAAGAGAAAGGGGGAATGTGGGGAGAGCAGTGACATCTAGGAAGTGCTGAATGGAAAGTGAAAGTAATTGTCTGCCCCGCCTCTATGCCCAGGGCATAGAGGAGGGGCAGACAATATTTGATTGACATCTGAGATGTTTAAATGAGCTTACAACAGCTACGAATGCTTAAATAAAAAATAGAATTTGGATTTCATGCTTAATTTGAAAAGGACTTTTATTATATAGATTTTTGTGTCTGGGTGACGGGTCCACTTTAAATAGTTACACAGTTAAATCAGGTTGAAAAAAGACAAAGTCCAACCCCTCCAAATGAAAACCCAGCCCCATACACACACCCCTCCCTACTGTCACATAAATTCTATATACCCATATCTATACTAACTATAGAGTTTAGTATCACAATAGCCTTTGTATTATGTCTGTCCAAGAAATCATCCAAGTCCCTCTTATAGTCATTAACTGAATCATCACCCGGCAGTGCATTCCCCAATCTCACTGTCCTCACTGTGATGAACCCCCTACTCTGTTCCTTTAAATGAAACTTCTTTTCCTCTAGTCTGAAGGGGAGGCCTCTGGTACGTGATTCTCTTTATGGGTAAAAAGGTCCCCTGCTATTTGTCTATAATGTCCTCTAATGTACTTGTAAAGTCTAATCATGTCCCCTCACAAGCGCCTTTTTTCCAGAGAAAACAACCACAACCTTGACAGTCTCCCCTCATAATTTAACTCTTCCCTCCCTCTAACCAGTTTAGTTGCACTTAGTCTCTGCACTCTCTCCAGCTCATTTATTTCCCTCTTAAGGACTGGAGTCCAAAACTGCCCCCATACTCCAGATGAGGCCTCACCAGGGACCTATAAAGAGACACAATTATGTTTCATCCCTTGAGTTAATGCCCTTTTTTATACAAGAACTTTATTTGCTTTAGTAGCCACAGAATGACACTGCCCAGAATTAGACAACGTGTTATCTACAAAGACCCCAAGATCCTTCTCATTTAAGGAAACTCCCAACACACTGCCATTTAGTGTATAACTTGCATTTATATTATTTTTGCCAAAGTGCATAACCTGCATTTATCAACATTGAACCTCATTTTCTAGTTTGCTGCCCAGTTTTCCAGTTTAGACAAATCACTGTGCAAAGTGGCAGCATCCTGCATGGAACCTATATTTCTGCACAATTTAGTCTCATCTGCACAAATAGAAACAGTACTTTCAATGGCCACCTCCAGGTCATTAATAAACAAGTTGAAAAGCAAGGGACCTAGTACAGAGCCCTGCGGTACTCCACTAACAACACTGGTCCAATTAGAAAATGTTCCATTTACCACCACTCTTTGTAGTCTATCTTTTAGCCAGTTCTCTATCCAGGTACAAATACTATGTTCCAGGCCAACATTCCTTCATTTAACCAGTAACCTTCTGTGTGACACTGTATCAAATGCTTTAGCAAAGTCTAAGTAAATCACATCCACTGCCATCCCAGAATCCAGGTCCCTGCTTATAAGGTTCACTGGCCTCAGTTTCAAAAACCTTTGCTCTGTCAGGCTACAGTGTTATTGTTACCTCTTATTTTTCTCTTGAGGCCTTTCATTGTCATATTCCAGTTTGCCATTCAGAAGACAGTGAGTCTATTATAATAAAAGTTACTTTAAAGGTGATCTAGTTCTTTAAATTAGATTATATGAATCTGAGAATAAGTACATTATTCTTATTACTGCTTAATTCCTGGGTCACTTCCAGGTCAGTCCCTCCCACAAGGAGCCAATGGGAATGTGGGAGGAAGCGAGTGACACAGGGATGAAGGGGAAGAAGAAGAAGAAGAAGAAGGATAAAAATGAGGAGGAGGAGGAGCGGGGGAAGAAGGAGAGAATGGTGAATCTGACACTGGAGATGATCTATCTGCTGACTGGAGAGGTGAGGGGCACTGTGACTGGCACACTGACAAGAGACTGTCTGTCTGTACAAAGGGGGTCTCTCTGCAGCTCAAACACCATTCTCTCTTCCTTTCAATATTTAGCACTACATCCCTAGGAAGAAGTCAGATGATGGGGGGGCCCTGCATGCCCCTGGCTCAGTCATACAGAAGGAAAATAACAAGAATGACAAGAAGATCCTGGAACTCATGTCCAACATCATCCAGCTGCTGACTGGAGAGGTGGGTACAGCGGCCCCTTATTGTTTAGTAACAGTGGATGATAATCCCTTTCTCTGGCTGGGGGATGACTGGAACATTGTATGTGACAGGTTGCCATAAGGACTCATCATGTTTCCATCTATTTTTCCCTGCAGGAGTGGGACTATATGAAAAGATACAAGACCTTTCACAAGAAAGGGATAAAGGAGGAGCCCCAGCAGCTCCGCCCACAGGGTGAGTAATGGGTGCAGGATTGCTTTATTCTTATACTTGTGCCATTCCAACAATAAATTCAGATCATGCCCTGGATTGTAAGACACACCTGTGAGATGGTGAGAAAATGATGTTACATGGTCCGTTAATTTTTGGTAGTTGGAGGGGAAACCTATACAACAGGGGTTTTATATGGACTGTGCCAAGCCTGGCCACCTTGCTGCAGTCTATAATAGCTGGAAAAACAATTAAAAAGGTCCCAATTACTTGCAATCCTTGACACTCCATCGCTATGACAACAGCTATGAGGAAGCCCAGGAAGGTTTCTACTGATCGTGTCAAGGACCAAAATACTGTTTGGACAATACACCAAAAATGTACCAACTCATCTCCCCCACCACCGGTCCTTGGGAAAAAAAGGTTGGGGGCCGCTGATATAAAAGATTAGTGTGCAGGATTGGCACAGATACTCCCAGGAATCAGAGTGAGAGAGGAAAGGGTAACATAAATTTGTGCAGGTGTGTGACAGGGGAAGGCTTAGTCATTGAAACTAAATAGTGTTGCAAGTGCTGCCCCCCACAGATCTCTGCCTCTCTAGCAACCCACTGGGACATTACTATGATCCCTTTACTACATCCTTATCATTGTTGGTCTCACAGTACATTTTTCTAATTAAATTAAACCCAAATCATGTTTATTCCAGGTCAGGATTTTGATATTATAAGAGATGTTGCAGCAAATGCAATTAAAGAGAAGGAATTGCGAAAATCCGATTGCAGCATTAATCCATTTACAGAACAGATACAGGGAACAGATACACCTACTCCTATCATGGGATGCAGCCTGAATAACAGCTCAGCAGAGGACTTTATAACAGTTGTTATTAAAGAAGAACCAGCTTCATGGGAAGAGGGAGACCAATCAGATTGCAGCATTAATCCATTTACAGAACAGATACAGGGAACAGATACATCTTCTCCTATCATGGGATGCAGCCTGAATAACAGTTCGGCAGAGGATTATATCTCAGTTGTTATTAAAGAGGAAGTGACTTCATGGGAAGAAGAAAATCACTTTGCTGAACAAACACAAGGAACAGACACATCGACTCTCATGGGGCGGAGTCTGAATAGCAGCTTGTTCCCTAAGGATACATCCAAAGATGAATTGAATTCATGTAAAAAAGACCATAATTACTGCAACAAAAATAAAAAACGCAAACTGGGAACTAAACAATCAGCTCCTATCATGGGCTGCAGCCTGAATACCAACTCAGCAGACCATTATGTATCAAATAATATTAAAGAGGAACCAGCTTCATGGGAAGAGGAAAGCCAATCAGATTTCAGAATTATTACAATACCAGGTACAGATGAGACTACTAGCAGCAGTGGATACAGTCTGTATAACAGTCACACATATATCAATAACAAAGGGGAAACTATTGATGACTCCAAACGTCCCTTAAGGAAGCCCCCCGCGCAGGGAAAGTTCCGTTGCTCCGTGTGCAATAAACTCTTTCAAACGAAGACGACTCTCACTCGCCATCAGAGAATCCACACAGGAGAGAGACCGTATTCTTGTCCTGATTGTGGGAGACGGTTTACACAAGTTTGCACTCTTACTGTGCACCAGAGAATTCACACGGGAGAGAAACCATTTATTTGCAGTGATTGTGGCAAATGCTTTACTAGTCTGTCGCAGATCACTGAGCATCGCAGGATTCACACAGGGGAGAAGCCCTTCTCATGTCCTGAGTGCGGCAAATGTTTTGCACATCGCTCCACCCTTAAAAACCATAAATCCGTTCACACGGGATAGAAACTGCACGTCTGTACCCAATGTGGTAATTGTTTTACCCGTCTGCAACTGCTGAGTGAACCGCTCAAGACTCACACAAGATAGAAGCCGTCCTGACGCTCTGATTGTGAGAAACGTTTCCTATATCACTCGCAGTTCAGCACTTGCTGTACAACTCACGCAGCAAATAAAAACAGTTTTTCGCTGTCGCAGTTTCTGTCAGTCCAAACCATTATTTACTTTCATTTAAGGGTCCGTAACACTAAATAAAGTTTTAGCCACAACTAAATGCAATCTAGTTTTTTTTCACGATCTTTTAAGATCTCTGTGTAAATATGCAAGGGAAAAAAAAAAGAAAAAAAATCATTGGGATGAAAACTAAATTTTTTTTGTGCTTCTTCCTTGTGCCTCGTGTATAATGGATTATTTTAATAGTGGAAGATGAATTTCCCATTTGGAAAGGCTAATTAAAGGTGTCTATGACTGTACCAGGGCTTACTAACTCACTTATTCACTGAATAAATGAAAGAATTTCTATTTCTCTGTGTTTTTGCCTAAGAATGAATTTGTGTAACAGATTTAGTCATCATGGATAAAGATGAGGGCACACATAGTCCAATAGACACACCTATGACTAAGCGCCGGAGGGTGCGAAACGCGTAAGGTGGGATATGGGGGGTAGTATGTACCAGCTTTAATTCTTTTAAAATGTACTTCAATAAATTAATATTTTTTACTTGAAGAAAGCTTTGGGACTTATATCATTTTTTGATATAAATTTTTCTCTGGTAAACAGGACACATGTGCACCTTATGTTCTAATACACACAATGCCACCATCTTCATTCCAGTCTTGAGATTCTCAGTCCAGCCCTGGGCTGTGCAAATGAAAGTAAAAGTTTGGCTTTTTTAGGTTCCAGTTTTACTCTACTGCACATGTGCACAGACTGGCCTCAAATGATCAGCGATGGCAGCTCGGTGTTTTTATTGAATAGTTCCCCCAAATAGGATTTCCAGCCAGGACGATTGGAGCTCCAGGGTCTGAAGTAAGCAATTCTAATCACTGGGTTGTCTGTTATAAATTGGCTCAATAAATAGGGACTGTGGCATCTTACAGCAGCCCCTCTGCCATTCTCCTCTGTCATATACAGGCCCTCTGTTTCCTTCCCACCTCACTTCATGCGTTTCTCCGACCCTCTCCTGGATTAGGCCATTCATCTGCTTTGCCACCATAACAATCAGAACAGAACAGCCAAAGATCAGCAAAGTAATGTCACAACAGAGATCACTGAACCGGAATATTGCGATAGACACATAAAAAAATAGCAAAAACAAAAAACTGCAAATAAAGTGAATTTCTATAATTCAAGCTTGGTTGCATTCAGGCCAATCTTCCCATGAGGAAATGACCATGAAAATGTGAGAAGGGACAGTGATGTGGTGGCCCTTCTACATGTAACACTGACCGGCACAAACACACAGGAACAGGTATAACTCTGGCCCAGGGGGGATCCCACAGTGTTGCACCCGTCAAATAGGAAACTTGTCTCGGGTGTCGGCACCCTGCATGGCTGCACATAAATCAAGTCAGGCTGCATCATAAAAAAAATGTGGTGATTAATAATCCGTATTTAATTATTAGTCGGATGAATTTCTCTTAAAGACCAATTTAAGTTTTTGGCAAAATCCTGTTTCTAAGTGGGTATAGGTAACAAAGAGATTTTACACAGTCATACACACGGTTTGTTTCCTTTTATTCGCTAATTGCATCATAATATTAATGAATTGCTAATAAGCAGCATGTGGATTCTATATAAGGCTGTGCCAACCCTACTGACACTGCCTCAGGCAGCAGCAATCCCTGAAATGCTACTCGGCAGAGGGACACAACATTCCTGCAGAGCATTTCCCCCTCTAGGAGTCATGTCAAGCCTCCTCCAGGTTTTGGCTGCATACGTCATATCACATATGCATTTGAGGGGATACACCGCTCCCTTAGCTCTATGGCAGGCACATGTAATCCTACTCTTTGGGTACCCTCTCACCCTAAATCTGCTTTTCATATTAGCCAATATTTCAAAGGCTTCATTACTCAATCAGTTCCTGCTCATTTGAAAGAATAGACCCATTGAGGGGGCAGCTATGTGCAGGGTGTGTGTGTTTGTAGCAGTCTCCTTTCAGTACCCCTTCATGCATTGTAAATCTTATTACAATTAATAGATTCAAAAAGGATATGTTATCAGGATACGGTTTCCACCTCTGGAATTACAGGTATGAGATCGCTTATACAGAAATCCGTTATACAGAAAGCTCTGAAATACAGCAATGCACAGTGTGGACATATGATACAGAGGCAAATAGTAATCTGGGGGTGTCACAGTTACTGTGCGGCTCTAACACACCCCAGGAAATTAATGTTTATTGTTATGTTTTTGGACCAAATCTTCAACAAATGCAATGTTTTCAGACGATCACCCACTCATTTTAGTTCATTGCCCCCAAATAAACCCCAGCAATTAAGTTCTAAGTTCTTTTTCATAAATTCCTAAAGAGTTTGGGCCTGTTCCCATTTGTCCCATGTTTTTAGTTGGACTTCAGCTGCTCTAAGTGACTGGGTTTGGTTTTCTATTGATATTACGCCATTGACATCATGGTTTCCCCCAGGCCTTCACAATACAGAGCCTATGAGGGAAAACAAACAAAGGAAATGAGATAAAGAGCAAATCCATGCAGCTCTGAGAGCACTATCTCCTAGCAACAAGGAAGTGACGTCGTTCATGTGATAAACACGAGCGCAGTGCTCTCTAATAACCCCGCCCCCATTACAGACAAGAGGAATGAGATCAGAGTACAGGCAGTGCTATAGATCCAGCTGCCGATACTCACTGACATACAGTAGCCCCATTCCCTCTCATGTGTCTCCCACAAAGTGCAGTAACCCATAGCAACCGCACAGCAACTCGCTCGGATCAATGTAAAGGAATACTGAGAGCACATCTCCGATTGGCTGGTATGAGTTAATAACCATGGCAACCTCACATTAGGAGAGATGGGACAGTCCCCGCACAAACCTCAGTGATACGTAGTTATACATTTCTTCACGATCCCTTAGTCTACAGTCCGCCCCCTACTCTCAGCCCAACCGGCCAATCACAGAACAGTCCTGTGGTTTCCCTCTGTCCCGCCCATTAGCTTTGAAGACAATCACTCGCTTTCTAAGTTTTCCCTCCCGCCTCTTTATCTATTTAACCAATCACTGGACATTTCGCCCATATTGCCAAAGCCTGTATACGCCTACATTCATTTCCGCCCTTCCAAACTAACACACTACTTGTTTAATGTCCGGAAGCAGCAACAGCCTTATAGTGTAACAGAGAGAAGTGTGAGGAGCAGCAATAAATAGGTCAGTGTGTGAGAGACACTTGTGTAATGTCCCCCCAATATACTGAGCCCATATGTGCTGCCTCCCTTATTCCTACCTTGTGTGGCACCCACCTCTGTCATTTACCCCTCACTCTCCTCTACTATGGGCTGTGTGTCTCACACTGGGGTCACTCCTGCTGCTACTGTGGGACTGGGGGTCGGTGCTGCTGCTGTGGGACTGGGGGTCGCTGCTGCTGCTGTGGGACTGGGGGTCGCTGCTACTGCTGTGGGACTGGGGGTCGCTGCTGCTGCTGTGGGACTGGGGGTCGCTGCTACTGCTGTGGGACTGGGGGTCGCTGCTGCTGCTGTGGGACTGGGGGTCGCTGCTACTGCTGTGGGATTGGGGGTCGCTGCTGCTGCTGTGGGACTGGGGGTTGCTGCTACTGCTGTGGGATTGGGGGTCGCTGCTACTACTGTGGGACTGGGGGTCGGTGCTGCTGCTGTGGGACTGGGGGTTGGTGCTGCTGTGGAACTGGGGGTCGCTGCTGCTGTGGAACTGGGGGTCGCTGCTGCTGCTGTGGGACTGGGGGTCACCCCCTGTAGTAACTCAGGCCGTAGGAGATTTAATGGGATTCTATGGATCTGGGCCCCTGTAATTCTATTGGCGGAAATTGCTGGGAATAATCCTGTATAGAAATGTGTAAGTGCTTAATTCCAGGGTCACTTCCAGGTCAGTCCCTCCCACAAGGAGCCAATGGGAATGTGGGAGGAAGCGAGTGACACAGGGATGAAGGGGAAGAAGAAGAAGAAGAAGGATAAAAATGAGGAGGAGGAGGAGGAGCGGGGGAAGAAGGAGAGAATGGTGAATCTGACACTGGAGATGATCTATCTGCTGACTGGAGAGGTGAGGGGCACTGTGACTGGCACACTGACAAGAGACTGTCTGTCTGTACAAAGGGGGTCTCTCTGCAGCTCAAACACCATTCTCTCTTCCTTTCAATATTTAGCACTACATCCCTAGGAAGAAGTCAGATGATGGGGGGGCCCTGCATGCCCCTGGCTCCGTCATACAGAAGGAAAATAACAAGAATGACAAGAAGATCCTGGAACTCATGTCCAACATCATCCAGCTGCTGACTGGAGAGGTGGGTACAGTGGCCCCTTATTGTTTAGTAACAGTGGATGATAATCCCTTTCTCTGGCTGGGGATAGTTACATAGTTAAATCAGGTTGAAAAAAGACAAAGTCCATCAAGTTCAACCCCTCCAAATGAAAACCCAGCACCATACACAGACCCCTCCCTACTTTCATATAAATGATATATACCCATATCTATACTAACTATAGAGTTTAGTATCACAATAGCCTTTGATATTATGTCTGTCCAAGAAATCATCCAAGTCCCTCTTATAGTCATTAACTGAATCATCACCCGGCAGTGCATTCCACAACCTCACTATCCTGACTGTGATGAACCCCCTACTCTGTTCCTTTAAATGAAACTTCTTTTCCTCTAGTCTGAAGGGGAGGCCTCTGGTACGTGATTCTCTTTATGGGTAAAAAGGTCCCCTGCTATTTGTCTATAATGTCCTCTAATGTACTTGTAAAGTCTAATCATGTCCCCTCGCAAGCGCCTTTTTTCCAGAGAAAACAACCCCAACCTTGTCAGTCTCCCCTCATAATTTAACTCTTCCCTCCCTCTAACCAGTTTAGTTGCACTTAGTCTCTGCACTCTCTCCAGCTCATTTATATCCCTCTTAAGTACTGGAGTCCAAAACTGCCCCCATACTCCAGATGAGGCCTCACCAGGGACCTATAAAGAGACACAATTATGTTTCATCCCTTGAGTTAATGCCCTTTTCTATACAAGAACTTTATTTGCTTTAGTAGCCACAGAATGACACTGCCCAGAATTAGACAACTTGTTATCTACAAAGACCCCAAGATCCTTCTCATTTAAGGAAACTCCCAACACACTGCCATTTAGTGTATAACTTGCATTTATATTATTTTTGCCAAAGTGCATAACCTGCATTTATCAACATTGAACCTCATTTTCCAGTTTGCTGCCCAGTTTTCCAGTTTAGACAAATCACTGTGCAAAGTGGCAGCATCCTGCATGGAACCTATATTTCTGCACAATTTAGTCTCATCTGCAAAAATAGAAACAGTACTTTCAATGGCCACCTCCAGGTCATTAATAAACAAGGGCGAGGGACGTAGTACAGAGCCCTGCGGTACTCCACTAACAACACTGGTCCAATTAGAAAATGTTCCATTTACCACCACTCTTTATAGTCTATCTTTTAGCCAGTTCTCTATCCAGGTACAAATACTATGTTCCAGGCCAACATTCCTTCATTTAACCAGTAACCTTCTGTGTGGCACTGTATCAAATGCTTTAGCAAAGTCTAAGTAAATCACATCCACTGCCATCCCAGAATCGAGGTCCCTGCTCACCTTGTCATATGAGGAAATTAAATTAGTCTGGCAAGATCTATTACGCATGAAACCATGCTGGCACAAACTCATAGTATTATGATTTGCTTTGAAGTCCAGTATCTTATCCTTTATTAACCCTTTGAAAAGCTTTCCTACCACTGACGTCAGACTAACTGGCCTATAGTTTTGAGGCTGAGAACAGGATTCTTTTTTTGAATAGCGGCACCATATTAGCAATTCACCAGTCTCTCAATGAGACATCAATGAGTCCTGAAAAATTAAGTAAAGAGGTTTGGCAATCACAGAGCTGAGCTCGCTAAGTACCCTGGGATGAATACCATCTGGCCCCGGACCTTTGTTTATGTTCTAGTTATTCCTAGTAGGTTCTTGAACGAGCTGAAATAAAAAGTTGTCATTCAGCATATTTACAAACCTACTAGCTTTTTCTGTCTTAGCAACCACATTACCCCAGTCAATGTCTGGATAATTGGAGTCACCCATAATAATAACTATGGAACATTGTGTGTGACAGGTTGCCATAAGGACTCATGATGTTTCCATCTATTTTTCCTTGGACGAGTGGGACTATATAAAAGGAAACAAGGGCCTTTACAGGGAATGGATAAAGGAGGAGGAGTCTCAGCAGGTTCGCCCACTGGGTGAGTAATGGGTGCAGAATTGCTTTAATCTTACACTTGTGCCATTTCCACAATATATTCAGATCATACCCTGGGCCACATAGGAAGCAGCAGGCACTTGCCTACTATTGGCCAGCTGCTTCCTCTACTTACTGCTCCCCCTCACTAGATCCAATGAAGCAGTTTCCAGTTCCAGGGGTAAAGACGGATCATACAACCTCATACATCAGGTTAGTGTCCCACTATACACACAAACACATATACATCACATACATTTTTGGGACATAGCCGAGCTTTTACACATTCAAGGCACTCACGCCTACTTGCACACGCATAGATCGCGCATTTGTCAAGTGTACACACACTTTTACACACTTTTTTTTATCGCATTGTCTTTTTTTTTTATGCCTGAAAAAAAAGTTTTGTTGCCATTGTGAACAGCGTATTCGCTAACCGCACTGCGCAATAGGTTTTGTATGTTGTTTCAGTGATTATATTTAATTTTTGGTGATTTTGGTGCATTTAGTCATTTCACTGCAATTTCAGGTGTACAGGAGTAGTGCACTTGATTTTGTCCATGAAACTAATTGAGCCAAGCAAAAAAATTCAAACTGATTCAAACTGCAGATTACACTAGGAAAAAAAAACAAAACATTGATTAGGCTCTAAATCTTGTTCCAGAAGTGGACATCAGGCTCAGATTTAGAAAGCTCAGGTTCTCCCATGAAAAAAAAATAATAATGTATAGTTTTCCTATGTAAACTAAAAATCCCCCCCAGGAATTGCCCATAAAATAAGAGAGCGCAAAATGTTCAAAAAAAGACTGGCACTGAGTGCAAATGTAATGAGAAATTCTGCTGGCACTTAAAGGTGTGGTTCACCTTCAAACAACTAGTTTTCCGATAGATCACCAGAAAAACGACTGTTTCCAATTACTTCTATTACTTCAAGTAATTCTATTTGTCACAGTTTTTCTAATATTGAAGTGTAAAGTGTCATCTTTCGCTTTCTAAAGCCGCTCTGGGAGGTGGGTCGCCGACCCTGTAAACTGTTCTAAATTGATACATTTAGTTGATACATTTCTTATCTTTGTCCCTGCTGAGCAGAATCTCTGGGTTTCATTACAGGCAGCTGTTAGAATTGATACAATAGTTACTGATACTCCAGAGATGCTGCTGAGAAATTGATCAACTAATTGTTGTAAAATTATAACAGTTCTGAGTCTGCACCTGAATTACTGAGCTGCCAGACTCAAACACCAGAGATAGGGAGACATTCAACTTTAAACGTAGAAAAAATAAATAATGGAAAGTAATTGAACAAAGTCTTTATTTCTGGGGAACAATCTGTAAAAAACTGAACTAAAAAAAGTGTTTGCAAATTGAACAACCCCTTTAAAGAAGACATTTTGTGTTATACTCATTTAGATATAGAAGAATTATGCTTAAAAAAGTAGTGTTTCTGACTGATTTATTGAATATTTCTGCAAAAGCCCTAGTCCCACCCATCTGTTTCATTGCTGCTGCCTCCTTTCACAGGCTGTGCAGGGGAGCTGGCGGCTCTCCGCTCACTGCACTGTAGGACAGGAACCAATCAGCAGTTAGCAGGACCTGATAGGGAACTGAAGCCTGTCTGTGCTTGTGTGACTGCAGGGCTGTGATTGGCTGTCCCCCTCCTACTGTGCTTCTGGCAGGGACCGTTAGGACACGCCCACCCCTCATTTGAAACACAGACAGGGACCAGAGAACATCTATAGGGAGCTCCAATAAAGGGGCTATTTTTAAAGATAATATTAATATTTAGCACCATGTAAAAGCAACACCATATATTACTCATAATTGCCTACAGAATTAGTGTTTTTTCATTTATCCTATATGTCTCCTTTAATGGGTTAAATTCCCTAAAATTACTCTAAACAGCCCACAGAATAACATGCCTTTCTCCTGCACCCAGATTCATTTCGTTTCTCTATTACAGGCAGTTCCTCTTCAGCTCTTACTTACACCCTTGTCTAGTGTGAAGCTCTGTCCCTTTTGCTTTCTGAGCCCTTCCCGACTATGAGGACCCCAAAGAGGTGCCTACTGTGCATGCCTGATTAATATCCATTGGAGGCAGTGAGCATGCCCAGTAGGCACCTGTTTGAGCTCTTCATAGTTGGGGAGTGCTCAGAAAGCAAAAGGGGCAGAGCTTTACGCATTCTTTAACAGATCAGTACAACATCCTTATCATTGTTGAGTCGCACTGTACATTATGCTGATGAAAAATAACCCAGATCATGTTTATTCTAGGTTTGGGATCTGATATAGCAGCAAATGCTATTAAAGAGGAGGCAGATGCATGTGAAGAGAGAAACCAATCAGATTACAGCATTAATCCATTTACAGAACAGATACAGGGAACAGATACACCTACTCCTATCATGGGATGCAGCCTGAATAACAGTTCGGCAGAGGATTATATCTCAGTTGTTATTAAAGAGGAAGTGACTTCATGGGAAGAAGAAAATCACTTTGCTGTACAAACACAAGGAACAGACACATCGACTCTCATGAGTGTGAATAGCAGCTTGTTCCGTAAGCATACATCCAAAGATGAATTGGATTCATGGGAAACAGACCATAATTACTGCACTATAAATACAGAACACACACCGGAAACAGACCAATCAGCTCCTACCATGAGCTGCAGCCTGAATACCAACTCACCAGATCATTATGTATCATTTATTGTTAAAGAGGAAACCACTTCATGGGAAGGGGAAAGTCAATCATATTACAGAATTCAACCACTTACAGAACAGAGACAGGGAACAGATACACCTACTCCTATCATGGGATCAAGCCTGAATAACAGCTTGGCAGATAACTCTATATTAAATGCTATTAATGAGCAGTCAGCTTCATGGGAAGGTGGGAACCAATCAGATTACAGAATTATTACAATACCCAGACAAGTACCAGGTACAGATCAGACTACTCCTGTCGGGGGATATACTCTGTATAACAGTCACACTGATATCAGTAACGAGGGAGAAGTGGAAACTGTTAATGATTCCAAACCAACAAAAGGAAAGTTACGTTGTTCTGTGTGCAATAAAATGTTTGTAAGTAAGAGAACTCTGGAACGCCATCAGATTGTTCACACAGGAGAGAAACCCTATTCTTGCTCCAGTTGTGGGAAACAATTTGCACGTCTTGCTACCCTCACTGTGCACCAGAGAACTCACACGGGAGAGAAACCGTTTACCTGCACTGACTGTGGGAAAAGCTTTGCAAGTGTACAACACATGGCCTCACATCGCATCGTTCACACAGGGGAGAAGCCCTTCTCTTGTCCAAATTGTGGGAGATGCTTCGCACATCGCTCCACCTTTAATAAACATCTCACAATCCACACAGGAGAGAAACCCTTTGCTTGCACAGAATGCGGGAAGTGCTTTTCACGTCTAGAGCTGCTGCGTTTGCATCTGAAGACTCACACAGCGGTGAAAGAGTGCACTTGTACAGAATGTGGCAAACGCTTTTCCCATCCAGACCTGCTGCACGTGCATCGCTGGACTCACACAGAAGAGAAGCGTTTCACATGTCCTGAGTGTGGCATAGGCTTTGCAGATCACTCGTGGTTCAATAAACATCTCAGGACTCATACAGGAGGAAACAATGCAGCCCCATCCTGATCTGTAGAGAGACATGCAATTGGTCAATTTAAAGCCCAGCAACACAGAGAGATAACTGTGGGGTGTGACGGTTGCTATGCAATTCCGAATAACTATTAATAAGGACTGCCCTTAGCTGCTAGTAATACAGGGATGTGTGTAAGATGGGTTAAAGGAATTGTTCAGTGTAAAAATAAAAACTGGGTAAATAGATATTTTTGCCTAAATATATTAGATACATTATTTGTTTTGCACGGCCTATTTATTTACCCAGTTTTTATTTTTATACTGAACTGTTCCTGTAAAGCAGAGGCAGAGGGAAGACTAATGGAATTGGCCTGGAGTTGGATCAGGAGAACTTGTAACGCATTTCTTTACTGAACCGCTTGTTCATTCAAAGCAATAAAATCATTTATATTTGGAATGAATTTGCTTTTGGCTGAAAGTGGAACTTTAAACCTCAAATGCTACTGGGAAACCTACATCTCTATTACTGGTTTAGCAACGTGTAACAAATCTGCTCAGCATGGGCTAGAGATATGGGCACACACAGTCCAATTCAGGGGGGTAGGCAGAATGCCGAGGGCACAAAAGTGAAGGCGTCGGGCATGTAACTCTTCTCGTGTTCTCTTACCACTAGTTTGGGCCCCCTTCCCCACACTGAAGATTGTATCCGAGCTGTCTGGAGCTCCTGCGCGAAGTCACCGAGAAAACGAGATTGTGTATGTGGGAGGGGCCAATGTGGCTGACCAGGTTGTCTATGGTGCCCAGGTCTGGTCCAATTATAAGGCTGTTGTAAAGATGCCTTCTATGCAACTTGCATGCATGGACCCTTAAGACTATGGGATATGTTTATCAGAGTGAAGGTAGAGATTGCCACAGTCCTCTAGAGTGAAATTCCACCATTCTCTCCCTTCATTTCTGTGGGATTATAAAATAGTATGTATCAATGAGTGAGAGTGAAAGTTCACCCTTTGATAAATACTCCTTTAAAAATGCCATAGAAATGGATGGAAAGAGGCGGTATTTCACTCTAGAGGACTGGGCGATCTCTAACTTCACTCTTTGATCAATATACCCCTATGTGTAAGGGGCAGTTTTATCAAGGGTCAAATTTCGAATTCATGGGAGTTTTTTTAAAACTGCCATGAACTCAAAATTCGACCAATCGAAATTTATAAAAAAAAAATTGAATTTTCTAAATTTGGGTGAATGGGATCAACCCGAAAACTCGAATCGAATTTGATATGAGTTTTAAAAACTTGATTTGAGTTTCTCTGAATAAAACTCAAATGTCAGGAAGGCTGCAAACAACTCCAAATTGATCCCAGGACCTCTCCCATTGAGAGGTTTTAGGCAGCAAATAGTCAAGTTCGAGTTCTGTAAGGGCCAGAGTATAATAAATCTCAAAAATCAAATTTTTTTTTAAAAAAAACCCGGATCGAATTTTAACAAATCCATAGTCGAATTTGACAGTTTTGGTCATACAAAAACTTGAAAATTCTACATTTGAATTTTCCATTCGACCCTTGATAAATCTGGCCCTAAATCTGGGTTCCCCATATACTAGGCAGAATTCTTTGTGTATATAAGACAGGTAGGGGTATATATGAGTCTCTTGAGACTGAAACATCTCTTCAATCTATTACTCCCCAGTTTGTCGTCCTTCTCACAAGCGAATAACATTGTATCCAGGCCCCCGATTCCTTCCCCAGCTCACGTCTCACATGGGTGCATTCATGATGGTCAGTGAGATGTGGCCTTGAACAGCCAACCCTGCATGTGTTAAACATTTCTACACATAGGAGGCTCCCCTGTGATTCGGGAACCTACAGCAAATGATTCATGAGGATATTACGCGTGTCCAGTGCTTGTGACACAGTTCCCGTAGCCTTCAGCAATTCCCAGTGCAGTGATACACAAGGAACACTTTCTCATTTGTATTACAATCTGTTTCATCAATTTGATGCTTATCACTTGTCATGGGCCACAGTGGCCCCTTTGTTCTGCACTAATGCTCTGTGGCCCCAGCCCCTGTCATGTGTCTCCCACAAACTGCAGTTACCCATAGCAACCAAACCGCCATTCCCTTGGAACAGTCTGGCAGAATACAGAAAGCAAATCTGTGGGTAACTGCACCGAGGCAGCCTCACAGTATAAGAGCAGGCAGGAACAGTTACTGTATAGAGAAATGAACCTTGGGGATAAATGATTGTAAACTTCTCCTCCATCCCATATTCTGCACTTTCCCCTCCCCACTATCTCTCCATCCAGCCAATCACTGTGCAGTCCTGCTTGTAGAACCTTTTCCGCCCATTAAGCCAATCACTTTCCATTATCTATAGATACCCCTCACTCTCCTTTACTATGGGCTGTGTGTCTCACACTGGGGTTACTCTTGCTACTGCTGCTGTGGGACTGGGGGTCGCTGCTGCTACTGTGGGACTGGGGGTCGGTGCTGTGGGACTGGGGGTCGCTGCTGCTGCTGTGGGACTGGGGGTCGGTGCTGTGGGACTGGGGGTTGGCGCTGCTGCTGTGGGACTGGGGGTCGGTGCTGCTGCTGTGGGACTGGGGGTCTGTGCTGCTGTGGGACTGGGGGTCGCTGCTGCTGCTGCGGGACTGGGGGTCGCTGCTGCTGCGGGACTGGGGGTCGCTGCTGCTGCGGGACTGGGGGTCGCTGCTGCTGCGGGACTGGTGCTGCTGTGGGACTGGGGGTCGGTGCTGCTGTTGGACTGGGGGTCGGTGCTGCTGCTGATGTGGGACTGGGGGTCGGTGCTGCTGCTGATGTGGGACTGGGGGTCGGTGCTGCTGCTGCTTTGGGACTGGGGGGTCGGTGCTGCTGCTGATGTGGGACAGGAGGTCTGGGGATTTGCCATTAGAAACATGGAGTGAGTTTCTGTGTTGCTTGAGGACATTTTTCTCCAGAACCTCACTACTTCAGTTGAAAGTTTACATAAGTTTGTATTCGTACACCTCGTCCAAGCTGTGACTGGGGCTGTTGTTTGTTTCCCTACAGCTGTGTCCAGGTTTATATTGTTTATGTATGTTGTCATATTGATTTTTCTGGTTTATGTGAAAATCAAATAAATATTTTGAGAAATATATTGTTTATGGTGAACTGGATGTGAGTGTCCCTTTTTCTTAGGGTTTATCCAGTTTTTTTTAATGTAAATTCCTCCTGTTTGGCACTTTCAGAGCTGCCAACCCCCCTATTTTCTTGAAAGTTACAAGATTTTGGGCTCCGTCCCCCGGTCTCCTGTCACTTTTAAGCATTCCCCCGATTTCTGACGGTTTTCCACAATTTTTGAATATTTGTGGTGAAAATCCAATGTGCACACGTGTCGTGCAACACAGAATGTTTGGCTTCAGGACAGGTCTGCGCATGCGCGTGACATCACTTCCGCTGACATCACTTCCAGGTATGAAAAAAATCCAGTCAGGGCATCGCTTATCCCCCTAGAAACGAGCTTTAAATGGTGACAGCCTGAAATTGACTCTGTTTCTATATTCCATTTTACATTGCTTTGTAATTCATTTCTTTTTATCCCTGACTTGCTTTTGTTGTGCAGTTATTTGTTAACATTTCAGGGGGGTACACCCCTATCTTCGTCAGAAACGGAGGACGGTTGTTACCCCCTGAAATGTTGCCACCTTGGTGACTCAATAAATGGCGTAAACTCCCCAACTGCTTATTATTGTGTGTGTGGCTCCGTCACTGCACCTCGAGGGTTAAAGCAGCTGGAGGGAGCCCAGTGGCCATTTCCTGCTCTAGAAGGCTGGACTGAGTCATTGACTTGCTCAGAGGGGAGGGGCCATAAGAGACAGCTGTAGGGACAATGATTGGGTTCCTGCACAGAGGGGCGGGGCAAGGTGATTAGGGACTGAGGGAAAATGTCCTGATGGCTTTATATGTACAAGATCTGCTGTCTCCTGTCTTAGCCTGAGCTGAGAAGCAGGAGCAGGTTGGTTACGGATTCTGGGCATAATGGGGGCTGTGTGAGTGTGTCAACGGGTTATTGTCTCTGTGCATGGGAAACCGGCATTAATGTGAGGGTGGGGACTAAATATTTCTAATCATACAATAAACCGTAGTCATACATTATGTCTTTGGCTAGCAAAGGATGCTGGGAGCTGTAGTTGCAGGTTAGTAATCCTACATTAGGATATATTTATATGGAAATGTATGTAAATGATATTGCTACTCACGATTCAGTTGATACCAGTCAAGCAGAGAATGTGGGCACTGTGGCTGGGAGGTGTCACAATCATTGTGCAGCCATTACTATACCAGCCCTGTCACTATATCTATAGGCACTTCATATAGAGTAATGTAGCAACGTTCTATTCAAGCGTTATTCCTCTCATTCACTACTATATGTCTTCATTCCTTAAACAGTAACATCAACAATAGGAGAGGGATTTGTGTGCATTTAAATACAATGTGCTGTTGCCCTTCACTGGGCTCTAGGGCACACATTTGCAGATAAACGATAAGCTCCGTAGAATGTAATGGGTGTAGTTCTTACACAGGATCAACAGATGCTGTACTGAATCAACAGAGTAACTTATATTAAATATCGTATATATTAAATATCGTATTACTGATACAAAGTCTGTTGACTCTGTCCATTTGCTGTAATGGGAGGTTCAAACACTAATAAAACCCGTTTTATAAATGTGCTTAATTTCCAGCGTCACTTCCAGGTCAGTCCCTCCCACAAGGAGCCAATGGGAATGTGGGAGGAAGCGAGTGACACAGGGATGAAGGGGAAGAAGAAGGATAAAAATGAGGAGGAGGAGGAGGAGCGGGGGAAGAAGGAGAGAATGGTGAATCTGACACTGGAGATGATCTATCTGCTGACTGGAGAGGTGAGGGGCACTGTGACTGGCACACTGACAAGAGACTGTCTGTCTGTACAAAGGGGGTCTCTCTGCAGCTCAAACACCATTCTCTCTTCCTTTCAATATTTAGCACTACATCCCTAGGAAGAAGTCAGATGATGGGGGGGCCCTGCATGCCCCTGGCTCCGTCATACAGAAGGAAAATAACAAGAATGACAAGAAGATCCTGGAACTCATGTCCAACATCATCCAGCTGCTGACTGGAGAGGTGGGTACAGCGGCCCCTTATTGTTTAGTAACAGTGGATGATAATCCCTTTCTCTGGCTGGGGGATGACTGGAACATTGTGTGTGACAGGTTGCCATAAGGACTGGTCAGGTTTCCATCTATTTTTCCTTGGACGAGTGGGACTATATAAAAGGAAACAAGGACCTTTATGAGGATGGGATAAAGGAGGAGCCTCAGCAGCTCCGCCCACTGGGTGAGTAATGATTGCTTAACCAGAGAATATCTAAAATTTTCATGTGCTAAAATTGAAAATATGTGCCTGCTATCTTCCCTTTATGTTTATTTATAAGCATTCACCTATAAAATCCTAATGAAAAATTAATATTATCTTTAAAAATAGCCCCTCTATTGGAGCTCCATATAGATGTTCTCTGGTCCCTGTCTGTGTTTCAAATGAGGGGCGGGCGTGTCCTAACGGTCCCTGCCAGAAGCACAGTAGGAGGGGGACAGCCAATCACAGCCCTGCAGTCACACAAGCACAGACAGGCTTCAGTTCCCTATCAGGTCCTGCTAGCTGCTGATTGGTTCCTGTCCTACAGTACAGTGAGCTGAGTGCTGCAGGCTGCCCTGCACAGCCTGGGAAAGGAGGCAGCAGCAAGTGGAACAGATGGGCGGGACTAGTAGGGATTTTTCAGAAATTTACAATAAAGTAACCAGAAACTACTTTATAAAGCATATTCCTTCTATTTCTAAAAGAGATGAAATGCACTGGTACATTCTTGTTTTTCACACAATATGTCTCCTTTAACAGTTCTGATTGACACTTCCATGGTTTTCTTGTAGCCTTACAGTGAACATGTGTGAATAACTGAAAAAAATGTTCCTGCTTCTTTCTTTCCAGACCGTGACTATGAAGGCCAGACAGATATAACCACTGAACTGGAAGGAGCATTATGCTGTAATAATACCACAAGCAATATTGGGGCTGAAGGAGCAGATGTTTGTGCTGAAGGAAATCTCACAAGCTCTGAATCTTCTCCAGTGAAACAGCCGCCACCAGCCAATCAGATTAAAGAGGAAGCAGCTTCATGGGAAGAGGGAAACCAATCAGGTTGCAGCATTAAATTACTTAAAAAACCGATAAAGGGAACAGATACACCTACTCCTATCATGGGATGCAGCCTGAATAACAGCTTGTCAGCTAATTATGTATCAAATGGGATTAAAGAGGAAGTGGTTTCATGGGAAGAGAGTAACCAATCAGATTGCAGCATTAATCCACTTACAGAACAGATACAGGGAAGAGATACACCTACTCCTATCATGGGATCCAGCCTGAATAACAGCTTGTCTGATAATTATATATCAAATGTTATTAAAGAGGAAGCAGTTTCCTGTGAGAGGGGAAACCATTCACTTGCAGTACAGTTACTGGAAAGAGAGAAATCTCCTCCTGCCATGGAATACAACCATGTGATAACAACGAAGTATAGAAAAGACCTAATTAAATCCATTTACGAGCCCCTTCAGGAAACATTCACCGTACCGGAGATCTGTAACTGTGCTGAGTGCTGTGTATTGGACAGCAATAGCCAAGATCTTGTTACACATCAGCCGATTCACACGGGAGACAACCCGTTTCATTGTAACGACTGTGGGAAATGTTTTAAACGTCGCTCGTATCTTAAAGTGCATCAGAAGATTCACACTGGAGAAAAACCGTATTCGTGCTCTGACTGTGGGAAATGTTTCACTCACCGTTCGTACCTGAGTGTCCATCAGAAAATCCACACGGGGGAGCGGCCGTACTCGTGCCACGATTGTGGGAAATCTTTCACCGACCGCTCGAGCCTCAATGTCCATATAAGAATTCACACGGGAGAGAAAACACACCCCTGTCCCGACTGCGGCAAGTGTTTTACACGGCGCTCAAACCTCAACGTCCATCTGAAAATTCACACCGGGGAGAAACCATTTGTCTGCTCTGAGTGTGGGAAATGTTTTGCTCATCGCTCCAACCTGAAAGTACACAGAAGGATTCACACCGGGGAGAAAGCTCACTCGTGCCCCGTGTGTGAGAGGAGCTTCACTGTACGCTCCACTCTCACTATGCATCAGAGAACTCACACACGGGAGAAACCATTTGCTCGTCGAAGGGAACGCTTTAAACGCTGCTCGGACCTTAATGTGCATCACTAATTGGTACTTTGCTTCAGACACGGGGAGGCACATTGATCAAGGGTCGAATTTGAATTCATGTGAGTTGTTTAAAACTCCCATAAACCCGAAATTCGACCAATCGAAATGTATTAATATAATCACGTTTTTAAAACTTGGATGAATAGAATCGACCCGAAAACTTGAATCGAATTCGGAAAAACTTGAATATCAGGAGGGCTGCAGACATCTCCAAATTGATCCCTGGAACTCTCCCACTGACTTAAACAGCAATTCGGCAGGTTTTAGGTGGCAAATAGTCTAAATCGAGTTCTTAAATGGCCAGAGCGTGATAAATCTCAAAAATCGAATTTGATTTTTTTTAAAAAAAAAAAACTCGAATCGAATTTGAATAACTCCCTAGTCGAATTTGACAGTTTTGACCGTAAAAAAAAAAGCTCGAAAATTAGAATTTCAAATTTGAATTTTCAAGTTGACCCTTGATAAATCTGCCCCTTAGTCTTTGAAGCATTCTGTATTGTCTGCTAAGCACCCTGATGTTATGGAGCATGTTTATCATTTATCTCTGTGTATGTATATATATATATATATATATATATATATATATATATATATATATATATATATATATATAGTGTGTGTATATATATATATATATATATATATATATATATATATATGTGTGTGTATATATATATATATATATATATATATATATATATATATATATATATATATATATATAGCTGTATTTTGGTCTAGGGCTGCCCCCGGTAAAACACCTCATCCCTACCCCTGCTGATCAGCACATTCTGCGCATTAAATATACACCAGTATTCAGGGCTGTGTATACTATTTGCTCTATTAAAATAAAGACATATGATTGGGTACTGAACTTACAGAGCAATGATTTATTTTGACCTATTATTTTGATCATCTCACAACAGTACACAATATCCTTGGGTTAGCACATTATTTTGTCACTATTGCCTAAATACAGGCATGTCTCCTTTCAGGACACAGTAATTCAGGCTTTTGCTTCTTATTCCCTTGGGATCAACCAGACACATCAGCGTCACAGCAGAAAAAAAAAACCCTTCATGTGCAAAACATGCAGCAGAAGTTTTTCTGAAAACAGAAGGTACAAATAGGCCCATAAATATTTTGACAGACAACTTTTTTTTCTAATTTTGGTTCTGTACATTACCACAATGAATTTTAAATGAAACAACTCAGATGCAGTTGAACTACAGACATTCAGCTTTAATTCAGTGGGTTGAACAAAAAGATTGTATAAAAATGTGAGCAACTAAAGCCTTTTTAACACAATCACTTTATTTCAGGGGCTCAAAAGTAATTGGACAATTGACTGAAAGGCTATTTCATGGGCAGGTGGGGCAATTCCTTGGTTATGTCATTATCAATGAAGCAGATAAAAGCCCTGGAGTTGATTTGAGGGGGGGGGGGTGTATGTGGAACAGACAACATGAGGACAAAGGAGCTCTCCATGCAGGTGAAACAAGTCGTCCTTAAGCTGCAAAAATAGAAAAAACCCATCCGAGAAATTGCTCCAATATTAGGAGAGGAAAAATCTACAGTTTGGTACATCGTGAGAAAGAAAGAAATCACTGGTGAACTCAGCGACCCAAAAAGACCTGGACATCCACGGAAGACAACAGTGGTGGATGATCTCAGAATCATTTCCATGGGGAAGAGAAAGCCCTTCACAAGAGCCAAACAAGTGAAGAACAGTCTCCAGGAGGTAGAGTCTCCATATCCAAGTCTACCATAAAGAGAAGACTGTATGAAAGTAAATACAGAGGGGGCACTGCAAGATACAAGCCACTCATAAGCATCAACAATACAAAGGCTACATTGGACTTTGCTAAAAAAACATTTAAAAAAGCCAGCACAGTTCTGGAAAAACATTCTTTGGACAGATGAAACCAAGATGAAGCTCTAGCAGAATGATGGCAAGAAAAAAGTGTGGAGAAGGCTTGGGAAGAGCTGATGATCCAAAGCATAGCACAGTTGTGTATAAAACATTTGGGGGGCAGTGTGATGGCTTGGGGTGCATGGCTGCCAGTGGGACACTAGTAGTTATTCATCATGTGACACAGAAGCACAAGAATGAATTGTGAGCTCTTCAGAGACACTGTCTGCTCAAATCCAGCTAAATGCACTCACATTGATTGGAAGGCGTCTCATAATGAGCCAAAACATAGAGCCAAAGCAACCCAGGAGTTTATTAAAGCAAAGAAGTGGAATATTGAGCTGATGTGAAGCCAATTGAGCTGCATTTCACTTGTTGAAGACTAAACTTGGGACAGAAAGGCCACAAACAAACAGCAAGTGAAAGAAGCGGCTGCAGTAAAGACCTGGCAGAGCATTAAACAGGAGCAAACCCACAATCTGCTGATGTCCATGAGTTCAACACTTCAGCCTGTCATTGCTTCAACCAAGTATTAGAAATGAATATTTTATTTTCACTTTTTTAATTTGTCCAATTACTTTTGAGCTCCTGAAATAAAGTGATTGTGTTAAAAAAGGCTTTAGTTTGTTACATTTTTCTGCAATCTTTTTGTTCAACCCACTGAATTAAAGTCTGCAGTTCAACTGCATCTGAGTTGTTTCATTTAAAACACACTGTGGTCATGTACAGAACCAGAATTAGAAGAAAAAAAAAAGTTGTCTCTGTCCAAATATTTATAGACCTACCTGTATTTACTTGCCTCGTGGCATATACATAGCACTGCCTTCATACCAAAAACGAGAGTTTAACTCTCACATAAGGCATTACGTTTGGATATATGTCTCTGAGCTATTAGGCTGTATCTGTGATATAAACCAGCAGTTCTGGATGCAGAGTTGGCCAAAGGGACATAAAGGAGTGATTTACATGTCTCTGCCCATGATGCCTTATGTGAGAATTAAAACTCTCATTTTTGGTATGAAGGCAGTGCTGTGTGTGTGGCACAGGCAGGCCCGGACTGGCAATCTGTGGGTTCTGGCAAATGCCAGAGGGGCTGCTGTAAGTTGCCATAGACAGTCTCTATATATTGGGCTGGTGGGGGCTGTTTGGGCTGCTGTGTACCTGAAATACCAGGGCCTGTTTTGAATCATAGTCTGGGCCTGGACACAGGGCAAGTAAATACCTTGTTTTCAGAAGGCCTTATGCTGCATGTTTTGCACACGAAGGGCTTTTTGGCTCCTTTTAGCCAATCTCATCCTAACCATTAAAGGAATAGTAACACCAAAAAATGAAAGTGCTTTAAAGTAATGAAAATATCATTTGTACTTGTAGGGAAGGGTTATTTGCCCTTTCCCTAAAAGCATAATCCGGGGACTTTAAAGGGATCCTGTCATCGGAAAACATGTATTTTTTTCAAAACACATCAGTTAATAGTGCTACTCCAGCAGAATTCTGCACTGAAATCCATTTCTCAAAAAAGCAAACAGATTTTTTTATATACGATTTTGAAATCTGACACGGGGCTAGACATTTTGTCAATTTCCCAGCTGCCCCATGTCATGTGACTTGTGCCTGCACTTTAGGAGAGAAATGCTTTCTGGCAGGCTGCTGTTTTTCCTTCTCAATGTAACTGAATGTGTCTCAGTGAGACATGGGTTTTTACTATTGAGTGTTGTTCTTAGATCTACCAGGCAGCTGTTATCTTGTGTTAGGGAGCTGCTATCTGGTTACCTTCCCATTGTTCTTTTGTTTGGCTGCTGGGGGGGGGGTGATATCACTCCAACTTGCAGTAAAGAGTGATTTAAGTTTATCAGAGCACAAGTCACATGACTTGGGGCAGCTGGGAAATTGACAATATGTCTACCCCATGTCAGATTTCAAAATTGAATATAAAAAAATCTGTTTGCTCTTTTGAGAAATGGATTTCAGTGCAGAATTCTGCTGGAGCAGCACTATTAACTGATTCATTTTGAATAGACAGTTTTCAGCCACAGCCTGGCCAATCAGCAAGAAGGATTTCCTTCTGACCTCTCTGAATGAAGTTTGGAGCCAAAATGAAAGTGAGGCTACAGTTAACCAGGAAGAAGAGAAGAAGAAAGCCTGGTCTCTGCACAGAACTACTGAGAGCAGCCTGAGATTTCTCCTCTCTGCTGCGAGTGTTCCTGCTGATTTATCTGAGTAGGAAGCCAGGGATTTCACCTATAGAATATTTACCCATATCGTTAACCCTTTCCAGTCAGCCATCCTAGTGACTGGAACTAGTGCAACTGAGCTATTGCTGGGGAAGTAATCCCTGTAGGATAGATAGGACTTCAGCCCTGTAGTGAGTAGCCAGCGTGTACACTGGATCTGGACTGTGGATTTCCCATCAGCCTCCGTGGATCTCCTCAGGAATTCAGGAAGCCTTCCCCTACACCAGCATCCCAAGCTCAGTGTGGATTAAAGCTGCCAGACTGCTCCCCTGTATCTGCTCTGCCTCACAGGATTTATTTCTCTTTCATTATCACTGGAGTTGGTGAGACCTTCACTTTACACACCCCGGGGTGTGTCAATCTGGTGTTGCAACATCTTAAAGGGACAGTGGACATTTACATACAAGGGGGTGATCATTATTATATTACCTAACATCTGTTGTGTTCTTGTTATTTCTCTGTTTTTATTGCAATATACTGTTTCTACCTATTGTTATTATTATTGTTTGTTACATTGTGTACAGCTATCACTGCTACTGCACTTCCCAGGGAGTTATATATCCACCAATATCTGGTTTTAGCCCTGGGTGGAGGCACTAAACTTATCCAAACCCTGCAATTCTTCCACTTAGTGTAGGTTAGGGATTTATACGGTTAGCGCCACAGTGTGGCCCTGGATAAGTTCTGAAGAATCCCATTCAATACTACAGAGCTTATCTGTTATCTGCTGTGTATCCTGTGCATTTTCTCCTATTTCAGCTTTGAATGGCTGCCCCCATGGCCACACAGCAGCTTGTTTATATAAACTATAGTAGTACTTATCTGTTATCTACTGTGTATCCTGTGCTTGAATGGCTGCCCCCATGGCTACACAGCAGCTTGTTTATATAAACTATAGTAGTACTTATCTGTTATCTACTGTGTATCCTGTGCTTGAATGGCTGCCCCCATGGCTACACAGCAGCTTGTTTATATAAACTATAGTAGTACTTATCTGTTATCTACTGTGTATCCTGTGCTTGAATGGCTGCCCCCATGGCTACACAGCAGCTTGTTTATATAAACTATAGTAGTACTTATCTGTTATCTACTGTGTATCCTGTGCTTGAATGGCTGCCCCCATGACTACACAGCAGCTTGTTTATATAAACTATAGTAGTACTTATCTGTTATCTACTGTGTATCCTGTGCTTGAATGGCTGCCCCCATGGCTACACAGCAGCTTGTTTATATAAACTATAGTAGTACTTATCTGTTATCTACTGTGTATCCTGTGCTTGAATGGCTGCCCCCATGGCCACACAGCAGCTTGTTTATATAAACTATAGTAGTACTTATCTGTTATCTACTGTGTATCCTGTGCTTGAATGGCTGCCCCCATGGCCACACAGCAGCTTGTTTATATAAACTATAGTAGTACTTATCTGTTATCTACTGTGTATCCTGTGCTTGAATGGCTGCCCCCATGGCCACACAGCAGCTTGTTTATATAAACTATAGTAGTACTTATCTGTTATCTACTGTGTATCCTGTGCTTGAATGGCTGCCCCCATGGCTACACAGCAGCTTGTTTATATAAACTATAGTAGTACTTATCTGTTATCTACTGTGTATCCTGTGCTTGAATGGCTGCCCCCATGGCTACACAGCAGCTTGTTTATATAAACTATAGTAGTACTTATGTCAGTGGTATGATCCCAATGTTATTAATAGGGAATAAAGAGAAATATATAGGAAGGTCAGTGATCCCAATGTTATTAATAGGGAATAAAGATAAATATATAGGAAGGCCAGTGATCCCAATGTTATTAATAGGGAATAAAGATAAATATATAGGAAGGTCAGTGATCCCAATGTTATTAATAGGGAATAAAGATAAATATTTAGGAAGGCCAGTGATCCCAATGTTATTAATAGGGAATAAAGATAAATATATAGGAAGGCCAGTGATCCCAATGTTATTAATAGGGAATAAAGATAAATATATAGGAAGGTCAGTGATCCCAATGTTATTAATAGGGAATAAAGATAAATATATAGGAAGGCCAGTGATCCCAATGTTATTAATAGGGAATAAAGATAAATATATAGGAAGGTCAGTGATCCCAATGTTATTAATAGGGAATAAAGATAAATATATAGGAAGGCCAGTGATCCCAATGTTATTAATAGGGAATAAAGATAAATATATAGGAAGGCCAGTGATCCCAATGTTATTAATAGGGAATAAAGATAAATATATAGGAAGGCCAGTGATCCCAATGTTATTAATAGGGAATAAAGATAAATATATAGGAAGGTCAGTGATCCCAATGTTATTAATAGGGAATAAAGATAAATATATAGGAAGGTCAGTGATCCCAATGTTATTAATAGGGAATAAAGATAAATATATAGGAAGGTCAGTGATCCCAATGTTATTAATAGGGAATAAAGATAAATATATAGGAAGGCCAGTGATCCCAATGTTATTAATAGGGAATAAAGATAAATATATAGGAAGGCCAGTGATCCCAATGTTATTAATAGGGAATAAAGATAAATATATAGGAAGGTCAGTGATCCCAATGTTATTAATAGGGAATAAAGATAAATATATAGGAAGGTCAGTGATCCCAATGTTATTAATAGGGAATAAAGATAAATATATAGGAAGGTCAGTGATCCCAATGTTATTAATAGGGAATAAAGATAAATATATAGGAAGGTCAGTGATCCCAATGTTATTAATAGGGAATAAAGATAAATATATAGGAAGGTCAGTGATCCCAATGTTATTAATAGGGAATAAAGATAAATATATAGGAGTCAGTGAGTGTGGGTCCCAGAGGACACTAATTAGAAGAACAAGGCAGGACACTGACATTTCTATTGCAGGACACAGGTGGGGAGTCTGATGCGCTACTGTTTGTCAAAGGGCTTTACACTTTATATTTATACAAACCCGTCACTGAATTTACCATCGGTCCCTCCGCCCATTAACCCAATCATTTGCCTTTTGTTTTTCTGCCTCGCGGTCACTAATTGGTTAACAGGGAGGGTGACGGCTTCTCTCACAAATCTGATTGTAAACTTATCCACGGTCCCTAACTCCCACCATTCCTCAACCCGCCCCCAGGTCCATTCAGCCAACCAGGGAAACTATATCTTTGCGTTCCGCGCCTGCGTGCTCAGCGGGTGAGTTTACGTTCAACCCCGCTCTTCGTTCAGCCAATGAGTGAGGGTGTTCCGCCCCCTCCTGCTCCTCTATAGACAATTAGAGTGGGAAGCAGGAGCAGATCAGTACGTGATAGAGACTTCCGTTTGGTTGGCAGGGGAGCACTGGGTTCTTACTGGCTGTCTGTATCCCGTCTAATGTCCTCTTAGCCAATGAGTGAGGGTGTCCCGCCCCATCACGCACAGCTTCAGACAAAGACCTGGGAAGCAGGAGCAGGTCCAGGTCCGTAAGTGATAGAAGCTGAACTGACACTATCAGGTTTGGTTGGCAGCGCACACAGTTTCTGTCGCTCCCTTTCCCAAGGGTTGGGAAGTAGGAAACAGAAACCAGACTGACACTATAAGGGTTGGTTGACAGGACACACTGTTAGTTTCTATCCTTCTCTCAGCCAATAGATGAGTGTCCCACCTCCTCCCTTTTATCCAATAAAGTCGTGTGTCACTCCCCCTCAACTCCTAGCCAATGATTGAGGCTCCCGCCCCTCCTACACATCTTTAGGCAGTACAGCAATTCTCCCCACAGAGCTGGGAAGCAGGAGCAGGTCCGTGAGGGGCAGAGGTTGTGCTGACACTATCAGGCTTGGTTGGCAGGGCACAGTGGGTGCTGTTGTTTCTTGTGGAGCCATTGTGTGTGTGTGTGTATCATTAGGCCAGGGAGTGTCACAGAGTGTGGCCTGTGTCATTATCCTGTAGTGAGTACAAGGTACAATATCATACCTTCCAACATTTTAAAAACAAAAAGAGGGACAAATTTTTTTGTGACAAATGATTTTAAACCACACCCATTTTGTGGCCACGCCCCATAATTAGCATTCCTTTTACAAAATTTGGCAGGTTATGAAAGTTTGAACATATATTTCTGTGTTTTTTTCTACTATTACAGTTTTGCTAATGAAGGTGAATTGCCCTTTAAGCTTTGAGTCTAACATCTCCCAAGGGACCTGTTATCTGATATTGTTACAATTACATATTTCCGTATCTCAAAATTGTTACAAAAGTATCTTATCTTCAGCTGTGGCTGTTCTGGGCTCTCTGCCAAAAGCAAAAGTTAGAAACTTTCTTTCTTTTTCTGGCTGTTCAGTGCAGAGAAAAACGTGACTTTCCAGTACAAATGAGGGACTGCAGGTTGAGCTGTCAAAAGAGGGACTGTCCCTCTAAAAACGGGACAGTAGGGAGGTATGCAATATCCCGGCACTGCTGTACATAAGTAACATATCACTGTGTGTGGAACTTGTACCTCACTGTAACAGTCATGTTTTGTATTAGTGCGAAGCACAGGCACCACATGGGCCCCAAACAGCTCCTCTTGGTGACACTGCAGTTCCCTAAAAACTTCGCCGGTACCATCCTTGCCTTGTAACTGGAATCAGTGGAAGAGTCCTGCAGCGGGTCAGGTACCCTGTGGGTTGCAGGTAGTAGTTTCTGGAGCGGGTATAGACGCGGCCGGCGGTTCTCTAGGTTTGTGGGTCGGATTCGCGGCTCTTCTCAATAGCGAGTTTAACTCCTGACATCTAATGATGCCACTTCAGGTTTACAATGACAGCACTTCCTGTTTTACTTCTTTTTTTCTGATCACGCCTATTTCTAACGACGTCACGTCCGGTTTACAATGACAGCACTTCCTGTTTCTTGATGGTCAGTGGGTCTCGGATCGGGTTGTGGATAAAGTACTTGCAGGTCGGGTAGTGGGTCCAAGCGGGTAAGTATGCAGGTTGTGGGTCTGGGTGCAGGTCGTGTTCGGGTTTAACAAATTGGTTCTGCGCAGGAATCAGTGGATTATCACCATCCTACAGTGTCAGCCAAACAGCAGTCACACAGTTCATCAATTAACTAATTCCACTTACCGCTTCATTACTGACTGTACCAAAATGTCTTGTTCTACTTTTCTATATTGAACTCCTGGAGCCAAGATGTCTATCATTCTGCAGCACCAGGGCCGCCATCAGAGGGGTACAGGGGGTACGAGTGGTCTGGGGCTGAAGGGGGGCCCGGCAGTGCTGCTTGCGGCCATTTCCAAAGTCCCGAACAGCCTCAATCCGGAAGTGCCGAATAGCTGAAGCGGCGAAAAGACCTGAAGTCAAGAAAACAGCCAAAATTGAAGTCCTGAAGCGACGAAAAGACATTAAGTCACGAAAACAGCCGAAGTCTCGAAGCGGCGAAAAGACCCGAAGTCACGAAAACAGGCGAAATTGAAGTCCTGAAGCGATGAAAAGACCCAAAGTCATGAAAGGAGGCAAAGTTGAAGTCCCGAAGCCATGAGTTCAATTCTACTGAACACCAATTGGTGTTTTTTTTTTTTTTAATCCCCTGGCCACCAATGTATTATTTTAATATTCTATAGGCCTCTGCCACCAATGTTTTTTTGAAAAATATTCTTTGGGGCCCCAATTTTTTTTAACTTGTAAGGGGGGCCCTGGTGCCAATGTTTTTTTTATCTTATAGGGGGGCCCTGGTCACCAATTATTTTTTTAATTTGTAGGGTGGCCCTGGCACCACAGTTTTTTTTTTTAAACCTTATAAGGGGGCCCTGACCACCAATAGCTTTTTATAACGTGTGGTCTTTTTACTGTTGTGTGGAGTGGGCGGGATCTGGGGTGGGCGGTGATTTCTAATGGCGGTCATGTGCATCACACAATACATTACATGTCTGTACTGATCTTATCCATTAGAGAAGTGACAGCAACCAAAAGGGATGAAAAGGGAAGCCACAGCAGCTCCACCCACTGGGTGAGTAATGGTGGTTGGTGCATTAAATATAATTTCTTAATGGAGTGGATTATTTAAGATACAGACACTTTCCATTTAAACAATATTTGTACACAGTGCCTTAAAATGAAGAAAGTGGGAATATCACATTGTAACTGAGAAAAGGAGAGATTGGGGGTTCTACTATCATTGTTGTCCCTGAGACTCTGTAGTGCAGCCCAGCACATTAGCACTCACAAAATACACAAATGTCAGGGGCTTTTGTTGTATTTTAAGTGGGTAGATCTGTTGTTGATCATTCATCCAAATGATTGTAATTGTATCTTTGCCAGACTGTGAATATGAAGATAAGAGAGATGTTACAGTTGATCTGGGAGGAACATTATGTTATAATAATGCGACAAGCAAGACTGAGAGATTTCCATCTGCACAAACATTTTCTTCTTCAGCCACAAAATCTGTAATATCTCCATCTGTGCATCCCACACCAGCAAATGATATTAAAGGGGAAGTGACTTCACGTGTAGGAGGAAACCAATCAGATTGCAGCATTAATCCCCTTACAGAACAGATACATTCAATTCTGCAATGGGGTGCAGCCTGAATAACCACCTGGCAGATAAACTCCTATCAAAAAACATTAAAGAAGAACGAGCATCATGGGAACGGGGAATCCATTCCAATGGCAGAATCAATCCAATGATAGAACAGATATATAATACAGACAATCCTACTCCAAGGTGCACCCTAAATAACAACCCATCCACAAAATATAGACCATTTAGTTTTGAAGATGTCCCAGGTTTGTGGGGTGGAGGAAGCCGTACAGACTGTATCATAGATCCACTCACAGAGCAGATATGGGGGGCAGGTCTATCTGCGATCGTGGGTAACAGGTTACACAACAATCTGCCAGAAATGAAACACATTAAATATGGTAAGAATCCTGCTAATAAATCCGCACATTCATCTCTTCTGATGAGACACGGCATGCAGCTGATGTATAACTGCACTAAATGCCACAAGAGATTTAGCAGGAAGAGCAACCTTGATAGACATCAAAGAACCCACACGGGGGAGAAACGATATTCATGTGTCGAATGCAACAGGTCTTTTACGTGTCACTCCAACCTGAAAGCACATGAGAGGAGTTACATGGGAGAGAAATCGTTTTCTTGCCCCGAATGTGGGAAATGTTTTACTCGTCGCCCACATCTGAGGCGGCACTTTAAAATTCACACAGGAGACAAACCATTTGCTTGCGAGGAATGTGGGAAATGCTTCTCGCGGAGATCCCTCCTTAACCTGCATCACAGAACCCACACGGGGGAGAAACCATTTGCCTGTTCTGAATGCAGAAAAGGTTTCAAACAATGTTCCGAGCTTAACGTCCACTTGAGGATTCGCAAAGCAGAGAAACCCTATATGTGTTCAAAGTGCGGAAAGTGCTTCTCCCAGTCGTCCAAGGAGTCACACAGGGGAGAAACCATTCTCATGTTCTGTATGCGGGAAATGCTTCACAAGTCGCTCTCACTGCAACGTGCATTACAGAATTCACACCGGGGAGAAACCATTCTCTTGTTTTGAGTGTGGCCAATGTTTCACACAGAGCTCGAACCTCAACAAACATCTGAGGCGGCATCTGGCAAAGAAGACTTTTCATCTGGAGCGAATGTTGAAGACTATTTCAGTTACTTGCCGGACATTTCATGTATTGCACAGGAAAAAAGTACAGACAGTACAAGTTTTGTCTCATGTGGAAGATCTCAGATCCTAGAAGAGACAAACTGCGATTTTAGGGTGAAATAAAGAGAGGGTGATAAGGTGCACAAACTTGATGGGAGGAAAGAGTAGGAGGTGGTTACTCCTATAGCACTGTGTACTTACAGCATGGATGGGAAGAAGGTTCTGGTGGTACAGTAGCCCATTAACCTGCCTGTATGATTTGGGGTGTGGGAGGCAACTAGAGTACCCCAGATGCAGAGAGAACCCACAAACTCCTTGAAAATAGCATTCTGAAATTGGACCTGGGACCCCAGTGGTGAAAGGCTTACTAATGCACTATGTGCTTCTCTGTTATCACACACAGTTGTATAGTGACTCAACTAGGGACAGAGACTGAGTTGCACGTCCAACACAAGGGTTAAGACATTGGGCAAGGAGCAAGTTCTGGGGCTACAGGCTTGTATAGTAGCCATAGGAAAAATGCACATGCCCTGAAAATATAATTCAGTGAGGTGTTTGGTTGTGTTTAGCTAATTATCAGTAGCCCTACTAGACTTAGCACTGTCCTATCTATCTATCTATCTATCTATCTATCTATCTATCTATCTATCTATCTATCTATCTATCTATCTATCTATCTGTGTATCTATCCATCTATCTATGTATAGATATGTGTATGTCAGTCACATTGGGTTGGTGTCTCTCTCTGGGCATCACTTAATATCACTTATTGGGCAGTTTCAGCCACAGAGTGAAGTAAAGCGTTTAGGGAAGTTCTCTGCTTATGTCTATGAGAAGTGGGCAGGGAGCAGTGCCATACAGTAGGAGCAGGAGAGTAACACCACACAGGAAAAATTGTCTCAAGCTCATCCTATAGGGCATTTTTAAAAACATTTTTTTATTTTTATATATCAAACACTTTATACAGAGTCTGCCGTCAGTATGAGATTTTGCTTCACATGAAGGCAGTGCTACGCAGTTATTGCCTGTAATTACTGTTCTATTTGCATCAATAAAGAGGGGAATGGATACAATTGCATATTAATAATAATGCTTTGTTTGTATTGTAGTGTTTCATTCTCTCTCATTATCTCCAGACAAATATTCCCACGATGATGCAGAATCTTACTGGGCTGCTGATTTGGTTTAATTTGTGCTCGTACAAAGCAGGATATTGAATGTGACTTTTCACATGCCTTATTTGTTGCACTAAGGCTGAAGGAGTTATACTGCCCTTTAAATGAGTGTTGTTATTAGTGCCTAGTCTAGCTCTCTCCCTACTTTCAGCAGATTTACACTTTTCAACCTTCTGTGCCTAGAGTTGCCACCCAGATGGTATTTTTCAGGTCTAGCCAATAAATCACCAGCTAGGGCCATATTACTTACTGGTAAATTTGCCTATGAATTCCTCCCTTCCCTCAACTTCTCTGTTGCCTGATTCCCCTTATAAGAACCAGCTCTCCTCTGCTCTCTTGAATTCCATGGATGTCCATTTTACCATGGCACAACGCCATTGTTCTGGCACTCAAGTGACCCCACCACCAGCTCAAAGGCTTGTATAACAGGATGAAAAGTAACAACCCCATTTACAGCATCTCTATGAGTGATCTCTACTGGCATGTCCGTTATATAAACAATACTGGAGTCTATTGACCAGGCCTAGTCTACACTCCCTGTACTGTTTACAAGCTGCCTTTCTTCACTGCTTATACTATAGAATCATGTGCACCTCAGCAGAGGCTTAGAATAAATGCACATATCTGAGTACTAAAAATGGCATCCCGTATGAGAATGAAAATCCCTCTTCCATTCCAATTGCAGGGACACTGGAACCGCCCCGTATTCCATGTTATCAGTGACATCACACTGAGTAGAAACCATTGGCTTGCTATGAATTGCGATGGGCAAATGAATTTGCCAGGCACAAATTTACTGCTGTAAACATCTGGCAAAAATCTGCTGCATTGAAAAGATTTGATTGTGCGTCAGAATAGTCGTGCACATAAACATTGTCGAGCGTCAAATTATTCGCCCATTGACTTTAATGGATTTGGCCAAAATAGGCGCGCATATAACAAAACAAAATAATTTTGGCACCTGCTGACTTCAATGTGTTTCGCAAATTTTTCTGCAATTTTGCGGAATATTTGCATATTTTTCAGCGAAGTAAAAGGAGACAAATTCAGCCATCAGTAGCTATGAATACTGGAATATTCTGCACCTTGGAACCACATTGAAGGGAAACAGTTTTGTCATTGTATAAGTGTTTTGCACACTACTCATGCCGCACTAGGCTGAGCCCACACGTACATTTCCTTATTTGTGTCAGAAGACTGTAATTAACTGGTGTGTTTTAGTTAAATCAGCCTGATACCCAGCTCTCCACTACACAGGACCCCAGGGCTGATCTCAGTGTCTCTACCACCTGATGTTGTGGAGCTGAATATCCCTGTCCAGGCCCAGATTTGTGGCACCAATGCCCGGGCCTAGGGCCGCAGGATTTTAGGGGGCGGCATGATGCCCAAACATGCTCACATTGGTTCAGAAACACTGGGGATGCACAGGAGATAAAATAGTTTCTTAAATATACTGTGCGCCAATCCCCATTGCTCTAGTCCTGATTATGAAAATTTGTGAAGAACTGTGTGACTGCAGGGCTGTGATTGGCTGTCCCCCTCCTACTGTGCTTCTGGCAGGGACACGCCCACCCCTCATTTGAAACACAGACAGGGACCAGAGAACATCTATAGGGAGCTCCAATAAAGGGGCTATTTTTAAAGATAATATTAATTTTTAGCCCCATGTAAAAGCAACACCATATATTACTTATATTTGCCTACAAAATTAGGGTTTTTTCATTTATCTTATATGTCTCCTTTAATATAAGCAAAGACACAATTGTAAGTCAGATAATCAGGTCTTTTGGGAGAACAGAGAGTCACATTAGCAGAACTGTAATACACATACATGATACAGACACGAGTTCAGACTCTCTATAATCTGCACAGAGCAGACTTGGTATTTAGGCAGGGGGTGTGGCCAAAAATGGGCGTGAGAACTGTGGGTACTATTGGGGGCGGGGCCACCATGAGGGCGTTACTGCAGACACGCAGGACGGATTGATTACACGAGACTCTCACAAAGTCCTCCCCCTAGCGGCTAATTTGCAGTACTCGCTCACATGCTGCTCCCTAGAAATATCGCAGCGGCTCTGCAACCGGAAATTCCGTGATATCAGCGGAAGTTGTCAGCGCAGGAAAAAGATTGGCCCGCAATATAATAGATTTGTTTAGTGAGGTAAGGCGGCCGGGTACGAATGGCCAACGAAACTGTGAGAAATTATATCTTGTCGCTGACGGAAAATGTGACGCAGCCAGTGATGCTGCAATGTGTGAGGTCTGGAGGAGTTTCTTCTCAGATTGGCTGCAAACAGCACAGTTATAGTGGGACCGTGGGGAGGGGCGTGTCTCCAAAGATACAGGGAGTGGCTATATAATTCCCAGGTTTGCAGGGAGTGGCAATATTATTCCCAGGGTTGCAGGGAGTTGCTATATTATTCCCAGAGTTGCAGGGAGTGGCTATATTATTCCCAGGGTTGCAGGGAGTGGCTATATTATTCCCAGGGTGCAGGGAGTGGCTATATTATTCGCAGGGTTGCAGGGAGTGGCTATATTATTCGCAGGGTTGCAGGGAGTGGCTATATTATTCCCAGGGATGCAGGGAGTGGCTATATTATTCCCAGGGATGCAGGGAGTGGCTATATTATTCCCAGAGGTGCAGGGAGTGGCTATATTATTCCCAGGGTTGCAGGGAGTGGCTATATTATTCCCAGGGATGCAGGGAGTGGCTATATTATTCCCAGGGATGCAGGGAGTGGCTATATCATTCCCAGGGATGCAGGGAGTGGCTATATTATTCTCAGGGGTGCAGGGAGTGGCTATATTATTCGCAGGGTTGCAGGGAGTGGCTATATTATTCCCAGGGATGCAGGGAGTGGCTATATTATTCCCAGGGGTGCAGGGAGTGGCTATATTATTCCCAGGGTTGCAGGGAGTGGCTATATTATTCCCAGGGTTGCAGGGAGTGGCTATATTATTCCCAGGGTGCAGGGAGTGGCTATATTATTCGCAGGGTTGCAGGGAGTGGCTATATTATTCCCAGGGATGCAGGGAGTGGCTATATTATTCGCAGGGTTGCAGGGAGTGGCTATATTATTCCCAGGGATGCAGGGAGTGGCTATATTATTCCCAGGGATGCAGGGAGTGGCTATATTATTCGCAGGGTTGCAGGGAGTGGCTATATTATTCGCAGGGTTGCAGGGAGTGGCTATATTATTCCCAGGGGTGCAGGGAGTGGCTATATTATTCCCAGGGTTGCAGGGAGTGGCTATATTATTCCCAGGGTTGCAGGGAGTGGCTATATTATTCCCAGGTGTGCAGGGAGTGGCTATATTATTCCCAGGGGTGCAGGGAGTGGCAAAGGGGTTGCGCCCCGAAACGTTGCATCCGCAATAAATGAGCAAGGGGTCTTCCTGCTAGAAGCAACCCATGCTGTGCCGGTGTTTTCTTGCTTTTCAAGTGGCTATATTATTCCCATACCTCCCAACATTTAGGAAACAGAAAGAGGCAGAAAAAGATTTGGCGTGCGTAGCCCTGCTAAATTTTTTTGACCATGCCCATTTTTGTGGCCACACCCCCAAAGTATCATGTTCATTTTACATAATTTGGCAGGTTATGAAAGTTTGAACACATTTCTGTGGTTTCTATGTGTTATGACTGTTTTGCCAATGAAGGTGAATTGCCCTTTAAGCTGTGAGTCTTCGTTCTTATCTTATCAAACTGTTACAAAGTATGTTAAGTATCTATTCTGGGCTGTCTGCCAAGACCCAGTTAAGTTAGGTCCTTTGTATCTGTTTCTGGCTGTCCAGTGCAGCAGATCAAAGAGAAACTAATCCGTACAAATCCATGACAGCGGGTTGAGCTGTCAAAAGCAGGACTGTGCTGCTCAAAATGGGACATTTGGGAGGTATGTTATTCCCAGGGGTGCAGGGAGTGGCTATATTATTACCAGGGGTGCAGGAGTAAATTGGAACGAGCAATATCGGTATCAATATAATGTACAGACATACAGGGAGAATTATAATGTACAGAGTTATAGTGAGTATATAGTGGCATTGGGTGAGTAATGTGTCACCAGAGATACAGGAAATATATTGTCATGTGGAAACAATAGTGAGAGAGGTGAAGGGAGTATTTTGGGGCAGTTGGAGAGCAACATTATCCCCAGAGGTACAGGGAGTAGATGTGTATATATATAGAAATCATAGAGATCTAGTTTTAATAGGTGGAGCCTTCCTTTAAATCCCAGGACATGTTATGTTGTTGCAGGTAGTCACAATGCCGCGCTGTATTGTCCAGATGTGCAGTAACTATAGTAACATTGCGTCGATACGGGGGGTCAGGATGCACTCGTTCCCCTCTAAGCTGGAGAGAATCAAGCTGTGGCTTCAGGCCATCCCGCAGTTGTTTCAGGACATCGATACCTTTGCTCTGCAGATATTAAATGCCAAGACTAACCCCTATCGAATCTGCTCGGATCATTTTACTCAGGAATGTTACGTGAATATGAATTGCAAAATGTTCCTCTCCAAAACCGCTGTGCCCAGTATTTTCTCTTCCGTTCGTCCCCTGCCATCCAAACGCTTGTGCAACTTGAAGAGAAGACTGGAAGGTGTCGAGGTGAGGGACCATGGCACCACGTTTGACCGATGTTTTGGAGTGAAGCATAAGAAGGTTGGCACAGAGCCATATTTATATCAGAGGGACAATTATACAAGTACAGACCCTCAAGTACAAATCCTACACCTGCAGTCTATGAGCGGGAGGTTGAACTCTATTGCCATTGCTGATAGGCCGCCAGTTAGTACAGCAGATAAGTCATCCCAATGTCCTGAATATGGCGGCAGTGTAGAGATGGATCCCTGGAGTCCTCAGCACAATCACTTGTTCTCCTCTACATCCATCAAATCCCAGAGGTTAGTGCCAGTCTGATCTACTCTCAAGTTCCTCTTAATATTCTGATCAGTTTCACAGGTGTGGGCTCATGAAATATAAATGTAAAGAATAGACATTTGGCAGCACAAATGCCAACATAATGGCACTCCTAGGGAGCAGAGAATGTCTCATTTGGCTGCTCCACTTTCTTTGGGATTGTAAGTCTGTATATCTATTGTCATCAATCTGGTGATTCATAAATGTCTTTTTAAATACAGGCAGCGCTCCCACAAGGAGCCAATGGGAATGGAGGAAGCGAGTGACACAGGGATGAAGGGGAAGAAGAAGAAGAAGGATAAAAATGAGGAGGAGGAGGAGCGGGGGAAGAAGGAGAGAATGGTGAATCTGACACTGGAGATGATCTATCTGCTGACTGGAGAGGTGAGGGGCACTGTGACTGGCACACTGACAAGAGACTGTCTGTACAAAGGGGGTCTCTCTGCAGCTCAAACACCATTCTCTCTTCCTTTCAATATTTAGCACTACATCCCTAGGAAGAAGTCAGATGATGGGGGGGCCCTGCATGCCCCTGGCTCCGTCATACAGAAGGAAAATAACAAGAATGACAAGAAGATCCTGGAACTCATGTCCAACATCATCCAGCTGCTGACTGGAGAGGTGGGTACAGCGGCCCCTTATTGTTTAGTAACAGTGGATGATAATCCCTTTCTCTGGCTGGGGGATGACTGGAACATTGTGTGTGACAGGTTGCCATAAGGACTCATCATGTTTCCATCTATTTTTCCTTGGACGAGTGGGACTATATTAAAGGAAACAAGGACATTTATGAGGAAGGGATAAAGGAGGAGCCCCAGAAGCTCCGCCCATTGGGTGAGTAATGGGTGCAGGGCACAGAATGTAATACTTTTATTTATTTTTCCCACAATGCACTTACTGCCCTAACACAAAGTTCAATGCTTTGCGACTGTGTGAGTCTCCTCTCTTACTTTGCATTCATCCCTTAGTCACTGTGTTTGGCACTGTTTATACAACCTCCATATCATTCTAATCAAATCACACATCATATATATAATCTCTCCTTCATCCCAAGTCATAAAATATTTCCATAATGACCACAAAGTTCAGTCTATCAATGCTTGGATCACCCAGGACATTCAAGTCACTTGGGATGATACTACAAAGTATAAGAGGGACTTCTTACATTAAACACTTTCTTCAATGAAATGATATTTTCATTTTTTCAAGATTTATTATACCCTGACCCTGGAGGCAGCTGGAATCCAAAAATACACCATATAAAACCAGTTGAGGCCATGTAGGAGTCAATGGCAGAGGTTCTATGAACCATTTGAAGATGTCAATAGCCTTCATGATATTCCAGTTTTTTCCTGGATTTTGCAGCGATTCGAGCGATTCAAGTTTTTTTTGTTGCCAAAAACACTTGTTGTTAAACCTGAACTTGCTTATTTAAGTTTTTTCTTAAATTTGTTAATTCGAGGTCTAAAAAAAGCTCATATAGCTCTAAAATTCGACCTTTGATAAATAACCCCCATAGTATCATCCTTTAGGGCAGGAGTGGGCCAGCAGAACACAGGGAAAAAACCTGCTGGGCCCCGTTGATCCAGACCCTCCTGAAATCATGGGGGGATTCCCCCCGACATCTGCATGAAGAATTGCAGTGTCGTTGGAAAACCTCATGACTGAGGGGGGGGGGCATATTATGGTTTTATATCTGACTTTTTATACTGTATCACACCCTGTTGTTGTGACAGTTTCGGTGCTTTTGCTTCTTCTATTCCTGCATCTCCTGACACAATAAATCCCTACATATATGTATAAAATGTGATAATGATTTCTCCTGCTTGTGTCTTTGCCAGACTGTGAATATGAAGATAAGAGAGAAATTACAGCTGATCTGGGAGGAACATTATGTTATTATAATGAGCCAAACAAGATTGGGGCTGAAGGAGCCGATTTTTGTGACAAGGGAAATTCCATAAACCCTGAAATTTCTCCAGTGGAACAGCCCCCACCAGCCAATGGGATTAAAGAGGAATCTGCTTTGTGGGAAGAGGGAAACCAATCAGTTTGCAGCATTAATCCACTTACAGAACAGATACAGGGAACAGATACACCTACTCCTATCATGGGATACAGCCTGAATAACAACTTGTCAGCTAATTATGTATCAAATGGAATTAAAGAGGAAACAGCTTCATGTGAAGGGGGAAATCATTCAGATGGCTGTAGAGATTGCCCCACAGAACAGATACAGGGAACAGATACACCTATTCCCATCATGAACATGTATAACTGCCATAAACACTTTAGTACTAAGGCCGGTTTCCTCAAGCACCAGAAAACTCACACTGGAGCAAAACCATTTGTCCGTTCTGGGTGTGAGAAACTTTTTGTGGGTCATTCTGATCTAACTGCACATAAAAGAAGTCGCACAGGAAAGAAACCATTTACTTGTTCTGAATGTGGAAACTCTTTTACAGATCGGTCAGGCCTTAGAACCCATCAAAAATATCACAGAGCAGGGAAACCATTTTCCTGCTCTGAATGTGGGAAATGTTTTACCCGCCGCTCAGGCCTTACTGCACATATCAGAATTCACACAGGAGAGAAACCATTCACTTGTACTGAATGTGGGAAATGTTTCAGAAGTCATGGAGGCCTAAGAGTACATAAAAAATTTCACATAGGAGCAAAACCATTTTCCTGTTCTGAATGTGGGAAATGTTTCACCCGTCGCTCAGGGCTTAACACACATCTCAGAATTCACACAGGAGAGAAACCATTCACTTGTACTGAATGTGGGAAATGTTTTGCACGTCGTTATGTGCTTACTGCACATTACCAGTTACACACAGGAGAGAAACCAGCTTAGGATAGTAACTGTACTAGTGTTGTTCTATTCTCGACCCGCACCCATCCCTAACCTGTCCCCACGCAACCTTGTAGGCCCAAACTATCAGTGGAGACGTTGGGGGTTTTGTCTTCATCACAGAAGAAGGACAGAAGTATTGATGTCTCTTGGTCCCTCCTACTGGTTTTATGTGCCGACTCCACCTCCAATACTCAGTTCTTTTGTCCTGCCTTGGAGGTGAAGGACAGGGCAGAGATACGCAGAGCTGTCAACCCAGAGTCACCCCAGGGGCTACATTGAAAACTCAGTGTTAACAAGCCCGGGCGATCACGGATTATAGACACGCAGAGCAAATTAGCACCAAAATAACTAATTAAGAGTGCCAGAGAGAGCACAGTAATGCGAAATCCGCTAAAATTGTTCCTTGCACAGTGAAGAGGACTGTTGCATGCAGGCAGCAACTACAAAAATTGTATTAGGCAAGGGCTTGGGAGCGGTGCAGCACGGTAATCACTGCTAGATACGCTTCATCAAGGGTAACTACCACAGTATCCATTGTGGGGCACTAATGGATGGCCAAAAACGCGCAGGTTGCTAGGCAACAGCCCACATCAGGGTAGTGCACTGAGACCTCTTTCGTGCCTTTACTCAGCACGCATAGGACGTGATGACGTCACGACAAGCACTGGTACCATAGAATAGCAGTGCTACAAAAGAATTCACAAAGAAGACTCTGCGCACATTCTTTTAGGGCGAATAATTATCCCTTTACACACGATAACTCGGTTATCGCGGAGACAACCATTATACTAAACAAGGAAAATGTGCTCAGGGGCCACAAAGGCACGCTCTACAAACCGTAAGTGGTACTTTTAAAATCAATTATTGATAATATGGAGAACACTCATTCTCTCAAGGAGCTGAGAGACGAATTACTGTCTGCCAAAAAGACACAGACTAAACCAAAGAGGCCTGACAGACAACCCATGTGCAAAACATGCAAGCATTCCCTAAGAAAGTCTGAAAAAACCTATTGTTCAGACTGCAAGGCCAGTGCAGAGAAGGCACAGGAACCACCAGTGCTCTCCCCACAGCCCAATCAGGTCCACCCTCTGAGGAAATACACCGCGGTTAGCCATAGTACATCACAGACTAGGACAGATGTATCACCAAGTATGCCTTGGGAACCAAATCAGACACAGAACATTCCAACAGCACCCCCACAATTTTTACAGTGGATAATGAACATGGTTAAGACTCCATTTACCTACAGTAAAGAAAGGCATAGAACTCAGCTCCCTGAATCCTCAGAATCAGAGGAGGGACTAGGCTCAGAGGAGGACAGTCTACCTGTCCTAGAATCAGAATTTTCTGAACATGCTCAATCAACCACTAGTTCTGATTCCGATGACGATAAGCCAACTGCTGCAAACCCTGACATTTCCAAGAGATTACTCAGAGAAATGCTACAAACTCTATAAATTAAGGACGAGACGGTTACGCTTTCCAAAGCTGACAAGCTACTGGGTGTGCAGAAGAAAACTAAACTGACTTTTCCAATCTTTAATCCTATCACTCAAACAACTGAAACTGAGTGGGCCCAACCTGAAAGACGCATTGCACTAATTCAGAGGTTTTTCAAAACATATCCGATACCTGAAGACCACCAAAAGAAATGTATTCTGCTGTTGCCTGTCTATCCAGATGAACCACATTACCCGCGGAGGAAGCCACGTTTAGCGATCCACTCGATCGACGCATGGAATTTACACTTAAAAGAGCATGCACAGCTAGACACTGGGCAGAGGAACTAGCATGGCACCCACCTGCTTCCCAACAACAACTACAATCAGAGGTTGACAGGTTAACCACAACACTGGGCTTTTTAGCTGATGCAGCTATGGAAGTAGTCAAGTTGGCGGCCAAAACAACAGCAAACATAGTTGTGGCTCGTCATGCACTATGGCTATGACACTGGTCAAGTGACATAGCTTCCAAATTGAGATTACTGTCTCCAAAATTCACGGGAGACTCTTTGTTCGGCCTGGAACCTCAAACAAATCATTGCTGAGGTCACAGGGGGCAAAAGCACCTTCTTGCCTACTGGAAAATGTCAGATATTTGAGACACCTACCAGAGGCCAAACTTGGAGAAACTGGACGTCTCAGAGTAGACCCTTTCGGCCCTTTCGTTCCAATTTTAGAACCGCATTGTCAGATTAGGGCAACAAACTTACCAGACCTTCCTGTCACCAACCAGGTCGCACAACTAAGAAACTGAACAATCCCAAACCCAGCTCCGCCTGACTTCAGGCAACGGCAGGGGCCACAGCAGGTAGGGGGCAGACTACAAAGATACCTGGGTGAGTGGCAGACACATGTATCAGACTCTTGGGTACTAAGCATAATTCAACAGGGATACCGGATTCCCTTCACCCCCCACCTACCGCACAGGAGATTTCTCCCATCATCCACTGCACCACACAGGGAACAACTTCTTCAACATGCAATTCTCTCACTTCTACACACTGGCGTAATACAGACAGTAATAGAGTCACAAAAATTCAAGAGTTTTTATTCCAACCTCTTTCTTGCGTGGAAGAAAGACGGAAGCTTCAGGCCGGTACTAAATCTGAAACCATGAAATCCATCAGTCGCAAATCAAAAATTCAAAATGGAATCTGTCTGAACGGTAATCACAGCCTTGGAACCAGGGATCTTCATGACATCAATAGATCTCCAAGATGCCTACCTACACATTCCCATCTACCCAGAGTCTCGACGCTTCCTGCACTTTGCCATCGCAAATGCACACTATCAGTTTACAGCATTGCCCTTTGGGCTTTGTACTGCTCCATGTGTCTTTATCAAGGTCCTCTCACCAATTGTGGCTTACCTCAGGTCACTAGGGATTCACATAATAGCTTACCTAGACAACCTTTTGATCATGACATCTTCTGCCACACAAGCAAGGAAGGACACATCGACGTGTCTACATGTCCTAAGCCAGCACGTCATACCATACTGTTTTTAGATCTTCAGTTGGATTCACTCAATCAGAAGGTGTATCTCCCACCAGACAATATCAAGGCAGTGATCATTTCCACTCAGTTGTTCCTCGCCAAGAGTATAGTTCCAGCAGAGGACTGCCTCCGCCTACTAGGTTTCATGGTGTCTGCACTCGAAGCACTACCATTCTCCAGGTTCCACATCAGACCTCTCCAACACAACTTTCTAAAGTATTGGAACAAAAATCACAGGGACCTACAGCAACAAATACCTGTATACCCGACCACCAGAGAGACTCTAGCCTGGTGGACAGTAACAACCTATCTACAGTGGGGTCGGAGCTGGGCAACTCCCTCTTGGGAGATAGTAACCATAGACGCCAGTCTCTGGGGCTGGGGAGCAGTGTACAAACAACACACACTACAGTTAATATGGACACCAGAGGAAGCCTCCTTACCCATCAATGTCTTGGAGCTTTGGGCGATAGTTCTAGCCCTAGAAGGTTGGTCAACCATACTACAGCCCAACCAATAAGGATTCAATCCGACAATGCTACTGCTGTAGCTTATATCAACAAGCAGGGCAGAACATGCAGCAAGATGGCCATGCAGGAGGTGTCACGGATTCTCACCTGGGTGAACAGTCCATACCCAAAAAGGTTCCCATGTACTGCACCAGGACCAGAGATCTGGGAGCAGCATTTGTAGATGCGCTGGTCACTCCTTGGAACTTCAGACTAGTCTACACATTTCAGGAGGTGTCACGGATTCTCACCTGGGTGAACAGTCAGTACCCAACGTCTCTGCAGTTTTCATCCGAGGGGTTCAAAACTGAGAAGCAGACTACCTCAGCAGAATGACAGTCGACCAAAGGAAATGGTCATTAAACGACAATGTTCACCCAACTAACACACAAATAGGGCATTCCACAGATAGACATGTTAGCCTCCAGACACAACCACAAGGTTCCCAAGTATTGCGCCGGGACCAGAGATCCGTGAGCAGCATTTGTAGACACGCTGGTCACTCCTTGGAAATCCAGTCTAGTCTACGCATTTCCACCGTACCCAGTGTGATCAGAAAGATCAAACTGAGTGATACCACTGTGATTCTGATAGCACCAGACTGGCCAAACAGGGTTTGGTACACAGAGCTAATTCATTTGTCCATAGCAAGACCGTAGCGATTACCCAGCTGACCAGACTTGCTCTCAGAGGGCCCTCTCAAGCACCCAAATTTACCCCTACTTCGTTTAACGGCTTGGCTATTGAGACGGCATGGTGGACCCAACAAGGTTTCTCCAAATCAGCAGTAGACATTCTACTGGGGGCACATACAGCATCGACGGCAAAGCTCTATCAAAAGGTGTGGAGAACTTTTATCACCTGTTGTGACCAAAACAATATCCCCTGGCAAACCATTTCTAAACAACTGTACATTGAATTTCTCACCGATGGTTTTCACAAGGGGTTAGGTTTACGCACTCTAAAGACTCAGGACAATTTTTCAAAGGGGTGGCCAGAATCAGACCACCACTAAGGGAACCACTACCAACCGGGGACTTACCTTTAGTACTAGATGCGCTTCAACATCAATCATTCCAACCTCTCACAACATATGACCTTAAGTGGCTCTCCCTCAAGGTGACTCTTTATCGCTATACTTTCTGCCTTTTGTCTCTTGGTCTTATTTCTACCTTTTCTGTCTCCACCAACTAAGCTTTTCAAACAAACTGAGTATTAGAGGTGGAGTTGGCACATATAACCAGTAGGAGGGTCTAAGAGACATCAATTCTTCTGTCCTGCCTCCAGAGGTGATGAAAACCTCTGCACTGACAGTTCGGGCCTACTAGAAAAGGGTTTTATGGTGAGTACAAAATCCCTTTATCTGGTCCAGCCCGCCATTCCCCCTCTATTTATTTACCCGTCAGACCCACCCCACAGTGATGTCACAAAAGGGGCAGGTGCAAGTCTATAACTTCGGACCCAAAGATTTTGTGCAGGAGCTGGTCTGAACCCGCCCGACCCGCAGGTTTCAGACCAGCCTGCACATCACTAAACTGTACATATACAGTAAAGAGTAACGTACAATTATGATGCTACCAAACTATAATTCCTTTTTAAGGGGAATTACCCCCCAATAAAATTGTAATGCTTTTGGCTGCTGACTTTTTTTTATTGTGGGACTTTATTAGGGAATGTTGTGATTGGGATAAAGGGGAGGTAAAATACAACAAAGTAATGTAAAGTTGTTCAAAGTGCTCTTCTCCATTAGGAGACATTCCTGCCTCAGTCACTTAATCCTACAAAAGGGGAGCTCCTGTTGCAAATTCATGATGTTAGTGAAAAATTGCTAATGTCATGAAAAATAGAAGAAGAAAAAAATAATTGCAATTTTGCATTAGTTTGTGTGAGGGTGTTTAGTTCCTCTTTACCATTTTAGGCACTCAGAAACTGAAGTGTTCCAGAAACCTGGATAAGGGATCCAGTATATGTATGAGGGCTCATAAACAAGGACATAACTTTGTGCAATGGCTTTTTTATGTGCTACTCCGTGTGGGGATCTCATTCTGTCCCTTGTTGAAAGTACCCACTGCATGACACTGAGCCTCCAGATGAAGGTGAGATAGAAGAAACAATGTAGTGTCATTGTTTGGTGGTTCCATGTTGTGTAGTAGGTACTATCGCTATTGGATAGAAGGAGGTCTTGTAACTTATGTGATGGGACACATACAAAAGGCACTGAGCAGGATTGCATGAAGAAACACCCATGTGTATTATTATATCTATTATAGTAATGACCCCATGTTTGTTCTATTAATTTATACAGTAGTGCATACATTATATATAGTGAATAAAGTACCCCCTCCTTCTAAAATATAAACATACCTCCCAACTGTCCTGTTTTTCAAGGGACAGTCCCGATTTTGACCACTCAACCCATAGTCCTGGATTGTTACTGTAAATGTCCCGTCTTTCTCTTTGATCTGCACTGAACAGCCAGAAAAAGATACGTTTCTAACTTAATTGGCTTTTGGCAGAGAGCCCAGAATAGATACTTTTGTAACAATTTAAGATAAGCAAATAAGCATTTTTTAACTATTTAAGATAAGCAGGTCTCTTGGTAAAACTGATTTGCAGCTTAAAGGGCAATTCACCTTCATTAGCAAAACTATATTAACACAGAAAAATCACAGAAATGTGTTCAAACTTGTATAACCTGGCAATTTTGTAAAATTAACATGGTAATTAGGGGGCGTGGTCACAAAAATGTGTGTGGTCAAAAAATGTTCACTGCACGCCAAATCTTATTTTGTCCCTCTTTCTGTTTCCAAAATGTTGGGAGGTATGTAGAAGGGTATTATAAGTTACTTCTAATATCCTCAGATTTTGCAACAGGGGGTACTAGTTTTGTAGTGAGTCGTGTGACAGAAATGACATCACTAAGATCAGTTTATAAGTATATAAATTATAGGATATTCATGGCTCATGTATATATGTATATATATATATATATATATATATATATATATATATATATATATATATATATATATATATATATATATATATATAAATAAACCAAAAATGTAGAAGACTGCACTCTCACGACTTATAAATCAATTCACTATAATTTATTGTAGGCAGGCAAACTGATGTTTCGGCTGAAACAAACTCCAAACAATAATCTGACCAAGAACTGCTTGCGATTTCATGACCCTGCCCCCTCAAGGCACAAACATGCCCCCAAATGTCATGATATCACCCCCATATGTCACTGCTCTGCCACTGTCATCATCCTGCCCTTTCATCCCGTTTTCGCCATTGTACGTTGAGGCAACCCCAGCTGTTCCTATGAGTGACTGGGTGAGGGGCGAATCAGGGTGACTGCTGAACGATGTTACAATGTCTGTCCTGAAAGTGACTAGTCTGGAACTAGGGGTAAACAGCAAACTGAGGAGGCAGGGGGCAATAATACATGGAGTGATTGGGAGAAGAAAAGCAAGCAGGTGAAAAGGGGAGTTTGGCATTATAGTGTGAGGACCGAGCAAAGACACCAGGTCAAGAAGCTGTCAGGCTCTGCTGGGATTCATGCCAGGGACCTTTGGGTTTCTGTCTCAATGCTTTAAAGGAGACATTTTGTGTAAAAAATAAGACTATACCAGTGGTGTTTATACAAAGGGCCTGCCACACGAGTTATACTGTGTATACATAGTACTTTCTATACTACTTAAAAGTATTAAAGTTGAAGCTACTGTTGAAGTGTAATAACTGCATGAACCTGCTAATAAAGATCTGTTATACTCCCATCCTACTACTCATCCTCGGCTACCAAAACATAACAAATTGGCAAGGAGATGTCTCTTCTACCTCTGCAGCATCTTGCAGCTTTTCTTGAATCCGTTTGTTTGAAAATTACATTATTGCTGCTGACCAAGGGGAAATTTCTGCTGCTAGAAAGCTTTACTTATTCACTGCTTGGGAGCAGAGGGACAGTGTATTTCCTGTTCCTTTCACATGGCAGTGGGCAATGAACAGGTTAATCCCTCCTGCCATGCAAATGGGACAGAAAATAAAACAAATGTTGCGCTTCCGCCCCCCAGCTGCCATCTTTTTCCTTCTGTCCTCCCCCCTGAATGTGCCAGAAGATACCTCTCTGCTACTGAAGCTCTGGGACCGAGGTGTTACCTTGAGAGAGTTGCCAGAGAAAGCTAACAAAAAAGCTTAACGGCCAATGGTGCCTGCGACGCTGTCAGCCGCAATGCCAAAAATCGGCGCGTCAGACCCGGAAGTGACACGAAGCGGTGACAAACAAGCGCAACAGAAGCCAGACGTTTAAATCACGTTTAGGCGCCTGTTTAGGGGCATGTTTTCTTGAAATACTTTGCAAAAGATCCGGTTGTTGCTCCTGCCCTGAGAGTGGTTAGGTACTTAAAGGATCCAATCTGTCACGACCGGCACCCAATACCAGAACAAGTGCCAAGCACCCTGGTCTCGGCTCAGCTTCACCAGTAGTGTGACCACCGTTGGGCTTCGGGAGGAGCCCTCAGCTTACTTGGGTGCCACCTGGACTTAACGAGGCGTACAAGGCGAGATGTTCTGGCTGGCAAAGGGGCACGGTTGGAAGCAGAGTCTTTTGGGCCGAAGGTCACAGTACAAGAGGATTAGGCAAGCATATTGTCAGACAGGCTGGGTCGAGGCAGGCGGATATCAGAATCGTCAGGCAGGCAAGGGTCAAAACCGGGTAGTCAATCATGGGGTTAAGCAGGAGAGTTGTCGTAGGCAGGCAAGGGTCAGGATACAGATTGGAGAGTAGTCAGGAACAGGCTGGGTCAAACACGGATAATCAGATCAGAATTTTCAAGACAGACGAACAAGGCTCAGGAAAACCACTAGAACAAGTTCTGTACACAGAATGGCCCTTAAATAGTTTTCAAATTTAGCTCCAAACGTGCGCCAAAAATGTGCTGGCGCAAACACGCAGCGTGCCTGTGCTTTTAAGAGGCGCACCGCGCGTGCCTTAGAGACCAAGATGGCGTCGGCACCGGCTCTAAGGACCATGCGGCGGGCGACCCGCCGCACAGGTATACCCCTTACACAATCCCTGTGCTTGGTTGCTTGCCAGTGACTGTACAATTTGAATCAAATACTGCAAAATATGACTTTTACATTGTGAAAAAGTTGGATACTAGGAAGGGATCTCTTTGTTGCATTAAACCTACAATTAGTTGATGGTCTCATTACTACAGCACCAGTGCCTCCCACACAGCCAGTGTCTAAAACTTCACCACAAAGCAAAACTTCACTGGGCTGTGAAAAGAACTTTTTACACAAGTTAAGTTAAGACCAGATTTAAAACCAATACACCAGAAATTGAGGCGATTGCCCTACTCTATAAGGGAGACTGTTTTATAGGAACTACAGAAACTGGTAGAGCAAGATGTGATTGAAAAATCAGAATCCTCCGAATGGATTTCTGTAATTGTTCACTAATTAACTAATTGTTGAAAACTGGAGGTATTCGATTGTGTGTTGATCTCCCTGAATCTAATAAAGCAGTTATTATGGATAATAATCCCTTGCCACACATAGAGGAAATATTTTCAGAACTCAGAGGAGCAAAATTCTTTTCTACCCTGGAGTGCTTATCATCAAGTATTACTGCATGAGGAAAGCAGAGACCTCACCGCATTTATCACGCATGATGGTTTGTTTTAGTTCATGCATGTACCTTATGGACTGGCTTCAGCACTGCGTTGTTTTCAATGACTGATGTCTTCTATACTCCATGGTATACCTGGTGTACAATGCTACTTGGATGATATAATTGTCTACGCTCCAACTATGGATCTTCATGACAAGTACCTAAAAAATGTTCTGAAATGCATTGATTCTACAGGACTGAAACTGAGCCTTTCCAAATGCCACTTCAGAAAACTCAGCTGTCATTTCTGGGTCATATAATCTCACAAGGTGGATTACTGCCTGACCCTGACCATGTCACAAGCACCTACTCCACCTGATTTCCAGACCTTACTAGCTTACTTCATGGTATTCTAAGTTTATTCCCAACTATGCTTCAGTTGTGAAGCCACTTGGAGCACTACTACATGGAACTTTAAGTCTGGTGTGATCAGAGTCTGCTCAACGTAGCTTTGAAATGGTGAAACAGCTAATTGTGAACAGTCCAGGCTATGGCATTGGTGCAGTTCTCACACAGAACTGCACCAATGCCATCCATGATCATACAGAGAAAACTGTTGCATTTGCATCGAGAACACTTACAGAGACAGAGTTATTCAACTGTTGAAAAAGAAGCTCTAGCATGTGTTTGGGCAAGAGAAACATGGAGAACCTACCTATGGGGTAGAGAATTTATCTTATGCACTGATCATAGCCCTTTAACTACACTGCTTACAACAAAGGGACTAGGAAGAGCTGGAATGTGTATAGCTAGATGGTCAGCAAGGCTACTGAATTTAAACTACAAAATGCAATACAAACCAGGTTTGAAAAATGTTACTGCTGATTGTTTGTCACGTTTACCTTTACCTGCAGCTTCTGATACTATAGATAAGGCATCTAGCATTGACTGATTTATTATCATCTACAGTTATAGCTGCTGATTTTAAGCAAGCTTGCCTCACATGTCCAAATTAAGTAAAACTATGGGACATCGTACAAAGTAAATGGTCAAATGCTGAGAAGAAACTCAGTCCTAATCTTCAACCTTACTAGAGGATTAGACATGAACTATCCTTAGTAGATGGCTATGTTGTCCGGGGAGCTCACCGCTTACTGGTACCAGAGACCTTGCGAGGAAAGCTCATACAACTTGCACATGGGAGTCATCAAGGAATTGTACGTACAAAACAAAGACTACAAGAACTATACTGGTGGCCAGCAATGGATGCCAATGTGGTAACTGCCATTTATTATTGTAGTACTTGTCAGAATCATGACAAAACAGCTCTCACACATACACCACCACTTCAGCCAGTACCATTCCCTGATTCAGCATAGGATAAACTTGCTATTGATATTGTGGGTCCTTTTACAGATGCTCCTATAGATTGTAGATTTGCTATAACTGTAGATTATTATATGATCCCCTTATATATTTATACATAGTTATCATATCACCCCTTAAGTACCTCATCCCAATTTGGCCAGTCTTTCCTCATAGCTAAGATTTTCCCTTTACCAGCTTAGTTGCCCTTCTCTGTACCCTCTCTAATACAATAATGTCCTGTTTGAGTGATGGAGACCAAAACTGTACAGCATATTCTAGATGGGGCCTTACAAGTGCTCTATACCGTGGAAGAATGACCCCTCCTCCCGTGAATCTCTGCCCCATTTAATACAACTCTAGACCTTATTTGCCCTTGATGCTGCTGACTGGCATTGCTTGCTACAGACAAGTTTATTATCTACAAGGACTCCAAGGTCCTTTTCCATAATGGATTTGCCTAGTGCAGTCCCATTAAGGGTATAAGTGGATATTGTTACATCCCAGGTGCAGGACTTTACATTTATCAACATTGAATCTCATTTGCCACTTAGCTGCCCAGATTGCCAGTTAGTCAAGATCCTGTTGCAAGTGTCACATCCTGGATGGAAATAATTGGGCTGGATAATTTTGTGTCATCTGCAAACACTGATACATTACTTACAACACCCTCCCCTAAGTCATTAATGAACAAGTTAAATAAAAGTGGACCCAATACTGAGCCCTGGGGGACCCCACTAAGAACCTTACTCCAAGTAGAGAATGTCCCATTAACAACCACCCTCTGTACACGATCCTGTAGCCAGTTTCCTAACCACGTGCAAACGACTTCATTAAGCCCAACAGACCTTAGTTTAGAAAGCAGTCGTTTGTGGGGCACAGTATCAAACGCTTTGGCAAAATCCAAATAGATCATATCTACTGCCCCCCCACTGTCCAGCATCTTACTTACCTCATCATAAAATGCAATCAAATTCGTCTGACATGACCTATCCTTCATAAAGCCATGCTGATTGCTGCTCATAATGCCATTCACTAGGACAAAATATTGAATGTGATCCCTTAACAAGCCTTCAAATAATTTGCCCACACAGATGTCAAGCTTACTGGCCTATAATTGCCAGGCTGAGATCGTAATCCCTTTTTAAATATTGGAATAACATCAGCTTTTCTCCAATCCATAGGCACCATACCAGATGAAAGTGAATCTGAGAAAATCAGAAATAGGGGCTGGTCTAAAACTGAACTAAGCTCTCTTAGAACCCGGGGGTGTATGCCATCAGGCCCTGGAGCCTTGTTTACATTGATTTTTATTAAAGCTTTATGAATCATATCCTGAGTCAGCCACTGACTAGATTGAGCTGAGCCATTAGTGCAGTTATAAAGTGAGCCTGGGAACCCAGACTCCTCTATTGTATATACTGAAGAAAAGAACTGATTTAACACATTTGCCTTATCTGTATCTGCTACAACCATACTGGTACCATTATTTAATGGAGCAACACTCTCAACCTGCATCTTTTTACTATTAATATATTTAAAAAACTTTATAGTGTTAGTTTTCACCTCCATCACAATTAACTCTTCATTTCCTTTTTTTACCTTCCGGATTGCTGATTTACAACATTTATTACAGTGTTTATATTCATAAAATGCAGCTTCTGTCCCTACAGATTTGTAGTTTTTAAATGCCTTTCTCTTCTTTCCTATTAACTTGTTTACTTCTGTATTAAGCCACACAGGATGAGTCTTAGAGCTTCTACATTTACTTCTTAAGGGAATAAATTGAGAACATAAATGATTTAATATCATTTTAAATGACAACCATTTCTGTTCTGTGTTTTTAGCTGAAAACTTAATGCCCCAATCAATACTCTGTAGGGCAGCCCTCAAGGCACTAAAATTAGCTTTTCCAAAATTCATGGTTTTTGTTGCCACAGTATATATTTGTTTTTTGCACATTTGCTATAAGTTCTGGGTCATTTGAGATCACTAAATCCAGAAGCATTTTTTCTGGTTGGCTCCTCAACAACCTGTGCCATAAAATTGTCATGCAACAAGTTTATAAATTTGTTCCCATTAACTGATCTGGCAGTACTGTTGCTCCAGTCAATATCTGGGTAATTAAAATCCCCCATTATCATTACTTTACCCAAACTAGCAGCCTTTTCTATTTGCATCAGGAGCTTCGCCTCCTCCTCGTCACTTACATAAAGTTGGCCATAGATGCAAAGATCCGATCGTACGAATCATCGTACAAACGGACTTTCCCATCTCCCGACCCGCCACTAACCATTCAGATCAAAGTCTTACCATTCAGATTAGTTAAAGAACAGATCAGCAATGTTTTGCCCCTGACAGCAATCGTACGATATCTATGTCCAACCAAAGCTGCTGACAGTCTCCCACTGAAAATCGTACGATCGGCGATACACGCAGAGATATTATCAGCAGCCGACAGAAATTTTCTAACCCGTCCGATCGACCAAACAACCGATGTCCGCCGGACGAAAAATGTCGGGACTCTCCACACACGGTTCGAAAATCGTATGAATCCTTGATTTGTACGATCAGATCTTTGCGTCTATGGCCAGCTTTAGGGGGTCTATAGCAACGCCTACAATTAATTTGCTGAATTCTTTACAATTGGTGAAGAACTCCACCCATAAGACTTCTGCCCCCTCATTTTCTAACATAACCTCCTCCTTTATATAAGCTTTTAAATCCTGCCTAACATACAGACATACCCCTCCTCCTTTTCTATTGCCTCTGTCCCTCCAAAACAAAGTATAGCCACTGATATTTACTGCCCAGTCATGTGACTCATTCAGCCATGTTTTGGCCACACCAATCACATCATATTTTCCCTCTAGCACCAGCACCTCCAGCTCTCCCATTTTACCAGTCAGACTTCTTGCATTTGTAAACATACATTTAATACTGGTACCATATTGAACATATGACATGTGCTCCTCCCTATCCTTAACAGTACTCCCAGTCAAATCTCCTCCCCCATTTTCCCTTTCTTTGCCCACTGTCTCATCTAACCTGTCTTCCACTGAATCTTTTACTGAACCCTCCCCCCCATACCTAGTTTAAAATCTCCTCCAACCCTCTAGCCATCTTCTCTCCCAAAACAGCTGCCCCATCATCATTGAGGTGCCCCCATCCATAGCAAAGAGCCTGTAGCCGACTGAGAAATCAGCCCAGTTCTCCAAAAACCCCAAACCCTCCTCCCTACACCAATCTCTCAGCCAGGCATTAATCTCTCTAAGCTCCCGCTGTCTCCTTAGTGTTGCTCGTGGCTCAGGTAATATCTCTGAGAAAATTACCTTGGAAGTCATCGCCCTCAACTTTACTCCTAGTTTTTTAAAATCTTTCTTGAGGACTTCACCACCTCCTCTAACTTTGTCATTGGTACCTATGTGTACCAAGACCACTGGGTCTTCCCCAGCCCCTCCCAATAATCTGTCCACTCATTCCACCACATGCCGAACCCTAGCACCAGGCCAGCAGCAGACTGTTCAGCATGTAGGGACCTTGCAACAGATTCCCCTATCCACCTTTCTAATAATTGAATCCCCTATAACTAGAACCTGCCTTTTCTTCCTTGTGGTGTTTGTATAAACACCACAAGATGCTTCCCCATTTAGTATGTTTCTTATGGTGGGAGATGGATTTCTTGACATGTTGGGTGGGATGAGGAAACTCTCAGTACAGGGTCTTTGTTGTATAAACTACAAACTGCTCCTATTGTCTGTGGCGAGGAGTCTCCTACCCTGGGATCTTTTGTTTTGCACATTAGATACCAATGTGTATTGAGAGGCACCTCCCAGTACAGGACCTGTGTATTACACATTAGAGGAGCCGTGCAATTGTGCCCCAGTGTGACACTGTCTCCGCTGCTTTATCTTTCAAACCAAGAGCCTATTGATAAACAGCAGCCTTTTTAGTCTGGGCCTAAATTATGTGAAAATATCATGATATTGTACATTGAAATGTAAAAGTATAGAATACAATGAAATTATTCTAAATCCATCACCTATGTGGGGCATTTAGCTATAAGAGAGGGTGCAGCCATATTGCTTGCCTTCCCTCAGTGATCACGTATTAACACCAACTGGTGTTCTCAATGTTATACATGAAGAATAAGGCAGAGAAGACAAGCAATTGGACTTCTCATGTATCATGTATATACATAATAGGAGGCCAAACTCGCTGATATTCTTTCTCATATAAAATAGAATGTTTGTTGTCATGAAACAGTTTATTAGTGCAGAATGAACAGATACACACGCTTTAAATGTAAAGCACAAAATATTTTCTCTATAGAGAATCTGGGCATTTTAGTTTAACAGCAACGTCTCAATTAAAATATTAGTCAAAAGAGGAGCTAGAAATGTGTGCCAATATCCCAGGCAGTCAGGGCATGGGGACAAGATAGGGTCAGAAAAAATTTGTTTTAACTTCCAATTTCACCCAGCCCTTGTCACTTATATAGAATGCAGGGTACAGGGGTTCAGTGAAGGAGGCAGTGAAGGTGTGTAAGTGTCTCATTGGTTTACTCAGTTCATAGAAGGACAGAAGTCCGGCCTCATAGTCCAGTGAGATTCTGAATTTCTCACAGGAGGGGGATACAGGTGTTTTAACAGAGTTATGTAACATTGTAAATGCATCACCACATTTGGACAAACTCCAGGAATGAATATTATACCCTATACCTGAATCATCTCCATGTCTCTCTATACTGGGATAGGCCACCCCAATATCCCAATCCCCCGATTTACTGGTCTTCACTTCCCAGTAATGTCGCCCTGATCCAAAACTTCTGGTGCATAAAACTTGAGTATAATCCAAAAACCTATATACGGAGTCTGGGTAATTGCGATTAGTGTCAGACTCAGATGCAGTTTTCTTGTCCTGTGATACAGCGATACGTTTACCTGCTGTGCTGATATCCAGTAATAAATCTCTAGCCTCCCATCCATATATACTTTCTTTTCCCCACACCATAAACTTAGCTAAGCCTTTGAGTAATGTGTCTGAGATCAGTCCCTTATCCAGATCCATTACAATAGGGACCTTTATATCGTCTCTCCCCTCAGTCCCACAGAATGCAGCTCCATGTGATTCCCGTTCCTGTAGGACAGTGAGTGGATCTGCCATGTTGCTCAGCTCCTCAATGTGACGGATCTTCCTGGCCAGATCTTCCTTCTTTATTTCCAGCTGTTTGATTTGATCGGAGACATCATGGGAAAGTTTATCTTTCTGTCTAGAGATCTCATCCAATATTTGCTTCTCAAGGTCAGTCACCCATGTCCTCATGTCCCTGAACAAGGCAGTGAATTTCTCAGTCCCGCCGGCTGCTTTTTCTTTGCTGTCCTCCTGCAGTCTCTTGGCTTCTCTCTCAGTCTCCTCTCTCTCCAGGCTCAGTTTCCTTAGAACTTTCCCCAGTTTCTCTTTCTTCTTCTCAGAGGCCTCACTCAGCAGCTCCACCCTGTGGCCCCTGTGTTCTCCGGCCAGACAGCAGGACACACAGACACAGACATCATCCTCACAGCAGTAATACCTCAGGAATTCACTGTGGATGGAGCATTTTCTGTTGTTAAAGGAACAGGTGGGCTCAGTTAAGGTGTGTTGTACAGACTTGTTGTGCTTGTGTAAGTGAGTATCACACAGGGAGGTCTCACACTGCTCACAGGATTTAACAGCAGGTACAGGAGAGTCACAGTAAGTGCAGAGGATCTCAGTCTCCCCCGGCTCAGGCTGAGTAGGAAGGAATTTCTCTGCTATGTTACCCAGAGTCCTGTTCCTGTGCAGGGCAGGGCGCTCCTGATACTCCTCTCTGCATTCAGGGCAGGTGTAACCCCCAGATCCCTCCTGGGTATCCAGCACCTTCCCAATGCAGTCCTGGCAGAAGTTATGGCCACACGGCAGCATTACAGGGTCGGTATAAATACTCAGGCAGATGGAGCAGCTCAGCTCTTCTCTCACATCAACAGCCGCCATCCTGGGAAGCAGAGAGAAAATAATTAAACTTAAAATGTTCAATGATTCAGAACACACAAGACTGGGGCAGAGCTCACTCATTTTAGGTGAGTGTTCAGTGTCCAGATGATAACATCAGCAAGTGTCATGAGAAAGCATCAGAACTCGCAATTAACTAACAATGCTATCACAATCTCTTCCCAGAGACTTTTATCCACTGTTACTATAGACACCATCTCTCCCTACTATACCTGCTATCCCACAGTCACACTCCCTTCCCAGAGTCTATTATCCACTGTTACTATAGGGACCATCTCTCCCTACTATACCTGCTATCCCACAGTTACACTCCCTTCCCTGAGACTATTATCCACTGTTACTATAGACACCATCTCTCCCTACTATACCTGCTATCCCACAGTCACACTCCCTTCCCAGAGACTATTATCCACTGTTACTATAGGCACCATCTCTCCCTACTATACCTGCTATCCCACAGTCACACTCCCTTCCCAGAGACTATTATCCACTGTTACTATAGACACCATCTCTCCCTACTATACCTGCTATCCCACAGTCACACTCCCTTCCCAGAGACTATTATCCACTGTTACTATAGACACCATCTCTCCCTACTATACCTGCTATCCCACAGTCACACTCCCTTCCCAGAGACTATTATCCACTGTTACTATAGGGACTATCTCTCCCTACTATACCTGCTATCCCACAGTCACACTCCCTTCCCAGAGACTATTATCCACTGTTACTATAGGCACCATCTCTCCCTACTATACCTGCTATCCCACAGTCACACTCCCTTCCCAGAGACTATTATCCACTCTTACTATAGGCACCATCTCTCCCTACTATACCTGCTATCCCACAGTCACACACCCTTCCCAGAGACTATTATCCACTCTTACTATAGACACCATCTCTCCCTACTATACCTGCTATCCCACAGTCACACTCCCTTCCCAGAGACTATTATCCCACTGTTACTATAGACACCATCTCTCCCTACTATACCTGCTATCCCACAGTCACACTCCCTTCCCAGAGACTATTATCCACTCTTACTATAGACACCATCTCTCCCTACTATACCTGCTATCCCACAGTCACACTCCCTTCCCAGAGACTATTATCCCACTGTTACTATAGACACCATCTCTCCCTACTATAACTGCTATCCCACAGTCACACTCCCTTCCCAGAGACTATTATCCCACTGTTACTATAGGCACCATCTCTCCCTACTATACCTGCTATCCCACAGTCACACTCCCTTCCCAGAGACTATTATCCACTGTTACTATAGGCACCATCTCTCCCTACTATACCTGCTATCCCACAGTCACACTCCCTTCCCAGAGGAGCAGACCAGTACATGTGATACAGAGAAGAAAGTTGACACAGAATAATGTGGGGGAATCAGCACTTACCCATAAGAAGCTGCAGTCTGTATCGTCTCGTCCTGTTTCATATGAACAGCTGCACAGCAATAAGTAATCAGTGAAGCAAAAGAAGCAGAAATAAGAAGTGAAAGTCAAAGCTCAGTAAAGATTTATATAGCCAGTAGGACGGGGTTAAAGTTGGCAACTGTATGAAAATGATTGGCTCCAAGACCAGAGGGGCGGGTCTGAAAAATGAACAATGAGAGAGTGGAAGTGTTTTTGCTTGAGGGGCAGGGTAGAAATTCAAATTAGAGGGGGAGGGATTGAAAGTGGCAAGAAAGACTCACATTGGAAGTGGAGCATCTGCTAATGGAGAAAATCAGAATTAAGTTTTATTATTGGCGGCAGCCACCGTGTTGTCATAGGGCATTTCCAATAATTATGTTTGTCTTTTATAGTAAAATACTTCTCATTATAAACTGTTTCCCAGGGAGCAATCTGATATTTACAACACCCTTCTACTTTTCTGTACAGAGAGTCACATCCCCTTGTAACACAGCGTCACATTTATACGTCACTGACTGTCCCCATGAAACACTGAGAAAGGAAAAGCAAAACTAGAGAGGAAATGAATAGGATGGGTGATTAGTAACAAAATAATGGATGTTTTCATTGATCCCACACATAGAGCACAGACCATTTCCCATAACAGATCCTCTTTCTTTATACACAGAGCTCTGTGAGAAGCTGCTTTATGTTTGTTTGAGTAACTTCTCCCAGTTCAGCAATTCTTTAAAGGAAAACTATACCCCTCAAACAATGTAGGTCTCTATAAAAAGATATTGCATAAAACAGCTCATATGTAAAACCCTGCTTCATGTAAATAAACCATTTTTATAATAATATACTTTTCTAGTAGTATGTGCCATTGGGTAATCATAAATAGAAAATTGCCATTTTAAACAATAAGGGCCGCCCCCTGGGATCGTAGGATTCACGATGCACACAAACAAACTATACATGTAAGGTCACATGAGCCAATTAACAGACAGAGTTGTGTCCTTTGCTTCTACACTTCTTCCTGTTACATTTAAAGCTGCAGTATTTCTGGTCAGGTGATCTCTTCCTGTTACAGTTAGAGCTGCAGTATTTCTAGTCAGGTGATGTCTTCCTGTTACAGTTAGAGCTGCAGTATTTCTGGTCAGGTGATCTCTTCCTGTTACAGTTAGAGCTGCAGTATTTCTGGTCAGCTGATCTCTTCCGGTTACAGTAGAGCTGCAGTATTTCTGGTCAGGTGATCTCAACCTGTTATAGTTAGAGCTGCAGTATTTCTGGTCAGGTGATCTCTTCCTGTTACAGTTAGAGCTGCAGTATTTCTGGTCAGATGATCTCTTCCTGTTACAGTTAGAGCTGCAGTATTTCTGGTCAGATAATCTCTTCCTGTTACAGTTAGAGCTGCAGTATTTCTGGTCAGGTGATCTCTTCCTGTTACAGTTAGAGCTGCAGTATTTCTGGTCAGGTGATCTCTTCCTGTTACAGTTAGAGCTGCAGTATTTCTGGTCAGGCGATCTCTGAGGCAGCACACAGATCATCACTAAATGTTTGCTCAAGGCAAGAGATGTAAAATATGAGAAATTGCCTATGACTAAGTTTTTTTTTTTTATGACTTTTTTGATACTTTTTTAATATGGATTAATAAATACTATTTTATTGTAATTAGCATGCTTTTGGAATTTCTTTGAATTTTTGAGGCTATACCTCTATTTGGTCACTAGAAGACCCCAGTATGCTGTAAATTATTTACTAATATCTATCTTCCAGCAACCTTATAGTAAAGAAGAGATGTAAAAGGACAATATTTACTTAAATATATGTCAGTTTGGTAAGATTCTTTAATATGCTACTTCATTTTAATGAACTATCTGTTGCTCAAGTATTCATTTTGGGGGTATAGTTTTCTATTTAACTGAAGCGGCTGCTGACTGGTGGAATTAAGGACACTTTTAAGGCTGAGAAATACAGTCCATGTCTCTACACCTTCACACAAATAGCTTCTTGCTACATCATCAGATGCTTCCCCCATTTAGTATGATGTTTATGGAGGCAGAAGGATTAGTTGACATGATAAACAGATGTTGGGTGGGGTGAGGAAACTCTCAGTACAGGGTCTTTGTTGTATAAACTACAAACGTGTTACTATTGTCTGTGGTTTGGAGACTCCCCGGGATCTTTTGTTTTGCACATTAGATACCAATGTGTATTGAGAGGCACCTCCCAGTACAGGATCTGTGTATTACACATTAGAGGAGCCGTGCAATTGTGCCCCAGTGTCACACTGTCTCGGCTGCTTTATCTTTCAAACCAAGAGCCTATTGATAAACAGCAGCCTATTTACCAAAAACCATGTGAATTGTTCATGATATTGTACATTGAAATGTAAGAGACAGGAACATTCAACTTTAAACTTAGATTTTGGAAAAACAGTAAAAAATAAATAATGGAAAGTAATTTAAAAAAAAGTCTTTATTTCTGGGGAACAATCTAAAAACAACTGAATTAAAAAAAAGTGTTTGGAAGGGGAACAACCCCTTTAAGACAGAGGTGGGGAATTACTGATGGTCAGTAAAATATTCCTGCAAGTCCCACACACATATTTGCAGCACAATAAATATGAAATTAATCTATAACCACCTTTGAAAGGACAAGATGTCTCCCATTATCAGCGGAACCCCATTGGCTGCCTGTAACATGAGAGGACACTGCCTTAATATGGCTGCTGCTATGTCTCTCAGCGTGTGTCATGTATGTAACATCCTAAATCAAAATATAGAGGAGGAGCTGGAAACATTCAATACTATTCCAGTGGGATCAGTTGCAGATTCTCACCCAGCCCTTGTCATACACATAGAATGCAGGGTGCAGGGACTCAGTGAAGGAGGCAGTGAAGGTGTGTAAGTGTCTGATTGGTTTACTCAGTTCATAGAAGGAAAGAAGTCCGGCCTCATAGTCCAGTGAGATTCTGAATTTCTCACAGGTGGGAGATACAGGAGTTTTAACAGAGTTATGTAACATTGTAAATTCATCACCACATTTGGACAAACTCCAGGAATGAATATTATTCCCTATACCTGATTCATCTACATCTCTATACTGGGATAGGCCACCCCAATATCCCAATCCCCCGATTTACTGGTCTTCACGTCCCAGTAATGTCGCCCTGATTTGAACCTACGGATGCATAAAACTTGATTATAATCCATAAATCTATACGCTGAGTCGGGGCAATTGAGATCAGTATACAAAATTCAGGGGGGGGGGGTTAGTGGAAGCACTCTTAAGGCTAAATCAAAATATATTTAAGTATAATGGAAGTGCTACTTACAATGCACTTCCCTGGTCCCCTGTCTCATAAGTAAGTCAATATAAATGCACATGTATATGTTTACAAAACAGGGGTTTTTAGTTACAAAGTTATGATCATAAAGTTGAAAAGCCACCATACCACGTCAAGGTAAACCCCATATGGCGGTCCTTAACTTACTTAACTCAGGTCCTAATATAAAAAGATACTTCTCTGCATAAATAGCCTTACCTGTACACAGTTGCGGCCATTTATCAACACTGGCAAATTTGCCCATGGGCAGTAACCCATGGCGACCAATCAAATTGCTGCATTCTTGTTCTACTTGCAGCTGGCTCTAAGAATCTAATCACTGATTGGTTGCAGGGGTGTAACTACAGAGGAAGCAGACCCTGCGGCTGCAGGGGGGCCCAGGAGGTATAGGGGGCCCCATGAGGTTCTTATTGATGAGCAATTTCAACATATATTGGTAAAACAGGACAAACACTAGATATGTTGGGGGCCCTAAAATTAATTTGCTGTAGGGCCCAGCAACATCTAGTTACGCCACTGATTGGTTGCTATAGGTAACTGCCCTTGGGCAAATTTGCCCAGTGTTGATAAATGAGCCCCAGTGTGTGTTGAGCATTGGTTTCACTATATTTCACTATATTTCACTATTTCAAAGCTACATTGAGCAGACTCTGACCACACCAGACTTAAAGTTCCATGTAGTAGTGCTCTAAGTGGCTCCACAACTGAAGCATAGTTGAGAATAAACTTAGAATACCATGAAGTAAGACCTAAGAAAGCTCGTAAGGTCTGGAAATCAGATTGAGTAGGTGCTTGTGTAACAGCTTTGACATGGTCAGGGTCAGGCAATAATCCATTTTGTGAGATTATGTGACCCAGAAATGACAGCAGAGTTTTCTGAAGTGGCATTTGGAAAGGTTCAGTTTCAGTCCTGCAGAATCAATGCATTTCAGAACATTTTTTAGGTTCTTGTCATGAAGATCCATAGTTGGAGCGTAGACAATTATATCATCCAAATAGCATTGTACACCATGTTTACCATGGAGTATAGAAGACATTAGTCTTTTAAAACAACTCGGTGCTGAAGCCTGTCCATACCGAAACAAACCATCATGGGTGATAAATGCAGTGAGGTCTCTGCTTTCCTTATGCAGTAATACTTGATGATCTGAAGAACCAGGGTAGAAAAGAATTTTGCTCCTCTGAGTTCTGAAAATATTTCCTCTATGTGTGGCAAGGGATGATTATCCATAACAACTGCTTTATTAGATTCAGGGAGATCAACACACAATCAAATACCTCCAGTTTTCTTCATTGTTACAACAATTGGTGAAACCCATTCAGATGATTCTGAATCTGTGTAGAGGTATATAAACCAGAATAGGGATACTAAAAATAAGAAAAAGCAGTAAAACCCCACACTACCTTACTAAAAATTAATTGAGATCTAATTATATAAGTGCTTAGTGCTATTATAATCAAATTCTTAGTTCTCAATCAATTTAGCACCAACATACAATTAATGGTATTTCAATCAATTTCAATTGATTGTGTTACATACAAATAATTAAAATGATTAAAGTGCTTAAGTGCTATACATTTAGTGCTGTGTCTACGCACAATTGATGAATAATCTAAAAGTTTATGGTTCTTATATGAAATAAATAACCTTATTTAATTCTTATAAGAACCATGAACTTTTAGATTATCAATTGTGTTTAGATACATTTTATTGAAAGTCACAGCACCTAATTTATAGCACTTAAGCAATTTAATAATTTTAATTATTTGTATATAACACAATCGATTGAAATCCCATTAATTGTATGTTGGTGCTAAATTGATGGAGAACTAAGAATTTGCTTATAATAGCACTAAGCACTTACTGTATATAATTAGATCTCAATTAATTTTAGTAAGGTAGTGTGGGGTTTTACTGCTTTTTCTTGTTTTAGTAGTGCATATAAACTTGTCTGGAATAAATGTATCAGCTTTATCCACACTTAAAGGAGAAGAAAAGGCTAAAAGTAAGTAAGCTGTATTAGAAAGGTCTATATAAATACACCAGTAAACCCTCAAAGTAATGCTGTTCTGAGTCCTCTGTCAAAAGAAACATCACATTTCTTTCCTTCTATTGTGTACTCATGGGCTTCTGTATCAGACTTCCTGTTTTCAGCTTAAACCTCCAGGGCACGGCCTTGAGCATGCTCAGTTTGCTCCTCTCCCCCTCATTCCTCCCCTCCCTGCTGTAATCTGAGCCCTGAGCTATGAGCGAGCAGGGAGAGACTCAGGCAGGAAGTGATGTCACGCCAAGTCAATATGGCAGCTGCTATCCTAGAAAAACAGAGAACACTTCAAGAGATGTTTACTCAGGTATGGTAAAGCATTCTACAGAATAAATATAGTGTTATAGCTTGCACTATTGTGGCTAATCTATTGTCAATAAACTGCTTCAGTAGCTTTCCTTCTCCTTTAATACTGTAACATTTAAAGCAGTGACTTCATGAACAGCTTTAGCAGAACTACGGCAGATCTTAGCAAAATGTCCAACCTTTTTGCAGTTGCGGCACTGTACAGCTTTTGCAGGACATGTAACATGATTTGCACTGTGTTGTGTTGAACCACAGCGAAAGCAGTATTTTTTATTTGTATCTGCTGCACGGTGTTGTAGTGAATCCCTTTCTTTAGCACTGTATTTTGCCTATGACTGTGCATAATTAGGCTACATTGCTGAATTCACAATCTGTAATAGCCTTTGCCAGGGTTAAATCCTACTCTAGGAGCAGTCTCTCTCTCTAATGCATGGTGAATTATTTTTTTTCACTATTTGGTCTCTTAGCATTTCATCTGTTAGGTTACCAAACTCACAGGTAACAACCAGCTCTCTGAAAGCGTTTAAAAATTGTTCTGTGGATTTGTCATTACATTGTTCACATTTGTAGAATTTATATCTTTCAGCCATCACATTTATTCTTGGCATGAAAAAGTTCTTTATAGCAGTAAGAGCAGTTTCATAAGTCTCATCAGTTAATAGTAATGTATAGAATATACGCTGTCCCTCTGCTCCCAGGCAGTGAATAAGTAAAGCTTTCTAGCAGCACAAATCTCCCCTTGGTCAGCAGCAATAATTAATTTTCAAACATACAGATCCAAGCAGTAAAAGGTATGGTAGGCTCACCAGGGTTTGGGAGAAAGGGTGCAGGCTGCTGCAGAGGTAGAAGAGACATCGCGTTGCCATTTGTTATGTTTTGGTAGCCGAGGATGAGTAGAGTATAACAGTGCTTTAATAGCAGGTTCATGCAGCCATTACACAGTAGCTTAAACTCTAACACTCTCAAGCTGTACAGAAAGTACTGTGTATGTACAGTACAAGTCCTGTGCACAGTGGCACCCGCAGGCCATTTGTATAAACACCACAAGATGCTTCCCCCATTTAGTATGTTTCTTATGGTGGGAGATGGATTTCTTGACATGTTGGGTGGGATGAGCAAACTCTCAGTACAGGGTCTTTGTTGTATAAACTACAAACTGCTCCTATTGTCTGTGGCGAGGAGTCTTCTACCCTGGGACCTTTTGTTTTGCACATTAGATACCAATGTGTATTGAGAGGCACCTCCCAGTACAGGACCTGTGTATTACACATTAGAGGAGCCGTGCAATTGTGCCCCAGTGTGACACTGTCTCCGCTGCTTTATCTTTCAAACCAAGAGCCTATTGATAAACAGCAGCCTTTTTAGCCCGGGCCAAAATTATTTGAAAATATCATGATATTGTTCATTGAAATGTAAAAGTATAGAATACAATGAAATTATTCTAAAACCATCACCTATGTGGGGCATTTAGCTATAAGAGAGGGTGCAGCCATATTGCTTGCCTTCCCTCAGTGATCATGTATTAACACCAACTAGTGTTCTCAATGTTTTACATGAAGAATAAGGCAGATAAGACAAGCAATTGGACTTCTCATGGCCAAAATAGAATGTTTGTTGTCATGAAACAGTTTATTAGTGCAGAATGAACAGATACACACGCTTTAAATGTAAAGCACAAAATATTTTCTCTATAGAGATTCTGGGCATTTTAGTTTAACAGCAACGTCTCAATTCAAATATTATTAATTGTTTTAACTTCCAATTCTCACCCAGCCCTTGTCACTTATATAGAATGCAGGGTACAGGGGTTCAGTGAAGGAGGCAGTGAAGGTGTGTAAGTGTCTGATTGGCTTACTCAGTTCATAGAAGGACAGAAGTCCGGCCTCATAGTCCAGTGAGATTCTGAATTTCTCACAGGAGGGGGATACAGGAGTTTTAACAGAGTTATGTAACATTGTAAATTCATCACCACGTTTGGACAAACTCCAGGAATGAATATTATTCCCTATACCTGATTCATCTCCTTCTCTCTTTATACTGGGATAGGCCACCCCTATATCCCAATCCCCCGATTTACTGGTCTTCACGTCCCAGTAATGTCGCCCTGATCCAAAACTTCTGGTGCATAAAACTTGAGTATAATCCAAAAACCTATATACTGAGTCTGGGTAATTGAGATCAGTGTCAGAGTCAGATGCAGTTTTCTGGTCCTGTGATACAGTGACACATTGACCTGCTGTGCTGATATCCAGTAATAAATCTCTAGGCTCACTTCCAAATATACTTGCTATTCCCCACACAATAAACTTAAATATGCCTGTGAGTAATGTGTCTGAGATCAGTCCCTTATCCAGATCCATTACAATAGGGACCTTTATATCGTCTCTCCCCTCAGTCCCACAGAATGCAGCTCCATGTGATTCCCGTTCCTGTAGGACAGTGAGTGGATCTGCCATGTTGCTCAGCTCCTCAATGTGACGGATCTTCCTGGCCAGATCTTCCTTCTTTATTTCCAGCTGTTTGATTTGATCACAGACATCATGGGAAAGTTTATCTTTCTGTCTAGAGATCTCATCCAATATTTGCTTCTCAAGGTCAGTCACCCATGTCCTTATGTCCCTGATCAGGGCAGTGAATTTCTCAGTCTCGCCGGCTGCTTTTTCTTTGCTGTCCTCCTGCAGTCTCTTGGCTTCTCTCTCAGTCTCCTCTCTCTCCAGGCTCAGTTCCTCCAGAACGTTCCCCAGTTTCTCTTTCTTCTTCTCAGAGGCCTCACTCAGCAGCTCCACCCTGTGGCCCCTGTGTTCTCCGGCCAGACAGCAGGACACACAGACACAGACATCATCCTCACAGCAGTAATACCTCAGGAATTCACTGTGGATGGAGCATTTTCTGTTGTTAAAGGAACAGGTGGGCTCAGTTAAGGTGTGTTGTACAGACTTGTTGTGCTTGTGTAAGTGAGTATCACACAGGGAGGTCTCACACTGCTCACAGGATTTAACAGCAGGTACAGGAGAGTCACAGTAAGTGCAGAGGATCTCAGTCTCCCCCGGCTCAGGCTGAGTAGGAAGGAATTTCTCTGCTATGTTACCCAGAGTCCTGTTCCTGTGCAGGGCAGGGCGCTCCTGATACTCCTCTCTGCATTCAGGGCAGGTGTAACCCCCAGATCCCTCCTGGGTATCCAGCACCTTCCCAATGCAGTCCTGGCAGAAGTTATGGCCACACGGCAGCATTGCAGGGTCGGTATAAATACTCAGGCAGATGGAGCAGTTCAGTTCATCTCTCAGATCAACAGCCGCCATCCTGGGAAGCAGAGAGAAAATAATTAAACTTAAAATGTTCAATGATTCAGAACACACAAGACTGGGGCAGAGCTCACTCATTTTAGGTGAATGTTCAGTGTCCAGATGATAACATCAACAAGTGTCATGAAAAAGCATCAGAACTCGCAATTAACTAACAATGCTATCACAATCTCTTCCCAGAGACTTTTATCCACTGTTACTATAGGCACCATCTCTCCCTACTATACCTGCTATCCCACAGTCACACTCCCTTCCCAGAGACTATTATCCACTGTACTATAGACACCATCTCTCCCTACTATACCTGCTATCCACAGTCACACTCCCTTCCCAGAGACTATTATCCACTGTTACTATAGGCACCATCTCTCCCTACTATACCTGCTATCCCACAGTCACACTCCCTTCCCAGAGACTATTATCCACTGTTACTATAGGCACCATCTCTCCCTACTATACCTGCTATCCCACAGTCACACTCCCTTCCCAGAGACTATTATCCACTGTTACTATAGGCACCATCTCTCCCTACTATACCTGCTATCCCACAGTCACACTCCCTTCCCAGAGACTATTATCCACTGTTACTATAGACACCATCTCTCCCTACTATACCTGCTATCCCACAGTCACACTCCCTTCCCAGAGACTATTATCCACTGTTACTATAGACACCATCTCTCCCTACTATACCTGCTATCCCACAGTCACACTCCCTTCCCAGAGACTATTATCCACTGTTACTATAGACACCATCTCTCCCTACTATACCTGCTATCCCACAGTTACACTCCCTTCCCAGAGACTATTATCCACTGTTACTATAGGCACTATCTCTCCCTACTATACCTGCTATCCCACAGTCACACTCCCTTCCCAGAGACTATTATCCACTGTTACTATAGACACCATCTCTCCCTACTATACCTGCTATCCCACAGTCACACTCCCTTCCCAGAGACTATTATCCCACTGTTACTATAGACACCATCTCTCCCTACTATACCTGCTATCCCACAGTCACACTCCCTTCCCAGAGACTATTATCCACTGTTACTATAGACACCATCTCTCCCTACTATACCTGCTATCCCACAGTCACACTCCCTTCCCAGAGACTATTATCCACTGTTACTATAGGCACCATCTCTCCCTACTATACCTGCTATCCCACAGTCACACTCCCTTCCCAGAGACTATTATCCACTGTTACTATAGACACCATCTCTCCCTACTATACCTGCTATCCCACAGTCACACTCCCTTCCCAGAGACTATTATCCCACTGTTACTATAGACACCATCTCTCCCTACTATACCTGCTATCCCACAGTCACACTCCCTTCCCAGAGACTATTATCCCACTGTTACTATAGGCACCATCTCTCCCTACTATACCTGCTATCCCACAGTCACACTCCCTTCCCAGAGACTATTATCCACTGTTACTATAGGCACCATCTCTCCCTACTATACCTGCTATCCCACAGTCACACTCCCTTCCCAGAGACTATTATCCACTGTTACTATAGGCACCATCTCTCCCTACTATACCTGCTATCCCACAGTCACACTCCCTTCCCAGAGACTATTATCCCACTGTTACTATAGACACCATCTCTCCCTACTATACCTGCTATCCCACAGTCACACTCCCTTCCCAGAGACTATTATCCACTGTTACTATAGGCACCATCTCTCCCTACTATACCTGCTATCCCACAGTCACACTCCCTTCCCAGAGACTATTATCCACTGTTACTATAGGCACCATCTCTCCCTACTGTACCTGCTATCCCACAGTCACACTCCCTTCCCAGAGACTATTATCCACTGTTACTATAGGCACCATCTCTCCCTACTATACCTGCTATCCCACAGTCACACTCCCTTCCCAGAGACTATTATCCCACTGTTACTATAGACACCATCTCTCCCTACTATACCTGCTATCCCACAGTCACACTCCCTTCCCAGAGACTATTATCCACTGTTACTATAGGCACCATCTCTCCCTACTATACCTGCTATCCCACAGTCACACTCCCTTCCCAGAGACTATTATCCCACTGTTACTATAGACACCATCTCTCCCTACTATACCTGCTATCCCACAGTCACACTCCCTTCCCAGAGACTATTATCCACTGTTACTATAGGCACCATCTCTCCCTACTATACCTGCTATCCCACAGTCACACTCCCTTCCCAGAGACTATTATCCACTGTTACTATAGGCACCATCTCTCCCTACTGTACCTGCTATCCCACAGTCACACTCCCTTCCCAGAGACTATTATCCCACTGTTACTATAGACACCATCTCTCCCTACTATACCTGCTATCCCACAGTCACACTCCCTTCCCAGAGACTATTATCCCACTGTTACTATAGACACCATCTCTCCCTACTATACCTGCTATCCCACAGTCACACTCCCTTCCCAGAGACTATTATCCCACTGTTACTATAGACACATCTCTCCCTACTATACCTGCTATCCCACAGTCACACTCCCTTCCCAGAGACTATTATCCACTGTTACTATAGGCACCATCTCTCCCTACTATACCTGCTATCCCACAGTCACACTCCCTTCCCAGAGACTATTATCCACTGTTACTATAGGTACCATCTCTCCCTACTATACCTGCTATCCCACAGTCACACTCCCTTCCCAGAGACTATTATCCACTGTTACTATAGGCACCATCTCTCCCTACTATACCTGCTATCCCACAGTCACACTCCCTTCCCAGAGACTATTATCCCACTGTTACTATAGACACCATCTCTCCCTACTATACCTGCTATCCCACAGTCACACTCCCTTCCCAGAGACTATTATCCACTGTTACTATAGGCACCATCTCTCCCTACTATACCTGCTATCCCACAGTCACACTCCCTTCCCAGAGACTATTATCCACTGTTACTATAGGCACCATCTCTCCCTACTATACCTGCTATCCCACAGTCACACTCCCTTCCCAGAGACTATTATCCACTGTTACTATAGGCACCATCTCTCCCTACTATACCTGCTATCCCACAGTCACACTCCCTTCCCAGAGACTATTATCCCACTGTTACTATAGACACCATCTCTCCCTACTATACCTGCTATCCCACAGTCACACTCCCTTCCCAGAGACTATTATCCACTGTTACTATAGGCACCATCTCTCCCTACTATACCTGCTATCCCACAGTCACACTCCCTTCCCAGAGACTATTATCCACTGTTACTATAGGCACCATCTCTCCCTACTGTACCTGCTATCCCACAGTCACACTCCCTTCCCAGAGACTATTATCCACTGTTACTATAGGCACCATCTCTCCCTACTATACCTGCTATCCCACAGTCACACTCCCTTCCCAGAGACTATTATCCCACTGTTACTATAGACACCATCTCTCCCTACTATACCTGCTATCCCACAGTCACACTCCCTTCCCAGAGACTATTATCCACTGTTACTATAGGCACCATCTCTCCCTACTATACCTGCTATCCCACAGTCACACTCCCTTCCCAGAGACTATTATCCCACTGTTACTATAGACACCATCTCTCCCTACTATACCTGCTATCCCACAGTCACACTCCCTTCCCAGAGACTATTATCCACTGTTACTATAGGCACCATCTCTCCCTACTATACCTGCTATCCCACAGTCACACTCCCTTCCCAGAGACTATTATCCACTGTTACTATAGGCACCATCTCTCCCTACTGTACCTGCTATCCCACAGTCACACTCCCTTCCCAGAGACTATTATCCCACTGTTACTATAGACACCATCTCTCCCTACTATACCTGCTATCCCACAGTCACACTCCCTTCCCAGAGACTATTATCCCACTGTTACTATAGGCACCATCTCTACCTACTATACCTGCTATCCCACAGTCACACTCCCTTCCCAGAGACTATTATCCACTGTTACTATAGGCACCATCTCTCCCTACTATACCTGCTATCCCACAGTCACACTCCCTTCCCAGAGACTATTATCCACTGTTACTATAGGCACCATCTCTCCCTACTATACCTGCTATCCCACAGTCACACTCCCTTCCCAGAGACTATTATCCACTGTTACTATAGGCACCATCTCTCCCTACTATACCTGCTATCCCACAGTCACACTCCCTTCCCAGAGACTATTATCCCACTGTTACTATAGACACCATCTCTCCCTACTATACCTGCTATCCCACAGTCACACTCCCTTCCCAGAGACTATTATCCACTGTTACTATAGGCACCATCTCTCCCTACTATACCTGCTATCCCACAGTCACACTCCCTTCCCAGAGACTATTATCCACTGTTACTATAGGCACCAGCTCTCCCTACTATACCTGCTATCCCACAGTCACACTCCCTTCCCAGAGACTATTATCCCACTGTTACTATAGACACCATCTCTCCCTACTATACCTGCTATCCCACAGTCACACTCCCTTCCCAGAGACTATTATCCACTGTTACTATAGGCACCATCTCTCCCTACTATACCTGCTATCCCACAGTCACACTCCCTTCCCAGAGACTATTATCCACTGTTACTATAGGCACCATCTCTCCCTACTGTACCTGCTATCCCACAGTCACACTCCCTTCCCAGAGACTATTATCCACTGTTACTATAGACACCATCTCTCCCTACTATACCTGCTATCCCACAGTCACACTCCCTTCCCAGAGACTATTATCCACTGTTACTATAGACACCATCTCTCCCTACTATACCTGCTATCCCACAGTCACACTCCCTTCCCAGAGACTATTATACACTGTTACTATAGGCACCATCTCTCCCTACTATACCTGCTATCCCACAGTCACACTCCCTTCCCAGAGACTATTATACACTGTTACTATAGACACATCTCTCCCTACTATACCTGCTATCCCACAGTCACACTCCCTTCCCAGAGGAGCAGTACATGTGATACAGAGAAGAAAGTTGACACAGAATAATGTGGGGGAATCAGCACTTACCCATAAGAAGCTGCAGTCTGTATCGTCTCGTCCTGTTTCATATGAACAGCTGCACAGCAATAAGTAATCAGTGAAGCAAAAGAAGCAGAAATAAGAAGTGAAAGTCAAAGCTCAGTAAAGATTTATATAGCCAGTAGGACGGGGTTAAAGTTGGCAACTGTATGAAAATGATTGGCTCCAAGACCAGAGGGGCGGGTCTGAAAAATGAACAATGAGAATGTGGAAGTGTTTTTGCTTGAGGGGCAGGGTAGAAATTCAAATTAGAGGGGGAGGGATTGAAAGTGGCAAGAAAGACTCACTGTGGAAGTGGAGCATCTGCTAATGGAGAAAATCAGAATAAGGTTTTATTATTGGCGGCAGCCACCGTGTTGTTATAGGGCATTTCCAATAATTATGTTTGTCTTTTATAGTAAAATACTTCTCACTATAAACGGTTTCCCAGGGAGGAATCTGATATTTACAACACCCTTCTACTTTTCTGTACATAGAGTCACATCCCCTTGTAACACAGCGTCACATTTATACGTCACTGACTGTCCCCAGGAAACACTGAGAAAGGAAAAGCAAAACTAGAGAGGAAATGAATAGTAACAAAATAATGGTTCCACATAACGTTTTTTGCACAGTGTTAGCCCGTTGAGAACGTTATAGGGAAGAGCTTTTGATATGAAACATAACAAAAGTGGTGTAAAGGTGATAACTTCATTGGCTAACCAAGATGATAATCACAGCAAGCTTTCAGAACATTGCAGTTCCTTCTTGGTAATCAGCTTTGAAGAAGGAACTGCAATGTTGCTCAAGTATCATTTTGGGGGGTATTGTTTTCTATTTAACTGAAGCGGCTGCTGACTGGTGGAATTAAGGACACTTTTAAGGCTGAGAAATAAAGTCCATGTCTCTACACCTTCACACAAATAGCTTCTTGCTACATCATCAGATGCTTCCCCCATTTAGTATGATGTTTATGGAGGCAGAAGGATTAGTTGACATGATAAACATATGTTGGGTGGGGTGAGTAAACTCTCAGTACAGGGTCTTTGTTGTATAAACTACAAATGTGTTACTATTGTCTGTGGTTTGGAGACTCCCGGGGATCTTTTGTTTTGCACATTAGATACCAATGTGTATTGAGAGGCACCTCCCAGTACAGGATCTGTGTATTACACATTAGAGGAGCCGTGCAATTGTGCCCCAGTGTCACACTGTCTCGGCTGCTTTAATTTTCAAACCAAGAACCTATTCATAAACAGCAGCCTTTTTACCAAAAACCAATGAATTGATCATGATATTGTACATTGAAATGTAAAAGTATAGAACACAATGAATAGGTGTAACTATCACATATGTGGTGCAGGTATCTGGAAGAGTGGGTGCAGTCCTATTGCTTGCCTTCCCTCATGGATCCAGAAATCATATAATAACACCATCTAGTGTTCCCCATGTTATACATGAAGAATAAGACAAACAATTGGACAGCTCACATAACAGGAGGCCAAACTCATTGAGAACTCATGAATAATGTCTCATATTAAATAGAACATTTGTTGTCACAAAACAGTTTATTAGTAGGTGCAGAAAAGTGATATGAAACAGCAAAAAATTAGCGAAAAGAAGCCGGCATCTCGTTTTTGACCCCGGCGTCCAGTGTTGACGCCGGCGTCCGTTTTTAACGCCGACGTCCATTTTTTCGGAAATTTTTTTTGGACGCGGGCAAATTTTCACAGGCGTTTTGCAAATTTATTCGCTGGCGGCGAATCGCGCTAATTTGCGCCTATACTTACTTACCATCTAATAGATTTTAACAATTTTATTTACCCTCCCCCTTCTGAGGTTTAGCTGTTCCACTGCCATTGATAAATCAGTGATGATAATCTTTTCAGATAATCAGTAAAAATGTCATTACTTTACATGGTTTTGAGCAACTATTTCCAAACATCATTAAGCCTGATACTTTTTTGTGTATAGCAATGTCCAGTTTATAGTAGATTAAGTCGGTTTTGGTACACATAGATAACAATGATAAAAACCAGTTTGTGCTCTTTACCTGATTAGACTCAAGTTATTCACTTGCTCGCTGTGTTTTTACTCACAGGACAGAACCCTGGAATTAGTCAGGGAGTAAAGTAATTCCTTGGATTCTACGGATGGAGCTCACTTTGTAGTGACATAGATTAGCTCACACACCACTCCACTAAAATTCATAGCAAATTATTAGGGATGTCGTGGACTGTTCTGCGGCGAACTTGTTCGCGCGAACATCGGCTGTTCGCGTCCGCCGCAAGTTCGCGAACGTCGCGCGACGTTTGCCAATAGGCGTTCGCGTCAAAATCGTTCGACCATTCGACCATTCGATCGCTAAAATCGAACGATTTTCGTTCGATTCGAACGAAAATCGTTTGATCGAACGATTAAAATCCTTCGATCGTTCGAATCGAACGATTTTCGGATGTTCGAAGTTCACGAACTGTTCGCGAACTGTCCGAATTTTTTGCCGGTGTTCGCGAACGGCGTTCGCGAACACATTATCGGCGGTTCGCTACATCCCTACAAATTATTTCACCAAAGTTGCCTCTTAGGAAAAGATGAGCAAAGGGATCTTAGGAATATTGTGCACTCTGCTGTTTTCCAGATCTATCACACCTCCATCTGTGTTTATACTTTTATTGGTTTTATATTGGTTTTATAGGTGTATCTTTCTATCCAGGCTACAAGGTACATAAGGGAGGTTATTCTGTAAGAGGAGCAGGTTATATTTAGAAACATTGGGATAATAGTCGCTCTCCTATAGTTCCAGGGGTACCCAGGGCACAATCACTCACCTCAAATCTCCCCCTAATTGGGCTTCAGCGTGGGCCCCCTTAGGTCATAACAAGGTTACAGATATATAGAAACATTGGGGTGTCATCCTGCTATAGTTCCAGGGGTACCCAGGGTACAAATAAGCACTCACCCCAAATCTCCCCCTAACTGGCCTTCAGACTGGGCCCCCTTAGCTCATAACAAGGTTACAGATATATAGAAACATTGGGGTGTCACCCTGCTATAGTTCCAGGGGTACCCAGGGTACAAATAAACACTCACCCCAAATCTCCCCCTAACTGACCTTCAGACTGGGCCCCCTTAGCTCATAACAAGGTTACAGATAAATAGAAACATTGGGGTAACAGTCACCCTGCTATAGTTCCAGGGGTACCCAGGGTACAAATAAACACTCACCCCAAATCTCCCCCTAACTGACCTTCAGACTGGGCCCCCTTAGCTCATAACAAGGTTAAAGATATATAGAAACATTGGGGTGTCAACCTGCTATAGTTCCAGGGGTACCCAGGGCACAAATAAGCACTCACCCCAAATCTCCCCCTAACTGGCCTTCAGGCTGGGCCAAAAACACTGTATCCAAAGGGTGTGAGGGTCTCCAAAAATAAAGAGGCAAAGACATGAAGACCTAACGCGTTTCGTGCCTATAGGGGCACTTACTCATAGGCTAAATGACATACCCCTGTACATCTGTTATATAGGGGCTGTGACCAATCACAAAATTACAAACACATGTTACCACTCCACACAACAAGTGAAGTTCCACCTAGTGGTGAAAGCATAGAATGTTACATACATATCCTAAATAGCAAAAGATACACCTCAAAAATTAAACAAAAATAGACAAATGAAAACTTATATATATAAATGAAAAAATGAACGAATAATTGAAAAAAAATAATTACAGATGAAATTATCTATAAAGAAAGAAAAAATAATAAGAAAAAAATAAGAAAAAAATGCTAAAGCCAAAAAAGTTAAAATTTGCAATACATAATATGATAAGGTTTCCCAATATATTTTATACCTTTCGTAAATACATATATAGTATGTTACATGTGTTTAATGCATATATAATACACAAAAGCCATGAATATCCTGTAAATTATATTCTTATAAACGGTGAGTAGTGATGTCATCAGTTATAAACAGTGAGTAGTGATGTCATTTCTGTCACATGACTCACTAAAATTTGTGTATTATAATAAATAAAGTACCCCCAGTTGTGAAATATGAGGATATTAGAAGTTACCTCGGAGTTCCATGACCTGTATAAAAACACTCGGCCTTCGGCCTCGTACTTTTATATGGTCATGAAACTCCTCGGCAGGGCCGCCATCAGGGGGGGACAGGGGGGAGTGTTGTACCGGGCCCGGAGGGTTTTAAGACTGGAGGGGGGCCCGGCTGTGCTGCCTGGATAGCTGGCCGCGCTGTCACTAAGCTGGAGACTACGGAAGGGAGAGTGGGCGGGAGCCTGTATCTTCTAACTGCTCTGATTTGTTAATGAATTGTAAGTCCCGGTTTAGCCACATGGTGATTGGATGGGTGAAATTTGAACCTCCCCTCCATCTTATCCAATCACCATACAAAATTACCGGGACTTACATTTCACTGGCAAATCAGAGCACAGGAAAGCTAAAGACACAGACACCGGAGTTTCCCTGATCTCTGCAGCTGAAGTAAGGACTTATTTTTTTTTAATAACTTACAGGGGCCCTGGCCACCAATTTTTTTCACATTACTTGTTGGGGCCCTGGCCACCAATTTTTATATATAACAGATAGGGGCCCTGTCCACCATTTTTTTAATGTAACCTGTAGTGGCCGTGGCCACTTATTTTCTATTTAACTTGTAGGGGCCCTGACCACCATTTTTTTAATATAACTTATTGGGGCCCTTGCCACCAGTTTTTTTTAATATAACTTGTAGGTGCCTTGCCCAGGAATTTCATTTATATTGCTTTGTTATACTATGTTTTTATTTTTTTCAATAATTTGTAGGGGACCCAGGCACTAATGTTTTTTTTATAACTTGTAGGGGGGTCCTAGCCACTGTTTTAATAAGTTGTAGGGGGTGCTCCGTGGCCGCCAATTTTTTTTATTTAACTTGAAGGTGGGCCTTAAATGTTTAGCACTTGTGCCTGTGTAGCCTTTGTACTGATGTTTGGGGAAGGGGGGCCCTAAAAATTTTTGTTGTGCGGGGCCCCGCAATTTCTGATGGCAGCTCTGCTCCTCGGTAACTAATAATATCCTTATATTTTACAAGTGGGGGTACTTTTTTCACTATATAGCATACCGGTTGGCCTACAATGAAGGACAGACCTCTATTCAAAGAGAAGTTGAAACATATATCATTTAAAAATAGACTATTCAAAAGGGCTTCAAACAAAGTCAAAAAAAGCATGTGACGTCAAAGTCGCTATTAAGACCAAAAGGTTTTCTACTCCCCAAAAAAAATATCCATTTTGTTTCCAACCGGAGTAGTTTTGGCAGGGCATCTCCCCCTCGTTTCCCCCTTACTACTCTATCAATACCCAAGACAGACAATTTAGTAATATCTCCCCCATTACACTCCTGAAAATGCTTTGCTACTTGGGAATCCCTATGTCCCTTCTTTATATCCAGAATGTGCTCTCGAATGCGGTTTTTTTAAGGGGCGGGAAGTTTGACCCACATATTGGATATTACATACTTTGCATTCTAAAAGGTAGATTACGAATGAGGTATTACAATTAATATGCCATCTGATGGTGTATTGACGTCCCGTTACACTAGACCTGAATAATTTTGTCTTAGTGACCTGCGCACAGGTTAAACATCTAGACGCACCACACTTATACATGCCCTTGGTGTTTAACCAGCTCGTGTTGGTAGTAGGTGCTTGAACCAAGCTGGGGGCAAGTGTATTTCCTATTGTACGAGTGCGACGAGTGACTGTTTTATATCCTAAGTCAAGTACTTGATCCAAGACTGGATCTGTTCTTAAAATACTTAAATTTCTTTCAAACAATCTCTTTATGTGATTATACTGCAAACTAAATTCTGTTATGAAATGAACAGGATTATTTATTTGTTCTGACTGTGTTGTAATGTTAACCAGTGTGTTGTTATCTGTTCTTAGACACGGGCTCTCTTGTTGTTCATTGGGATGGTAATTAAGGGCTTTATTAAAGGCTTGATTTAAATGTTTTTCTGGGTAACCCCTAGCACGGAATCTTTGTCGTAGTGCTTCTGACTGAGATACGAATTCTTGTACGTTTGTACACAGTCTTCGTAATCTCATAAATTGCCCTATTGGTACTGCCTTAATAACATGTTTGGGGTGGCAAGAGGAAGCTTGTAACAGAGAATTTCCGGAGTTTGGTTTTCTATATATAGTGGACAAAATTCAGCCACTATCTTGATAGAGAGTTAGATCAAGAAAATTGATAGAATCTCTATTTACAAAATGTGTAAATTTGAGGCCTATTTGATTCGAATTTGCGTATTCCACAAATTGCGAAAAATACGCCTGTGTGCCCCGCCAGATCACAATCAGTTCATCGATATACCGACCGAAGAATACAATGTATTTACTGAAAGGATTATCCATATTGTAGACAAACTCTTCTTCCCACCAACCCATCGTGAGATTAGCGTATGAGGGGGCAAATTTTGCCCCCATCGCTGTGCCATGTTGTTGTAGGTAAAATTTGTTATTGTACAAAAAGTAATTGTGTGTTAGTAGATATCTTATTGCATTAAGTAAGAAGGTTTGAAGATGTGGAGAGTAAATGCTATATGTGGTGAGATGGTATTTAATTGCTTCAAGACCAACGTCATGAGAAATGCAAGTATATAAAGACACCACATCTAAAGAAGTCCACATAAAACCTTCTTTCCAAGCAATATTAGATAGTTGTGCCAGAATATGTTGACTATCCCTAATATAACTTCGCAGCCGTAGAACAAGTGGTTGTAAATATGTATCAACTAGTTGCGCTAAGGGTTCTCCTAGGGATCCTATACCCGATATTATGGGTCTCCCTACAGGGGGACGTGTATCTTTATGTACTTTGGGTAAATGATAAAAAATAGGGATAACTGGATGTTGTACTTTAAGAAAATCAACCTGATTCTCATTCAACAAGTTTGTACGTACCGATTCATCTATCAAAGCAAATAAAATCTGTTGAAATTGTATGGTTGGGTTGGAGGGAAGAAGAGCATATGAATCGACATCGGACAATTGTCGTAATGCCTCTTGGTCATAGTCGCTATAATTAAGTACGACCACCATACCCCCCTTATCGGCAGAGCGGATGACAATGGAGCTATCCTTCTCCAATGAACAAAGTGCTTCCCTCTCTCCCTGAGTCAAATTACAAAAAGGTTTTTTGCATTTTACTGTTTTTTCATGTAATAGGCTTAAATCTCGTTCCATCTTCTTTTGAAAGAGATCAACTGCTGGAGTCCTTTGATGGACAGGGTAGAAGTGGGACCTAGATTTAAATTGATTCAAGTGGGACGGAGGAGCTGGAATACCAGTCCTTCCAATTTCATTATTGGTCTCACGTTGGAGAGTTTCCAAAATATTGAGGCTACACACGTCAGGAAATTCAACCACATTGTCATCCACTCTTCCTACCTGTACAGTTAATAAATCACTATCAGATTTGCTATTCAGAAAATGCTTTCTAAGAACTACCTTACGCACAAAAGAATTAATGTCAATAATGGTCTGAAAGAGGTTAAAGTTCTTTGTTGGGCAAAAGGACAAACCCTTGGCCAATACCTTCAGTTCATTTTCTGTTAGTGTGCGTCTGGATAAGTTTAAAACTTCCGTCCCTTGTTTTTCTCCCGCAGGCCATATCCCTTGTGTTGATGTAGGGGGTCCCCTTCCTCCCCTGAGTTCGGATAGAAAGCTTGAAAAGATTTCTTCTTTTTGTTGTAAGATTTTGGACGATTGTCGTTGCCATTTGCAAAAGTCCCCATCTGGGGGACTTTTGCAAATGGCAAAGCACTCACCCCAAATCTCCCCCTAACTGACCTTCAGACTGGGCCCCCTTAGCTTATTACAAGGTTAAAGATATATAGAAACATTGGGGTGTCAACCTGCGATAGTTCCAGGGGTACCCAGGGTACAAATAAACACTCACCCCAAATCTCCCCCTAACTGACCTTCAGACTGGGCCCCCTTAGCTCATAACAAGGTTACAGATATATAGAAACATTGGGGTAACAGTCACCCTGCTATAGTTCCAGGGGTACCCAGGGCACAAATAAGCACTCACCCCAAATCTACCCCTAACTGACCTTCAGACTGGGCCCCCTTAGCTCATAACAAGGTTACAGATATATAGAAACATTGGGGTAACAGTCACCCTGCTATAGTTCCAGGGGTACCCAGGGTACAAATAAGCACTCACCCCAAATCTCCCCCTAACTGGCCTTCAGGCTGGGCCCCCTTAGCTCATAACAAGGTTACAGATATATAGAAACATTGGGGGTAACAGTCACCCTGCTATAGTTCCAGGGGTACCCAGGGTACAAATAAGCACTCACCCCAAATCTCCCCCTAACTGACCTTCAGACTGGGCCCCCTTAGCTCATAACAAGGTTACAGATATATAGAAACATTGGGGCAACAGTCTCTGCAATAAATCCAGGGCATATATAAGCATTCAATATAACTGGCCTTCATCTCCCTTCCTAATGGGGTATTTTACTTGTTCAATAACACTCAAATCCATCATTTCTCTCCCAGTATAGGAAATACATTGCCAGCCAATCGGGGCCTGAACACTACTGATTTCAATATAATTTGTATTTTCTCATTAAATCAGGCTGATTTATACAGTATTTGATTTATACATTGTACAAAGCTGGGAGATGTTTATTTTCTCTGTTGCACAAATCTCTGTATTCACAACTATACTCAGTGACCAACACATATCATGAGAATCGTTTTTTGCCAATTGGCTTATTGTTATTTGTTAATGGTGTTTGCATTGTCGGAAAGTTTTTATACATATTTTTTATGCAATTTGTCTCTATCAGGGTGTCCCTCCCCATGATCATGTCTGACCCTTTTGTATTAAAGGATAAAAAAATCATCAAATATGTTTAATTAAGTTTATTTTATTGGTAAATCAGTAACAAAGAACAAATACATTTCACAGGTCTATAACATTAGCATTTCACAGTAGATCGGTCTTTGCAGCAAAATCTGTAGGTAAGAATAAGATTATGTCAGTATATTAATCAGCTATAATACAGTTGAATAAAACCGACTCTAAGGGGGTTATTTACTAAACTCCCAATACAAAAATCCCAATTTTTTTAGTATAATATCAAACTTTTAAAAAAATCTATATTTTTTTAGTAAACCCTGAGGATGGAAAAAAACCGGGATCTTAGGCCTGTCGAGGTTGCATATAAGTCAAAGTGGGAAGTGTCAATGTTTTTTTGATGTGCGCTGGGTTTCGTGCAATTTTCATGTGAAAAGCATTAGAAATTGGAGTTTTCCTGCAAAGCAAATTTTCGGGAAAAAGTAATAATAAATACGCAGAAAAAAACCCGTGCGGACTAGATCAGGGTTTGCGGCTGGAAATGTTAAGATAAATTTGCACTTTGATAAATAAGGCCCTATCTATAAACCTACATGGAACAATCTAAACAGATATAAATCTCACCATTAGTCCATTGTGCAACAAGGTAGAAAAGGTTCTGCAACTCAATGTCTCTGGCACTTCCATAGTATTACACAACGTCGGGCATCACATTTCTTCTATTCAAAATAATTCAGGCCAGCGTTTTGAAAGAAGTTCTCCAAACATTGCCAAGATGAAATTAATGCGACGTGGCCCATAATCCCAGCGAAAGACAAGAATGATTTGACCAGATCGAAACTGACGTTGTATCTCACGAAGTTACAGTTCTCGTTGTGTAGAACAGGCTCAAGGAGGTTTCGGAGCATCTCATTGTAAACAGTTCCTGAAAAGGAAAAGGCACTACATTGTTATATAAATACACGGTAGCCTTTCCATTCCACCAACAAACAATGACCTTGGATTTATCCAGCAAAGACTTGTGCACCTTCTTAATGTGCAGGAAAGATTTTTAATAAAATGTACAGCTGGAATTATTTAGCAGGGGTCAACTCTCCTCCAGCCAAGAGGCCTACTTTCCTTAATCTGTTGCATGATCTGTGATAAACAAACCTGTAAAGAATCACATCAGTGTGCAAGGCATTGTGGGAGCTGTAGTCTTGGCTGGAGGAGCTTCAGTGGTACACGTACTCTGTTCAGTAGACGTATGTTTAAAAGCGAGACCTTACCTAACTCATCTCCCTTCGCAGCATCTTTGCACATTTCAATACGAGCGGAGTGATGGGGAACAACGTAATCTTGTAACGCGCTCACGAGAATCACATTCTTGAAGTGCTCCAAGCCTGTAATTCAATAATATTCACCATGAGATTCCAGAACAATATTAAGGCATCAATACAGACGTATCTTTTATGAAATCACGGGCATAATAATTTCAATAAGATACATTTCAAATCGCTAATGGAAGTTACTGAAGAGTATTGGGTCCATGTCAGGTCAATGGTAAGACATGCAAATGTCTTAAAATACTACCTTGCTGGTTATGGTTAAAATAGTTCCCAAAAGTTTCTACTAAAACTTTCAGATCACAGCAGCTTTATTTTAGGGTTTTATACGATTTAATATACAGATGATACAGATATGTCTTACCTTTTTTCTGACTAAGTTTGTAGAGGAAACTTTGTCTTGGGTCTTTGTGATCTGATAATGCCATCTGAGACACGGAGACACCTATATGCAACCGCTTCTCTATCCACAGGCCTATAACAAAAGAGATGCACAGATTTAATCATTGTATTATATAAAAGCATGTTAAAGTTCATTGAAATGTAGGTGTGGGCTTATATTATCAGGAAACACACTGCATCTTGAAATACAGACGTGATCTTTCCCAAACATAATTTTACATTTTTGACTTTTGTCCTACCATTATGATAAATGAATTGTACTTGATGTAAATGAAGCATGGTTAAATCCATATACATATATTACTTGTTGTTTCTAATCTTTGAATCACTTGTCAATAATAAAGCAATGTGGCCAGTAAATCCCTACCAGCTTTAAAGAGAAACGAGTTGGGGTACAGAAGGCCCATATGTGGTCCACCGAAGGAGAGGTAAGTGTGCAGGTTTCCACGGTAGCCTTCAAATTCAGGTCTCCACAGGGCTGAGCGTATTATTAGATTGCCCAAAGAAAATCCGATAAAGCTGCGGGGAGAGAAAAGTAACATTACTATAAAAAATTCATATATATATATTTATAAGTATAGAGATTTTTTGCTAATTACTGTACCTGATCCTGGAAATGATGAGCTTCTTGCTTGTTATGTACTGTAGTATTTCATTTAGGAGACTGCTGCCTAATGTATCAATATCATCAGTGGTGCAGCCCTGTAAAGAAAACACAAGAAGTGAAAAATAAATATTGCATCAGAATTAAAACAAGATATGCACAGAGACCGACACTAATGAAAACATTATAATTGCCACAATGATTTAACGGTGTATAAAATAGCAATATTAAAGGGCCTGTCTGCTAACAATCAGCAACAATAATCTTCTATAAGACCTATCCACTTCCCACCTTGTCAATGCAATATTTTTCATGCAATTTAATAATATGTTTCTACATATTTTTGGATATCAAACCCCACAGAAGATGTTTCTGTTCAAAAGGAATTGTCATTGGTCGAACTATAATAGCGTCAATTTGTTACAGACCAGTTGTTACAGTTATATATCAGAATGATCTTTATGGGCCCCACTACAACTGATCATTTCATATTAATCATCAGTAAACCAATAAAATACTAATAATAAAAGGATAGATTTCTCAGGATATTTACATTTTATCATCATTGCCTATTAGTTCCCATTGAGCTGAGATGGATAGAATGTTTGAACAGTTTTTATATAGGAATGGAGATGACGCCTCAGAACTAGACACACAGATATACGTACCTGGTTGCAACTAGACATTAGGAAGTCGATTTTCTCATGTGTCACTCCAGACTCGATATGAGGTCTTATAAATAGAAGATCAAGTTCAGAGCCTAGAGTAGAAATAAAGCCATTAATTTTAACCGGGCAGAGCAATGGTAAATCATATGACAAAACACACGCAAGTCGTGTCAGAATCAAATCTTTAAAATGTTACTCACCACCCAAGCCGTGCGCACAGACTATTAGATGTGTTCCGTCTTCTCTACTGGAGTCGTCTTTGGAACCTACAATAAAATAAAATAAGTCAATTTTATCAAAGTAATGTCCTCTTTCCTTTAAAATCAAATGGGAAAATCAATGTTTAACTCACCAGTAGAACCGCTCTGCTGTTTTTCTGTAGGTATAAGTTGCTCCAAAACGAGTTTCTTTTCGCTGGTTTCTTGGAATAATCTACACAATAAAAACACACAATGTTGGGTGTCCATTGAAACAGAAAATAACATCAGCAATATTAGCTTTTATTTTTGCTCTCTGGGTGTGTTGTTGCTTTTCTACTCCAGATAAAATACTACTGTACCAGCCCCAGTAATCAATAACAACCAATTAGATTCTCCCTTTTCAATGGACGACCAATCACATACTGATTGGTTACTCAAAGTTACTTGTCCTGGTGTAAAACGTACAACTTCTATTTCTATGTAATGCGCATAGTAAGTGCCCTGTCTGCTGCCTCCCTCTCTTTGTAGATAGATAGATAGATGATAGAAAGATAGATAGATAGATAGATAGATAGATAGATAGATAGATAGATGATAGATAGATAGATAGATAGATAGATAGATAGATAGATAGATAGATAGATACAAAGATACAAAGATACATAGATACATAGATACATAGATACATAGATAGATGTATGATAGATATATGATAGATAGATAGATAGACAGACAGATAGATAGCATTTCTGTATGTACAATATCACATTCTTTACCTGATCCTGGATATGATTAGACTGTTAGATTCCACAAGTTTTGCAATTTGGCTCAATAGACAATTAGCCAACGAATTATATTCAGCCAGAGTTTCATCCTACAAGCAAAACAAACAAATATAATTAGTAATTTGAAATAAATGCAGCATTGCCTTGAAAACCAAAGAGTTAGAAGACTAACTGAGACAATGCCTCGGGCATTCTAACGACTATTTTTAAAGCCCCTTTCCTCTAGCAACTTATAGGGGCTGAATTTAATAAAACAATTATACTGTCTTTCAAGACTTTTATGTGACAAAGCAGATTAGACTGTATTTCCTCTTATCATTTGGCTGCTACAATATTGTTTCAATAGTCAGAACCAGCTATGTAGGAAATAACAAGGGGCAAGCAAATAATATATTCCATAACCATTTCTCCCTCAGTTATTGATCTTGTTCCAAGTGCCGGCTATATATTGTACCTTGTTTCCTTGATGCCCGATGACAGCAGTTCTTCCACCGAGACATCCATATACAAAGGTAATTATTGCTTGAGGATCTATTGTATCTAGGGTAAAAATAAGACCATGGTTAATGTTCAAGTCAAGTTAAAATATATGTTATATTCATATTTCCCACCTGAGAAGATATAGTAAAAAGGGAATTACAATTAGTAGGTCTCATCCTGATATGCACAGATATTCCTTCATTTGATCCGTTGTCTAGTTCCATGCTCAGAGTAAACTCCTTGGAAGGGTTGTTGGAGAAGAATTGACGTATCCATTTCCTCAGTTCTTTTTTAACGTCAAATAACCTAAAAAAAACCCAAAAGATATATTTTTAGGCTAATACCGATATCTGTAAAACTAACTGACACCACTGGGGGAAATCCAAAATTCTAGGTGAAAACACATAAACCTTATTTAACAATAGGGTATTGACTAAGCAAAATATAGTCTTAAGTATATATATATATATATTCTCTATTTGCTTTAGTACAGCATGAGAAGTCTGTGTCTCTTGGATTAAGAGTCTTGAGCTCCAAAAATCAATCATTTGTAGAAAACAAATGTCCCCAATGAGGTGTTTGAATGCCATACCCAATGGCTCGGCCTCTGCTAGCCTGGCTTTATGATGAAAAGAACTTGGGGGATGTTACATATTTATAAGCACAGTGAGAATATGACCGCTCAAGACTCACCCCACCACGCAACAACAGGCCTATGATTAAGGGAATGTCTCCCTCAATGCGTAAGGCGATTTTGTTACCCTAATGTTGCAATAAACTCCTTTAAATTTATCCGTAGTGCCGCTTGTATCGCTCATTTTAATTCTTATAAATAGCAACAAAAATCCAGCTGTTCCAGTACAAGGCACGTGAACTTTTGTAGCTGAACGCAAGTGACTATATTGCAAGATAACTAGTGATCCTGGGATTCATACTTATTTAGGATTGTTATGGCCCTTTATATATTTTACTATTTGATTTTTTATTTACATTACATTTTGTGCATTATATAAATATTTGGTAGGAATCAGAACTTACCCTTTCCTCAAAGGCAATGGCATGGCATAAAAGGAGGGATTTAAACCATTGTCTGCTTTGATAGTTGACACGAGTGACATAATTTTCTTGATCTTATCTTCAGCACTAACAACAGAGGATGGTTTAACTTCTGCTGAACAATCTATAAAGTCTTCTGAACAATCCATAAACTCTTCTGAACAATCTACGAAGTCTTCTGAACAATCTACAAAGTCTTCTGAACAATCTATAAAAACAACATTTTGAACGTTAGCAGGAAAATGCCTTCCCATCCACATTCATATATAGAAAAGTGATATTATCTTTTATTCAGTACGTAATCTCAGTGGTTCTATTGTACAGAGCAGTGGGATCCGTTGGCACTTTAGAAATACGTATTTAAAAAATAATAATGAACGGAAGGAGTTGTGGATGAATAACTGTCACACAGTGAGGCAGCAACACCTGTGGATTCTTTCCATACGTACCTATTGCTTCAGGCTCTAAGTACCGGTCTTCAAAGATCACGGGTGCAGATTTTGATACCATGTCCGTGTCCCGGCACTCGAGACAATCGTCTTTTGGAGCTTTTTTGACTTTTTTATAAATCTCTTTGTGGCTTTGGGTGCTGCAATGAGAAACGGGTTCTTATATTTAGAAATAAATCACATCCAGAGATCAGTAAACTAAAAACTGAGGTATGGAATAAAAAATCTGGAGTATCCAACAGCAACCAATCCTATGATTTTAAACGCCTGATAATCAGGCCAATGACATCTGTTGTTTGGTTGCTAAGGATACTAGACCATTTATTATATTTCCATTTATTATATAAGTATGACAACAGCAGGACATTTTCATATATAAACATCACTTAGAAGTAAAACTGTAAAGGACCGTAAATGTCCATAAAATGTGTAAATGTAACATTCCCCCAATCAAATAAGAACTGGCTATCTCTAAACATAAATATTTGAAGAAACACCATGTACTCACATCTTCTCATCATATAAAATAGCTTCTTGTTGGGGATGGTCAGTAGAAAAGAATAATTTCTTGAACTTTTCTTCCTATAAAACAATAAAATAGACACAGTTCATAAGCACAACCTTGAGAGATAACGGCAGTGTAAAACAATAAATGTAGTCGCACTGAAGATTGAGCACTAAGCTGTAAGAGACATAAGAGGAAAGCTGCCTCTGCCTTAAAGCCTATTCAACGTGCGTCTTACCTTTATTTGCTTCTTCTCTTGTTCACTCTTGAAGGAGGATTGAAGAAATTTTCCCCACAAATTGAGAAGTTGAGCTGATAGTTCTATTAGGCTGCTATTTATTGCGTCTGCCAGATCATTGGGGTCTTCTATTTCCTATGGTTAAAATATTAAATAATCAACAATTTGTGTAAACACAGAGAATACAGTATGTAAAGCACTTTTTAATACCCCAATAGTATAAGGAAACTAGTAGTGATGGGCGAATTAGCGTTGTTTCACTTTGCCGAAAAATTCGCGAATTTCGCGCAAAATTCGCAAAATGGCACCTGCGTCTCATTTTTGATGCCGGCGCATTTTTCCGGTGAATTTTCACAGGCGTTTTGCGAATTTATTCGCTGGCGGCAAATCGCGCAAATTCGCCGCGAATTCGGGCCTGCCGAATAAATTCGCCCATCACTAGAAACTAGTGTTGGGTGACAGATTAGTATCAGATTACAGAATAAGCAATGAGCAAACTTACCGTCACTTTGTCAGATAACTCACTGAGCCGAGCTTTCAGATCCAGTTTTTCTGTGGAGGAAACAAAGACGGCATTATATTACATTTCACAATAATGTTTTGTATATCTAAGAATATAAGTTTATTCCCTTTCCCACGTGTGTTACTTTGCTGTTGTGATGTAAAATATGGAATGGATCAGACTGGAAAGGAACGAGAGCCCCTAGGATATAGCAATGGTGCAACAGAAGAATCTAAGAACACAACATGATGTGAGTTCTTGGGAGTTTTCCAGGTGACCTATGTCATTCTCCAACATCTGTTACCCACCACAGGAAACATCTCAATAAAATGAATAAGAGGAGCCTTATTAGACGTGTAGGCAATAATTATAGGTGCCCAGTTACTCGCGGTGCTTCCTAATGATGGTGAGTGACCTAAGATGAGTAGTGGGTGTTTTACCTAATATTGACTCTATGATAATATCAAGGCCAGTGTGTCACCTAACGGTCACTTTGGGATACCTGAATGTGCACTTTGTTGGTTCATCCCATAATCTTTCAACTTCCAAGAGGAAAGAATGTTTTCATTGACTCATCAATATCTATTATCCATTTTGGATGTTGGGTGGTCAGAGAAAGGTCAATGTTTAAATGAACTAATTTGAACAAGGACAACTAGGAGGCCCATTTACTTAGCTCGAGTGAAGGAATAGAGGAAAAATACTTTGAATTTTAAAGTGTTTTTTTGGCTACTTCGACCTTCGACTGCGACCTTCGAATCGAACGATTCGAACTAAAAATCGTTCGACTATTCAACCATTCGATAGTCGAAGTACTGTCTGTTTAAAAAAAACTTCGACACCCTAGTTCGCCACCTAAAACCTACCGAGGCCAATGTTAGCCTATGGGGAAGGTCCCCATAGGCTTCCTATCAATTTTTGATCGAAGGATAATCCTTCGATCGATGGATTAAAATCCTTCTAATCGTTCGATTCGAAGGACTTAAAAGTACGATCGAACGATTATTCCTTCGAATTGCACTAAATCCTTCGACTTCGATATTCGAAGTCAAAGGATTTTAATTCGGCAATCGAATATCGAGGGTTAATTAACCCTCGATATTCGACCCTAGGTAAATTTGCCCCTAGGTGTCACAAAGTAGAAGCAATCACATACCAAGCTCCAGCTTGCATGAGGAAGGCAGCGTATCTGATACGGAGATGAAATAACTGTACAGTCCATCATAGGAAAGCAGCAAGCAGGATCGTAGTGTTGAAAGGAAACGGTAGGCATGCTGCAAGTATTTCTCTTCTATCACAAAGCTTTTACCCTAAAATAAAGAAACAGAGTCATGAAGCAAGAAAGAAAGCAAAGAGGACACAAATCATTACAAGATGGTGCCCTATTACCCCACAGCACTACTCTTTTGCCAGTTAAAGACATAGGTGAAATGGTGAGAGTCGTTGGGGTTCAGGAGGAGGGAGGGAGGCAGTTAGTGGGGCCGGGGTTGTCTGTAATTATAATTCCACTCACAGAACTGTTTTTACCCTCTGGAAGGTTCAAATACAAATTCATGCTTGTTACTTACGTCTGCTGCCAATTTCTTTTTGAAGTTTTTGCCCAAAATGACACTTTCCACTGTCGTTTTTTTAGCCTTTGTACACCGGCTGGGAAGAATTCTTTGGAATACTGAGTTTTTCTTGGGAAAGCTATAAAAACAACAAATACAGATGATTGTATTATCTTGAAATTGATATTATTTCTTAATGGAATAGTAAAATAATGTCATCATCTCTATCTGACAATAACAATCCGTGTACTTACGTCTTCAGTGGGGGTTGTAATACAACCAACAGGCCATGAACAACGATCGATAGCTTTGAAAGGGTCTCAAACACTATATTCGTGTGGCCGTGAATCCCTCGATGCAGGTTAAAGTGCAATTTCATGTCCTCTCTCCACATTGGTGCCGAACGCTTACATTTGCTTAATCTGTTCAGATAAAACCAGAAGATCGATGTGTCAAACACAAATCAGATTTCACTAACCCATCAGTCTTGTTAGCTTTATTGTATTAGAATTAATTATATTCTGATTTATTGAACAGAACTGATGTAGATAGTGATATTCTGAGACAATTTACAATTGGTTTTAAATTTAAATTAAATTTAAAAAAAATATTAAAAATAAATAATGAAGACTAATAGGAAAGTTGCTTATAATTAGCAATTCTATAACATATGAAAAGTTAACACAAAGGTGAACCACCGATTAAACTGCTCAGGTAGAAAATCCGTTTCTATATGTAAGTCTAACTGGCCAATACATGGGGGGTTGGGGGAATCTAAACATTTTCCAGTAAAGCAAAAACATTAGAGAAATGGGAAAGAAAGGAATTACAGCACAAACATAGAGTCAGAGTTTTAATCTGTTCTTCAATTCTGATCATTTCTCTACTTACTCTTTATGGTTTTCTGCATAGTAAAGGGCAAAGTTCATCTTGCTCTCCAGGGTATTCAGAGTCTCTTCAATCTGCCATTGTAGAGAGAATAAAAGAAACATAAGATACGGTATACGGAAGACACAAACATAAAGCTGATCTAAAAGACTTTTTATCACTTACTTGACTCTCATCCAGGAGGATATTAACGGTGTAGATCACAACGTCGTCAATTCTAACAGCGCGTGCGGTTTTCTTTAATTTAAATGCACTGCTGAAAAGGACACTGCCCTCAACTGAAGCCGGATACTTCACGTTATCTAAAACAGAAGAGTTTTACACAATTTACCAAACTATAACACAACAGAGTGAACAAAGAATATTGTCAGCAATAAAACTCCATATGCAGAACTAGGTAACGAGGTTATAAGTAACACGTACCTTCAGTATGGAAAATCCTTGCTTCGATTGTGTGAGGGATGCTCGTCAGAATCTCAAAGGATGTCTTAATTTGCCAACATCTAAAAGCAAAAACAATGTGACATTAAAATCAAACTCTCTCTCTGCTCCTCATGAACACGTTCTGTTAAAGGGGATGTCCATTTGTCTGAATGTTTCTATGTGCTCCTTTCACTGGTACACAAGCCGCCCTTTGCTGCTCTCCATATGTAGTGGGTTATTTACTTAAAGGGATACTGTCATGGGAAAAATTTTTTTTTTTCAAAATGAATCAGTTAATAGTGCTGCTCCAGCAGAATTCTGCACTGAAATCCATTTCTCAAAAGAGCAAACAGATTTTTTTATATTCAATTTTGAAATCTGACATGGGGATAGACATTTTGTCAATTTCCCAGCTGCCCCTGGTCATGTGACTTGTGCCTGCACTTTAGGAGAGAAATGCTTTCTGGCAGGCTGCTGTTTTTCCTTCTCAATGTAACTGAATGTGTCTCAGTGGGACCTGGATTTTACTATTGAGTGTTGTCTTAGATCTACCAGGCAGCTGTTATCTTGTGTTAGGGAGCTGCTATCTGGTTACCTTCCCATTGTTCTGTTGTTTGGCTGCTGGGGGGGAGAAAGTGAGGGGTGTGATGTCACTCCAACTTGCAGTACAGCAGTAAAGAGTGATTGAAGTTTATCAGAGCACAAGTCACATGACTTAGGGCAGCTGGGAAATTGACAATATGTCTAGCCCCATGTCAGATTTCAAAATTGAATATAAAAAAAATCTGTTTGTTTTTCCCAGGACAGTATCCCTTTAAATCCAATTTACAATTTACAAAAAAATCGTGATTTTTTGTTTATAAAATCAAACTTTTAAAAAATCGCGAATTTTTCAGAATTTATTAGGATGGAAAAGTCCAAATCGGAAAATTCAGCATCTCAGACCTGTCAAGGTTGCATATAAGTCAATGGGAGAAGTCCCAATGATTTTTTCGGGTGAAAAATCCCAAAAAAACTTGAAAATCTGAAGAAAAATCCGAAAAAATCGTGAAAATTTTATTTTTTCCAGCAAAGCACATTTTTGGGAAAATGTAATAATAAATAATAATAAGTGATAATAACAAAAAAAACTTGAGCGGATTTTATTGGAGTTTGCAGCAGAAAATACTGAGATAAATTTGGACTTTGATAAATAACCCCCACAGTGTAAATGTAATTTCTATGAAGGAGATGCCAATCCAAAAACAATTGGAAGATGTTGCTCAATGTCAAAGGTCCTAAAATGATTTTACTGCAGGGCCCAGTAATAGTGATGGGCGAATTTGCGCCGTTTCGCCGAAAAATTCACAAAACGGCGCCAGCGTCTCATTTTTGACGACGGCGCCAGTTTTTTTGACGCCGGCGTCCGTTTTTTTGAAAAAATTTTTTTTTGACGCCAGCGATTTTTTTGCCGCGAAATTTCGCAGGCGTTTCGCAAATTTATTCGCTGGCGGCGAATAGCGAAAATTCGCCGTGAATTCGCGCCTGGCGAATAAATTCGCCCATCACTACCCAGTAACTTCCAGTTTTACTATTTACTCAACACTGATCATAGGACACTGTGAGTATGTGAGAGCAATTGCCTTACAAGCTGCCATATTGGAGTATGCGCCAAAATTCAACTCAGTCCTTGGAATTTATTGGAAGATTTGGATTCAACCAAATTGGACTCCTTAAAGCATCAAGACACACTTACCCACTTTGAAGAAACATCGTATTCTGGAATTGCTTTAGTTGTAATGAAAATTCAAGTGTAGCTTGTACTTTTTCCATAGTTATTGTTTCAGGTTAATCTACTAAAAAGCAAAAGAACAAAGAGGAAAATCATGTTAATGGTTCAAATCATCTGATAATGTGGCTGTAAAAGGTGTTGTACGTGTTCCCTGGTGTGTGTAGCTTTGTGTTACATGTGAGGAATAAACCATCCTACCGGCCAAACCCAAATCTACAAAGCTGGAAACGAATGAACATTGCAAAATGCACCTTTTTATCTGTCTCATTACTGAAATATGTTCAAATGGAATAAAATTCAAGATTTCAGGGTTTTTTTCACTTACCTAATAACAAAGATGAAATTGAGAAGGAAAGAAAGAAAGAAATAAAGAAAGAAATCGAGGAAATTGAGAATAGAAAGAGAATTGAGAAAGATCGAAGTAAAAGCGGGAAAGTTTTTCTGCGATGCGTCACGATGCGAAGATGCAGGAAAACTGATGCTTAATATGTGTTTACTGACTTATCACAGGATGCCTTGTGATGTCATAATGGCATTGACTTGTTTACTGATGCCGTTACCATAGTGACGATGATGTCATAGTGGCGCAGCTGTAAGGCAAGTTGAAGTGTTGACTGAACGCAACTGGTGATGTCATAATGGTGCGTCATGTGACCCGATGTCCAGCCTCCCAGAGCTGCAAACAGCTGTTTAACTGCACATCATATAAATGAGCCTGACGCTTGTAATGAGCTCAAATGTCTTTCTCTTATTAAATATCTATATTTACTGACTGTTACACAAACGGACGATATCAGCAGAAAATAAGTGAGGCTTGAGGAACGGATCAGTTTAATCACGACCATATCAGTCCTCATTCCCCGTGTTTATTCTGCCCTTATACAGGACTTTCTCTGGCCTTTTAACTTACACTTTTAATTCATTCCCTGCTTTTTATACTTTTATACATTTTCATGTTTTATTATTTTGTGGTGTTTGAGTTATTTAGCTTTTTATCCAGCAGCTCTCCTGTTTTTTTATCTATCTGGTTGCTAGGGTCCAAATTACCCTAGCAACCATGCATTGTTTTGAATAAGAGACCCTGGTTTGAAAAGAGCAACAACTGTGTGTGATGTACAATATGTACAGTAATAGTTCAGAGTAACCCTGCCATGTGGATCCGTTATCCGGAAACCAGTTATTCAGAAAGCTCAGAATCATGGACTCCATTTTATCCAAATAATCCAATTTTCTAAAAACGATTTCCTTTTTCTGTGTAATAATAAAACAGTCGTTTGTACTTGATCCCAACTAAGATCCTTATTGAAAGCAAAACCAGCCTATTGGGTTTATTTAACGTTTATTATGACTGTCTTGCTATAGCAAAATAAAAGCACATTGGGAAAGCAATTGAGTAGAAACGGAGCCATTATTGGCAATATATATATATATATATATATATATATATATATATATATATATACTCTTTATGTATTACATCTGCAACTTCAACTTAATAATAATAATAATAATAATAATGCAATAACATGGAAAATGGCAAAAGGTGGATTTTGTTTCTCAGTAATAGTGATGGGCGAATGTATTCGCCAGGCGCGAATTCGCAGTGAATTTGCGTGATTTGCCGCCCGCAAATAAATTTGAGAAACGGCAGCGAAAATTCGCTGACAAACGTTTGCCGGCGTCAAAAAAAATGTCGCCGGCGTCCAAACAAAAATGGATGCCGGTGTTAAAAACGGGCGTCGGCGTCAAAAAACGGGCGTTGACGTAAAAAAAAACGGGTTTCGGCGTCAAAAAACGGATGCCAGCGTCAAAAACGAGATGCCGGCGCAGTTTCGCAAATGTTTTGCCGTTTCGCGAAAGATACTAGGGGAATAGAGGTTGATTGAGGAGAAGAAGAATAATAGTACTGAGAGTGGGCCCCTGGTCTAAGGTTCTGAGATGGACCCCTGGTGTCCCAGTCCGACACTGATAGTGGTAGCGAATTTGCGCCTGATGAAGGTGAAAATTTACACTTTAGTGAATTGGCCACACTGTATTTTATTGCAGCACATCATTAGGTTTAAAGCACCATTATACACTTCTATATATGTCGTTTTATTGAGTAATGCCCTTTGTTTGATTGCAGATTATTCAGAGGGCTGTTCATGAGTGGGAATTATGTGTGACTATAGCAGAGCAGTTGTGTTTAGGCAACAAAGGCTGCAGAGCTGATAGTGGCTGGGCACATTGAAGTAATGAAATAAATGTAGGATACAGAGTCCACACAACTGGTATTTCAGTTCAAAATAGTAGTTTTAATTGTTTTGGGGTCACATAATAATTTTGGGGTCACATGTCCCCACATCAGTGATTTGCACACCTTATAGGAAGGCCTAGTGTTTGTGTTATAACTTAACAAATAACTAATGGAGGCTGGACGCACTCATTGCTTCATTCAGAGCACGGCAGTAGGACAGAGATTGGTTCCTGCAGTTAATATGTAAGTTCCTCTGCCCAAGAGACTCGGTATTCATGTTCCCGCCTCTGAGAGCTGCTCCCTCCCGTCCCCCAAAACAACTGCATAGTTTTGTATGTCCGACGAAGGACAGAGAGAGGCGGGGAATGGAGAATGGCGACAGCAGATAGGAGAGGCGTCTGGGAGTCTGTGTTGTTCATGAAAACAATGACTTTTTAGCACATTTTAGTTAAAGACGTCGGCATTAATGAATTTGGGGTTTCAAACATCAACATTAGTTTCTTTTCAAAATGGTTTTGTTCACCAGCTTTTCTCACAGACTTGTTGCACTTTGTAATGGCTGTGGCCCTCATGAGTTGGTTTCCAAGTTTATAAATGGTGTGGGGTCTTAACAAAACCATGAAGAAAATGCATTACACACAGCATTCGTACAATATTAGCACAACAGCCCTGCAACCTGCATTTGTTAGAAGTGTCCCCTGTTGTGGCACCTGGTCTACTAACCGTATGCAAAAACCACAGGGAGACGATTACAGTGGGCTCTGATTGGCTGTTGAGAAGCTAAACTTAGGGGTCGTCACTAATTATCCAGCAGCAAATGAGCTTCCCCTGTAATATAAGCTGATGCTACAGGTTTGCTGATTATTAAATTCTGATGCTAATTGCACTGGTTTCTGTGCTGCCATGTAGTAATTATGTGTATTAATTACTAATCAGCCTTATATTGTGACATTTCTATTCTATGTGTACTGTATATTGTGAGTGGCTCCCTAAGCTCAGTAAGTGACAGCAGCACAGAGCATGTGCAATGAATCAGCAGAAAAGAAGATGGGGAGCTACTGGGGCATCTTTGGAGACACAGATCTTTACTGCTAAAGGGCTGTGATTGCCTTGGGCTGGTACAGAAGCACAAAACATCATGTACAACATTTCTACCTACTTCTTTAATTAAGCTTTAGTTCTCCTTTAAATACTAAAGATATGTTTTTCACTTACCTGGGGTGGGTTTCTGTGTGACCATGGGAAAGAGAGCAGCCCAGGAGCAGGAACTATAAAAAATAAGTTCTGTACCCAGGAACACAATAAAGAGAAATTGCATTCCTGTTGTCCAGTGCAGATTCCTACCTGACCATGGAGAAGAGAGTAGCCCAAGAACAGGAAATGCCTGGTATATGCTGGGGAATTAATTGCTTACTTACCGTATATAATTGAGTATAAGCCGTCCCGAGTATAAGCCGAGGTACCTAATTTTACCTCCAAAAACTGGGAAAGCTTATTGACTCTAGTATAAGCCTAGGGCGAGAAATGCAGCAGCTTCTGGTAACTTTCAATCAAAAAATTAAGGGTTTCTGCTCCTATTGGAGGTGCCGGCGTCTCGTTTTTGGATGCCGGTGACCATTCTTGGACGCCGGCGAATATTCTTGGAGACTATTCTTGGACGCCGGTGACTATTCTTAGACGCCGGCGACCGTTTTTGCCCTTAACCAGAGTATAAGCCGAGGTAGAGTTTTTCAGCATATTTTGGAGGCTGAAAAACTCGGCTTATACTTGAGTATATACGGTACTTACAAATGAGGGACATTTCTGTCTGAACATGGGAAAGAGAGCAGCCCAGGAATAGAAAGTTACGGGAATTAAAGCTCTTCCTCCAATCCACATGGTTTATTGTGGGCACCTTTTGGGCTTGATATATGGCGCAACTGCTTTAAGCCACAAGCTCAGCATGGCTGCACTTGAACCATATTACAAGATGGATGAGCTTCACATTCAAAGCCACAGTAAGACCATGGGAAAGAGAGCAACTCAGGTGCAGGAAGCAAAGAGAACCAGAGACCTGCAATTGGGTAAGCACTGGGGGTTACTCATTAGGTAACATTTTATGTGAAAGAACTTGAACAGATATTTACATGATAAATAGGATCCTATACACCAGCAACAAAACAAGACAGTGAGCCAGCTCCGCCCAAAGAAGCCCCCTGTCCGCTGACCCATCATGTGACTTCTGTTGAAGTCAGATCAAGTCATAAAAGTTAAAAAATCCTTTTTTATTTCATATCAAATATTAAAAAGTAGGCATACAGACCAATTGATGCTCCACATACAGACCAATTGGTCTGTATGCCTACTTTTTAATATTCAATATGAAATAAAAACTGATTTTCTTTTTATAGAATGCCTTGGAATATATTTTTTGAAATTGGTACATGTGCCCTTTGAGCTGGGGGCTATATTCCAGCGCTCTGGCCCTTTTTTAGACAGGCCTTATAGACTGCAGCAGTTGGTCAGTATATTGTTTTAGATCAAGTCATAAGCCTTCAATATATGCCTGTGGGTGCAAGGCCGGGTGTAGGTAGTTCCACACCACTTACTACATTTCTTGTGGGACTGGTTTCTCTTGTGTAACCTCTGCTATGGGCAAAACTGTATGTTTGAATGGTTTCTCCACAGTGTGACTTCTGCAATGGGCATTACTATATCTACTGCAAGTGAATGGTTTATCTCATGTGAGACTTCTGCAATGGGCAATACTATAGCTACTGCAAGTGAATGGTTTCTCCCCGGTGTGACTTCTGCAATGGGCAATACTATATCTACTGCAAGTGAATGGTTTCTCCCCGGTGTGACTTCTGCAATGGGCAATACTTTATATTCTGCAAGTGAATGGTTTCTCCTGTGTGACCTTTGCTATGGGCGATACTGAATCTACTGCAATTGAACGGTTTCTCCCGTATGACCTCTGCTATGGGCAATACTATATCTACTGCAATTGAATGGTTTCTCCCATATGACCTCTGCTATGGGCAATACTATATCTACTGCAATTGAATGGTTTCTCCGCAGTGTGACTTCTGCAATTGACAATACTATATCTTCTACAAGTGAATGGGTTCTCTCCTGTGTGTCTTCTGCAATGGACAATTCTATATCCACTGCAAGTGAATTGTTTATCTCATGTGAAACTTCTGCAAGGGGCATTTAGCACTAAGTTTAGGATTTGATTATTTTCCTAAAATATTTTTCCAGTCAGAATGAGAAAAATATTAGATTTTTTAATCCCATTGCCATAGTGCTGGAATAAAAAACAAAAGGAACTAAACCATTTTCCTTATACAGATAAGAACTGACTCTTGCTGGCATGACCCTGAAAGTGCACAACAAGCTGGGCAACTTCAGAAAAATACTGTCCACATTCAGTGCAAGAAAACTCTCTCTTTCCCTTGTGGCTCCTGTGATGAGTTTTAAGGCTGGAGCTGTTCATGAAACATTTCCCACATTCTGCACAGGCAAATTGTTTCTGTCTGGTGTGAATCCTCTGATGTCTATTAAGGTCAGACCTTTGTATGAAACACTTGTCACATTCAGAGCAGGAGAATGGCTTCTTGACCATGTGACTCCTGTGATGCTTATTAAGGGCCGGCCTCTGTGAGAAGCATTTCCCGCACTGAGTGCAAGCGAAGGGCCTCTCCCCCGTGTGATTCCTGTAATGGATGACGAGCTCGGAGCTTCGCTTAAAGCATTTGCCGCATTCCGAGCAGGAAAATGGTTTCACCCCTTTGTGAATCCGGAAATGGTTCATGAGGTCGGATCTTAGCCTAAAGGTGGTGCCACATTCGGAGCAAGTATACGGGGTGTTGTCTGTGTGGGTTCTGAGGTGCGAATCAAGATCACAACTTTGGTGGAAGCTTTGATTACATTTAGAACATGTGAATTGTATTTCTTCCTTGCAAAGCCTAAAAGGTTTGTTGAGGTCGGGACTTGCTTTCAGCCTATTTCCCAAAAAGGTTTTCTCCCTGGTATGAGTTCTGCTGTGCAGGGCGAGCTGCGAGTGCTTGGCAAATCCTTTGCCACATTCAGGGCACTTAAGGTAGGGCTCCGCCCCTCGGTGAGTTCTCTGATGCCTTAAGAGGGAGCTCCTATTGCTGAAATGTTTGTGGCACTCAGTACAGTAACAGGTTTGTGATATTAAGGGAAATGTAGAGAGGAAAATCCTTTCATTGTTCCCACCATATTTGCTTTCTGACAAAGCACTAGCCAGGCTGCATCCCATTATAGGAGTAGGTGTATCTGTTCCCTGTATCTGTTCTGTAAGTGGATTAATGCTGCAATCTGATTGGTTACTCACTTCCCATGAAGCCACTTCCTCTTTAATCCCATCTGATATATAATTTTGTGACAAACTGTTATTCAGGCTGCATCCCATGATAGGAGTATGTGACTTTGTTCCCTGTATCTGTTCTGTAAGTGGATTAATGCTGCAATCTGATTGGTTTCCCTCTTCTTCTTCATTAATGGCTATAGAAGAGGTAGCGTTGTTGTAGTTGCACCCTATAATTGGAAATACTGTTCTGAGGATCTGCTCTGAGAGCGGCCTGATCCAGCAGTGGGATTGGTTTCCTTCTTCCCATGAAACCACTTCCTCTTTAATCTCATTTGATATATAATTATGTGACAAGCTGTTATTCAGACTGTATCCCATGACAGGAGTAGGTGTATCTGTTCCCTGTATCTGTTCTGTAAGTGGATTAATGCTGCAATCTGATTGGTTCCCCTCTTCCCATGAAGCTGCTTCCTCTTTAATAACAACAGATATATAAGTTTCTGCCAAGCTGTTATTCAGGTTGCATCCCATGATAGGAGTAGGTGTATCTGTTCCCTGTATCTGTTCTGTAAGTGGATTAATGCTGCAATCTGATTGGTTCCCCTCTTCCCATGAAGCTGCTTCCTCTTTAATAACAACAGATATATAAGTTTCTGCCAAGCTGTTATTCAGGCTGTATCCCATGATAGGAGTAGGTGTATCTGTTCTCTGTGGCTGTTCTGTAAATGGATTAATGCTGCAATGTGATTGGTTAACCTCTTCACATGAAGCTGTTTCCTCTTTAATCCCATCGGCTGGTGGGGGCTGTTCCGCTGGAGAAATTTCAGGGTTTGAGAGATTTCCATTGACACAATCTGCTCCTTCAACCCCAATCTTGCTTGAGTTGTTATAAGGGAACGCTGAATCTGGATCTGCTGTAATATCACTTTCCTCTTCATAATCACAGTCTAAAAAGGATACAAGCAAATCAGTCTGACACAGTGGTACCCACAAACCCATCTATTATACACTATGCACTACACCACCATGTGACTACATATTATACAGTTTATCTGTGTGAGGGAAAGAAAAACAACAAGCGTGCACATTCAGTGATACAGTGATAAGAGCTGTTGGCTGGGTTAGTAGTTGGGCCTGAGGACGACTTCAGTAGGGAGTGTGGAAGGTCACAGCTATAAAAATGTATTCTTGTAAATTAGTTATGCTGTATAGTCATAAATGTTGTGTAAATAAAGAGAAGAAACGTTTCCATGGAGTGTTCCACTAAGCCTTGTGTGTCACACTTAGATCTGTAATCCAAAAGACAGAAAACACACAAGCATTAGGCTGGGGCCAGGTGAGTGGAGAAACTCAGGCCGAGAATCTGCTCCTTTGCTGCTGCCCTTCTAACTGATGTGCCTGCACCCAAAAACATTACCTCCTCTCCAGTGCAGGCAGAGGTAATAGATTTCGTATGTATGTTATGAACTACAATGCTTAGCAGATTCAAGCACTGATATGTGTTTCTATTGTTCCCTTATACTGTATCTTAAGATCACTTATACACAAGGTTTTGATATTTTGTGCCCTGCACCCATTACTCACCCAGTGGGTGGAGCTGGGGCTCCTCTTTCATTCCTTCCCTGTAAAGGTCCTTGTTTCTTTTTATATAGTCCCACTCGTCCAAGGAAAAATAGATGGAAAAATGATGAGTCCTTATGGCAACCTGTCACACACAATGTTCCAGTCATCCCCCAGCCAGAGAAAGGGATTATCATCCACTGTTACTAAACAATAAGGGGCCGCTGTACCCACCTCTCCAGTCAGCAGCTGGATGATGTTGGACATGAGTTCCAGGATCTTCTTGTCATTCTTGTTATTTTCCTTCTGTATGACGGAGCCAGGGGCATGCAGGGCCCCCCCATCATCTGACTTCTTCCTAGGGATGTAGTGCTAAATATTGAAAGGAAGAGAGAATGGTGTTTGAGCTGCAGAGAGACCCCCTTTGTACAGACAGACAGTCTCTTGTCAGTGTGCCAGTCACAGTGCCCCTCACCTCTCCAGTCAGCAGATAGATCATCTCCAGTGTCAGATTCACCATTCTCTCCTTCTTCCCCCGCTCCTCCTCCTCCTCATTTTTATCCTTCTTCTTCCCCTTCATCCCTTTGTCACTCGCTTCCTCCCACATTCCCATTGGCTCCTTGTGGGAGGGACTGACCTGGAAGTGACCCTGGAATTAAGCAATTACACATTTCTATACAGGATTATTCCCAGCAATTTCCCCCAATAGAATTACAGAGGCCCAGATCCATAGAATCCCATTAAATCTCCTATGGCCTTAGTCACTAGCTAACTAGGTCACCCCCAGTCCCACAGCAGCAGCAGCAGCGACCCCCAGTCCCACAGCAGTAGCAGCGACCGCCAGTCCCACAGCAGCAGAACCGACCCCCAGTCCCACAGCAGCAGCAGCAGCACCGACCCCCAGTCTCACAGCAGCAGCAGCGACCCCCAGTCTCACAGCAGCAGTAGCAGCGACCCCCAGTCCCACAGCAGCAGCAGCAGCAGGAGTGACCCCAGTGTGAGACACACAGCCCATAGTAGAGGAGAGTGAGGGGTAAATGACAGAGGTGGGTGCCACACAAGGTAGGAATAAGGGAGGCAGCACATATGGGCTCAGTATATTGGGGTGGGGGGTCAGTACCTACCTGTGTGGAAGTTCCCAGAGTTCCCTGCTCCGGCTACAAACCAATGGTCCCGGGTGCTTGGGAGGTGGGAGTGAGAGCGACTCAGTAAGGGACGGGAGACAATTACCTACATATCTCTGTACCGCACTAATATCTCTCAGCTCCCCTCACACACAATGTATAAATCTACTTTATATCCCGGGGTTAATCAGATATCCCAGCAGTTTCTTACTAACTACAAGCAACAAATTATTTTTGTATTTCCTTCTTTACAGTCATACAGGTTTAGCAAATTACCCTCGGTCCCTAACTGCTTGCCAGTCTCTACCTATGTATCCAATCATTCTCCTCTGCAAGGACAGTTTGACAGGCTGGCTACTACTGGCTGTGTCTGTCCCGCCCTCTTCCCTTTTTAGCCAGTGAGAGTGAGTCCCGCCCCTCCTGTACAGCTACAGGCAGCAGAGCCTCTCTTCAGGCAAGGGCGCGGGGTTGTGAGGGACAGAGGCTGTAGCTGATCCACAGGGAGTGTTGCTCCCTAACTCTTTTTACATCTGAATGTTGCTCATGGGTAAAAAAGGGTTGGGGATCCCTGTTCTAAAGAATCACTCCCCAACCGCTCACCTACTTTTTAGCAGGGACTTCAGGAGGCAAAAGCAGAAGGACAATAGGTTGGTGGGAGGGTGAGTAGTGATTGCTGTGTGCATGAGTTATGCTACTAATTAAAAGGGTTGTTCGTCTTTTATTAAAATTAAACTTTAATATGAGGTAGAGAGTGATATTATGAGATAATTTGCAATTGGTTTTCATTTTTTATAATTTGTGGTTTTTGAGTTATTCAGCTTTTTCTTCTGCAGCTCTCCAGTTTGCAGTTTCAGAAACCTGGTAGCTAGGGTCCAAATTTCCCTAGCAACCATGCACTGATTTGAATAAGAGACTGGAAAATTATAAGGAGAGGCCTGAATAGAAAGGTGAGATACAAAAAGAAGCAATAGGTCAGTAACCCCCATTTGAAAGCTGGAGTCAAAAGAAAAAGGCCAATTATACAAAAACTATTAAAAAAAGGCGAGTTGAAAAGTTGCTTAGAATTGGCCATTCTATAACATACTAAATGTTAACTTAAAGGTGAACCACCCCGTTAAAGAAGAAGTCTAACTTAAGGGATACTACTCAGTGAAGTGAATAAGCACTAGCTATTGAGAGGGCCAACTCTGCTCATTCTAGGAGAGAGAAAAGGGCTTAGCATTATTAGTAGAACAGCTGGATGGTCCCACCAGGAAAGGCAAGCATTAGATCATCAAGATGAGGGCCTTGTACACCTTTGAGTATTATCAGCAGTGATATTATCTTAAGAAAGAGTATATAAATCCTGGACTAAAGGCTTAGAACAAAACCTTATTCTTGTTGCTTAGTAGGGCTCTCTGTTTGTCAGTTATATAGGGCACATTGGTGAAATACTCAAAGTAAAACTTCAAGAGGTGGGCTTCCCTGCCTTTCCCATGGAAATAAAAAGAAGGGTACATAATGGCACAATGTGGCCACAGACATAGTCTGGTGTGCTTGTAATAATCATCCAATAAAAGTAACAGGCTTACGATTTCCATAAGAACATGGATTTGGAGTAGTAGTAGTAGGGGTGGGGCAGACGTAAATCTATAAAACAGAAAGCTGTCAGTCTAAGGTCGCGGGGGGGAGAGCAGGCAGAAGAGATGAACCCAAACCCTCGCGCAACCCACAAGTGGAGAAGCAAGGTTGGGCCGAACCCACCCGACCCGCGGGTATCAGGATGGCCAGCACATCACTGGTAGGTATGTACTATGTGCTGAAAAAACTCTCCAACAATTTCATAAGGCCCAACCACCCTACATGTTCGTCGGATATGCAAAAATTCAAACGTATATGGTACTGGCCTCTCCCACCGCCAGCTGTAAGTACTGAGAAAACATAGAATGCCAATACCTTAGTCGAAAATGGGGGGTTCCCATTCGGGCAGTTGATGTCCCGAATCGTTTGATCGTGACCTGTGTGTCCAGAGCACTTAATAAATTTGGGAACCCCCCATTTTCGACTAAGGTATTGGCATTCTATTTTTGCCCATTGCTGCAACTACTTCAAAAGCAACAATTTAACATTTTAATAATCTATATTGAAAGTTTTAATATATGGCACATTGTTTCCAGTAGGGTGGAATAATCCCTACAAGGGAGTAAAGCCGGCCATACACATTCAGATTTTATTTGTATTCGTATGCGGGTATAGATCGTATATTTTAATGCAACCATCTAAAACTGATATCCAGATTTAAACTGTAGGATTAAAGTAGGAAAAATAAATCAGACGATGTTCTGGCCATTTAATTGGCAGACAACAATCTACCGGAGCTATATCCTGGAAATAGTAGTAATGGTCACCAATGTTGTCAATATAGGCAAAATATGCAACGATATTATCGTTATCTGACAGAAATGTTCTAATCTATCCATGGTATGAAAATTGTCAGGTCAATTATTCTGATGGTCCATAATTGTGTGAAACTATTATATGTGTGTGTGTGTATGGCCAGCTTTACTTGATGGCATCACCACCCACATGCTGATATATTGCACTGATAAATAAACATTAACTGTACCCAACTATGGCACAAAACTTACAATACAAGTTACACAGCTGAAACATTGTGTTCCAGTCTATTGAACTTTCGAAAATCAAAGCCAAATCATGATTTGACATCACTGAAATGATGACTCCACTAATGTATCATTGCGAATATACAAAAGATGGTTTCTCTCTCCAGTGTGAAATTGGGATTATGCAGAGATCTGAGAAAGGTGTAGAGAGCATTTCCCACTTTCAGTCTATACATTCTACATCGACTTTAGTAAGATAAAACATTTTCCTCATTCAGAACAACTGTATGGTTTCTCTCCTGTGTGGATTCTTTTGTGCACTTTTAGGCACGAGGGGCTGCTAAAACTCTTCCCGCATTCAGTGCACGGGAATGGTTTCTCCCTTGTGTGAATTCTGCAATGAACTCTAAAATTTGAGCGATCTTTAAAACTTTTACCGCACTCCAAACAAGTAAAGGGTTTCTCTCCCGTGTGTATTCTGTAATGTACGGTAAGGTGCGAATGATGTTTAAAACTTTTGCCACACTCTGAGCAAGAGTACGGCCTCTCTCCGGTGTGAACTCGAAGATGTACATGAAGATTTGACTGTGATGTGAAAAGTTTCCCACAGTGAGAACAAGAGAAGGGTTTTTCTTCTTCGTGGCGCTTGTAGTGTCTGTTGAAATAAGAACGATCGGCAAAACATTTCCCACAGTGAGAACATGTGTATGGTTTCTCCCCTGTGTGAATTCTCTTATGCACATTAAGGCTTTTGTGTTCTTTAAACTCCTTCCCACACTCAGAACATGAGAAAGGTCTCTCCCCGGTATGAAGTCTGTTATGTATAATGAGGTTTGACTGATGTTTGAAATGTTTCCCACATTCAGAACAAGAAAACGGTCTCTCCCCTGTGTGACTTCTGCAATGTACACTTAGCTCTGAGTGACATCTAAACTGTTTCCCGCACTCAGAACAAGTGAATGGTTTCTCTCCGCTATGTACTCTTTGATGTCTGTTAAGGTACGAGAGACGAGAAAAACATTTCCCGCATTCTGGACAGGAAAATGGTTTCTCTCCGGTGTGACTTCTGTGATGTACAATAAGTTGTGCCTGCCGTGCAAAACCTCTGTCACACACAGAACAGGCAAACAGCTTCTCACCGGAGTGAGTTTTCTGATGCCTGACAAGGTCGGCCTTTGTACTGAAGGGTTGATGGCACTTAGGACAGTTGTAAATAACATTGATGCTATCGCTAGCTGCATGTGAGCCATGGCCCATTTCTGCTAAGCTATGATGTAGACTCCACTTTGTGACAGATGTACTTGTTCCCTGCTTTTGTTTTATCAAACTATTCATGCCAGAAACTGAATGGTTTCCCCCTTCACATGAAACCAAATTTTCTTGAATAGCTTTTGGTTCATAATCAGCTGGTTCATCTTTTATAACAATTAACATATAGTTCTCTGCCGAGCTGTTCTTCAGGCTGCATCGCATCATAGGAGTAGGTATATCTGTTCTTTGTATCTGTTCTGTAAGTGCATTAATGCTGCAATCTGATTGGTTTCCTCCTTCCCACAAAGCAGCTTCCTCTTTAATTCCATTGGCTGGTGGGGGCTGTTCCACTGGAGAAATTTCAAGCTTTGTGATATTTCCATTGGCACAAAATTCTGCTCCTTCAGCCCCAATCTTGTTTGGCTCATTATTATAACATAATGTTACTCCCAGATCAGTTGTGATATCTCTTTTATCTTTATATTCACGGTCTGGCAAAGACACAAGCATGAGAAATCATTTTACATTTAAGTAATATAAGCATGATTATACATGATGTACTGCATGTATGTGTATTTATTCAGGAACTGTATGTAGAGAAGAAACAGAAGCCTGGATACTGTCCCCCATTAGGCTCTGATACAGTATACTATAAAAAGTCAGAATTGAACTCAGTTTATTGCATGCCTGAATAAAAGACCAGAGTGTGTCGTATCAAATCACCATCCATTTTCCATAGTAAACATATACAGGTATAGGATCACTGGCGTAACTATAGAGTAAGGGCCCAAAGAAAATGGGGGCCCAAACCGCAGGGTCTGTTTTCTCTATAGTCTTGAAATCCCCCTCCCATGCTGTTGTTACGGCCCTGTATGGGATCCATTATCCGGAAACCCATTATCCAGAATAACGGAAAGGCCGACTCCCATAGACTCCATTTCATCCAAATAATCCAAACTATTTCCTTTTTCTGTGTAATAAAACAGTTTGTACTTGATCCAAACCAAGAAATAATTCATCCTTATTGGAAGCAAAACCTATTGGTTTATTTAATATTTACATGATTTTCTAGTAGATTTAAGGTATGGAGATCCAAATTAAGAAAAGATTTATTATCTGGAAAACCCCAGGTCCCGAGCATTCTGGATAACAGGCCCCATTACTGCATCAAGCTGTATTTCTTGATCATATTTCAGATCACAGACTTTATCATGCCGCTACAATATTTGCATTGTTCCTCAGTGTAAAATGAGTTATACGCATGAGAGAAAAATCCCCTCCATTGGACCAAACTGTGCATTGTCTACTACTGTTATTGATTCATAAATTTCAGAACTACAACAATGGTCTAAACTTGTGCTCCAATACTGCCTACTAGAAGCTGTGGTTATAAAGGCAGAAAAGGACCCTACGGGTCATCATGGTTGTTGGATACTTCACTTCTGGAGAAGGTGAGACTATGTCTATCATTAGGACCATGCGTGATACACAGACTTGCTCCTCTATGTATGTGTGATCATGACCCCTGGCCAGTGGGCGGATGGATTGCTAGAATTTCGGTGCCGACACTTTAGTGACACCCAGAGAAGGAGACTGACCAGCTCAGTGGGCTGATAGATCCCCAATGTCTATGATGCTCAAAAGATCAACTGGAATCTGAGTGGGTCAGTCTGGTCCATTTTTGTCCACTTGGGACATTTCTCCCAACCTGAATAAACATCTAATGATCTTTCCTTATGTACAAACTGCTCCTTAGTATCCTGTCCCCATATCACCAGTATTACTGTGTAACCATCATATGTAACTCACTGCTCCTGCTTTACTGTCAGCAGCTCATTTGTGTTTCTGTTGTTATCAAATTTACCTTGTCGTTTTTATGTTGATAAAACAAAAAAAAGATTTGATATTTTCTTCATCTGGAAACATTACTCACCCAATGGGCAGAGCTGTGGTGGATCCTCTTTTGTTCCCTCTGTGATACCGGCCGTGTCTGTTTTTAAATTCTCCAATGTCTGCAAAGAAAAATAGATGGAGACATGGTCAGTCCTTATGGCAACCTGTCACACACAATGTTCCAGTCATCCCCCAGCCAGAGAAAGGGATTATCATCCACTGTTACTAAACAATAAGGGGCCGCTGTACCCACCTCTCCAGTCAGCAGCTGGATGATGTTGGACATGAGTTCCAGGATCTTCTTGTCATTCTTGTTATTTTCCTTCTGTATGACGGAGCCAGGGGCATGCAGGGCCCCCCCATCATCTGACTTCTTCCTAGGGATGTAGTGCTAAATATTGAAAGGAAGAGAGAATGGTGTTTGAGCTGCAGAGAGACCCCCTTTGTACAGACAGACAGTCTCTTGTCAGTGTGCCAGTCACAGTGCCCCTCACCTCTCCAGTCAGCAGATAGACCATCTCCAGTGTCAGATTCACCATTCTCTCCTTCTTCCCCTGCTCCTCCTCCTCCTCATTTTTATCCTTCTTCTTCCCCTTCATCCCTGAAGGATAGAGCTAAGGTTACACTCAAGAATGATGAACTGTAAAACTTGTACTTACCCACACTCTGAGCAGCAGCGACCCCCAGTCCCACAGCGGCAGCAGCGACCCCCAGTCCCACAGCAGCAGCACCGACCCCCAGTCCCACAGCAGCAGCACCGACCCCCCAGTCCCACAGTAGCAGCAGCAGGAGTGACCCCAGTGTGAGACACACAGCCCATAGTAGAGGAGAGTGAGGGGTAAATGACAGAGGTGGGTGCCACACAAGGTAGGAATAAGGGAGGCAGCACATATGGGCTCAGTATATTAGGGTGGGGGGTCAGTACCTACCTGTGTGGAAGTTCCCAGAGTTCCCTGCTCCGGCTACAAACCAATGGTCCCGGGTGCTTGGGAGGTGGGAGTGAGAGCGGCTCAGTAAGGGACGGGAGACAATTCCCTACATATCTCTGTACCGCACTAATATCTCTCAGCTCCCCTCACACACAATGTATAAATCTACTTTATATCCCGGGGGTTAATCACATATCCGCCAGTCCCAGCGACTTCTTACTAACTAAACGTAACTGATTTCTTCTCTATTCACTATTTACAATGAGAAGCAGTTAGAGAAATTACCCTCAGCCCCTAACTGCCAGCCCACCCCTCTGCCTATTAATCCAATCAGCTGTCAGTACATTTGCTTCCCAGGATTCCCACTGCATTGCTTTCCAATGAGAAGAGGGTCTCCTGAGTAGAAATGTATAGATACAATATATAGTGAATAAAGTACCCCCAGTTGTAAAATATAAGGATATTATAAGTTACCGAGGAGTTTCATGACCATATAAAAACACGAGGCCGAAGGCCGAGTGTTTTTATACAGGTCATAGAACTCCGAGGTAACTTCTAATATCCTCATATTTTACAACTGGGGGTACTTTATTTATTATAATACACAAATTTCAATGAGTCATGTGACAGAAATGACATCAGAACTCACCGTTTATAACTGATGACATCAGAACTCACCGTTTATAAGGATATAAGATACAGGATATTCATGGCTTTTGTGTATTATATATATATATATATAATACACTGATGAACCTCAGCTAATAGGGGTGATACTAAGAGGGTGAATGTATAAAATAATCCCTTGGGCTGTTGGACAAGTACATGATCCATCCCTGTGTGAAAGCAGAGCTGTGATTGGCTCCTTTATTGCTTTAGGTAAATAAGTGCCAGGACACACCCGTCACTCACTTATTAGAACAATGGAGACTTGAGCACCCTGGTGCCCCTCTGTGCTCATTCCTCATCAAGTGGAACCAATAGGGGGGTTTGTATGTCTCTTTGTTGGACCAGTTTCTACACATCCTTAGAAATGGGCCCAGGTAACTCCCATGAGGGCTCCTTTAAAGGAGACATATAGGATAAATGAACAAACCCTAATTTTGTAGTCAATTATAAGTAATATAAGGTGTTGCTTTTACATGGAGCTAAACATTAATATTATCTTTAAAAATAGCCCCTTTATTGGAGCTCCCTATAGATGTTCTCTGGTCCCTGTCTGTGTTTCAAATGAGGGGTGGGCGTGTCCCTGCCAGAAGCACAGTAGGAGGGGGACAGCCAATCACAGCCCTGCAGTCACACAAGCACAGACGGGCTTCAGTTCCCTATCAGGTCCTGCTAGCTGCTGATTGGTTCCTAAGGGGCAAGTAGGAACATATGGAAAGGAAAATGAAAAAGCTCCTCCCTCTCCCCCCTGCAGCCAACAGAACCTACTGAGAGAGTTTTAAAGGACCAGTAATATCACATTTAAAAAAAAAAAAATGTTAGTATATTAATGGAAAAAAAACCCCACCAAGACAAATGAAACTTTAAAATCGCAAAGCCTTTATTAAGAAATAACTTACCAAAAGAGGAACACATGCGGAGTTTTGGTAAGTTATTTCTTAATAAAGACTTTTAAAGTTCAATTTGTCTTTGTGGGTTTTTTTTTTTCAATGTATACTAACAAATCTTTTTTTTTTTTAATTGATGTTATAGGTCCTTTAAACAGTCTCTGTCAATTTTTGGCACCAATCTGACATCACCCTTGATGCCTCACATCTTTGCGTCACCTCTCGAGGGGAAAAAAAAATACCCTTTGTGCATGGTCGCTTACATCATGGATTCATATGCATCACACATCAGAGCTCCGCGTGAGATCTCACATGTTCAGTCCACTTTTCCGGACACCACAGAAAATTCAAAAACACTTCCCTTGTCCCCACACCATTGCCAATGCCTCGAGGTTAAGCCTCTGCCATCCCTGTAACCTCAACTAAAAGTGGGTATCAAGACCTCAGTCTCTCCAAGCCTGGAACCAGTCTTCTATCTATCCTATCCATCCGGAGGACAGAGAAAAACAATGGTGTGGGGGTTTACAATTAATTCGATGATTGATTGGAGGTGTGTCTAACTGGTCTAACTGTCCTACTTTTAAAGGAGCGGAAATAATCTCGTGATTTTGCTGCTGTGTAGGAAAAACCTATTAGTACAAATCAAATTCTGCAAACTTCACTTTAATGTTTAAGAACACATATTAGTACAAACACAATGGCAATGTCACCTTTATTGGGCAAGTACATAGAATAAATACAGTGGCGGCTTCATGTTTATAGGAGTATACACTAATGACCAAGTCTATACACAGCATGCAGTATAATTCATTCACTGTCGGGTTCAACTATACCTATAGTTCCAGAAAATGACACAGTAAATGATCATTCATTCTCAAATGTCTCCTTTAAGGGATACTGTCATGGGAAAACGTGTTTTTTTCAAAACACATCAGTTAATAGTGCTGCTCCAGCAGAATTCTGCACTGAAATCCATTTCTCAAAAGAGCAAACTGACTTTTTTATATTTAATTTTGAAATCTGACATGGGGCTAGACATATTGTCAGTTTCCCAGCTGCCCCCAGTCATGTGACTTGTACTGATAAACTTCAATCACTCTTTACTGCTGTACTGCAAGTTGGAGTGGTATCACCCCCTCCCTTCCTCAGCCCCAGCAGCCAAACAAAAGAACAATGTGAAGGTAAACAGATAGCAACTCCCTAAAGCTGGCCATAGATGCAAAGATCTGATCATACGAATCGAGGATTCATACGATTTTCGGACCGTGTGGGGAGAGTCCCAACATTTTTTCGGAGATTGGACGTTCAGACAGGTTAAAAGATTTCTGTCGGCTGCTGATAATATCTCTGCATGTATTGCCGATTGTACGCTTTTCAGAGGGAGACTGTCACTAGCTTTGGTCGGACATAGCTTTCGTACGATTGCGGTCAGGGTCAGAACATCGGCTGATCTGTTCTTTTGTACTTTCCGTATTTGGAATGGTTAGTGGCAGGTCGGGAGATTGGAAAGTCCGATCGTACGATCTTTGCGTCTATGGCCAGCTTAACACAAGATAACAGCTGCCTGGTAGATCTAAAAACGACACAACAGTAAAAGCCAAGTCCTACTGAGACTGATTCAGTTACATTAAGTAGGAGAAATAACAGCCTGCCAGAAAGCAGTTCCATCCTAAAGTGCAGGCACAAGTCACATGACTGGGGCAGCTGAGAAACTGACGATATGTCGTGCCCCATGTCAGATTTCAAAATTAAATATAAAAAAAATCTGTTTGCTCTTTTGAGAATTGGATTTCAGTGCAGAAGTCTGCTGGCGTAGCACTATTAACTGAAAAAACATTTTTTCCCGATGACAGTATCCCTTTAACTAGCCTTCAGACTGCCCCCACCCACACTACATTTGGCCCCTGTAGGGCCAATTCCTCAAAGTGCCCATAGATAAGGAGTAGGAAGTGTCTCAATATGATCTCCGATGCCAAAGATGGAGTGGCCAGGAAGCTGGCTGTAACAATAGTTCAAAACAGCGGTATCCGATAATACTGCAGATGATAGCACCGATAAACAAGTGTAAGTAACTATAGCCTACTAAAGCGCAAAACTTAAAGGGAAAATAAAATTGCCGCCTAAATTGTAAGTGCATCCCAGGTTCCGTCTATTAATGTTGATATACTGTAAGCAACAGTAAATCATGAATTATCTGCACTGACATTGTCACTTTTCTCGCTCATTGCAAGCAGAAACTCGTTTTCCAGATATTCTCTCTCTCGGACGTGAAACTGGAAATGTGCGGTCAGCAGAGAACGGCGTGTAAAGCATCTGCTGCATTCAGTACAGGAAAACGGTCTCTCCCCCGTGTGAGTTCTACGATGGACTCTGAGATTTGAGCGATCTTTAAATCTCCTCCCGCAATCCAAGCACGGAAATGGTTTCTCCCCTGTGTGTGTTCTGTAATGTACCGTAAGGTGCGAGTGATGAGTGAAGCATTTCCCGCACTCAGAGCAGGAGTAGGGTTTCTCTCCTGTGTGTACTCTAAGATGTACGTGGAGGTGTGAGCGAGAGGTGAAGTGTTTGTCGCAGTGAGGACAAGTAAACGCTTTTTCGTCTTCGTGAAGTATGAGGTGTCTATTAAAATAGGAGCGATGAGCAAAACTTTTGCCACAGTGAGAACAAGTGAATGGTTTCTCCCCTGTATGAATTCTCTTATGCACAGTAAGGCTTTTGCGGTCTTTAAAATCATTCCCACACTCAGTACACATGAAGGGTCTCTCCCCGGTATGAAGTCTGTTATGTATAATAAGGTTTGACTGATGTTTAAACTGTTTCCCACATTCATTACAAGAGAACGGTCTCTCCCCTGTGTGACTTCTGCAATGTACGCTGAGCTCCGAGAGATATCGGAACTGTTTCCCACACTGGGAACAAGGGAATGGTTTCTCTCCGCTGTGTATTCCCTGGTGTCTATTAAGGTACGAGAGACGAGAAAAACATTTCCCACATTCTGGGCAAGAGAACGGTTTCTCTCCCGTGTGACTTCTGTTATGTACAACAAGTTCTGCTTCCCGTGCAAATGATTTCTCACACACAGAACAGTTAAATTGTTTCGTCGCTGCGTGAGTTTTCCGATGGCGGACAAGTCCGCCCTTAGTCATAAAATGTTGATCGCACTCGGCGCATGGATACAGTCCTGTGAGGAGGGGTATATCTGGGTGCAAGGCGCCAGATGTACTGGTTCCCTGTCTCTCAACCAATGATGTATTCATGCTGGAAGCAGAATGGTTTCCCCCATCAATTGATGCCAGATTGTCTTTAATACCTAACAAGTTGCTATTTATAGGAGTATCTGCCCTCTGTTCAGTAAATGAATTAATGCTGCAATCTGATTGGTTTTCCTCGTCCCATGAATCTGGTTCATTTTTAATAATAACGGACAAATAATCCTCTTCCAAGCTGTCATTATTGCAGTCTTGCATGTCAAGAGTAGGTGTGTCTGTTCCCTGTATCTCTTCTGTAAGTGAATTAATGCTGCAATCTGATTGGTTTCCCTCTTCACATGAAGATGCTTTCTCTTTGATCCCATTGGCTGGAAAGGGCTGTTCTGCTGGAGAAATATCAGAGTTTGTGAGATTTCCATCGGTACAAAAATCTGCTCCTTCAGCCCCAATCTTGCTTGTCTCATTATTATAACATAATGTTCCTCCCAGATCAGCTGTGATATCTCTCTTATCTTCATATTCACAGTCTGGCAAAGATACAAGCAGGAGAAATCATTATATGTTTTACAAAAGTACACACTATAGAGTCAAAAATAAGCAATGTCCACTGCTGAGTTGCAAACTACCTCAGAAGTAATGTCAGTACAAGGACTATTTGTATGAAGCACTGGGGGAGGTGTTAATGAGTTATTGGAGGCAAACAAACCTAAGTATAATGCCAAGTTTTGGCTGGAGCAGGGTACAGGTCACAGTCCTTGGGCTCGGAAGCAATTGAAACACATTTTCTAGAAGGATACGTGGCCCTTGCCAGTCTGCCTGGAAACACTTACTGCCTTAAACTAAAGTAAAACTTTGCTGGCAGTATAATAATATTCCAGAAAACACACGCTACTTCAAAACTCCTTGGCATGCATATGTTGGAATTCAATACCAGGAGATGTAAAAAGAAAATAATCAGAAGTACATAAACAGTCACCCCAACAGGCTCTGATACAGTATAAATAGTGCAGCCCAGAGACAGAACAGCAATGATTCCGGCAGAGAAGGGAGTCTGGCCTCTTTAGTGTCCTCGGCAGCTTTGCAACAGCTACAGAAGCTCTACATCTGTGTTTCTGTTGGTAACAATGTGAGTCTACTTGTTCAGTGAAAGAAACAAGGTTTCACTTTTTTATTACTCACCCAGAGGGCGGAGCTGCCGGGAATTCTTCTTGATCCCTTTCTTGTACAGATACTTTTTCCCCTTTGAAACATCCCATTCCTACAAGGAAAAATAGATGGAAACATGATGAGTCCTTATGGCAACCTGTCACACACAATGTTCCAGTCATCCCCCAGCCAGAGAAAGGGATTATCATCCACTGTTACTAAACAATAAGGGGCCGCTGTACCCACCTCTCCAGTCAGCAGCTGGATGATGTTGGACATGAGTTCCAGGATCTTCTTGTCATTCTTGTTATTTTCCTTCTGTATGACGGAGCCAGGGGCATGCAGGGCCCCCCCATCATCTGACTTCTTCCTAGGGATGTAGTGCTAAATATTGAAAGGAAGAGAGAATGGTGTTTGAGCTGCAGAGAGACCCCCTTTGTACAGACAGACAGTCTCTTGTCAGTGTGCCAGTCACAGTGCCCCTCACCTCTCCAGTCAGCAGATAGATCATCTCCAGTGTCAGATTCAGGATTTTCTCATTCCGCTCATTTTTATCCTTCTTCTTCCCCTTCATCCCTGAAGGATAGAGCTAAGGTTACACTCAAGAATGATGAACTGTAAAACCTGTACTTACCTGCACTCTGAGCAGCACCGAACCCAGTCCCACAGCAGCATCACCGACCCCCAGTCCCAAAGCAGCAGCAGCACCGACCCCCAGTCCCACAGCAGCACCGACCCCCAGTCCCACAGCAGCACCAACCGCCAGTCCCACAGCAGCAGCAGCAGCACCGACCCCCAGTCCCACAGCAGCACCGCCCCCAGTCCCACAGCAGCAGCAGCAGCACCGACCCCCAGTCCCACAGCAGCAGCAGCACCGACCCCCAGTCCCACAGCAGCAGCAGCAGCACCGACCCCCAGTCCCACAGCAGCAGCAGCAGCACCGACCCCCAGTCCCACAGCAGCAGCAGCACCGACCCCCAGTCCCACAGCAGCAGCAGCACCGACCCCCAGTCCCACAGCAGCAGCAGCACCGACCCACCAGTCCCACAGCAACAACAGCACCGACCCCCAGTCCCACAGCAGCATCACCGACCCCCAGTCCCACATCAGCAACACCGACCCCCAGTCCCACAGCAGCATCACCGACCCCCAGTCCCACAGCAGCAGCACCGACCCCCAGTCCCACAGCAGCAGCAGCACCGACCCCCAGTCCCACAGCAGCAGCACCGACCCCCAGTCCCACAGCAGCACTACCGACCCCCAGGCCCACAGCAGCACCGACCCCCAGTCCCACAGCAGCACCGACCCCCAGTCCCACAGCAGCAGCAGCACCGACCCCCAGTCCCACAGCAGCATCACCGACCCCCAGTCCCACAGTAGCAGCAGCGACCCCCAGTCCCACAGTAGCAGCAGCGACCCCCAGTCCCACAGTAGCAGCAGGAGTGACCCCAGTGTGAGACACACAGCCCATAGTAGAGGAGAGTGAGGGGTAAATGACAGAGGTGGGTTCCACACAAGGTAGGAATAAGGGAGGCAGCACATATGGGCTCAGTATATTGGGGTGGGGGGGTCAGTACCTACCTTTGTGGAAGTTCCCAGAGTTCCCTGCTCCGGCTACAAACCAATGGTCCCGGGTGCTTGGGAGGTGGGAGTGAGAGCGGCTCAGTAAGGGACGGGAGACAATTCCCTACATATCTCTGTACCGCACTAATATCTCTCAGCTCCCCTCACACACAATGTATAAATCTACTTTATATCCCGGGGTTAATCACATATCCGCCAGTCCCAGCGACCTCATACTAAAAGTAAAGCCGAATGATTCCTTTTGTCTGCGGTCAGGGAAATTACCCGCAGTCCCTAACTATTAATCCAATCACGTCTTCTACAGCCTTCTGACACGCCCCTCGTTATGAATCGACGTTATACAGACACTATCATGTTTGGTTGGCAGGACATCCAGTCTTCTATTCTCCGTTTCTCTCCCGCCCCCTCCCTTCTTAGCCAATGATTGAGTTTGCCCCTTTCCGTACAGTACATTACATACTGGCAGTGTCATTCCCGCCCCTTCCCCTCTTAGCCAATGAGTGAGTGTGTTCTGTCGTTCCCGCCCCTTCCCCTCTTAGCCAATGAGTGAGTGTGTTCCGTCTTTTCTTGCCTAGATACAGACAACAATCCACTTTTTAGCCAGGAAAGTGAGAGACGCCGGTTCCCTGTGCTGCAAGTAATATTTGCCCCTCTGCTGGTTTGTTCCTGGGAATCAGATCTACACTGAGAAGCAGAAGAATAAGGTATGGAGGCTGAGTGATGATCTCAGGTGTCACTGGCTCCTACTGGCTGTCTCTGTCCCGCCTCCTTCCTTTTTAACCTATCAGTGAGTTGTTCCAGACACCAACCTGCTGAGTTAAAGGGGTAGTTCACCTTCATGTTAACTTTTAGGGTCAGTCCACACGAGCAAATTTGGGGCGACAATCTCCCTGAACTGCCATCGCATTTCTTCCCGTCCGCTATCATGAAAAGTCGACTGCGCTAAAGCACATGAGGAGCTTTATTTTCCGAAGTCGCCGAAGTTTCTCTTTGGGAGGCTTCGGAAAATGAAGCACTGCATTGTGCTTTAGCGCAGTCAACTTTTCATTATAGCGGACGGGAAGACACGCAAAGGCAGTTCTGTCGCCCAGTAGAAGAGGCGGTTAGTCGCCAGGCGACTAAATCTCCCCGAATCTGCCCGTGTGGACTGACCCTTAGTATGTTGTAGCCGGCTGAGCATGTGCAGAATACACAGGAGAGATGGGACCGGACGTGGGGTAGGCGACAGAGCAGGTAAGTGCCTGGTGCCCCCCCCAGCTTTGCGCCCTAGGCACGCGCCTACTCTGCCTACCCCTTGGCCCGGCCCAGTGTAGAATGGCCAATTCTAAGAAATATTTCAATTGGTCTTCATTATTTATTTTTCATAGTTTTTTTTTTTTTAAATGATTTGCCATTTTCTTCTGTTCCTTTCCAGCTTTCTAATGGGGGTCACTGACCCCATCTAAAAACAAATGCTCTGTAAAGCTGGCCATAGATGTAAAGATTTTTAAAAGATCTTTTCGTTATCGTGAGACCAAGATTATCTCGAAGTGATCGTTTACATGTACGATTTGTCCATCAACTAAAAAGACCATTTCAAGCGATATTGCCAGGAAAACTGAGGGGAGCTCCCTGCTTGGCCCTGCAAATATAAATAGATTGCACTGGGACCGATAATTTTTTTTTCTCCACCTATGACTAAGCGCCGGAGGGTGCGAAACGCATAAGGTGGGCCTTGTGGGGTCAGTATGTATCTGAGTTTTAATGCTAATTTAAATAAAAATTATTTTTTTTACTGAAGAAAAAAGCCTTGGGACAGTTATCTTTGGATATAGGAATTTTTTAAGTAATACACAGGCCGATAAATGCTGCAGACAGACCGAGTCCGCAGCTTATCGGACTTTGTGTGGGGCCCTCCGACGGGCTTCCCCGATTAATATCTAGCCAAAAGTCGGCCAGATGTCGATCGGGCAGGGTAAAAAAAATCCCGCCGGATCACATCTGTTTGTTGATGCGGTCCCGCGATCTGCCCGTATGGCCTCCATTCTGATCCGATATCGCCCACCTCAATGTGGGCATATCGTGGAGAGATCTGCTCGTTTGGCGACATAATGAGCGGATCTCCCTGTGTATGGCCACCTTTACTTTTACTTACTGACTGCTGTGGACACAATTCTCTAGTTTAGACAGTTGCTGGCCACTCTGCAGGGAAACAGTCACACTCATGAATGGCAGAAAGTGTTCAGGGTTATTTCATGTTTTATTTGTCTAACCTGACCAACCTCTGGCAACATCGGAGTGAAACAGCCGCACTGTTCGTTTCCCTGCAGAACAGCCGGCTACAGTCTGGAGCAGGGTCTGCCCTAGGCCCCCCCTCCGGTGCCGGCGTGTGTGGCTCGTCTGTGCGCGGCACCGTGGTTGTGCACATGCGCATATCCTATGGTGACAGTACCCACTGCCCTGAACTAAACCACTAAACACAAATGGAACACTGCTTGTTGCATCTCACCTGCATCTGGCAGTTCAGTGCAATGCATTGGATACTGCGACACAATATTATCTGTGGACTCATTCATTGACATGCAGTGAAACACATAAAAAGGCCACCACACAAGCAGATTTGGACTGGGAGTCAAAATAGGCCCTGGAATATCAGGTCCAAAAAGCTGCCCGTCGGTCTTATAAATAGTGACCATCCATGATCAGTAAGCAGTGTCGGACTGGGCCAGCAGGACACCGTGAAAAAACCTGGTGAGCACTGGCCCTCATGGGCCCCTGCCGGTCCAGACCTGCTCCCCTGGCTGCCCTATAAAGAAATAAACCTGCTGCACCGTGTCCGTGAATGCGCCCATGCCAGGCCAGGGAATCGGAGGTCGGGAAAGGGCCCCTGGGGACTGCCAGGAGGGCCCTTCGTCTGCAGCCCAGGTGGGCCCCCAAGGCTCCAGTCCGACCCTGGACATCAGTGGCAGAGCAGTGACATATGGGGGAGATGTCATGACATTTGGGGGCACGTTTGTGCCTTGTGAGGGCAGGGTCATGAAATTGCGAGCAGTTTGGAGTTTACAAGACTGAAACTCAGACAGTTGTGACCCAAATTGGATGAACCAGCACCACCTCAAACTCAACCTAACAAATACTGAACTTATCATCTTTCCACCTAAGCCTGGTCCTACTCCCCTATTTACTATCTCAATTGATGGCTCATTAACCCTGTCAACTCAACTCGCTGTCTGGGGGGAATCTTTGACTCATCTCCCTCCTTCTCTGATCATATTAACACCCTGTCAAAACCTGTCACTTTTTCTTGCGCAATATTGCCAAAATCCATCCCTTTCTTTTACCAGATACGTCCAAGACTCTCATGCATGCTCTCATCCTATCCCGACTAGATTACTGTAACCTTCTAATGGGCTTGGTTAAGGCATACAAAAGAAAGATAATGTAGGTGACACCAGGAGAGGACTGAGGGGTTCCTAGCGATTTTGTTGTATAATAATAATACACAAGAACCATAACTATCCTATAATTTATATCCTCATTTCTGTCACATGACTCACTAAAACTTTGTGTATTATAATAAAGTACCCCCTGTTGCAAAATATGAGGATATTAGAAGTAACTTATAATATCCTTATATTTTAAAGAAGGGGGGTACTTTATTCACTATATATAATGTATGCACTACTGTATCAATTAATAGAACAAACATGGGGTCATTACTATAATAGATATAATAATACACATGGGTGTTTCTTCATGCAATCCTGCTCAGTGCCTTTTGTATGTGTCCCATCACATAAGTTACAAGACCTCCTTCTATCCAATAGTGATAGTACCTACTACACAACATGGAACCACCAAATCACTAAAATCCAAAGTTGCTTCCAGGGCGCCAAACTCTGGCGAAGTTGCGCTAGCGTTGGCTAATTTGCATACGGCGGGAAGTTAAAGTACAATGGTCGTATATGTTGCAGCAAATACATTAACCTTAATAAAATAAAATAGAGTTGTTATATTGCTCTACACATGAGCCCAGTGTATAGTTTATGTGCCATATGGTAGGAAATGTAGGGGGGAGCCCGGGTACCCAAAAAAAATGTATTGACTTTTGCTATCCCCCTGAAAAAACTAAAAGACGAACTAAAAATGGAAGAAGCCCTATACATTCCATTGCACTTCGCCTGGTCTGAGGTGGTGAAGGCAAGTCTGGCGGAACAGGTAACGTTCAGTAAAATGTGCATCTTGGTGAATTTGCGAAGTAACGCTCTTTCGCTAGAGGGAAACGACCAGTGGCGATCCTAGAGTGGGGCGTGACACGCAGCCGGGCCCCCTCCATACGGCCGCATTTGCCGGCATTTTCAGGGGCGAACGGAAACTGGAAACGTCGCCTGGCGTAAGAGTGCAAAGTAGTGCTAGAGACCCTGCAACAACACAATGATGTCTGGGGGAACTGGGATTACTACAAAACCACAATAAATGATGCAACTTAGATTCCCCAATTTTGGATCTTTCAGATGGGTATTGTCATCCCATTAATGGTCTCCACATTTTCTTTTATTTTCTTTTCTTTATTATGTTATTGTGGTATTTTCCGCTATTGTCTTTTTTACCTCTCTCTCTTTTTTTCCTTTTGTTTCTTTATGGTTCTTTCCTATCTCTTCTCTCACTAATGTTACAGTATTGTGGTAATAGTCTCCGACTGTATTGTTTAAGTAACTGATGCGAATGTTGAACGAAGACAAGCGACATAATGTATCGATTACTATACTTGTACTTTACCGTGAAAAACAATAAAAATTGTAAGTTACAAAAAAAAGTAGTGCTAGAGTCTATCTCATTCGTTAGCGAAGTTACGCCCATTAGTAAATTGGCAAAGTAACGAAATGACGTCAAGCTGGTGAATTTTCGCTAACGGTAGTCACCGTAAATTTGCCCCTTAGTGTCATGCAGTGGGTACTTTCACCATGGGACAGAATGAGATCCCCACGTGGAGTAGCACATAAAAGAGCCACTGCACAAAGTTATGTCCTTGTATAAGAGCCCTAATACATATACTGAATCCCTTATCCAGGTTTCTGGAACACTTCAGTTTCTGAGTGCCTAAAATGCTAAAGAGGAACTAAACACCCTTACACAAACTAATGCAAAATTGCAATTATTTTTTTTTCTTCTATTTTTCACCAACATCATGAATTTGCAACAGGAGCTCCCCTTTTGTTCTGGCCAGTTGCCAGAGGTTTTAGTGACTGAGGCAGGAGACTTTACATTACTTTGTCGTATTTTACCTCCCCTTTATCCCAATCACCACATTCCCTAATAAAGTGCAAAGCCCACGATAAAAAAGTCAGCAGCCAAAAGCATTACCATTTTATTGAGGGGTAATCCCCCTTAGAAAGGAATTATAGTAGCATCATAATTGTATGTTACTCTTCACTGTATATGTAAAGTTTAGTGATGCGCGGGTTCCGGCCAGCTCCTGCACAAAATCTTCGGGTCTGAAGACCTAGAACTGGCGGTTTCCAGCGCCTAAATTTATAGACTTGCACCTGCCCCTTTTGTGACATCACTGTGGGTTGGGTCTGGCACGGGTCAATAAATAGAGGGGGAACAGCTGGGCGGACCAGATATAGGTTGCGTGGGGGCGGGTTAGGGACAGGTGCGGGTTGAGAATACAACACTAGTACAGTTACTATCCTAAGCTGGTTTCTCTCCTGTGTGTAACTGGGAATGTGCAGTAAGCAGATAACGACGTGCAAAACATTTCCCACAATCAGTGCAAGTGAATGGTTTCTCTCCTGTATGAATTCTCAGATGTACATTTAGGTGTGAGGTACGGGCAAAACATTTGCCACATACAGTACAAGTGAATGGTTTCTCTCCTGTGTGAATCCTGAGATGTCTGGTAAGCAGTGACATACGGTAGAAACATTTGCCACATTCAGTACAAGGGAATGATTTCTCTCCCGTGTGAACTCTGAGATGTAAAGTAAGCTCTGGGCGACGGGTAAAACATTTTCCACATTCAGAACAGGAAAATGGTTTCTCTCCTCTGTGAATTACTGTATGCATTCCAAGCTCTCTGTAACTACGATAACATTTCCCACATTCAGTACAAGTGAATGGTTTCTCCCCTGTGTGAATTCTGAGATGTGTGTTGAGGCCTGAGCGACGGGTGAAACATTTCCCACATTCAGAACAGGAAAATGGTTTCGCTCCTGTGTGATATTTTTTATGGATTCTTAGGCCTCCATGATTTCTGAAACATTTCCCACATTCAGTACAAGTGAATGGTTTCTCTCCTGTGTGAATTCTGAGATGTGCTGTAAGGCCTGAACGACGGGTAAAACATTTCCCACATTCAGAGCAGGAAAATGGTTTCCCTGCTCTGTGATATTTTTGATGGGTTCTTAGGCCTGACCGATCTGTAAAAAAGTTTCCACATTCAGAACAAGTAAATGGTTTCTCTCCTGTGCGACTTCTTTCATGTGCAGTTAGATCAGAATGACCCACAAAAAGTTTCTCACACCCAGAACGGACAAATGGTTTTGCTCCAGTGTGAGTTTTCTGGTGCTTGAGGAAACCGGCCTTAGTACTAAACTGTTTATGGCACTCAGAACAGTTATACATGTTCATGATGGGAATAGGTGCATCTGTTCCCTGTACTTGTTCTGTGGGATAATCTACACAGCCATCTGAATGGTTTCCCTCTTCACATGAAGCTGTTTCCTCTTTAATTCCATTTGATATATAATTAGCTGACAAGTTATTATTCAGGCTGTATTCCATGATAGGAGCAGGTGTATCTGTTCCCTTTATCTGTTCTGTAAGTGGATTATTGCTGCACTCTGATTGGTTTCCCTCTTCCCACAAAGCAGCTTCCTCTTTAATCCCATTGGCTGGTGGGGGCTGTTCCACTGGAGAAATTTCAAGGTTTGTGGGACTTTCGTTGGCACAAAATTCTGCTCTTTCAGCCCCAATCTTGCTTGGCTCATTATTATAACATAATGTTCCTCCCAGATCAGCTGTAATATCTCTCATATCTTCATATTCACTGTCTGTCAAAGACACAAGCATGAGAAATCATTATCACATTGTATACACCCCTGCACCACCTGGGCTCCCATCTCAGTCATGAGGTTTTCCACTGATGCTGCAATTCTTCATGCAGATGTTGGGGGAAATGCCCCATGGTTTCAGAAGGGTCTGGATCAACGGGGCCCACCAGGTTTCTTCCCTGTGTTCTGCCCACTCCAGTCCTAAAGGATGATATTATGGGGCTTGTTAATCAAATGTCGAATTTTATAGCTATGTGAGCTTTTTTAGACCTCGAATTAACTAAACTTAAGAAAAAACTCGAATCAGCAAGTTCGGGGTTAACAACCTGAATACTAGCGTTTTCGCAAAAAAAAACAAAAAAACAAAACAACTCAAATTCAAATTCAAGCAAAAAAACTTGAAAATCATGAAGGCTATTAATATCTACAAATGGTTCATAGGACCTCTGCCATTGACTCCTACATGACCTCAACTTTTTTGGATTCAAGTTGTTTCCATGGACGGGGTATAATAAATCTCGAAAAATCAAAAATACCATTCCATTGAAGAAAGTGTTTAATGTAAGAAGTCCCTATTATATCCCAAGTGACTTGAATGTTCTGGGTGATCCAAGCGTTGATAGGCTGAACTTTGTGGTCGTTATGGAAGTATTTTATGACTTGGGATGAAGGAGAGGTTATATATATGATGTGTAATTTAGTTAGAATTAGATATGGAGTTTGTATAAACAGTGTGGGAGGCAGTGACAGAGGGATGAATGCAGAAGTATGAGAGGAGACTTACACAGTCACAAAGCATTAAACTTTGTGTTAGGGCATTAAGTGTATAGTGGGGAAAAAAATAAAAATATGATATATTCTGTGCGCTGCACCCATTACTCACCCAGTGGGCGGAGTTGCTGGGGCTCCTCCTCCTTTATCTCTTCCCTGTAAAGGTCCTTGTTTCCTTTTATATAGTCCCACTCGTCCAAGGAAAAATAGATGGAAACATGATGAGTCCTTATGGCAACCTGTCACACACAAGAGGGCAAATTCACGAAAGTGCGAAGCGCCTGACGCTAGCGCAAATTCGCCAGCGTGACGTAATTTAGTTCGCCGATTTACTAATGGGTGCTGGCGTAAATTTGCTAGCGAAGTGGACCTGTTCTAGCGCTACTTTGCATCCTTACGCCAGGCGAAGTTGCGCTAGGGCGAACGGACCACGCTAATTCACTAACTTGCGCATTTTACTGAACGTTACCTCTTGTGCCAGACTTGCCTTCGCCACCTCAAACCAGTTGAAGTGCAATAGAGTAAATAGGGATTGCTTCAAAAAAAGTTGAAATTTTTTCTAAGTCCCAAAGTATGCTGGCGTCTTTTCCTTTTTTAAGGGTGATAGGCTGAAAAAGATTGTACATTTTTTTGGGGGTACCCTCCTTCCCCCCTACATTTCCTAACATATGGCACCTAAACTATACAGTGGGCACATGTATAGGGCAATATAACAACTCTATTTTATTTTATGAAGCTTTCCCAGCTTGTGTAGTGTGATGTATTTGCTGCTACATATACGTCCATTCAACTTTAACTTGGCGCTGTATGCAAATTAGGCATTGCTAGCGTAACTTCGATTTCCTTGACAAATTAACGCAAGCGCAACTTCGCTACCGTTCACCGCCCTGAGCGCAACTTCGAATTTTAGTGAATTAGTGGCGCCCTGGCGAAACTTTGCCTGGCGAAGTGCTGCGAAGCCTGCGCTAGTGCAACTCCGCAGGTTAGTGAATTTGCCACAATGTTCCAGTCATCCCCCAGCCAGAGAAAGGGATTATCATCCACTGTTACTAAACAATAAGGGGCCGCTGTACCCACCTCTCCAGTCAGCAGCTGGATGATGTTGGACATGAGTTCCAGGATCTTCTTGTCATTCTTGTTATTTTCCTTCTGTATGACGGAGCCAGGGGCATGCAGGGCCCCCCCATCATCTGACTTCTTCCTAGGGATGTAGTGCTAAATATTGAAAGGAAGAGAGAATGGTGTTTGAGCTGCAGAGAGACCCCCTTTGTACAGACAGACAGTCTCTTGTCAGTGTGCCAGTCACAGTGCCCCTCACCTCTCCAGTCAGCAGATAGATCATCTCCAGTGTCAGATTCACCATTCTCTCCTTCTTCCCCCGCTCCTCCTCCTCCTCATTTTTATCCTTCTTCTTCTTCTTCCCCTTCATCCCTGTGTCACTCGCTTCCTCCCACATTCCCATTGGCTCCTTGTGGGAGGGACTGACCTGAAAACAAGCAGTTAGACATTACTATGGAGGATTATTCCCAGCAATATTTCCCAGCAGCGACCCCCAGTCCCACAGTAGCAGCAGGAGTGACCCCAGTGTGAGACACACAGCCCATAGTAGAGGAGTGAGGGGTAAATGACAGAGGTGGGTGCCACACAAGGTAGGAATAAGGGAGGCAGCACATATGGGCTCAGTATATTGGGGTGGGGGGTCAGTACCTACCTGTGTGGAAGTTCCCAGAGTTCCCTGCTCCAGTTACAAACCTATGGTCCCGGGTGCTTGGGAGGTGGGAGTGAGAGCGACTCAGTAAGGGACGGGAGACAATTCCCTACATATCTCTGTACCGCACTAATATCTCTCAGCTCCCCTCCCAGCGACACAACTGATTCCTTTTGTCTGTGATTACAAACATTACCCTCAGCCCTTAACTCTAAGTCCCTCTGACTATTAAGCCAATCATATCCTCTGCATCAGTCTGCCCCTCCCCTCTCAGGAAGGACAAAGGCTACTCTGGCTCTATCAGGTTTGGTTGGCAGGACACAGTGTGGGCTATTCAATGTGTGAGCCCCGCCCCCTACTAGTGAGTGTTGATTTGCTGCCAGTTTGTCTGTAAGCCAGTGAATGTGTGTTGCCTTTTCCTGTCAGACACACAGCAGCTGACAAGTCCCACACACAGTATAATGTAAATAACAAGCTGGATCATATGGACAATAGAAAAGTCTCTTTATTCAATGGAGCAGAAACTTGAGCAGCAGAGAACTGGTACAGAGGAACATATTACAAATGAGTTAAATAAAATCAAAATATAGACTGTAAAGTAGAGCTGGGCCACTGGTATTGCCATCCGACACGATAAAACGTTGTGCCGGGACTCCTGCCTCAGGAAGAGATTGGGCAGGACAAGGGCATAATCTGGGATGTTTCCCTGCGAGTGGCCAAGGGGACCCCCATGATGATAGAGAGAGAGAGTGTAGGGGTCGAGAGGACAACACTAGAGGGGTGGCCTTACCAAGTGTCCAATTTGGATCATTCTGGTCCATATAGACATCTATATAAACTAGGGATGCACCGAATCCACTATATTGGATTGGGCCGAACCCCCGAATCCTTTGTGAAGGATTCGGCCAAATACCGAACCGAATCAAGAAGAAGAAGATTTTGTTACTTACTTGTTTTGTGACAAAAAGTCACGTGATTTCCCTCCCCACCCCTAATTTGCATATGCAAATTAGGATTCAGATTCGGTTCGGCCAGGCAGAAGGATTCGGCCGAATCCAAATCCTGCTGAAAAAGTCCGAATCCTGGATTCGGTGCATCCCTAATATAAACGTACAAATGTCCTCCAATGAATGAGAGTCTGCACTCGCAGGACTTCTGTAGAAAACACTGGCAGATATATTACTTTTCCTGACAAGGATATTTATGTTGTACATTAAATACTCAGTGTTAGACATGTCATCCTGTTGCTTTCCATACTGTAGTCCTTTATATTGTATTTCACATTTTTGTGGAATTTGGTTCAACTACTTTTCCTGTTTGTCCTTTTCAATCTCTAATGCCCTTCCATCTGCTTTGAATTTCTTTGGCTGCAGGGGGGGGATGGAGAAAAAAATGAATATTGTTACAATGAGTACTTCATTTCAGAAGAGCCACATAGTATGACAGTACTAAACCACATAGTATGACACTAAAGTGATGTTTTGAACCAGCCATACTTGTAACCTACCCAGTAAAAAAAACACCACATCCATAGGCTGTATGCATACCCCCTACCAGTGTCGGACTGGGACACCAGGGGCCCACCCAAAAACCTTTGACTAGGGGCCCACCAATTAATCTTAGACCAGGGGCCCACTCTCAGTACTATTATTCTCTCTCTCCTCACTCAACCTCTATTCTCCTAGTCTCTTTTCTTTACATACTATAACCTATTATTACATCTATTTAGTCTCTTTGTTCTCATAGAAATAGGGAATGGCCATGAAATAGGCCAAATGTTTAGCAGCATGAGGGCCCACTGACACCTGGGCCCACCGGGAGTTTTCCTGGTATCCCAGTGGGCCAGTCCGACACTGCCCCCTACATATGCTTGCAACACATATGATACGCCCCACATATATGATTATAAAATAAAAAATTGTGGCAATCATTTACCCTTTTTTTTCAGCATCTGAAAGAGTTTCCCAGCCTGTAATAAGTTGAACTGCCACCTCATCCCACAGTTCTTTCCTTATCAGCTTATTGTGATATGATGGTATCAAATCAATCAGCCTATCTGGATCAAAATGCTGCTTTACCAAAGGCATTTTTCTGGAAATTGTTGTCGCAGGAGTATTGTCGCGTGGCGTCCTCCTCGAAACAAAGCGTCTGAATGACGATGCAGCGCCCTCGTAACTACGTGCTCACGACTTGATGCCGTAGAATCTACGTTTAGCATTCTTACATACGCATTTCCGCTGACGTCATGCCGCTAAGGATATTATCTCAGCTATTTGTCTCCCCGTCTGTTTGCTACAGGCGTTTTTGTATACTCCACTATGTCTCTGCTATTTTCCGATTATCGTTCCGAAAAGGGTCTACGTGCGTTTTCAAGCTACTGGCGCTTTTAAATAGCGTTGTATGCATGGTACCCGACGCTTTCCTTTACTTTCTATGTACAGACAAAACGAGCGAATAGTCGCCCCTACTCTCTTTTTAAAAACGCGGGCGACAAATGGTCCCATGTGAATCAACCCTAAATCTCCTCATTTACCTAGTGTAATTGTATGAATTGTCAGCTTACAGAAGGTTTTCCTCATACAGTGTTATAAGTTGGTCCACGAGTGGTAACCGGGGCAGGGTGATGGCAGAATTCTTTCCATGATGAAGAAGAACCTAAGAACAACATATAACCAAGTCAATGGTCAAGGCATCAGGGGGATGGTTTGGGGAGTTAAGGGGGGCCCAGCAGTGCTGCACTTACTTGCAGAGACAGGCCCCTGCCATCAGTGAGCTGCAGACTTCGGAAGGGAGAAAGGGCTGGAGATCCGATGACATCTATCTTCCTTCTTGTGCTCTGATTCGCCATGAAGTATAAGTCCCGGTAAAGCTGCATGGGGATTGGATGGGTGAAGTTTGAATCTCCCCTCTACTTTATCCAATCACCATGCGGCTTATCCGGGACTTACATTTCACTGGAGAATCAGAGCATAGGAAATTGAAGAGACTGGCACCTGAGCTCCCTGCCTAAGGTAAGTGCAGTTTTCTTTTTTCTTTTAACTTGTAGGGGCCCTGACCAAATGTGTTTTTTTTTTAATAACTTGTAGGGGCCCTGACCAAATGTTTTTATTTAATAACTTGTAGGGGTCCTGGCCAGAATGACACTGCCCAGAATTAGACAACTTGTTATTTACAAAGACCCCTAGATCCTTCTCATTTAAGGAAACTCCCAACACATTGCCATTTAGTGTATAACTTGCATTTATATTATTTTTGCCAAAGTGCATAACCTGCATTTATCAACATTGAACCTCATTTTCCAGTTTGCTGCCCAGTTTTCCAGTTTAGACAAATCACTGTGCAAAGTGGCAGCATCCTGCATGGAACCTATAGTTCTGCACAATTTAGTCTCATCTGCACAAATAGAAACAGTACTTTCAATGGCCACCTCCAGGTCATTAATAAACAAGTTGAAAAGCAAGGGACCTAGTACAGAGCCCTGCGGTACTCCACTAACAACACTGGTCCAATTAGAAAATGTTCCATTTACCACCACTCTTTGTAGTCTATCTTTTAGCCAGTTCTCTATCCAGGTACAAATACTATGTTCCAGGCCAACATTCCTTCATTTAACCAGTAACCTTTTGTGTGACACTGTATCAAATGCTTTAGCAAAGTCTAAGTAAATCACATCCACTGCCATCCCAGAATCGAGGTCTCTACTTACCTTCTCAAGAAATTAAGTTAGTCTGGCAAGATCTATTACACATAAAACCATGCTGGCACACACTCATAGTATTATGATTTGCTATAAAGTCCAGTATCTTATCCTTTATTAACCCTTTGAAAAACTTTCCTACCACTGACATCAGACCACTAACTGGCCTATAGTTTTGAGGCTGAGAACGGAATCCGTTTTTGAATTGCGGCACCTTATTAGCAATTCGCCAGTCTCTTGGCACCATGCCAGACCTCAATGAATCCTGAAAAATGAAAGAATGATATAAAGCATATTCCAACTGGACCAGAGTTGTGACTGGAGCACATTGAAATAAAAGTAATAGTGAGAGACAGAGCTGGGCCAGTTAATAGTGTTGTACAGGACAATAAGCCGTGACCCGGTGCCCTTCACCCATTTGTTGTGTTTGCTACAAAGCCAAACCTTCCCTTCCCCGTTGGGTTCAAGTGTCAAAATCATGGAAAAATTTTTACCAATCTGGTTTTAACAGCAGCTTGTACTGGATTCAAGAGAAAATTTCCTGATTTAAAATACATTTTATCATATCTAAAATCTCTCTGTCTACAGGATGCTGTCAGAAAGAAATTAGAAAGAAATGTTTGAACAATTTTTCCCCTTATTTAGATACTAAATTCTAATGACAAACTGATTAATAAATTCTATTCACTCCCCTTGATGTTCCATAGGTTACTTATGTTTTCATCATTCATTTCTTTTTATGATAGAGAGGAAAGTGTTATTCAGTTTGAAAAATTGTCCATTTGCATTTACTTCTGAAATTTGCAATGTTTTCTATATTCCATTTTACTTTGTACTGTAATCTATTTCTTTGTATCCATCTTAAGTACTTACTTTTGTTGTGCAATTATTATGCTCCGTTGTTATTTGTGCATTTTCAAATGCCAATAAATATAATTGGAAAAGAAAGAAAATCATGGAAAATGCTTTTAGGCAGGGGCACAATGTGTAATTGGAGACTTGCAACATTCAGCATCCAATATTTACTTCAAAGCAAACTAGATCAGTCAGTGGCATAAATAAAGTAACTATTAGTTAAAACGTAACCTGTAATAAAGTTTATTAATAAAAGCGCTCTTTTCTACACACACACTGCTCAACCGACCTGTTGGCAGCGCTGGACCTTGGTCATAAAAAAAATCACAATATTAAAAAGCGCAAACGATGGCTGAGTGTTTCAACAGAGATATTCCTCATAGAAAGCTATTTAATGTTTTAAAATAATTCAAAGCACAAAGTCACCCGCTCCCTCCCTTCCATAGGTAACCCCCTTGCAGATCCTGCCTATCTACGTAGGGACCAAGTGGGAGCTAATTACACCACTGTCCAGCTCTGTCGCCCTACGCGTTTCACCGACTAACCCGGCTTCTTCAGGGACATAAGTGACGAGAGTGCTGTGTTTCCAAGTTTAAATAGGCAAATAGGTTTCGTAGGTAGCGTCACGTATGTCAGTGCCAGAACATTTTGCCCACACTTGCTTCTATGCCACATACTGCACGTGTCCTGCGAATGCTATGTTGGATACCATGGTGACCAACACACACATTCACTAAGATTTGTAGTTGCGCCAGGTGTAACTTCGCCGCACTTCGCCAGGCGTAGTTTCGCCAGCGCTCCGCAAATTCACTAAAATCCGAAGTTGCGCTCAGGGGTAGCGTACGGTTGCGGAGTTGCGCTAGCGTTGATTCGCTAAGCGAAGCGAAATTACGCTAGCGATGGTTAATTTGCAAATGGTGCCAAATTCAAATTTCAATGGAGGAATACGTAGAATCACTACAAATGCCTGGGAAACCTTCAAAACATCAAATAAAATGTTTATTTTGCCCTACACATGTGCCCACTGTATAGTTAAGTTGCCATGAGTTAGGAAATGTAGGGGGGAAGGAGGGGAGCCCCATAACATTTTTCGATCTTTTTCAGCCTATCACCCATAATATAGAAAAAACGCCAGCGTTTTTTGGGACTTAGAAAAAATTTTAACTTTTTTTTGAAGAAATCCCTATCTACTCTATTGCGCTTCGCCTGGTCTGAGGTGGCGAAGGAAGTCTAGCGTAAAAGGTAGCGTTCAGAACAATGCGCGCGTTAGTGAATTTGCGTAGTTACGTCCGTTGTGCAAATTCACCAGGCGTAAGAGTGCAAAGTTACACTAGCGAAGTTACGCCAGTGAATTTGCGAAGTAATGAAAATTCCCAACGCTAGCGTTAGGCGCTTCGGCGCATAGTGAATTTGCCCCATGAGTTTTCCCTACATAGATTCTGCCACAGCCACATCTCATAACAAATACTACACCAGTGGTTTTGCAGTTAATAAAATGTGCTACTTTGTATTGGGCATCCTACGCAGTTACCACATCTGTAACACCCCTTGGTTTTATCTGTCAACCATGTGGACTTCATGGGGATATTGTAATGGCTTTGTATTAGCTGTTCCCTTAGGTTTCTACTTCTCCTAAAGTAAGTAGAGGTCTATCCCCAATTATTTGCTGAAGGTCTCTGTCTTGTTCTAGTATGTGCCAGTTCTTAGTCAAGATTTGGGTTATTTCCTTGTGTTGCATAATGAAATCTCTAATTTCCATAGTCTTACAGGCTGCACACTCACTAATGGGTTAAGTCCCTCACCAATCCTGTAGCACAGGAAAAACAAATTGGTTGGATTAGTGGAAGAGTTTATATGCCGAGAACTTCCCACACCAGTCAGTTGAACTGAAGAAGCTGCTCGGATGAGTAGTGAAACGTCTTCATTGATTACTCAGCAAGTCCAGTTGATTTTAGATTGACCTATACTAGATATACCATGACCTGGATGAATGAAAATCTTCATAGTCATACCTGAGGGTGAGTTCCCCAGGGGAAGTGCTTCCTCAGGCTTGTTTGGGAGTTTTTTTCAGCGCTTCAGATGAGGTTTGGCAGGCTGAAATCAGAAGTGCGGCAGTTTCTTCATCATTGGTCTCAAGTGAGGTGCGCGATGCTAGAAGACCCAGTTCCCTTTTTCAAGGAGGCGTTTTCTTTGACCGGTAAATGGGTACATTATGGCATCTGAGTCAGTGCTACATGCCTCATGCCTCATTGGTGCAGTTCTGTGGCTGAGGCTGCTATACTGTGTGTCAAAGGCTTCTAAGATATATATCTTGTAGCAGCAGGGTTGTGGTGGCTATTAATGGACTAAAGGTTAACTTATTCCCTTTATCTTTTGGTAGATGTCAGAGGTCAAAAGGAAGAGAAAAAGCAAACACGGGAGTTGCTCTGTCTATGATCAGCTAATTCCTGAAGAATGGCCATCAAACATCTGCCAAGCTTGTACCAACCATAGCCAAGATAAAACAGGAGCGTTTATGTCTTGGTTTAAGGACATTATGAAAAAATCTTTTGAAGCTTTTCATAATTCAAAAGGGATGACTAGTCAACCCAGAACCTTGAGTGACTCGGGTCACTCAAGAAAGTGAACTGGGGGAAATAAGTTCTTCTGATCCTTCTTCTACTTCTTCAATAAAAAATAAAGTAATGTATCTATTTCCTGTGGAAAAAATGCCTAGGCTAATTAAAAAGTCAGAAAAGTAGTCTGCCTTAAAGCTTCTACTTCAAATTTGGGGGATAAGTCGGCTCTACCTTTCTTTTCAGAAAAGAAACAAGTCTGTTTTCCAATGCATGATTAATTAAAGCAAATTTTCCGCGATGAAGGGAAAAATCCAGGGGGAAAAAATGGAGAGGAATAAAAGATTCAAACAGATGTATCCTTTTGAGCCATGGCTGACTGAGAAGACTCCCCCTGAAAGTTGACACAGCAGTTGCCATGTTATCTAAACGCACAACAATTCCAGTAGAAGAGAGTGCTTTAAAAATCTTATGGATTAGAGGGCAGAATGTGCCCTTCTGGGATCTTATGTGGCTGGGGCCAATGTTTTTCATTTCCAGTTCAGAGCATTACCCTTCCGGATAACCTCAGCTCCAAGGGTATTTACCAAAGTGATTGTGGCTCTAGCAGCAGCAATGAGGGAGTAAGGTGTTTTCGTAGTACCGTACCTAGACAATTGGCTGTTAAAGGCAAGGAGTCTGGAGCAGATGGATCATCACTTGAAGAAAGCGTTGCGTATGATAGAATCTCATGGTTGGATAATTAACAAAAAATCGATGCTACGGCCATCTACCTCAGTAAAATTCTTCGGTCTACAGTAAGATACTTTGCAGATGAGAACATTTCTCAGAGAAGATAGCAACGCTAATGGCAACAACAAAAGAGTTTCTGAAGCATCCAAAAATACCAATTTGTCAGGCCATGAGGTTATTGGGTCTGATGACAGTTTCGACAGAAGCAGTTCCTTGGGCAGGGGAGCTCCACCAATGAGGTGAGCTGAGATCACCCGCCTCAGGCGGCATCGCCAGAGAGGATTCCAGGGGCGGCAAAAATCCGCTCCTGCAGAAATTCGGCTGTACTATTGTGAGAGAGAGAGAATTTGCGCTCTCCGCAATAGTGTTCCTGCCTCCCCTCCCGACAGGTAAGCCGGCGAGGGGGGCAGCATTGCGGGAGCCACCTCAGGCGGCCTTCAGGCCGCCTCAATCCTCGAATTTCAAAGAGCTCAAGGCAGTCCGCCTGGCTTTGAAGAGTTTCAAGAAGGTTCTGAGGAACCAGGAAGTGATGGACCAGTCGGACAACACAACTACAGTCTCTTACATAAATAAGCAAGAGGGAAGGAGAGCCCCTTTACTAATGAGGGAATGTCAGAAATTGATGTTCTGGGCAGAAGAGAATTTGACATTTATCAGAGCAATTTACGTACATAAAGGGGTCAGAGAATTGTCTGGCAGATAAGCTCAGCAGGAAGATCATAGATCAAAAATAGTGGGAGCTGAATCAACAAGTATTTTTGGAAATTGTCGATAGCACCTTTTTGGCCAAGGAGAGTTTGGTTCATGGATCTGATGATTCTATCCAAGGGAGTGTATTGGGCACTTCTGCAGATGAAAGATCTGTTATCTTTACCACCTTATAGCTAATCAAGGTCTTTCACAAGAAGTTGTACAAACGCTTTTACACTCGCAAGCAGTCCACCTCCAAAGTGTACAATAAAGTTTGGAGAATCTTCTGTTCATGGTGTTCCCAGAGAGATTTTCAGTCAAAGACTTGTTCTGTAGCAGGAATTTTGAAATTTGTGCAAGACTGTTTTGATAAAGGGTTGAAGCCAGCCTCTATGTCAGCTATTTCATCTAGAGATTTAGCCTCAGAGCCTTTGAATAAACGCTTTATAATGAGGTTGAGACTGTCAGTGAAAACTCCTGTAGCGAAAAAACTTTTGGCACGGAAGACGGCGTTTCTAGTATTACATCAGCTAGAAGGGTAGGAGAATTGCAGCAAATCCACCTTATTTCAGCTTGGGTGAAGAATACAATTTCATTAGCATATAAATCCTTGGACAAAGATCCTCCTGATCAAATTAGAGCGCATTCTACGCAAGCAGTTTCAACCTCCTGGGCAGAAAAACCGGCATTGAGCTTGGAAGAAATTGGTAAGGCAGCTACATGGAGCAGTATTTATACCTTTACAAAATTCTACTGCCTTGACTTAGCAGCCTTAAATGATGCCGCCTTTGGCAGACGGATTCTGGAGGCAGTACTTCAAAATCCTTAATCCTGCCCTGTTTATTCTAGCTTGCTAGATCCCATTAATGAGTGTGCTGCCTGTAGGACTAAGGAAAAGAAAAAATGTATACTTCAGAAATTTTCTTTTTCTTTAGTCAGCAAGGCAGCACACATTTTCCCTCCCCAAAATAAAAGTGTTGGCATGCTCTGGTGTACTTACTTGTTTCATTATTAGCTTGTAAATAGAACACTGGGGAAGGAGGGACAGGGGAGGTAATTATACGCTTAGTAATTGTTATTCATGATTTGTTTTTCCTGTGCTACAGGATTGGTGAGGGACTTTACTCATTAGTGAGTCTTCCGGACTAAAGAAAAAGAAAATTTTGGGAAGTATACATTTTTTTCTTCAATCTCATTTGGATAGTCTTGCTCTGCTTAATCTGAACTTTTTGTTTCTTAGTGATTAAAAGGGAATTTCTGTCCATAGCCAGTGCTCTTTTATGGGCGATTTTTAGTGAATTGTGACTGTATCCCCTCAGTCTGAATCTCTCATATAGTTTCTTGGCTTCCTCTTTAAAGTCCTCCAAAGTACTATATAACCTTCTTAAGTACTGTCCTGTCGGTATCCCTCGAATAGTATTCTGGGGATGTTGACTGTTCTCGTGTAATAAACTGTTGGTCGCCGTTTTCTTTCTATATACAGTAGTATGCAGATTGTTATTTTGGCCACGATAGATCCGTATATCGAGAAAGTTGATAGTGTCTTTATGGATCTTGGCAGTCACCTTCAGATTAATAATATTGGTGTTTAGTTTATTGACAAATTCAAAGAAACATTTCTGTGTGCCAGACCATAATATTACTACATCATCGATGTAGCGTAACATCATATATATCATCATATATTTCATCCCTTTCAGGCAAGTCTTCTCATTTTCATTTGTTCTCCATCAATCTTGTCATCATCTGTTGTTAATTGTGCCCCCCCACCCCAGGAATAAGGTCAGACAGACAGACACACACAGCAATACGTGCAGGCAAAGTAGTACAATTTTATTAAAGGGAATCATCTATTATCCAAAAGAAATTATAATTTGTAGCATCATCAACTGTATGTTATTCACTCATCATTGTATAGGTACAGTTACTGGTTTCTCTCCTGTGTGTAACTGGGAATGAGCAGTAAACTGGTAACGATACATAAAACATTTGCCACATTCAGTACAAGTGAATGGTTTCTCTCCTGTGTGAGTTCTCAGATGAACAGTAAGGTCGTAGCTTTGGGCAAAACCTTTCCCACATATAGTGCAAGTGAATGGTTTCTCTCCTGTGTGACCTCTGAAATGTCTGGTAAGCAGTGATATACAGGTGAAACATCTCCCACATTCAGTACAAGTGAATAATTTCTCTCCTGTGTGAATTCTGGAATGAACAGAAAGGTCGTGGCTATGGGTAAAACATTTGCCACATTCAGTACAAGTGAATGGTTTCTCTCCTGTGTGACTTCTGAGATGTCTGGTAAGCTGTGTCATACGGGTGAAACATTTCCCACATACAGTACAAGTGAATGGTTTCTCTCCTGTGTGAATTCTGAGATGTCTAGTAAGATGTGACATACAGGTGAAACATTTGCCACATTCAGAACAAGTGAATAATTTCTCTCCTGTGTGAATTCTGAGATGGCTGGTAAGCTGTGACATGCAGGTGAAACATTTCCCACATTCAGTACAAGTGAATGGTTTCTCTCCTGTGTGACTTCTGAGATGTCTGGTGAGCTGTGACATACGGGTGAAACATTTCCCACATTCAGTACAAGTGAATAATTTCTCTCCTGTGTGAATTCTGGAATGATTGATAAGGTCACGGCTATGGGTAAAACATTTTCCACATTCAGTACAAGTGATTGGCTTTTCTGCTTTCTGACATTGAGTTAAAGTTGAAGTCAATGGTTTCTTTGCTGTGTGAATTAGGAGATGTGTCTTAAGGCCTGTGCGACGGGTGAAACATTTGCCACATTCAGAGCAGGAAAATGGTTTCTTTTGTGTGTGACTTCTCTGATGGACAATAAGGTCTGAATGACACACAAAATATTTCTCACACACAGAACAGACAAATGGTTTTACTTTGTTGTGAGTTTCCTGATGCTGGAGAAGACCGGCTTCAGTAGTAAAATCTTTATGGCACTCAGAAGAGTTATTCATCTCCATGATAGGAGTAAGTGTATCTGTTCCCTTTATCTGTTCTGTAAGTGGATTAATGCTGCAATCTGATTGGTTTCCCTCTCCACATGCAACCACTTCCTCTTTAATATCATTGGCTGGTGGGGGCTGTTCCACTGGAGAAATGTCAGGGTTTGTGGCACTTCCGTTGGCACAAAAAACTGCTCCTTCAGCCCCAATCTTGCTTGGCTCATTATTAAAAAATAATATTCCTCCCAGATCAGCTGTAATATCTCTCTTATCTTCATATTCACAGTCTGGCAAAGACACAAGCATGAGAAATCATTATCACATTTTATACATATATGTAGGGATTTATTGTGTCAGGAGATGAAGGAATAGAAGAAGCAGAAGCAACAGAACTGTCACCCCAACAGGCTCTAATACAGTATGAAAAGTCAGATATAAAACTGTCATGTAGCACTTTGTCCAATCACAAAGGCATGAACAGCAATGGGGATGGCAGTGAAGGGAGACTGATCAAATGAGTGGGCTGATAGATCCCCAATGCCTACAACACTCAAGAGATCAGCTGGAATCTGAGTGGGTCTGTCTGGTCCATTTCTGTCCACTTAGGACATTTCTCCCAACCCGGATAAATATCTAATGATCTTTCCTTATGTACAAACTGCTCCTTAGTATCCTGTCCCCATATCACCAGTATTACTGTGTAACCATCATATGTAACTCACTGCTCCTGCTTTACTGTCAGCAGCTCATTTGTGTTTCTGTTGTTCCCACACATCCCTTGTACTGTTCCTCCTAATTAATTCCCTTACACACCAGCTTCTGATATTTTGTATCCTGTGCCCATTACTCACCCAGTGGGGGGAGCTGCTGAGACTCCTCCTTCTCCCCATCCTCATAAAGGTCCTTGTTTCCTTTTATATAGTCCCACTCGTCCAAGGAAAAATAGATGGAAACATGATGAGTCCTTATGGCAACCTGTCACACACAATGTTCCAGTCATCCCCCAGCCAGAGAAAGGGATTATCATCCACTGTTACTAAACAATAAGGGGCCGCTGTACCCACCTCTCCAGTCAGCAGCTGGATGATGTTGGACATGAGTTCCAGGATCTTCTTGTCATTCTTGTTATTTTCCTTCTGTATGACGGAGCCAGGGGCATGCAGGGCCCCCCCATCATCTGACTTCTTCCTAGGGATGTAGTGCTAAATATTGAAAGGAAGAGAGAATGGTGTTTGAGCTGCAGAGAGACCCCCTTTGTACAGACAGACAGTCTCTTGTCAGTGTGCCAGTCACAGTGCCCCTCACCTCTCCAGTCAGCAGATAGATCATCTCCAGTGTCAGATTCAGGATTTTCTCATTCCGCTCATTTTTATCCTTCTTCTTCCCCTTCATCCCTGAAGGATAGAGCTAAGGTTACACTCAAGAATGATGAACTGTAAAACCTGTACTTACCCACACTCTGAGCAGCAGCGACCCCCAGTCCCACAGTAGCAGCAGCAGGAGTGACCCCAGTGTGAGACACACAGCCCATAGTAGAGGAGAGTGAGGGGTAAAGCAGGGAACAGAGGTGGGTGCCACACAAGGTAGGAATAAGGGAGGCAGCACATATGGGCTCAGTATATTGGGGTGGGGGGTCAGTACCTACCTGTGTGGAAGTTCCCAGAGTTCCCTGCTCCGGCTACAAACCAATGGTCCCGGGTGTTTGGGAGGTGGGAGTGAGAGCGGCTCAGTAAGGGACGGGAGACAATTCCCTACATATCTCTGTACCGCACTAATATCTCTCAGCTCCCCTCCCAGCGACACGACTGATTCCTTTTGTCTGTGATTACAAACATTACCCTCAGCCCTTAACTCTAAGTACCAGCCCTCTGACTATTAAGCCAATCATATCCTCTGCATCAGTCAGCCCCTCCCCTCTCAGGAAGGACAAAGGCTACTCTGGCTCTATCAGGTTTGGTTGGCAGGACACAGTGTGGGCTATTCAATGTGTGAGCCCCGCCCCCTACTAGTGAGTGTTGATTTGCTGCCAGTTTGTCTGTAAGCCAGTGAATGTGTGTTGCCTTTTCCTGTCAGACACACAGCAGCTGACAAGTCCCACACACAGTATAATGTATATAACAAGCTGGATCATACGGCCATAGATCTGTTTATTTACTCACTGGGGCAGGGAACTGATATAAAGCATATTCCAACTGGGCCAGAGTTGTGACTGGAGCACATTGAAATAAAAGTAATAGTGAGAGACAGAGCTGGGCCAGTTAATAGTGTTGTACAGGACAATAAGCCGTGACCCGGTGCCCTTCACCCATTTGTTGTGTTTGCTACAAAGCCAAACCTTCCCTTCCCCGTTGGGTTCAAGTGTCAAAATCATGGAAAATGCTTTTAGGCAGCGGCACAATGTGTAATGTTACCACAGGAGTGGCCAAAGGTGCCCCGTGTATATATATATATCTATACAGTAGATAGAGAGATCCATACTGGGCCAGACCAGTTTTTTTGGTTTAGGAAGTCCTGATACCTGTAACCTGGATACCTGAGTGGGAGGAGTTCCTTACTGGCCACTTCCTGTAAAGTTTGATCCAGTAAATAGAAACGATTCCCAATGGGCCAAACTGTAAATCAAATTATTATAAATGGGCCACGTCTGTGTCAGAATGTGCCACTTAACCCTTTGCCTGCCCAGCATGTAAGTCGTATGTTCTGGCAGCAGAAGCCGCTGATGCAGAGAGCAAGAATGACAGCCCCGTGGGCAGCTGCATAGTGTATGGTTTGCTCAGGTAAATACCGTATATACTCGAGTATAAGCCGTCCCGAGTATAAGCCGAGGTACCTAATTTGACCTCCAAAAACTGGGAAAGCTTATTGACTCAAGTATAAGCCGAGGGTGAGAAATGCAGCAGCTTCTGGTAAGTTTCAATCAAAAAATTGAGGGTTTCTGCTCCCATTGGAGGTGCCGGCGTCTCGTTTTGGGATGCCGGCGACCATTCTTGGATGCCGCCGAATATTCTTGGAGACTATTCTTGGACGCTGGCGACTATTCTTGGATGCCAGCGACTATTCTTAGGCGCGGCGACTATTCTTGGGCGCGGCGACTATTCTTAGGCACCGGCGACTGTTTTTGCGCTTGACCCGAGTATAAGCCGAGGTAGAGTTTTTCAGCATATTTTGGGGGCTGAAAAACTCGGCTTATACTCGAGTATATACGGTATACTGTTACTGAAATGTCTGGCCTTCATATCAGAAGTATTCAGGTTTGTGGAGCAGGGCTTTGGAAATTAGGTTGTGTACTGCTGGGAAGTGAACTGGATCCACAGAAAGCAACAGAGAGAAATGGACCTGCAGGAGGGATTGTGGCCTCATGCTTTTATACCATCATGCATAATGACAATATCCTCATATTTTACAACAGGGGGTACATTATTATTACCTATATATTTCATCCTTCTCGACAAGTCTTGTCATTTTCATTAGTTCCCCATGAATCTTGTCATCATCTGTTGGTAATTTTGTCCTCACCCCAGGAATAAGGTCAGACAGACACACACAGCAATACGTGCAGGCAAAGGTATTACAATTTTATTAAATGTAATCAACTTTTATACAAATGAAATTATAATTTGGTAGCATCATCAACTGTATGTTATTCACTCATCATTGTATAGGTACAGTTACTGGTTTCTCTCCTGTGTGTGACTGGGAATGTGCAGTGAGCTGGTAACGATACATAAAACATTTGCCACATTCAGAACAAGTGAATGGTTTCTCTCCTGTGTGAATTCTGAGATGTCTGGTAAGCTGTGATATACAGGTGCAAGATTTCCCACATTCAGGGCAAATGTATGGTTTCTCTCCTGTGTGTAACTGGGAATGTGCAGTAAGCTGGTAACGATACGTAAAACATTTGCTACACTCAGAACAAGTGAATGGTTTCTCTCCTGTGTGAATTCTGCGATGTCTGGTAAGCTGTGATATACAGGTGAACGTTTTCCCACATTCAGGGCAAATGTATGGTTTCTCTCCTGTGTGAATTCTCAGATGAACAGTAAGGTCGTGGCTATGGGTAAAACCTTTCCCACATTCAGTACAAGTGAATGGTTTCTCTCCTGTGTGTATTCTGAGATGTCTGGTAAGCTCTGATATACAGGTGAAAGATTTCCCACATTCAGGACAAGTGAATGATTTATTTCCTGTGTGAATTCTGGAATGAAAGGTAAGGTCTTGGCTATGGGTAAAACATTTCCCACATTCAGGGCAAGCAAATGGTTTCTCTTCTGTGTGAATTCTGAGATGTCTAATAAGGTCTTTGTGATGAGTAAAACTTTTTCCACATTCAGAACAGGAAAATGGTTTCTCTCCTGTATGAAAATGTTTATGGGAATTTAGGCTTGCACGATCCCTGAAACATATGCCACATTCAGTACAAGTGAATGGTTTCTCTCCTGTGTGAATTCTGAGATGTCTGGTAAGCAATGACATACGGGTGAAACGTTTCCCACATTCAGGGCAAATGTATGGTTTCTCTCCTGTGTGAACCCTCAGATGAATAGTAAGGTCTTGGTTATGGGAAAAACATTTCCCACATACATTACAAGTGAATGGTTTCTCTCCTGTATGAATTCTAAAATGTCTATTAAGCTGTGATATACAGGTGAAATGTTTCCCACATTCAAGGCAAATGTATGGTTTCTCTCCTGTGTGACTTCTCAGATGAACAGTAAGGTCATTGCTATGGGTAAAATCTTTCCCACATACAGTACAAGTGAGTAGTTTGTCTCCTGTGTGAATTCTGAGATGTCTGTTAAGCTGTGACATACGGGTGAAACATTTCCCACATTCAGGGCAAATGAATGGTTTCTCTCCTGTGTGAATTCTCAGATGAATAGTAAGGTTATGGCTATGGGTAAAACCTTTCCCACATACAGTACAAGTGAATGGTTTCTCTCCCGTGTGACTTCTGAGATGGCTGGAAAGCTGTGACTTACAGGTAAAACCTTTCCCACATTCAGTACAAGTGAATGGTTTCTCTCCTGTGTGAATCCTGGAATGAATGGTAAGGTCTCGGCTATAGGTAAAACATTTGCCACATTCAGTACAAGTGAATGGCTTTTCTCCTTTCTGAAGGCAGTGGTGTCTAGCGATATCAGAGTGATGTGCAAAACATTTCTGACATTGAGTTAAAGTTGAAGTCAATGGTTTCTTTGCTGTGTGAATTCTGAGATGTGTCTTAAGGCCTGTGCGACGGGTGAAACATTTGCCACATTCAGAGCAGGAAAATGGTTTCTTTTGTGTGTGACTTCTCTGATGTACAATAAGGTCTGAATGACACACAAAATGTTTCTCACACACAGAACAGACAAATGGATTTACTTTGTTGTGAGTTTCCTGATGCTGGAGAAGACCGGCTTCAGTAGTAAAATCTTTATGGCACTCAGAAGAGTTATTCATCTCCATGATAGGAGTAAGTGTATCTGTTCCCTTTATCTGTTCTGTAAGTGGATTAATGCTGCAATCTGATTGGTTTCCCTCTTCACATGCAACCACTTCCTCTTTAATCCCATTGGCTGGTGGGGGTTGTTCCACTGGATAAATGTCAGGGTTTGTGGGACTTCCATTGGCACAAAATTCTGCTCCTTCAGCCCCAATCTTGTTTGGCTCATTATTATAAAATAATGTTCCTCCCAGATCAGCTGTAATATCTCTCTTATCTTCATATTCACAGTCTGGCAAAGACACAAGCATGAGAAATCATTATCACATTTTATACATATATGTAGGGATGTATTGTGTCACGAGATGCAGGAATAGAAGAAACAGAAGCAACAGAACTGTCACTCCAACACAGGGTCAGACTGGCTTGCCGGGGGCCCCAGGAAAATACCCGGTGGGCCCCTAGCCCCTGCTTTAGTTAACTTGTGGTGGCTTACGTTAAAGGAATTGTTCAGTATAAAAATAAAACTTCCTGCTTTTTCAGCTCTCTTGGCTCTATGAATTCTGGGGGTTATTATACATGGATTTGCCCCTGTGCCATCCTACTGTGAATTCTGGGGGTATTCATACATGTAGACAAATACAAGAGTCCTCTGCACTCATCAACCCATTATCAAGGAATACTGTCATGGGAAAACATGTTTTCTCCAAAACACATCAGTTAATAGTGCTGCTCCAGCAAAATTCTGCACTGAAATCCATTTCTCAAAAGAGCAAACTGATTTTTTTTATATTCAATTTTGAAATCTGACACGGGACTAGAAATATTGTCAGTTTCCCAGGTGCCCCAGTCATGTGACTTGTGCCTGCACTTGAGAATGGAACTACTTTCTGGCAAGCTGTTATTTCTCCTACTTAATGTAACTGAATCAGTCTCCGTGGGACTTGGCTTTTACTATTGAGTGTTGTTCTTACCAGGGACCTGTTGTGTTAGGAAGCGGCTATCTCGTTACCTACACATTGTTCTGTTGTTTGGCTGCTGGGGGGGGGAAGGGAGGGGGTGATATCACTCCAACTTGCAGTACAGCAGTAAAGAGTGATTGAACTGGGGCAGCTGGGAAATTGACAATATGTCTAGCCCCATGTCAGATTTCAAAATTGAATATAACAAAACCTGTTTGCTCTTTTGAAAAATTAATTTTTAGTGCAGAATTCTGCTGGAGCAGCACTATTAAGTGATGCATTTTTTTTTTAAAAAAAAAACAAAACATGTTTTCCCATGACAGTATCACTTTAAGACAGAGACATTTTGTGCATACAGCTACTGAAAAATGCCTTACCCTTTAAACAAAACAGGGATTGCTTGTCCATATACTGCAATATATTTAAGCTGAACAACTACGTCACACTCATCAATTTTCATCTGATTCATTAAGAATTCTATTGCTTCATTGTACATTTTACAAAGGGACTAAGTTTTACCTGCAACTTACTTGCTGCTTTCACAGTAAAACTCCCAAACTTGTCTGCCCTTTTATTAGACACCAGTGGGTAAAAATTAAGCGTAGGACTGGCCAGATATGGGATGACTTTGACGTAGTTGTTCAGCTTAAATATATTGCAATATATGGACAAACAATCCCTGTTTTGTTTAAAGGGTAAGGCATTTTTCAGTAGCAGTATGCACAAAATGTCTCTGTCTTAAATATATTGATAATGGGTTGAGTGCAGAGGAATCTTGTATTTGACTATATGTATTTTGTGGTCACAGCCTCATTGCACCCCCGCCTAATGGTTTTAAAAATTAGTGGTGAGCACAACTTTTCCTTGTTTGTATTTATACATGTAATTGCTCCTGTGTCCATCCTTCAGTTTTTATAGTTTTTAATTGGGGGAGGTGGGCCCCAGGTACTCCAGTCTGACACTGCTCCAACAGGCTCTAATACAGTATGAAAAGTCAGATATAAAACTGTAATGTAGCACTTTGTCCAATCACAAAGGCATGAACAGCAATGGGGCTGGCAGAGAAGGGAGACTGATCAAATGAGTGGGCTGATAGATCCCCAATGCCTACAACACTCAAGAGATCAGCTGGAATCTGAATGGGTCTGTCTGGTCCATTTTTGTCCACTTGGGACATTTCTCCCAACCCGGATAAACATCTAATGATCTTTCCTTTTCCTGTTCCTTTCACATGGCAGTGGGTAAATAATGGGTTAATCCCCCTGCCGTGCGCATGTGACAGGATATTAAAAATATAAAAGGCTTACTTCCGCCCCCGGCCGCCATCTTATTTCTTCCTGTCGTGCTCCCCCCGAAGTGCCAGTGGGTCCCTCTCGCCCACTGAAGTTCTGTGGGTCAAGGCTGCGCCTGTGTGTGCCCCAGAATAAGCTACAAGCTTGGGCCATTTGTGCCGATCGGCGCGGTCAGTCGCAGAGCCGAATTCGGCACCGTGCGCAATAAGACGCCGCGCCAGTACTTCCAAAATGGCGCTGCGTTTTTGCGCAGGCGCGAACTCGCGTGAACCCGGAAGTAATACGGGTCGGCGCGAAAACGCGCAATGGAAGTGGGACGCCAGTGTTTAAAAGGAGCGTCCATTTTATGCCTCCCCTGTGCTGCTGCAGGTAATGCTAATGCCTTAATGCTGTCAGAGGGTACTGATGTAAGTATTTATTCCCCTGACTTCAGGTTGGAACCCTTAAGTATGTATGCTAATATACGACCGTATTTTCTAGACTGGTGAACAAAACTGCACTAATAGAGCAAGGATGAGCTCCAGAAGGTCTCTTTCGGGTTCCAGGGGGTGAGTTTTTTTCTTCAAATGAGAGGGGGAAAAAAACATGTCTGCTCAGTTCCAGAAGGTGGCCTACAGATGTCAGTAAATTATAATTTTATAATATTGTAATTTATTTCTTTGCAGAAGATCCCCGAGCAGGGAGGAAAGCAGAAGAAAATCGGCCAGGCGAGAATGCATCTCATGCTCAGACATAGCACTACCAGAGAAAAGGCTATGTGGAAAATGCTTAAAAGAGGCTGCTGGAACTGATCCAAAAATGCCAGACATGATGGAGTGGATGAAAACGACACTTGACAAATCGTTAAGTTCTATGGTGTGTCAAGTAACGGACAAAGTCTTAAAGAATTTGGAGAACAGAGACAGGCCATCAAATAGTCAGGAGCTGAGTGGCCCAAGTAGTCACGCTCACTCAAGTAGACAGAGCGAATCAACTCAGGATTTGAGAAATCCTTCATTGGACGACAAATCATCAGAAGGGGAACTATCAGAAGATTCAGAAAGGGAGGAAGATTATGCATTTAAACTTAATTTAATTGAACCCCTTATAAAAGCAGTAAGGAAAACACTGAATTTAGAAGAACAAAGTGAAATCAAGCAAGATAGGATGTTTAAATCGGTAACAAAGAAAAATCACCTTTTTCCAGTTCACAATGTAATTCAGGATACCATAAATAATATATGGAGTGTCCCAGACAACAAGCAAGTTGTGTCCAAGAAAATAAAAAAAATGTTCCCATATTCATTAGAATCAGCAAAACCATGGGAGAACCCACCCAAAGTAGATGCGACAATTACTAGGGTGGCCAGGAGGACTACCTTACCAGTGGACGAGGGGGTGTCCTTAAAGGATACCATGGAGAGAAGACAAGATGGAGCCCTCAAGAGAGTCTATGTGGCAGGAGGGGCATCTTGCAAAGCTGCCATTGCTACTACCACAGTGGCAAGAGCCAATAATTTCTGGCTTGAAGATCTGGAAGAGGCCATAAAATCAGGTACCACAAGGGAGAAACTAGTTGAAGCTTTACGAGATATTAAGCTGGCAAACAATTTTCTAGCCGAAGCCTCAATGGAATCGGTTAAGCTTGCAGCAAGATCCATGAGTGTATCAGTGGTGGCAAGAAGAAGCCTATGGTTAAAGCATTGGAACGCGGATTCTCAGTCAAAGCACAATCTTTGTAATTTACCTTTCAAGGGAAATCTTCTATTTGGTGCTGAGTTGGATAACATCATTTCAAAGGCATCTGCGGGGAAATCATCTTTCTTACCGCAAGATAGAAGAGAGAGGAAAAATACACCCAGATCAAGTTCCAATGCTTTCAGAGAAGCAAGGCAGTATAAACCAGGAAATAAACAATATTTCAGACAATGGAAGGGTAGAAATCAGTCCTTTCCAGCAAAAAGAGGAAACTTCAAATCAGAAAAGAAGGCATGAAGGTGCGAGGGACATTTCGCACATTGGAGGAAGACTGAAGTACTTCAGTGCGGAGTGGGCCCGAGAAATTTCAGACAATTGGGTGCTGGACATAATAAAAAGAGGATACAGATTACATCTCCAGAGAAAACCAAAAAATCAGTTTGTTTCATCAGACAAGATAAGAAGCAAAAAAGATACCAGAGTTCTGAGATCAGTAATAAAAGATCTTCTCAGGAACAAGGTAATAACAAAAGTACCTCATCATCAGAGATTCAAGGGAATTTATTCACATTTTTTCCTCAGGACCAAACAAAGCGGCCAATCCAGGGTAATTCTAAACTTGAGAAGTCTAAACAAACAATTGACGGTGCCCTCCTTCAAAATGGAAACAATACGCTCCATAGCACAACTCCTAGACCAGGGAGATTGGATGGCAAAACTAGATTTAAAAGACGCGTATCTGCACATACCCTTAAGGAAGTGTCATTGGGAATATTTCAGATTCAAAATCTTAAACGAGCACTTCCAATACAAAACTCTTCCGTTTGGCCTGGCTACAGCACCCAGGATCTTCACAAAGATCTTAGCCCCTGTAATTGCAAGTTTAAGAACAAAGGGCATACAGGTTTTCGCTTACCTGGACGACATCTTAGTCAAAGCCACAACAAGAAGCACTTTATTGAGCCATATGAGGATTCTCATCTCGTACCTAAACCAACTGGGTTGGGTGGTGAACAAAGAGAAAAGTGTGCTTCAACCTTCCCAGCATTTGGAATTTCTGGGAGTGGAGATAGACTCAGTAAAGTTCGACCTCAGCCTTCCTTCAAGAAGAAGGAAGGATATTCAGCATTCGGTCAAAAAATTCTTAGAAAAACCAGTCCAAACAGCTCAAGTTTGTCAAAGATTGATGGGGAAACTCATTTCCACCAAGGACTGCGTAAAGTGGGCACAATTTCACACAAGAGATTTCCAGAACCATTTTCTTCAAAATTGGGATCACAATTATCGAAGACCTTACCAGCTAATAAAGACGGACCGAAAGACAGTACAGTCCTTGAGATGGTGGGAAAAAGCGGACAACGTGCAACAACCAGTCTCTCTGTTTCAACACTGTTGGACAACATTGACGACAGATGCGAGCAAATGGGGCTGGGGAGCCCATACAACGGAGTCTACGACTCAGGGGAGTTGGGAAATCTCAGAGATTTCAAAATCATCAAACTGGAAAGAACTCAAAGCGGTGTACTTAGGCCTTCTAGCCCTGCAACACCATCTCCTTTACAAACCAATCCTGATAAGATCAGACAACTCTACGGTGGTACAATACCTGAACAAACAAGGAGGAACCAGATCATCAAGTTTATTAACCTTGACCACTCTTATTTTCACTTGGGCAGAGAAGAATCTGATGGATTTGAGGGCAGAACACATTCCAGGTGTTCAAAACATACTAGCCGACAAACTGAGCAGATCGTCAACACACCCAGGAGAATGGGAATTGCATCAAGCAATATTCAAGACGATAGAGGCCAAATGGGGTCCCTTCTCTGTGGACCTAATGGCATCGAGAAAGAATGCGAAGTTAGCGAATTATGTGTCTTGGAACAAAGACACCAATGCGATCAAAACAGATGCTTTTTCATTCCAGTGGAAATTCAGGAGAGCTTATGTGTTTCCTCCCATACCGTTGATACCACGCATTCTGCAGAAAATACAGAAAGACCATGTGGAAGTGGTGTTGATAGCTCCATGGTGGCCGAGAAGGCAATGGTTCTCGAAGATTTTGCTCCTAGCCAGGGACAATCCATTAAGACTCCCTTGCCAATTAGACCTGCTGTTGCAGGGGAACATGATTCATCCTCACCCAATGAAATGGGCATTAACGGCCTGGCTGTTGAAAGGCTGAACTTGTCAGCATCAGGTTTATCAGAAGGTTCGATTAATACTCTACTAGCAGCTAGGAAACCAAGTACTATACAAAGATACTTTGTGGTCTGGAAAAAATTCACAGAATGGGCCAAAGAAAATGGAATAAATGCTAATAACATATCTGAAATTAATCTGGTCGAATTTCTTCAAAGAGGAGTGGAGTTAAAACTCAGCATTTCCACTTTAAGGAGCCATGTTACGGCAATTTCCCATTTTTCTAAGACTTCATGGGCACAGAAACCTTTGATCAAAAGGTTCTTTCTAGGACTCAGAAAAATCAAACCGATAAACAAAATACAGATTCCTCCATGGGACTTAGGTCTGGTCCTTGAGGCGCTTACTAATGATCCATTTGAACCAATAAACAAGATTCCATTAAAAAACTTGAACCTCAAGATGTGTTTTTTGTTGGCAATAACAACAGCCAGAAGAGTAGCTGAGATCCAAGCATTTTCAATAAAGAAAGGAAAGTTGACCTTCCTTCAAGATAAAGTAATCTTGAAAACTGCAGACAGCTTCATACCGAAGGTAGTCTCCAAATTTCACACTAGCCAAGACATAGTTTTGCCTTCCTTCTTTAAGAATCCGAAATCCGGTGAGGAAGCAAAATGGCATACTCTGGATGTGGTCAGATGTCTGAGCGTCTACCTCGAAAGAATGAATAACATCAGGCTTTCCGATTCCCTCTTGGTCATCCCAGAAGGAAAGAAAGCAGGAGCTCAACCTACCAAATCTACCATAGCGAATTGGATAAAGACATGCATTAGAATGGCCTACAAGGAGAAATCCAGTACAGTACCCTCTAATATAAGAGCGCATTCTACCAGAGGTTTGGCAACCTCATGGGCTTTTCAATCCAGGGTTTCGTCAGAAGAAATCTGCAAAGCAGCTGTATGGTCTTCTTTCCATACCTTTATTAATCACTACAAGTTTGATGTGTTTTCGAACAAAGATTCAAGTTTTGGAACTGCAGTTCTTCAATCTGTACTACCTAAATAACTCAATTAAAAAATCCCTCCCTCGCAATTGTTGTAAGATGCTTTTGTACATCCCATTATTTACCCACTGCCATGTGAAAGGAACAGGAAAAGTGAAAATCATATCATACTTACCGAGATTTTCCTTTCCTGGACTTGGACTGGAACATGGCAGTGGGTAAGGCTTCCCACCCTCGATGGGGGAGACTCCAGAAATTTAAGATGGCGGCCGGGGGCGGAAGTAAGCCTTTTATATTTTTAATATACTGTCACATGCGCACGGCAGGGGGATTAACCCATTATTTACCCACTGCCATGTTCCAGTCCAGGAAAGGAAAATCTCGGTAAGTATGATATGATTTTCACTTATGTACAAACTGCTCCTTAGTATCCTGTCCCCATATCACCAGTATTACTGTGTAATCATCATATGTAACTCACTGCTCCTGCTTTACTGTCAGCAGCTCATTTGTGTTTCTGTTGTTCCCACACATCCCTTGTACTGTTCCTCCTAATTAATTCCCTTACACACCAGCTTCTGATATTTTGTATCCTGTGCCCATTACTCACCCAGTGGGTGGAGCTGCTGAGGCTCCTCCTTCTCCCCATCCTCATAAATGTCCTTGTTTCCTTTTATATAGTCCCACTCGTCCAAGGAAAAATAGATGGAAACATGATGAGTCCTTATGGCAACCTGTCACATACAATGTTCCAGTCATCCCCCAGCCAGAGAAAGGGATTATCATCCACTGTTACTAAACAATAAGGGGCCGCTGTACCCACCTCTCCAGTCAGCAGCTGGATGATGTTGGACATGAGTTCCAGGATCTTCTTGTCATTCTTGTTATTTTCCTTCTGTATGACGGAGCCAGGGGCATGCAGGGCCCCCCCATCATCTGACTTCTTCCTAGGGATGTAGTGCTAAATATTGAAAGGAAGAGAGAATGGTGTTTGAGCTGCAGAGAGACCCCCTTTGTACAGACAGACAGTCTCTTGTCAGTGTGCCAGTCACAGTGCCCCTCACCTCTCCAGTCAGCAGATAGATCATCTCCAGTGTCAGATTCACCATTCTCTCCTTCTTCCCCCGCTCCTCCTCATTTTTATCCTTCTTCTTCCCCTTCATCCCTGTGTCACTCGCTTCCTCCCACATTCCCATTGGCTCCTTGTGGGAGGGACTGACCTGGAAGTGACCCTGGAATTAAGCAATTACACATTTCTATACAGGATTATTCCCAGCAATATCCCCCAATAGAATTACAGGGGCCCAGATCCATAGAATCCCATTAAATCTCCTATGGCCTTAGTCACTAGCTAACTAGGTCACCCCAGTCCCACAGCAGCAGCAGCAGCAGCAGCGACCCCCAGTCCCACAGCAGCAGCAGCGACCCCCAGTCCCACAGCAGTAGCAGCGACCCCCAGTCCCACAGCAGCAGAACCGACCCCCAGTCCCACAGTAGCAGCAGCAGGAGTGACCCCAGTGTGAGACACACAGCCCATAGTAGAGGAGTGTGAGTGGTAAATGACAGAGGTGGGTGCCACACAAGGTAGGAATAAGGGAGGCAGCACATATGGGCTCAGTATATTGGGGTGGGGGGTCAGTACCTACCTGTGTGGAAGTTCCCAGAGTTCCCTGCTCCGGCTACAAACCAATGGTCCCGGGTGTTTGGGAGGTGGGAGAGAGAGCGGCTCAGTAAGGGACGGGAGACAATTCCCTACATATCTCTGTACCGCACTAATATCTCTCAGCTCCCCTCCCAGCGACACAACTGATTCCTTTTGTCTGTGATTACAAACATTACCCTCAGCCCTTAACTCTAAGTCCCTGCCCTCTGACTATTAAGCCAATCATATCCTCTGCATCAGTCTGCCCCTCCCCTCTCAGGAAGGACAAAGGCTACTCTGGCTCTATCAGGTTTGGTTGGCAGGACACAGTGTGGGCTATTCAATGTGTGAGCCCCGCCCCCTACTAGTGAGTGTTGATTTGCTGCCAGTTTGTCTGTAAGCCAGTGAATGTGTGTTGCCTTTTCCTGTCAGACACACAGCAGCTGACAAGTCCCACACACAGTATAATGTATATTACAAGCTGGATCATACGGCCATAGATCTGTTTATTTACTCACTGGGGCAGGGAACTGATATAAAACATATTCCAACTGGACCAGAGTTGTGACTGGAGCACATTGAAATAAAAGTAATAGTGAGAGACAGAGCTGGGCCAGTTAATAGTGTTGTACAAGACAATAAGCCGTGACCCGGTGCCCTTCACCCATTTGTTGTGTTTGCTACAAAGCCAAACCTTCCCTTCCCCGTTGGGTTCAAGTGTCAAAATCATGGAAAATGCTTTTAGGCAGCGGCACAATGTGTAATGTTACCACAGGAGTGGCCAAAGGTGCCCCCGTGTATATATATATATCTATACAGTAGATAGAGAGATCCATACTGGGCCAGACCAGTTTTTTTGGTTTAGGAAGTCCTGATACCTGTAACCTGGATACCTGAGTGGGAGGAGTTCCTTACTGGCCACTTCCTGTAAAGTTTGATCCAGTAAATAGAAACAGGTTAACTCCTGGCCAATTCCCAATGGGCCAAACTGTAAATCAAATGATTATAAATGGGCCACGTCTGTGTCAGAATGTGCCACTTAACCCTTTGCCTGCCCAGCATGTAAGTCGTATGTTCTGGCAGCAGAAGCCGCTGATGCAGAGAGCAAGAATGACAGCCCCGTGGGCAGCTGCATAGAGTATGGTTTGCTCAGGTAAATATACTGTTACTGAAATGTCTGGCCTTCGTATCAGAAGTATTCAGGTTTGTGGAGCAGGGCTTTGGAAATGAGGTTGTGTACTGCTGGGAAGTGAACTGGATCCACAGAAAGCAACAGAGTAATGGACCTGCAGGAGGGAATCAGTGTCGGAGTAGGGTGTCTGGGGCTCACCACCCTTATCCAGGCCCCGATTTGTGGAAAGGCCACCAAGACCCGGGCCTAGGGCTGCAGGACTTTAGGGGGTGACATGCTGTCCAACCACACCTACATTGGTTCAGAAACACTGGAGATCTCCTGTGTGCCAATCCCCATTACCCTAGTCCCAATGATGAAAATGTGCAGGAATAAAGGGGAGGGACAGGGGCGACGTACAGCAGTGGGCCTAGATGCGCCTGCTATGTAAATCCGGACCTGCCCTTATCCTCATTGCAAAATCCCCCCTCACAGATTCCCACCCCCAACATGCACATGAGCTCTCTTACTAAAAACTCGCAGCCTTTCAGATACAATGGGGAGAGGTGTCCTGTATAAAATCATGAGAAAGCCATTTAGCACCAGGACGTAGCTGATTCATTAAAGAAGATTTTATAAAAGTAAATCCATGACCTGAATAAAACACTTGGATTTTGGCCTCATGCTGCATATGCATAATGAAGATATCCTTATACTTTACAACAGGGGGTACATTATTACCTATATATTTCATCCCTTTCAAACAAGTCTTGTCATTTTCATTTGTTTCAAATCAAACTTGTCATCATCTGTTGTTAATTTTGTCCCCCCCCCTTCACCCCAGGAATAAGGTCAGACAGACACACACAGCAATATGTGAAGGCAAAGTAGTACAGTTTTATTAAATGTAATAATCTATTATCCAAAAGAAATGATAATTTGGTAGCATCAACTGTATGTTATTCACTCATCATTGTATAGGTACAGTTACTGGTTTCTCTCCTGTGTGTAACTGGGAATGAGCAGTGAGCTGGTAACGATACATAAAACCTTTCCCACATACAGAACAATTGAATGGTTTCTCTCCTGTGTGAATTCTGCGATGTCTGGTAAGCAGTGACACAGAGGTGAAACATTTTCCACATTCAGGGCAAATGTATGGTTTCTCTCCTGTGTGAACTCTCAGATGAATGGTAAGGTCGTGGCTATGGGTAAAACCTTTCCCACATTCAGTGCAAGTGAATGGTTTCTCTCCTGTGTGTATTCTCAAATGTCTGGTAAGCTGTGATATGCAGGTGAAAGATTTCCCACATTCAGGGCAAGTGAATGGTTTCTCTCCTGTGTGAATTCTGAGATGTCTTATAAAGTCTTTGCGATGAGGAAAACTTTTTCCACATTCAGAACAGGAAAATGTTTTCTCTCCTGTATGAATATTTTTGTGGGAATTTAGGCAGGCACGATCCCTGAAACATTTGCCACATACAGTACAAGTGAATGTTTTCTCTCCTGTGTGAATTCTGAGATGTCTGGTAAGCTGTGACCTATGGGTGAAACGTTTCCCACATTCAGGGCAAATATATGGTTTCTCTCCTGTGTGAACTCTCTGATGAACAGTAAGGTCGTGGTTATGGGAAAAACATTTCCCACATACATTACAAGTGAATGGCTTCTCTCCTGTATGAATTCTGAAATGTCTAGTAAGCAGTGATATACAGGTGAAACGTTTCCCACATTCAGGGCAAATGTATGGTTTCTCTCCTGTGTGACTTCTCAGATGAACAGTAAGGTCGTGGCTGTTGGTAAAACCTTTCCCACATACAGTACAAGTGAGTAGTTTGTCTCCTGTGTGAATTCTGAGATGTCTGGTAAGCAATGACATACGGGTAAAACCTTTCCCACATTCAGGGCACATGTATGGTTTCTCTCCTGTGTGAATTCTCAGATGAATAGTAAGGTCATGGTTATGGGAAAAACCTTTCCCACATACAGTACAAGTGAATGGTTTCTCTCCTGTGTGACTTCTGAGATGTCTGGTAAGCTGTGACATACAGGTGAAACATTTCCCACATACAGTACAAGTGAATGGTTTCCCTCCTGTGTGACTTCTGAGATGGCTGGTAAGCTGTGACATACGGGTGAAACCTTTTCCACATTCAGTACAAGTGAATGGTTTCTCTCCTGTGTGAATCCTGGAATGAATGGTAAGGTCTCGGCTATAGGTAAAACATTTGCCACATTCAGTACAAGTGAATGGCTTTTCTCCTTTCTGAAGGCAGTGGTGTCTAGCGATATCAGAGTGATGTGCAAAACATTTCTGACACTGAGTTAAAGTGGAAGTCAATGGTTTCTTTGCTGTGTGAATTCTGAGATGTGTCTTAAGGCCTGTGCGACAGGTGAAACATTTGCCACATTCAGAGCAGGAAAATGGTTTCTTTTGTGTGTGACTTCTCTGATGTACAATAAAGTCTGAATGACACACAAAATGTTTCTCACACACAGAACAGACAAATGGATTTACTTTGTTGTGAGTTTCCTGATGCTGGAGAAGACCGGCTTCAGTAGTAAAATCTTTATGGCACTCAGAAGAGTTATTCATCTCCATGATAGGAGTAAGTGTATCTGTTCCCTTTATCTGTTCTATAAGTGGATTAATGCTGCAATCTGATTGGTTTCCCTCATCACATGCAACCACTTCCTCTTTAATCCCATTGGCTGGTGGGGGCTGTTCCACTGGACAAATTTCAGGGTTTGTGGGATTTCTGTTGGCACAAAAAACTGCTCCTTCAGCCCCAATCTTGCTTGTCTCATTATTATAACATAATGTTCGTCCCAGATCAGCTGTAATATCTCTCGTATCTTCATATTCACAGTCTGGCAAAGACACAAGCATGAGAAATCATTACATTTTATACATGAAGATCTATAGTAAATTGAGTACCCCGTTCTCCAACCATGAGCCCCACTCCCAATACTGTGCTTTGGATGAGACCTTAAATCTTAGAGAGTAAGCCCTCGCAAACAGTGTGGTGGCAGGGTGTAGTGTAACTGTAACTTGATAGAGGGTGTAATAATTGGGGTCAGTGGTTCTTATAATTTAACCATGAACATATTTATTGAACAATACAATCCTCAATGGAGTGTACATAAGAGTAAGCAGGATCATACATTAACAGTGGATATACTCACAGCACCTTTGGTCAGTGTTAATCCCCACAGGGAAGAGAACAAACACAGCAGCAATAAAGGTACAACCAGCTTTCAGCCTCTTCCCTAAATGGAACCCAGGGGAATCAGTACATCCCTAGTCTGTACACTTAGTCCCTACTTCTGGGCAATTAGTATCCTGGATCTTAATCCCTCTGACTCTGCTCGTAGGAGCCTTGAGCTGTTCAACTAGATAACCTGTCTGTCTCTCCTAGAGTAACCTCTTAAAGTGAGTAACGTAATCCTTACTAGGCCTGGCTCATTTAAATTCCTCAAGAGCTCTGTCTGCCTGCTCCCGCTAGAGCTAGTACAAAATGGACCCTGAGCGCATGGCTACAAAAGGTTTTATACTTTAGCACAGTCCAATCTACTGGTCACTATTGAGAATCTCGGGGGGAAACCACAACGCAGAGCAATGACAAGTCCCCATTAAGGTGTCTATAACACTAAGGATCTGCCTGCCTGCTTAACTAGGGGTGGCTTTTACACATCCCTACATACATATGTGTAGGGATTCATTGTGTCAGGAAATGCAGGAATAGAAGAAGCAGAAGCAACAGAACTGTCACCCCAACAGGCTCTTAATACAGTAGGAAAAGTCAGATATAAAACTGTCATGTAGCACTTTGTCCAATCACAAAGGCATGAACAGCAATGGGGATGGCAGAGAAGGGAGACTGGCCAACTGAGTGGGCTGATAGATCCCCAATGCCTACAACACTCAAGAGATCAGCTGGAATCTGAGTGGGTCTGTCTGGTCCATTTTTGTCCACTTGGGACATTTCTCCCAACCTGAATAAACATCTAATGATCTTTCCTTATGTACAAACTGCTCCTTAGTATCCTGTCCCCATATCACCAGTATTACTGTGTAATCATCATATGTAACTCACTGCTCCTGCTTTACTGTCAGCAGCTCATTTGTGTTTCTGTTGTTCCCACACATCCCTTGTACTGTTCCTCCTAATTAATTCCCTTACACACCAGCTTCTGATATTTTGTATCCTGTGCCCATTACTCACCCAGTGGGCGGAGCTGCTGAGGCTCCTCCTTCTCCCCATCCTCATAAAGGTCCTTGTTTCCTTTTATATAGTCCCACTCGTCCAAGGAAAAATAGATGGAAACATGATGAGTCCTTATGGCAACCTGTCACACACAATGTTCCAGTCATCCCCCAGCCAGAGAAAGGGATTATCATCCACTGCTACTAAACAATAAGGGGCCGCTGTACCCACCTCTCCAGTCAGCAGCTGGATGATGTTGGACATGAGTTCCAGGATCTTCTTGTCATTCTTGTTATTTTCCTTCTGTATGACGGAGCCAGGGGCATGCAGGGCCCCCCCATCATCTGACTTCTTCCTAGGGATGTAGTGCTAAATATTGAAAGGAAGAGAGAATGGTGTTTGAGCTGCAGAGAGACCCCCTTTGTACAGACAGACAGTCTCTTGTCAGTGTGCCAGTCCAGTGCCCCTCACCTCTCCAGTCAGCAGATAATCATCTCCCAGTGTCAGATTCACCATTCTCTCTCTTTTTCCCCCGCTCCTCTCCTCCTCATTTTATCCTTCTTCTTCCCCTTCATCCCTGTGTCACTCGCTTCCTCCCACATTCCCATTGGCTCCTTGTGGGAGGGACTGACCTGGAAGTGACCCAGGAATTAAGTACTTACACATTTCTATACAGGATTATTCCCAGCAATATCACCCAATAGAATTACAGGGGCCCAGATCCATAGAATCCCATTAAACTTCCTATGGCCTTAGTCACTAGCTAACTAGGTCACCCCCAGTCCCACAGCAGCACCGACCCCCAGTCCCACAGCAGCAGCAGCGACCCCCAGTCCCACAGCAGCAGCAGCGACCCCCCAGTCCCACAGGTTGATAAAGGGCTGGAATAGCCCGAAACGTCGCTCTGCTCGGCATGAATAAATAATCTTTGATCCACATATCGGAGTGCTGCTGGAATTATTGCTTTACAGTGGAGTTTTTCCTTGGGCAGAGAGGAACACAGCTGTGCACCCGACGCTGCAAAAGGCGATCTAGTGTAAGTGTGGCACCTTATTGATTTGATCCCAGTCCCACAGCAGCACCGACCCCCAGTCCCACAGCAGCGACCCCCCAGTCCACAAACAAGCAAGCAGCAACCGACCCCCAGTCCCACAGCAGCAGCAGCACCGACCCCCAGTCCCACAGCAGCACCGACTCCCAGTCCCACAGCATCAGCAGCAGCGACCCCCAGTCCCACAGCATCAGCAGCAGCGACCCCCAGTCCCAAGAAATCAGCAGCAGCGACCCCCAGTCCCACAGCAGCAGCGACCCCCAGTCCCACAGCAGTAGCAGCAGCGACCCCCAGTCCCACAGTAGCAGCAGGAGTGACCCCAGTGTGAGACACACAGCCCATAGTAGAGGAGAGTGAGGGGTAAATGACAGAGGTGGGTCCACACAAGGTAGGAATAAGGAGGCAGCACATATGGGCTCAGTATATTGGGGTGGGGGGTCCAGTACCTACCTGTGTGGAAAGTTCCCAGAGTTCCCCGCTCCGGCTACAAACCAATGGTCCCGGGTGCTTGGGAGGTGGGAGTGAGAGCGGCTCAGTAAGGGACGGGAGACAATTCCCTACATATCTCTGTACCGCACTAATATCTCTCAGCTCCCCTCCCATCGACACAATTGATTCCTTTTGTCTGTGATTACAAACATTACCCTCAGCCCTTAACTCTAAGTACCAGCCCTCTGACTATTAAGCCAATCATATCCTCTGCATCAGTCAGCCCCTCCCCTCTCAGGAAGGACAAAGGCTACTCTGGCTCTATCAGGTTTGGTTGGCAGGACACAGTGTGGGCTATTCAATGTGTGAGCCCCGCCCCCTACTAGTGAGTGTTGATTTGCTGCCAGTTTGTCTGTAAGCCAGTGAATGTGTGTTGCCTTTTCCTGTCAGACACACAGCAGCTGACAAGTCCCACACACAGTATAATGTATATAACAAGCTGGATCATACGGCCATAGATCTGTTTATTTACTCACTGGGGCAGGGAACTGATATAAAGCATATTCCAACTGGGCCAGAGTTTGTGACTGGAGCACATTGAAATAAAAGTAATTAGTGAGAGACAGAGCTGGGCCAGTTAATAGTGTTGTACAGGACAATAAGCCGTGACCCGGGCCCTTCACCCATTTGTTGTGTTTGCTACAAAGCCAAACCTTCCCTTCCCCGTTGGGTTCAAGTGTCAAAATCATGGAAAATGCTTTAGGCAGCGGCACAATGTGTAATGTTACCACAGGAGTGGCCAAAGGTGCCCCGTGTATATATATATATCTATACAGTAGATAGAGAGATCCATACTGGGCCAGACCAGTTTTTTTTGGTTTTAGGAAAGTCCTGATACCTGTAACCTGGATACCTGAGTGGGAGGAGTTCCTTACTGGCCACTTCCTGTAAAGTTTGATCCAGTAAATAGAAACGATTCCCAATGGGCCAAACTGTAAATCAAATGATTATAAATGGGCCACGTCTGTGTCAGAATGTGCCACTTAACCCTTTGCCTGCCCAGCATGTAAGTCGTATGTTCTGGCAGCAGAAGCCGCTGATGCAGAGAGCAAGAATGACAGCCCCGTGGGCAGCTGCATAGTGTATGGTTTGCTCAGGTAAATATACTGTTACTGAAATGTCTGGCCTTCATATCAGAAGTATTCAGGTTTGTGGAGCAGGGCTTTGGAAATTAGGTTGTGTACTGCTGGGAAGTGAACTGGATCCACAAAAAGCAACAGAGAGTAATGGACCTGCAGGAGGGAATCAGTGTCAGAATAGAATATGTGGGGCTCACCACCCTTATCCGTTCCTAAATCCCCCCTCACAGATTCCCACCCCCAACATGCACATGAGCTCTCTTACTAAAAACTTGCAGCCTATAATGGGGAGAGGTGTGCTGTATAAAATCATGAGAAAGCCATGTAGCACCAGGACGTATCTGATTCATCGAAGAAGATTTTATAAAAATAAATACAGAGGGTTTAACAAATCACTGTTCCGTGACCTGTATAAAAGCACTTGGATTTTGGCCTCATGCTTTTATATTATCATGCATAATGACAATATCCTTATACTTTACAACAGGGGGTACATTATTACCTATATATTTCATCCCTTTCGAACAAGTCTTGTCATTTTCATTTGTTCCCCATGAAACTTATCATCTGTTGTTAATTTTGTCCCCCCCCCTCATCCCAGGAATAAGGACAGTCAGACACACACACACGCAAAGGTTGTACAATTTTATTAAAGGGAATACTTTATTATCCAAAAAAGTATAATTTGGTAGCATCATCAACTGTATGTTACTCACTCATCATTGTATAGGTACAGTTACTGGTTTCTCTCCTGTGTGTAACCGGGAATGTGCAGTGAGCTGGTAACGATACATAAAACATTTCCCACATACAGTACAAGTGAATGGTTTCTCTCCTGTGTGAATTCTGCGATGTCTGGTAAGCTGTGATATACATGAGAAAGATTTCTCACATTCAGGGCAAATGTATGGTTTCTCTCCTGTGTGAACTCTCAGATGAACAGTAAGGTCGTGGCAATGGGTAAAACCTTTCCCACATTCAGTACAAGTGAATGGTTTCTCTCCTGTGTGTATTCTGAGATGCCTGGTAAGCTGTGATATACAGGTGAAAGATTTCCCACATTCAGGGCAAGTGAATGGTTTCTTTTCTGTGTGAATTTTGGAATGAAAGGTAAGGCCTTGGCTATGGGTAAAATATTTCCCACATTCAGGGCAAGTGAATGGTTTCTCTTCTGTGTGAATTCTGAGATGTCTTATAAGGTCTCTGTGATGAGTAAAACTTTTTCCACATTCAGAACAGGAAAATGGTTTCTCTCCTGTATGAATATTCTGATGGGAATTTAGGCTTGCGCGATCCCTGAAACATTTGCCACATTCAGGGCACATGTAGGGTTTCTCTCCTGTGTGAATTCTCAGATGAATAGTAAGGTCGTGGTTATGGGTAAAAACTTTCCCACATTCAGTACAAGCGTATGGTTTCTCTCCTGTGTGAATCCTGGAATGAATGGTAAGGTCTAGACTATGGGTAAAACATTTGCCACATTCAGTACAAGTGAATGGCTTTTCTCCTTTCTGAAGGCAGTGGTGTCTAGCGATATCAGAGTGATGTGCAAAATATTTCTGACATTGAGTTAAAGTTGAAGTCAATGGTTTCTTTGCTGTGTGAATTCTGAGATGTGTCTTAAGGCCTGTGCGACGGGTGAAACATTTGCCACATTCAGAGCAGGAAAATGGTTTCTTTTGTGTGTGACTTCTCTGATGTACAATAAGGTCTGAATGACACACAAAATGTTTCTCACACACAGAACAGACAAATGGATTTACTTTGTTGTGAGTTTCCTGATGCTGGAGAAGACCGGCTTCAGTAGTAAAATCTTTATGGCACTCAGAAGAGTTATTCATCTCCATGATAGGAGTAAGTGTATCTGTTCCCTTTATCTGTTCTGTAAGTGGATTAATGCTGCAATCTGATTGGTTTCCCTCTTCACATGCAACCACTTCCTCTATAATCCCATTGGCTGGTGGGGGCTGTTCCACTGGACAAATTTCAGGGTTTGTGGGACTTCCATTGGTACAAACAACTGTTCCTTCAGCCCCAATCTTGCTTGTCTCATTATTATAACATAATGTTCCTCCCAGATCAGCTGTAATATCTCTCTTATCTTCATATTCACAGTCTGGCAAAGACACAAGCATGAGAAATCATCACATTTTTTACATATGTGTAGGGATTTATTGTGTCAGGAGATGAAGGAATAGAAGAAACAGAAGCAACAGAACTGTCACCCCAACAGACTCTTAATACAGTAGGAAAAGTCAGATATAAAATTGTAGTGTAGCACTTTGTCCAATCACAAAGGCATGAACAACAATGGAGATGACAGAGAAGGGAGACTGACTGGATAGATCCCCAATGCCTACAACACTCAAGAGATCAGCTGGAATCTGAGTGGGTCTGTCTGGTCCATTTTTGTCCACTTGGGACATTTCTCCCAACCCGGATAAACATCTAATGATCTTTCCTTATGTACAAACTGCTCCTTAGTATCCTGTCCCCATATCACCAGTATTACTGTGTAACCATCATATGTAACTTACTGCTCCTGCTTTACTGTCAGCAGCTCATTTGTGTTTCTGTTGTTCCCACACATCCCTTGTACTGTTCCTCCTAATTAATTCCCTTACACACCAGCTTCTGATATTTTGTATCCTGTGCCCATTACTCACCCAGTGGGTGGAGCTTCTGAGACTCCTCCTTCTCCCCATCCTCGTAAAGGTCCTTGTTTCCTTTTATATAGTCCCACTCGTCCAAGGAAAAATAGATGGAAACATGATGAGTCCTTATGGCAACCTGTCACACACAATGTTCCAGTCATCCCCCAGCCAGAGAAAGGGATTATCATCCACTGTTACTAAACAATAAGGGGCCGCTGTACCCACCTCTCCAGTCAGCAGCTGGATGATGTTGGACATGAGTTCCAGGATCTTCTTGTCATTCTTGTTATTTTCCTTCTGTATGACGGAGCCAGGGGCATGCAGGCCCCCCCATCATCTGACTTCTTCCTAGGGATGTAGTGCTAAATATTGAAAGGAAGAGAGAATGGTGTTTGAGCTGCAGAGAGACCCCCTTTGTACAGACAGACAGTCTCTTGTCAGTGTGCCAGTCACAGTGCCCCTCACCTCTCCAGTCAGCAGATAGATCATCTCCAGTGTCAGATTCACCATTCTCTCCTTCTTCCCCCGCTCCTCCTCCTCCTCATTTTTATCCTTCTTCTTCCCCTTCATCCCTGTGTCACTCGCTTCCTCCCACATTCCCATTGGCTTCTTGTGGGAGGGACTGACCTGGAAGTGACCCTGGAATTAAGCACTTACACATTTCTATACAGGATTATTCCCAGCAATATCCCCCAATAGAATTACAGGGGCCAAGATCCATAGAATCCCATTAAACCTCCTATGGCCTTAGTCACTAGCTTACTAGGTCACCCCAGTCCCACAGCAGCGACCCCCAGTCCCACAGCAGCACCAACCCCCAGTCCCACAGCAGTAGCGACCCCCAGTCCCACAGCAGCAGCAGCAGCGACCCCCAGTCCCACAGCAGCAGCGACCCCCAGTCCCACAGCAGCAGCAGCGACCCCCAGTCCCACAGTAGCAGCAGCAGGAGTAACCCCAGTATGAGACACACAGCCCATAGTAGAGGAGAGTGAGGGGTAAATGACAGAGGTGGGTGCCACACAAGGTAGGGATAAGGGAGGCAGCACATATGGGCTCAGTATATTGGGGTGGGGGGTCAGTACCTACCTGTGTGGAAGTTCCCAGAGTTCCCTGCTCCGGCTACAAACCAATGGTCCCGGGTGCTTGGGAGGTGGGAGTGAGAGCGGCTCAGTAAGGGACGGGAGACAATTTCCTACATATCTTTGTACTGCACTAATATCTCTCAGCTCCCCTCCCAGCGACACAACTGATTCCTTTTGTCTGTGATTACAAACTTTACCCTCAGCCCTTAACTCTAAGTCCCTCTGACTATTAAGCCAATCATATCCTCTGCATCAGTCTGCCCCTCCCCTCTCAGGAAGGACAAAGGCTACTCTGGCTCTATCAGGTTTGGTTGGCAGGACACAGTGTGGGCTATTCAATGTGTGAGCCCCGCCCCCTACTAGTGAGTCTTGATTTGCTGCCAGTTTGTCTGTAAGCCAGTGAATGTGTGTTGCCTTTTCCTGTCAGACACACAGCAGCTGACAAGTCCCACACACAGTATAATGTATATAACAAGCTGGATCATACGGCCATAGATCTGTTTATTTACTCACTGGGGCAGGGAACTGATATAAAGCATATTCCAACTGGGCCAGAGTTGTGACTGGAGCACATTGAAATAAAAGTAATAGTGAGAGACAGAGCTGGGCCAGTTAATAGTGTTGTATAGGACAATAAGCCGTCACTAGGGTTGCCACCCGGCCGGTATTTTACCGGCCTAGCCGGTAAAACACCTGCCAAGGCCGGGGCCGGTATTACAAATTTACCGGTAATGCAGTTGTTGGTAATTTGTAATATCCTTTAAAAAAAAGCCCTCGGCCAGCCCCCATTTGCGCAAAATGTACCTTTTTTGTAGTCTTCTTCGCATCGTCGCAATGTTGCTCCGCCCCTTTTTGTGGTGTGCTGCATAGCCCCGCCCCTTTTTGCATCATGGCCCGCCTCCTTTTTGTACCCACCACTCACCGGCCGGTTATTTTTTTCATTAAAGGTGGCAACCCTAGCCGTGACCCGGTGCCCTTCACCCATTTGTTGTGTTTGCTACAAAGCCAAACCTTCCCTTCCCTTTCTACTTCCAAAAGATCTCTTAAAACGCAGAAGCCTCCCCTCACTCTACTTAAATACCAAATGCATAACTACATACAGTACTACATCTCTCACCCATTTAATTCTGATCTTGCCCACTCCCACACCTTGTGTCTTATTCCCTTTCCCTTAAGATTGTAAGCTCTTTTGCACAGGGCCTTCCCCACCTTTTGTACTTGTATTGGTTGTGATGTATGTAACGCCATATGTTCTGTGTATGTAATTACCGTATATACTCGCGTATAAGCCGAGTTTTTCAGCACCCAAAATGTGCTGAAAAACTCAACCTCGGCTTATACGCGGGTCATACCGTAGATACGCTCCTTCCGCGGCCCCAGCAGGACTGTCTGTGACTGACTGTCACGATCGCCGCCCGGAGCAGGTCCAGGAGCTCCGGGCGGCGCGTCCTTCCCTGCCGGCGTTCGCTCCCAAAATGGCGGCGCCCATGGCCGCCACAAGGGTAGCGGCGCCGGCGGGACCTGCTCCGGGCGGCGATCGTGACAGTCAGTCACAGACAGTCCTGCTGGGGCCGGGTCACAGGGGGTCGCACTGCTGGGCTGGAAGTCAAAGCTCTGCGGGACAAGAGTTCGATGCTCAACGCTCTCCTTCGATCTTCGCTCTCCAGTTGCTCCCTCTGTCTCTGCAGGGCTCGCAGGGTGCTGGGTGTAAAGGGGAACATTTCTCCAGCCATTTTATGAGGGATTTTGATGTTTTCACCCCGTCGGATCAGCAGTGGCATCACTATGCGTCTGTGCTAGAGAACTGTGTCCTATTTATAACCTGGCCCACACTGATCCTTCTCAGGGTAAGCATATTTTTGCAGTGTCATGTTCCTGCTGATGGAATTATGGGGAGGCTCTTTTAAATAGTTTTAGATAGATTTCTATGCCATAAAACATGATTACACATTTACACATTCACATTTTGAAATCTGACATGGGGCCCCTAGGCTTATACACGAGTCAATACATTTTTCCAGTTTTCTTAGGTAAATTAGGTACCTCGGCTTATACACGGGTCGGCTTATACACGAGTATATACGGTAATGTGATTCAGTTGTATAAACACATTTACTTTACAGTGCTACGAAATAAGCTGTCGCTATATAAATACATCTTAATAATAATAATTTTACAAATACACCCTCTGTGAATATATTAATGAATATAGTGGCAATTCCATGTACAATACCCCCAGAACTCACTGCAAGATGGCACAAAAGCAACTCATAGCAGGATAATGAAGTGGCCGGTTCATGTATAATACCCCAGAACTCATAGGAAAATGACAAAGTAGAAATAACATGTATAATAACCCAGCCCCAGATTCCTATTGTGATGCAAATTTGAGTGACTAAGTGAAATATTCTAAGTAACAGAATGTTACTGTGGAAGCAGCGGGTCATTAAGAAACTAGTGTTCCTCGCTGCTCTCAGCTGATTCCTTTCCTCTGCCTGAGCTGCGTCTTCTGTGCAAGAAGAGGGGCCCGAGGGGACAGACAGGAGCCAGAAGTGACGAAGAAAAGAAAACTTCTTTGCCACAAAGTACTTCAATGTACAAACTGGCCAATCAGGGGGCGCTCCAGGTTTTTAAAGCTCCCTTATTGGCCAATTTGCACATGCGATAGGGATATTAAAACTCAAGCCAAATCAAATAAGTTACAAATTGGTGTAACCCCAGTCCAGCGATCCTGTTGTTTGAAGGCAAATTAAATGAACTGCTTGTTCAATGGCAGTAGCACAGGCACAGTGTGTGCCCCCCATTGCCTGACAGTTAGTGTGTAAAGCTGCATCTTTCTGAAGCACTGCATTTATAAATCATTTCTATAGGTCCCACTCCCTTATCCCTCTATCACAGAGCATTTGCTCTTCCCAAGCTGGGATGTGACGGAGCAGCTCCTTAGCATGGATACAGGCTACACACTCACCTACACACTTAATCTGGCCTGGTGTTCCTTTAGCTGCTGATTTAAAGGAGAAGGAATGTCATCTTCCACTTGGGGGTACCAAATGTTAGGCACCCCAAGTGATTGTATTGACTTACCTGAAACCCCGGGCCGGTGCTCCTATCAGCAGAAAACGTCACCAGCCCGGGGTTATACCAGTGAGCACCACGGAGTGATCCTCTTCTGGCTTCTGCCTTCTTCAAATTTCACGGGGCAGTAAAACAAAATAGCGACTTTTTAGTTAAAGTTCAGCTTTTTCACTTTTTCAGCCGCACGAAGAAAGAAGAAGCCGGAAGAGGATCACTCCGTGGTGCTCGCTGGTATAACCCCGGGTTTCAGGTAAGTCAATACAATCACTAGGGGGTGCCTTCCCCCAACTGGAAGAAGACTTTCCTTCTCCTTGAAAGAAACATAGATGTGTCTATTCAGGTAAAATGTGCATCTGTCAGCGGAATAGAAGTGATGAACCCCAGCATTTCATGACAGTCACAGTGAGACAGTCCCCAGCATTTCATGACAGTCACAGTCAGACAGTCCCCAGCATTTCATGACAGTCACAGCGAGGCAGTCCCCAGCATTTCATGACAGTCACAGTCAGACAGTCCCCAGCATTTCATGACAGTCACAGTCAGACAGTCCCCAGCATTTCATGACAGTCACAGTCAGACACTCCCCAGCATTTCATGACAGTCACAGTCAGACAGTCCCCAGCATTTCATGACAGCCACAGTCAGACAGTCCCCAGCATTTCATGACAGTCACAGTCAGACAGTCCCCAGCATTTCATGACAGTCACAGTCAGACAGTCCCCAGCATTTCATGACAGTCACAGCGAGGCAGTCCCCAGCATTTCATGACAGTCACAGTCAGACAGTCCCCAGCATTTCATGACAGTCACAGTCAGACAGTCCCCAGCATTTCATGACAGTCACAGTCAGACAGTCCCCCAGCATTTCATGACAGTCACAGTCAGACAGTCCCCCAGCATTTAATGACAGAGACAGTCCCCCAGGATGACATGAGAGAATCAGTGTTCCACAAGGTACATGTTGGCTCTCAACATTTCAAATCCTCTGGTGTGAGATGGGATGAACCCCTTTATCCTAGTGTGCCACAAATTTGCAGCACCACTAAGTTTCCTTCTAACTTTTGGTTGTATGTCTTCCCTGTGCTCTCCAAATCCCCCCTTCGGTGTTTATACCTCCTCCCTCCACATTTAACCTTCAAACACACTTTCAGTATTCCAGCAGACCCCCTTTCTCCTGTTCCGCCTCCCTGACCTTGCATTTCACAGTACAGACCAGGGATGCTTGAATAGAAACATGGCTGAAGGTGGGACGAGGCATAAACACTGAAGGGAGTGGCAGCACCAGACTGAGGACAGAGCATGAGGGGGGCATGGAGGAGAGCGCAGGGAAGACACATAATCAGTTCTGAAAATGTATCTCATTGCAGGTCTTAAAGGAAAAGGAAAGCTACCGCAGAAATTTATTGCCAATAGATTAGCCACAATAGTGAAATCTATAACACTATATTTATTCTGCAGATTGCTTTACCATACCTGAGTAACAGCTCTAGAATCTGTATCTGTTGGTTTAGGATAGCAGCTGCCATATTAGCTTGGTGTGACATCACTTCCTGCCTGAGTCTCTCCCTGCTCACTCATAGCACTGGGCTCAGATTACAGCAGGGAGGGGAGGAGGGAGGGAGGAACAAACTGAGCATGCTCAAGCCCTAGCCCTGGAGGTTTAAGATGAAAACAGTTAGTCTGATACAGAAGCCCATGAGTACACAATAGAAGGAAAGAAATGTGCTGTTTCTTTTGACAGAGGACTCAGAGCAGCATTACTTTGAGGGTTTAGTGGTATATTTATTTAGACCTTTATGATAAAGCTGACTTAATATTGACCTTTCCTTCTCCTTTAATCAACCGAGCAGTTGAAAATGGAAGCTGTCTTCTTCACCCAAGCACTCCAATCAGCCATTCTGCCTTTGTCAATTGCTGCTCTCAAAATCCTCCATAGAGTTCTGCACGTGGTTCTGCATGTGAACTCATTCTTAATACATCATTTTTTTACACATACTCTTTTACACATAATTTGCACCATGCGTGTGACATCACCAAATAATATTATTAATATATACTGTATATGTAGATATGTACACTGTTACTAATGACAGCACTCACAGGAATTTTTTCAAGCAATAAACAGTTTAATAATATGATGTTTTGGACCATTACAGGGACCTTTCTCAAGGGAAACAGTGCAGTGAGCCAACAAACAATATAAGAAATCCAAAAAGGGCGCCACAATTGTTGCCTGGCAACCCTTATCCCCACCCACACCTTGTGACATCATACACAAGACAACTGAAAACATCAGTTTCAACCCTCAGGTCATGACACTGGGTTCCTAAACATTCGCATGCCCTTATTGGCAAACTCAGCATCGCTTCCCACAGAGCAAAAACATTATAGTCCAACCACCAAGTGAAGTGGCATCTGAAGGAAACAAATCACAGCCTCCTCTGTGAAACCATTTTCTGTTCAGTAGAGGTGGACGGGCTTTTATAGGAGTAAGCCCCGGGCATTGGTAAGAAATCACACAATACACAACTGGATACCAGAATATGATATATTAATTGTAAGCTTTGAAGTCAATAACTTATATAACCTACTGTAAATACCTCTATTCCCCAACATTCAGGTACAAAAGCTGTGCAATATTTTTTTTAGATACAACTGAATAGACCTCTTCACAAAAATCATTTTAGATTTACTAGACTTACTAGAGACTGTTCTCCATCAAAATTTTTTTTTTTTTAGGGATCCCTATTACATACTGTACAACAGCAATGGACAGTAATGTCGCACCTACACCTTCCGACAGGTCTCCCTGATTGATATCTGGCCAAAATATAGATCGGGGAGGTTTGTTTTTTCTGGCAACTGAGGACCCGCATTGACTATGACCTGTCGATGCCCATTCTCTTCATTGTAATCCGATTGTTCATCCCTAGGTCTGAACATTTGGATTAACCCAATATTGCCCTGCCGTTAGTGGGCACACCTGGAAAAGATCGTTTGGTGACCTTGCCAAATAAGCAGATCTTATAGTATTTGGCCACCTTAAGACCCTTAACGTCCTAGATGTACAACTTACACGGAACGGTTAGATCCTCTCTACAGAGAAAAATAACAGACAAGAATAGTAACACAGTAACATAGTAAGTTAGGTTGAAAAATGACACACGTCCATCAAGTTCAACCTAAAGGGATACTGTCATGGGAAAAACATTTTTTTTTTCAAAATGAATCAGTTAATAGTGCTGCTCCAGCAGAATTCTGCACTGAAATCCATTTCTCAAAAGAGCAAACAGATTTTTTTATATTCAATTTTGAAATCTGACATGGGGCTAGGCATATTGTCAATTTCCCAGCTGCCCCAAGTCATGTGACTTGTGCTCTGATAAACTTCAATCACTCTTTAGGGCTGGGACACACTGGGCGATTTGGGGAGATTTAGTCGCCTGGCGACTAATCGCAGCGACTTTTCTCCCCGAATGCCTCCCCTCACTCTGCGCCTGGATAAAATGAAAAGTCGCCGGCGCTAATCACACACGGCGATTCGTTTTCCGAAGTCGCCCGAAGTTGCCTCAGGAAACTTCGGGCGACTTCGGAAAACGAATCACCGCGTGTGATTATCGCAGGCGATTTTTCATTTTAGCCAGGCGCAGAGCGAGGGGAGGCATTCGGGGAAGATTGGTCGTGGAAAGTCGCGGCGATTAGTCGCCAGGCGACTAAATCTCCCCAAATCGCCCAGTGTGTCCCAGCCCTTACTGCTGTACTGCAAGTTAGACTGTTATCACCCCCTCCCTTCCCCCTCCCCTAGCAGCCAAACAAAAGAACAATGGGAAGGTAACCAGATAGCAGCTCCCTAACACAAGATAACAGCTGCCTGGTAGATCTAAGAACAACACTCAATAGTAAAAACCCATGTCTCACTGAGAAACATTCAGTTACATTGAGAAGGAAAAACAGCAGCCTGCCAGAAAGCATTTCTCTCCTAAAGTGCAGGCACAAGTCACATGACCAGGGGCAGCTGGGAAATTGACAATATGTCTAGCCCCATGTCAGATTTAAGAATTAAATATAAAAAAATCTGTTTGCTCTTTTGAGAAATGGATTTCAGTGCAGAATTCTGCTGGAGCAGCACTATTAACTGATTCATTTTGAAAAAATGTTTTTTTCCCATGACAGTATCCCTTTAAGTCTATATATAACTTGCCTAACTGCCAGTTTATCCAGAGGAAGGCAAAAACCCATCTGAAGTCTCTCCAATTTGCCTCAGAGGGGAAAAAATTCCTGACTCCAAAATAACAATTGCACTAGTCCCTAGTTGGTTACATTGCTTGAGTTTCCATCCAGACAACTTAAAAAATTCTTTACGGACTCTGACCATCTCCAACAAGAAGAGATGTTTGATTCTCAGAAAGGGGTATGCCAGAGACCTTCTCCACACCCAATTAAATAGAGCTTTGCAACATACACAAAGTGCCTTCATGCATAACACAAAACCAGTACCCAAAATACAGCACTGTTGATTTTCACCACCACTTTCCCTTCTAAAGTTTTTTCCAACAAGGTCAAATCTAAAAAATACCTGTGCTTCTGAAAAAAAATCTGCAGCCAAAAGGATTAAAATTTTATTAAAAGGAAATCATGCGTTATCCAAAATGAATGATAATTTGGTAGCATCACAACTGTATGTTATTCACTCATCATTGTTATATGTTCAGTTACTGGTTTCTCTCCTGTGTGTGACTGGGAATGAGCAGTGAGCTGGGAACGATGCATAAAACACTTCCCACATTCAGTACAAGTGAATGGTTTTTCTCCTGTGTGAATTCTGTGATGGGAATTAAGTCCAGCACGATCACTGAAACATTTCCCACATTCAGTACAAGTGAATAGTTCGCCCCCTGAGTGAACTAGGAGATGTCCTTTTAGGTGGGAGATGCGGGTGAAACATTTCCCACATTCAGAACAAGTGAATGGTTTCTCTCCTGTGTGAATTCTGAGATGAATGGTAAGGTGTTGGCGATTGGTAAAACCTTGTCCACATACAGAACAAGAAAATGGTCTCTGCCCTGTATGAATACTTTTATGAGAATAAAGGCCTGAAAGATGTCTGAACCGTTTCCCACATTCAGTACAAGGGTATGGTTTCTCTCCTGTGTGAATTCTTGAATGAACCGTAAGGTTTCGGCGACAGCTAAAACCTTTTCCACATTCAGAGCAGGAAAATGGTTTCTCTCCTGTATGAACACTTTTATGGGAATTAAGTCCTGCATGATCACTGAAACATTTCCCACATTCAGCACAGGTGAATTGTTTGCCTCCTGTGTGAATTCTGAGATGTCCGTTTAGGTGCGAGATACGGCTGAAACATTTCCCACATTCAGTACAAGTGAATGGTTTCTCTCCTGTGTGAATTCTGAAATGAATAGTAAGGTCTTGGCGACGGGTAAAACCTTTTCCACATTCAGAACAGGAAAATGGTTTCTCTCCTGTATGAATGCTTTTATGGGAATTTAGGCTTGCACGATCACTGAAACATTTGCCACATTCAGTACAAGTGAATGGTTTCTCTCCGGTGTGAATTCTGAGATGTTTGGTAAGTCGTGACATACGGGTAAAAGGTTTCCCACATTCAGTGCAAGTGTATAGTTTCTCTCCTGTGTGAATTCTGGAATGAACAGTGAGGCCGTAGTTATGGGTAAAACATTTGCCACATTCAGTACAAGTGAACTGTTTGCTTCCTGTGTGAACTCTGTGATGTTTGTTTAGTTGTGACATGCAGGTGAAACATTTGTCACATTCAGTACAAGTGAATGGTTTCTCTCCTGTGTGACTTCTGAAATGAACAGTAAGGTCTTGTCGACGGGCAAAACCTTTTCCACATTCAGAACAGGAAAATGGTTTCTCCCCTGTGTGGATTACTTTATGGGTTTTAAGCTCTCCATGATATCTGAAACATTTCCCACATTCATTACAAGTGAATGGTTTCTCTCCTGTGTGACTTCTGTGATGCACAGTAAGCTGTAATATACGTGCAAAACATTTCCCACATTCAGTGCAAGTGAATGGTTTCTCCCCTGTGTGAGTTTTCTGATGCTCAGCAAGATGGTAGCGACGAGCAAAAGATTTCCCGCAATCAGAACAAGAAAATGGTTTCTCTTTTGTGTGAACCTTGTGATGTACAAGGTCTGGGGCACATGTGAGTGGTTTTTCTTCTTTCTGAAGGCAGTCGTGTCTGTCAATATCAGAGTGATGTGCAAAACATTTCTGACACTGAGTTAAAGTTGAAGTCAATGGTTTCTCTACTGTGTGAATTCTGAGATGTGTCTTAAGGCCTGTGCGACGGGTGAAACGTTTGCCACATTCAGAACAAGAAAATGGTTTCACTCCTGTGTGAGATTTTTTATGCATATTAAAGCTTGAAGGATCTGCAAAACTTTTTCCACATTCAGAACAGGTAAATGGTTTCTCCCCTGTGTGTGTTCTGTAATGTATTGTAAGATGTCTGCGAGAAGGAAAACATTTGCCACATTCAGAACAAGAAAATGGTTTCTTTTGTGTGTGACTTCTCTGATGTACAATAAAGTCTGAATGACACACAAAATGTTTCTCACACACAGAACAGACAAATGGATTTACTTTGTTGTGAGTTTCCTGATGCTGGAGAAGACCGGCTTCAGTAGTAAAATCTTTATGGCACTCAGAAGAGTTATTCATCTCCATGATAGGAGTAAGTGTATCTGTTCCCTTTATCTGTTCTGTAAATGGATTAATGCTGCAATCTGATTGGTTTCCCTCTTCCCATGAAACAGATTCCTCTTTAATCCCATCTGAAACATATCTGGCTGACAAGCTGCTATTTAGGCTACATCCCATGATAGGAGAAGATGTATTGGTTTCCTGCATAGATTCTGAAACAGTAATAATTCTAAAGTCAGAAACGTTTCCTTCTTCACATAAAGTAAATTCCTCTTTAATAGGATTTGATACATTATCATCTGACAAGCTGTTATTCAGGCTGCATCCCATGATAGGAGTAAGTGTATCTGTTCCCTGTATCACTTCTGTAAGTGGATTAATGCTGCAATCTGATTGGTTTTCCTCTTCCCATGAAGCCACTTCCTCTTTAATCCCATTGGCTGTTGGGGGCTGTTCGTCTGGAGGAGTTTCCAAGTTTGCGAGATTTCCATTGGCACAAAAATCTACTTTTTCAGTCCCAGTCTTGTTTGGCTCATTAGTATAACATAATGTTCCTCCCAGATCAGCTGTAATATCTCTCTTATCTTCATATTCACGGTCTGGCAAAGACACAAGCATGAGAAATCATTATCACATTTTATACATATATGTAGGGATTTATTGTGTCAGGAGATGCAGGAATAGAAGAAACAGAAGGAGACATATAGGATTAATGAAACCCCCTTATTTTGTAGGCAATAATGTATACTTTATGGTTCTGGTTTTACTTTTGCCTGTAAATGTATATTGTTTTCAAAAATAGCCCCTTTATTGGAGCTCCCTATAGATATTTTCTGGTCCCTGTCTGTGTTTCAAATGAGGGGTGGGCGTGTCCTAACGGTCCCTGCCAGAAGCACAGTAGGAGGGGGACAGCCAATCACAGCCCTGCAGTCACACAAGCACAGACAGGCTTCAGTTCCCTATCAGGTCCTGCTAGCTGCTGATTGGTTCCTGTCCTACAGTGCAGTGAGCTGAGTGCACAGCCTGGGAATTCAGGGAGCAGCAAGTGGAAGAGAAGGGAGGGATTATTAGGCTTTTTGCAGAAATATTCAATAAATTAACCGGAAACACAACTTTATAAAGTACATTCCTTATATATCCAAAAGGATTTAAAGCACTTACACATTCATGTTTTCTTTAATATGGAGCTTAGCTCAATCTCACTTAGGCCCAAAGACATGAACAGAAATGGGCATGGCAAAGAAGGGAGACGGACAAGCTCAGTGGGCCGAATAGTCCTCCAATGCCTACAAAGCTTAAGAGGTAAGATGGAATAAAAATCTATTCATCTTTCCTTATGTACAAACTGCTCCTTAGTATCCTGTCCCCATATCACCAGTATTACTGTGTAATCATCATATGTAACTCACTGCTCCTGCTTTACTGTCAGCAGCTCATTTGTGTTTCTGTTGTTCCCACACATCCCTTGTACTGTTCCTCCTAATTAATTCCCTTACACACCAGCTTCTGATATTTTGTATCCTGTGCCCATTACTCACCCAGTGGGTGGAGCTGCTGAGGCTCCTCCTTCTCCCCATCCTCATAAATGTCCTTGTTTCCTTTTATATAGTCCCACTCGTCCAAGGAAAAATAGATGGAAACATGATGAGTCCTTATGGCAACCTGTCACATACAATGTTCCAGTCATCCCCCAGCCAGAGAAAGGGATTATCATCCACTGTTACTAAACAATAAGGGGCCGCTGTACCCACCTCTCCAGTCAGCAGCTGGATGATGTTGGACATGAGTTCCAGGATCTTCTTGTCATTCTTGTTATTTTCCTTCTGTATGACGGAGCCAGGGGCATGCAGGGCCCCCCCATCATCTGACTTCTTCCTAGGGATGTAGTGCTAAATATTGAAAGGAAGAGAGAATGGTGTTTGAGCTGCAGAGAGACCCCCTTTGTACAGACAGACAGTCTCTTGTCAGTGTGCCAGTCACAGTGCCCCTCACCTCTCCAGTCAGCAGATAGATCATCTCCAGTGTCAGATTCACCATTCTCTCCTTCTTCCCCCGCTCCTCCTCCTCCTCATTTTTATCCTTCTTCTTCTTCTTCCCCTTCATCCCTGTGTCACTCGCTTCCTCCATTCCCATTGGCTCCTTGTGGGAGGGACTGACCTGGAAACAAGCGGTTAGACATTACTATGGAGGATTATTCCCAGCAATATTCCCAGTAGAATTACAGGAGCCCAGCAGCGACCCCCAGTCCAACAGCAGCACCGACCCCCAGCAGCAGCAGCAGCGACCCCCAGTCCCGCAGTAGCAACCCCAGTATGAGACACACAGCCCATAGTAGAGGAGAGTGAGGGGTAAATGACAGAGGTGGGTGCCACACAAGGTAGGAATAAGGGAGGCAGCACATATGGGCTCAGTATATTGGGGTGGGGGGTCAGTACCTACCTGTGTGGAAGTTCCCAGAGTTCCCTGCTCCGGCTACAAACCAATGGTCCCGGGTGCTTGGGAGGTGGGAGTGAAAGCGGCTCAGTAAGGGACGGGAGACAATTCCCTACATATCTCTGTACCGCACTAATATCTCTCAGCTCCCCTCACACACAATGTATAAATCTACTTTGTATCCCGGGGTTAATCACATATCCGCCAGTCCCAGCCAATTCTTAGTACTGACAAGCGACTGATTCTGTTTCGCTGTGAGTAGAACAATTACCCTCAGTCCCTAACTCCGTGTCCCAGGCATCAAGTTCGTTACTGGCTTGTGCCCCGCCCCCTGTAAGGACAGAACTAAGACTAAAGTGTGGTTGACAAAAGCATGGATGCTACTGTGTCCCGCCCCTTGACTCTTAGCCAATGAGCGAGCGCATGACGTGTGTGAGTCACAGGTAAGAAGTGGTCCGTAAGGGACAGAGGCTGCGATTCACTCGGTCCTGCCCTTGAAGCCCGGAGTCTCCCGACAGCTGTAAAGTGATCCCGTGCTATTCTGAGGGAGCGGCTGACAGACAAGTGTCACTCAGTGGAATGGTCACTATACAACGCAGGACACACGGGCTGATGTGGCCCCAGGCAGACAATATTAAGGGCCCCATTGCTGATGATATTGGTTACTGAGCTGCTTCATTTATAGGCAGAAATGTGAGGGGACTGGTAAATATATTCAATTTGGGCAGCGACAAAATACTGAGGTGGGAGCTCGTCCATTAGTTTTGCCTCCATGTTACTGACCCTGTGGCCTCCCTGCTCTCTCCTCACATTAACAACTATATCCTCTCCCACAAGCGCCTCAAACTTTACCAACCCCCATCCTCTCCCCCTCCCCCAGCCCTATCTTGTTTTTTCTACTCAACCTCTTATTGCACCTGAACCCTCATTTGTACTACTGTACCCCTAGATCTGGCCCTGCTGAGGGGAAAGGAACACTATTGGGAAGATGTGGAATTAGCCCCTGACCCGCTCTCCCTCAGTAACGGCCATTGCCAGAGAAAGCTATTGAAAATACATCTGGAATACTAAGAGGCAGGGCAGGGGCACAATTTGGGGTGTAGTTGTGCCTGAGATGGATGTGGGAGTCTTTCTTACTAGATTGTAAGCTTTTCTGGGCAGGAACTGGATCCAAAATATGTAAGTATTGTTTTTTTTGGTGTGCTAGTGGTCTGGACTGAGAATTAAAATAGGCCCTGGCATTTCAGGTACACAGAGGCCCAATCAGCCCACACTGAGGCCCAATCAGCCCCCACCAGCCCACTAAATAGTGACTTTCTATGGGACCTTATAGCAGCCCCTCTGGCATTTGCCAGAATCCACAGATTGCCAGTCCAAGCCTGTGTGCTACCACAATTAATGGTGGACATTGTAGTAACATGGGTGTGGTATAAAACAGATAGTGGCTTCAATTATTGGCCCTCCACCATGTAGGCCAGAAAAATTCCAGCCCTCAGTACCACAGAAGTTGGACAGCACTGCTTTAGCGCAATGAAGGTGTGTAGGACCATAGGTGAGTGCAGCAGAGAAGTGCCCTTAGCACCTACAGAAAGTAACTGAAGGGAAACACACACACACAGGTTTCCTCGCCATTCCCTTTCTAATGCCAAAATAATCTGGATGAAATCACATGGCTGAGGGCACCTGGTAAAGTAACAACATGTCTAGCCCCATATCAGATTTCAAAATGAAATAAACATTTTTTGGAAAATAGGTTACTGCTAGAGTTGTGCTATTAACTGCTGCATTTTTTAAAAAATATATGCTTTCCCATGACAGAATTCCGAAAATATATGGGTTTCTGGGGTCAACCTACTTTTTTATATCTTTGCCCCTCAAAAAATGCTGTAAATGTGCTGATTTTGCAGTAACTGAAATGACAGACCATGTGGGTGTGTCTTCATTTTAGGGTCCCTATATACCACGTGCTTAGGTAAACCAATACATAAACAATTGCTCAATTTTTTTGGGCTTTTTCCTGAAAAGCCAGAATTTTGCGGATTTTTGCCTGAAAAGTCTGAAATGGTCGGATTTTCTGGCTAATTCCAGTACAGACCACAGAAACGTCAAAATAGTATAGAGACCTCCGCCATAGGCTTATACACAACCTCGCCAGGTCTGAAATGGCGGATTTTCAGATTTAGGCCTTTTGCTGTATCGGGCTTTAATAAATCTCAAAAAATTAAAAATAAAACCCAAAAATTTGAGTTTTGCCCCAAAAAGCCTGACTGGAGTTTTGGAGACATGGAGTATTGGACCCCAATAGGATCCCACAGGAGGGAGATGGTACACTAAGACCAAAAACAAACATAATATCACCCACAAATCCCTCTTCTTCTTTTTTTTTTTTTTAGAGATGAGAGGGAAATAAAAGAGATTCAGAGAATTAGAGGGAAAGGGGTGAAAAAAGTGTCCCTAAAAGGAATAAAAAGATTCTTCAAGTAGGTGTATTTAACATCTCAGATTATGTACTGACCACTTTAGGGTGGTGGCACATGTAGCGTTCCAGAGAGATTAGTCGCCCAGCAACAAATCTCCTCTTCTTTGGGCGACAAATGTCCCCAAAATGCCTTCCCGCCGGCTAAAATGGGAATCCCCCAGCAGGATGGCACTCTGCGGGTCGGCACTCAGATCGCTTCGGTTTCCCTACGACGCCCGACGGGAGACTTCGGAAAACAAAATGACCCGAGTGCCATCCTTCCAGTGATTTGCATTCTAGCCAGTGGGAAGGGAGATGAGAGCTGCCGGCTCCCCTGCACAGCCTGGGAATTCAGGGAGCAGCAAGTGGAAGAGAAGGGAGGGATTATTGAGGTTTTTGCAGAAATATTCAATAAATCAGCCTGAAACACTTTTAAGCATAATTTTTCTATTTCTAAATGAGTATAGTCAGTATGCACTGGTACGTTCTTTTTTACACAAACTCCTTTAAAAGGAAGGGAAGTTTAGGGAGCAACATTCCCTGATGCAGTTTATCTGACCATGTGTCTGGCTCCCGACGGGTCCTCCCGATCGATATCAGGCCAAAAATCGAGCAGATATCGATTAGGTCAAGTTTGATTTACTTGTACAATCCAGGACCGCGTCGGCTAGTTGATGTGGTCCTGCGACCCGTCGGAGCCCATTCGTAGTATCGTAATCCGATCGTTCGGATTCATCCGATATCGCCCAGCCGTTAGTGGGCATATCGGGTTAAGATCCGCTCGTTTGTCGACCTTTCCAAACGAGCGGATCTTATAGTGTATGGCCACCTTAACCAACAGACCTGAAGGACTGCAGGAGCTGAAAAGTCCGGGTGAACAGCGGAGGAGAAAGGCTCACATATTGGCTACATTTGCAGTACTCAAGTTGAAGGCTGATAAATGTCCACATGCAATGGAACCTGATCCAGCAGCTTGTTTCCTGCACACTGGGGAAAAAGCTATTTTCCTGATATGCTTTTTAAAAAAGTATTTTAATGAATACATTTTTTTTACAAAATGTTTTTATAATCTACACTATTGGCGGACGCCATTTGTTCTTTTGTTTATGATCTGATAGTTAGTCCGAGTGTTCGCTTTCCTTTGAAGCTGTATCTGAAGTACCCTAAAAGAGTTAAGCTGGCCATAGACATTCAGATCTTATTCTTTGTGTGACAAACTTTTCAGATATCGATCAGTTATTTTAATGCAATGCATTCAGATTTAAATTTCTCAGGAACTCCTGATGGCTCTGCATCCAAAATAGTGGCACCAATGGCTGCTACGCCGACACAGCGGCCTTGGAGCACAAGTGCGTGAAGTCATGGAGTGAAAATTCATATAGATGCTGAGGACATGGGTTTCGATGCTTGAGTATAGGTCCTATTTTAGAGTGTTCCTGGGTGTGTTATAATTATTCTCTGACTGATCTCCGGATCCTGACTTCCTTGCTTTGCCTCCTGTCCTTGCTGTTTGCTGCCTTCCCTGATCTCCCTTCCCTGAATATGACTATGAACTTGAACTTCCTTCTTGGTCCCTACTCATCTGAGCCGTTTGGCCCTGACAAAATTGCAGGATTAAAGTAAGAAAAATTACAAATCAGATGATGTTGTGGCCATTAATTGACAGCAATCGTAATAAATTTATATCCCGGAACTAGACAGTCACCCATGGATATCATCAGATAGGCAATAAATGCGAAGATGTTATCGTTATCAAACAGAAATTTTCTAAATAAACTACCAATTGCCATGGATGGTACAAAAATTGATGGGACTCAATTCGTTTTGTACGATTATATCTGTGTGTCTATAGCCAGCATAACCCTTAAAATTGTCTTCTTAATAGCTAAAACTTTGGCTAAAACAGTGGGGGAGATCCAGGCATTGGGAGTCTTTTAACCTCCAAACCCTAATTTGCACATACAAACAAAGGTAAGGGGGAGGGAATCTGAACTCAGAAAAAAATGTGCAATCTCCTTAATATTGTGACCTACAGTCAAGTGATTTTGAGGTTATGGATTGAGTTTGGCAAGGCATTTGGATTCTCCTCGGTTTTGTTTGATTCTGGGATTTGGTGCAAAAGATACAAAAATGTTTATTCATAATATTGCACATTGTAGAAATGCATTGGAGGGAGCCAAAGTACTAAGAAAGACCAAAAATCTATTTTATTATTATTTATAGCAATAAACAAAGATATAAAGCTTCTAAAAACCTTGATTTCTACATGGATTAATGATTTAATATAACGGTTACAAACAATCATTAGAAGCTAGCAAATCACCTTAGGAGGTTGCCTTTTGGAAGTAATGGAATCAGAAAATGAAAAGCCTTTTTCTATTCGTCCATATGGCAGCACAGGATATTCCCTTGAAATAAAACATGTAGCAGAATTCTTTGTAATTATGTCTTAGAAGCAGTTAGTCAAAACTACAAGAAGGGAAGTTTGGGGAATAGGTAATATGCTTTTTATTCATGTTGGGAATGAAACCATAGGATGCCGATTACTGGAACAGAAAATGTCATCAGTAAGTACATTCATTTTCTGATATCCACACCCCAAGGAGGCTGAGAAGAGTCATATGCACTAAGAAAGGAGCTGCTGGAACACACACAGGTACAGGTACTGAGTCCCATGGCTTTCAAGCTTCTGCTTTCGCTCATTATCCCCATCAACACAGCTGCAATTTCATGTAAATTTCATGTACAAATGTCCATCAAGTTCAATCCCTCCAAATTACACAGTCCTGTCTATACACTCAACAATACTAATACCTATACTAACTAGCTGGAGATCTTGAGATCACAATAGCCTTGGATATTATCAGTCATTAATAGAATCTGCCATCACAGTATCACCCACCAGGGCATTCTCCACCCTCACTGGGAAAAAACTATTTGCATTGCTTCAAATGAAAGTTCAGTAACTCAAGTCTATTGTTATTTTCTGTGTATCTCTCTTGCTATCTGTCTATTTTTTTCCTTTAATATACTTGTAAAGGATATTTATGTCACTTCAAATATGCTTTTTTTCCCAGAGAAACCATTCAAACCTTGACCCATCTTCTTTCTATTCCTTTTACCAATTTAGTTGCATATTTTTAGTTTTTATGATATTGGCTTTCGTTTTACTTTATCAAAACCTCTATTGGTCATTGCCAGGTTTAAAAACTGAACAAACTGAGAGGAGGAATACAACTGACCAGAGGAATGCGAGGAGGTGCTTCCTGCATTGGTAAAGTATTATTATGGCAGCCGGAACATTTATCACCATACCCCAAACCACCAAATAATCTTCATGTAGAGTAAACCATTACAAATGTATTATATTTAACCAAAAATAGTTATATATATTAATATGGTAGCATCATTATTGTCTTTTACTCACTCATCATTGTATATGTAGAGTTATTTTCAGAAACTGGTTTCTTTCCTGTGTGTAACTGGGAATGTGCAGTAAGCTGGGAACGATGCACAAAACATTTTCCACATTCAGTGCAAGTGAATGGTTTTTCTCCGGTGTGAAATCTGAGATGTACATTAAGGTGTGAACGACGGGTGAAACATTTCCCACATTCGGTACAAGTGAATGGTTTCTCCCCTGTGTGAACTCTGAGATGTACATTAAGGTCTGAGCGACGGATGAAACATTTCCCACATTCAGAACAAGAAAATGGTTTCTCTCCTCTGTGAATTCTGTGATGTACAGTAAGACGCGATCGATCCGTAAAACTTTTTCCACAACCAGAACAAGAAAATGGTTTCTCTCCCGTATGTATTCTTTGATGTACAATAAGGTTTGAGTGATGTTTAAAACATTTTCCACACTCAGAACAAGAGTATGGTCTCTGATCTGTGTGAACCCTGTGATGTACATTAAGGTCTGAGACGCATGCAAAATGTTTTCCACACTGAGAACAAGAATGTGGTTTTTCTGCTTTGTGAAGGCTGAGATGTCGATCAAGATCTGAGCGACGAACAAAACCTTTCCCACATTGAGAGCAAGTAAATGGCTTCTCCCCTGTGTGAATTCTCCAATGTACTTTAAGGTTTGCGTGTTCTTTAAAATGTTTTCCACATTCCGAGCAAGAATAAGGTCTCTCTCCAGTATGGACTCTCTGATGTACAGTAAGTTGTGAATGACGTTTAAAATGTTTCCCACATTCAGAACAAGAGAATGGCCCTTCCCCTGTGTGACTTCTTCGATGTATAATAAGGTCAGAGTGAGTTGTAAAATGTTTCCCACATTCAGTACAAGAGAATGATCCCTCCGCTGTGTGGCTTCTTTGATGTACAATAAGGTCGGAGCGAGATAGAAAATGTTCCCCACATTCAGTACAAGAGAATGATCCCTCCACTGTGTGGCTTCTTTGATGTACAATAAGGTCGGAGCGAGATAGAAAATGTTCCCCACATTCAGTACAAGAGAATGATCCCTCCACTGTGTGGCATTTTCGATGTACAATAAGGTCGGAGTGAGATAGAAAATGTTTTCCACATTCAGTACAAGAGAATGATCCCTCCGCTGTGTGGCTTCTTTGATGTACAATAAGGTCGGAGCGAGATAGAAAATGTTTCCCACATTCAGTACAAGAGAATGATCCCTCCGCTGTGTGGCTTCTTTGATGTGCAATAAGGTCGGAGCGAGATAGAAAATGTTTCCCACATTCAGTACAAGAGAATGATCCCTCCGCTGTGTGGCTTCTTTGATGTGCAATAAGGTCGGAGCGAGATAGAAAATGTTTCCCACATTCAGTACAAGAGAATGATTCCTCCACTGTGTGGCTTCTTTGATGTACAATAAGGTCGGAGCGAGATAGAAAATGTTTCCCACATTCAGTACAAGAGAATGATTCCTCCACTGTGTGGCTTCTTTGATGTACAATTAGGTCGGAGTGAGATGTAAAATGTTTCCCACATTCAGTACAAGGACAAGCTTCCACGTCTGTGTGATGTACAAGTTCAGAATGAGATGTAAAAGGTTTCCTGCCTTCAGTATTAGTAAATGGCTTTTCCCCAATGTGTACTCTGGAGTGGCTATTTAAGTGTGAACGATATGAAAAGCATCTCCCGCATACAGAACAAGAATATGGTTTCTCCCCTGTGTGAGTTCTGTGATGCTCATTAAGGTGCGAGCGACGGGCAAAACATTTGCCACATACAGAGCAAGGGAACGGTTTCTCTCCTGTGTGACTTCTCTGATGTACAACAAGATCTGAATGCCACGCAAAACGTTTTTCACACACTGAACAGACAAATGGTTTTTCGCCTGTGTAAGTTTTCTGATGCTTGAGAAGACCACCCTTGGTTCTAAAGTGTTTATTGCACTCAGAACAGCTATACATCTCCATGTTGGGAGTAGGTGTATCTGTTCCCTGTATCTGATCTGCAAGTGGATTAATGCTGCAGTCTGATTGGTTTCCATAGACACATGACCCCATTTTCTCTTTTATCCCATCTGAAACATATCTGGCTGACAAGCTGGTATTTAGGCTACATCCCATGATAGGAGATTCTGAAACAGTAATAATTCTAAAATCAGAAACATTTCCTTCTTCACATAAAGTCAGTTCCTCTTTAATAGGATTTGATACATTATCATCTGACAAGCTGTTATTCAGGCTGTATCCCATGATAGGTGTATGTGTATCTGTTCCCTGTATCTGTTCTGTAAGTGGATTAATGCTGCAATTTGGTTGGTTTCCCTCTTCATGTGAAGCTACTTCCTCTTTAATCCCATTGGCTGGTTGGGGCTGCTCCACTGGAGAAATTTCAGGGTTTGTGAGATTTCCATCTGCACAAACATCTGCTCCTTCAGCCCCAATCTTGCTTGTCTCATTATAATAACATAATGTTCCTCCCAGATCAGCTGTGATATCTCTCTTATCTTCATATTCACAGTCTGGCAAAGACACAAGCAGGAGAAATCATTATCACATTTTATACATATATGTAGGGATTCTTTGTGTCAGGAGATGTAGGAATAAAAGAAGCAGAAGCACCGGAACTGTCACCCCAACAGTCTCTGACACAATATGAAGAGTCAAATATAAATCCTTAATGTAGCCCTTAGTCCAATCTCACTGCGACCCAAATGCATGAATGATGCATCAGCAGGGAAGGGAGACTGACTAGCTGAGTGGGCTGATAGATCTCCAATCCTTACAACACTTGGGAGGTCAGCTGGAATCTGAGTGGCTCTGTCTTGTCCATTTCTATGACACGTTTGGGATATTTCTCCCAACCCGGATAAACACCCTATGATCTTTCCTTATGTACAAACTGCTCCTTAGTATCCTGTCCCCATATCACCAGTATTACTGTGTAACCATCATATGTAACTCACTGCTCCTGCTTTACTGTCAGCAGCTCATTTGTGTTTCTGTTGTTCCCACACATCCCTTGTACTGTTCCTCCTAATTAATTCCCTTACACACCAGCTTCTGATATTTTGTGCCCAAAACACATTACTCACCCAGTGGGAGGAGCTCCTGGGGATCCTCCTTAATCTTTTCCCTGCAAAGGTCCTTGTTTCCTTTTATATAATCCCATTCCTGCAAGGAAAAATATATGGAAACATCCTCAAACCTTATGGCAACCTGTCACACACAATGTTCCAGTCATCCCCCAGCCAGAGAAAGGGATTATCATCCACTGTTACTAAACAATAAGGGATTGGGAGACTTCTGGCACCACTTGAACTTGATCTAGGTACCACAATTCAGCGCTCAAGCACCAGTCTAACATGTCTAACAACACCAGTTCAGGAGGCACATAAATTCTTGTAAGTATGGGGCAAACAACAGAAGCAAGCAAAACAAAATTGCTTTGGGAGAAGAGGCACAAAACCAGGTCCTCGCACACAGAAGAGCAATCAATCAATTATCAATTATAAACTAATTTCTACAGAATTTGCTAAACAGATAATCCATCCTTAGGGCAATGGCACACCAGAAGATTAATCGCCAGTGATAAATCTCTGCTTCTGCGGGCGACTATTCTGTTAAAGCGTTCCCACTATCAATAATGTGAATTGCTGCTGGTAAAACCCACGTGTGGCTTCGGTCTTCGAAAATCGCTTGAAGTTTCCTCTTGAGGAAGGAGATTGGTCGCCCAGCAGAAACAGATTTATCGCTAGCAATTAATCTCCTGGTGTGCTATTGCCTTAGAGAAATCACATGACAAAGCAGACAAGAATAAATAAAAGAAAAATACATTGATTCTCACAATCGGCCCTTCTAAAAATTAGAAGACTGTGTATCTGATGTTTCGCTGGTGTTCCACCCGGCACTGTTCCCTGGGGGTGTGTACACCTAGAAGTGTGTGTTTTGTGATGCCCACCAGTTTGCACATGCGCATTGACTCTTTAAAGACACCAGGTTGCCTATGTCATTGTTAAGTGATCTTTTTAGCTCGTGTGGACACTAAATCCTTCTGCCTGTTCTGTTGTGACTTCAGATTGTTTCCTGACTCTGTTCCATTGCTGCCTGTCCTGACCTCGGCCTGTTTGACTACTTTCCTGGAGAAGTTTGTCGCTCCTGCCTAATTACAAATCTCCTCCCCTGTCCACACTCCAGCAGTTGGTGTTGTGCTGCCCTGTCGTCTGATTGGTCTTCCATTCTGAAGGTACATTATAGGGCTAAAAATATATATTTTCTGTAAAATGCCCCCTTTAATGGCCCTCCCATTAGATCTGCTACTGTCCGATCTGTGTTTTAAATTGGGAATGAGTGTGTCCTAGCGGTCCCTTCCAGAAGCAAAAATCCACAGATCAACATTTAGAGACATATGCACCCACTACAAAGACAGTTCACTTTCTACTCCCATGCCCAGACTATATATTAATCTCCCAAGAACTATTTGTAGAAATTATGTTTTCTGAGATCGGAGGCATTTCCCATATAGACCATGCCTCAATAACAGCAACTTTTAAAGCACACACATGAAACACGCCCCACGTGTCAACAACCCTATAACTCTTTAGGAATCCTGAAAGGGCCCTAACCTCCTTAAAAAAAAAATAGATAAATGTTTACCCCAAAACATCTGCATACAGACAAAGCTTTGGGCCTGGATGGCCTCACCATCAAATTTTTCAAATTCATGAAACAAGATCGTAAAAACAGAAAGTAACAATTCCAACGAGTGACTTGGCTCACATTAGATTTATACATACTGTAAAACAGGAAAAACCCTTCCCAATTATCTTCATACAGGCCTATTTCAATACCAAACATTACTAAAATCATTTAAATACTAGCCACACTGATCACAGAAAAGTTAGCAAAATATCTAGCCAAGCTCATCTCAAGACTCCCAAATGGGTTTTGTGAAGGGAAGATCTGGACTAAAAATTACAAGAACCATCATTCAAACTATTCAACAGCAAAAGGCATGAAACGCCTTTGCCCCTACTCGACAAACTTCTCTCCTAATTATTTTTTCAAAACCTACACAGTCTCTTCTTGATATTCTGATTCCTGTTGTGTTCTCACGTCTCGGTTACTCATTTTAGAAATAACTGCAGTTTTCTCTGTCACTTCTATCTAATGATATTAGAAAGGCATCAAATACATTTTTTTGTATTGGGGTGAATATCAAATCTTTCATAAAAAGATTAGGCCAAATCTCAAAATGAATCCAAACCCTTATTTCGCTAAGCAACTTAACGTAAGGAAGGGGAGAAAATCCATGCATGTAGTTTGCAGGCAAATATTTGCAATATGCTTAATTGTGTGACCAAGTATCACTAATTTAATGGTTAGTATTTGGTCCATTCCTAAATGATATCCATAAATTTCTCGATTGTAATTCCTTCTTTCTTAAATAAAAAATAAAACACTGATTGGTGCACCCACCTCTCCAGTCAGCAGCTGGATGATGTTGGAGATGAGTTCCAGGATCATCTTGTCGACATTTTTCTTCTGTATGACGGAGCCAGGGGCATGCAGGGCCCCCCCATCATTTGACTTCTTCCTAGGGATGTAGTGCTAAATATTGAAAGGAAGAGAGAATGGTGTTTGAGCTGCAGAGAGACCCCCTTTGTACAGACAGACAGTCTCTTGTCAGTGTGCCAGTCACAGTGCCCCTCACCTCTCCAGTCAGCAGATAGATCATCTCCAGTGTGAGATTCACCATTCTCTCCTTCTTCCCCTGCTCCTCCTCCTCCTCATTTTTATCCTTCTTCATCCCTGTGTCACTCGCTTCCTCCCACATTCCCATTGGCTCCTCAGCTGCACAAATATAACTCACATATAAGGTGACAGCTTTCAATTGATATTATCAAAGCTCAAAAACCAAGGTAAGACCCTCAATATTCAGTTGTACACAATAAAAGAAGTTCTCAACCTCTGTGATTCTTCCCTTAGGATCAGGTGCCAAACAGTATATTACCCAACCTGCCATGGGTAAGAACAATCTTACATAAAGCCCAAATAACTGTTGCACACCATCAAGTAATTTAATTTGCAAGTTGTGCTATTTTATTGGCTCAAATGTAAAGGGAACATTTTCGGGCCTTGCAGGACCCTTTGTCAAGCCTTGACAAAGGGCCCTGCGAGGCCCGGAACATTGTCCTTTTTGGTCTTCTTCATTTGAGCCAACACCTCAATATTCAGTTGAACTTTATTAAACCTGGCTCATACATATGACACACCCCATAACCCAAACCATCTAAAATGCATATGCAAATTAGGGGTGGGAAGGGAAAAACATTTTTTACTTCCTTCTTTTGTGACAAAAAGTCATGCGATTTCCCTCTCGCCCCTGATTTGCATATGAAACTCACTCGTAGAGCACCAACTTAATTACATTGTTATATGGCTCTTTATAAATATAGAGTGTTTATTTCTCTGTATGTCTTTCTTTGTGTGTTCTGATATATCATATAATCTTGATTATATATCATATAATAATATATAACTCTTCTTGTAGATGTAGTTTGGGTTTTGTGGTGTTCCAAATGTATAAACCAGTGCCCACCCACAGCAGCAGCACCGACCCCCAGTCCCACAGCAGCAGTAGCATCGACCCCCAGTCCCACAGCAGCACCGACCCCCAGTCGCACAGCAGCACCGACCCCCAGTCCCACAGCAGCAGTAGAATCGACCCCCAGTCCAGCAGCAGCAGCGACCCCCCAGTCCCACAGCAGCAGTAGCATCGACCCCCAGTCCCACAGCAGCACCGACCCCCAGTCCCACAGCAGCAGCACCGACCCCCAGTCCCACAACAGCAGCAACCCCCAGTCCCACAGCAGTAGCAGTGACCCCCAGTCCCACAGCAGTAGCAGCAGTGACCCCCAGTCCCACAGCAGCACCGACCCCCAGTCCCACAGCAGTAGCAGCAGCGCCCCCCAGTCCCACAGCAGCAGAACCGACCCCCAGTCCCACAGTAGCAGCAGTAGGAGTAACCCCAGTGTGAGACACACAGCCCATAGTAGAGGAGAGTGAGGGGTAAATGACAGAGGTGGGTGCCACACAAGGTAGGAATAAGGGAGGCAGCACATATGGGCTCAGTATATTGGGGTGGGGGGGTCAGTACCTACCTGTGTGGAAGTTCCCAGAGTTCCCTGCTCCGGCTACAAACCAATGGTCCCGGGTGCTTGGGAGGTGGGAGTGAGAGCGGCTCAGTAAGGGACGGGAGACAATTCCCTACATATCTCTGTACCGCACTAATATCTCTCAGCTCCCCTCACACACAATGTATAAATCTACTTTATATCCCGGGGTTAATCAGACATCCCAGCAGTTCCAGCAAAATCACACTAAACAGAGACAAACAATTCCTTGTTGCAGTTCGAAAAATGTACTCTCGTCCCTAACTCCCTGACCCGCCTCTATGTTAATCCAGTCATGTCCCTAACAGCAATCTTCTCCACCCATTCTATTGACAAAAATGACTAATCAGGTTTGGTTGGCAGGACACTGTGAGCTCTACTGGCAGTCTCTGTCCCGCCCATCCTGCTCAGCCAATGAGTGAACCTGCTGTGTCATTTCTGCCCAGCTACTAGCAGTGTGACACTTCTCTCTGTGGAAAGTAGGAGCAAGTCAGTTAGAGATCGAGTCTGTGCCTAAATGATCAGACAGGACACACTGGGTGATATTGGCGCCTGTGTTCCCCGCTTCCCTTTTCACCAGTGAGTGAGTGACAGAAACTGATGGACAAGCTCCACACAGTAACTTGTTCTCTTCAGACTGTACAGAGACATTAAAGAAGACTTATAGCGAAGGGAACCATAAGTTTAATGGCCATTATGGCTTCATTCCCTGCCAGTGCCTCCTTTCCCTGTTGCTGGGTTAAACCCCATATAACATATTATACATTATTTGCATACCCATTCTATTGGTTCTAGGGTGTGACCACTTCCTGCGGTGCTGTAACAGGGTGGGACACTTCCTCTTTGGCTGCAGCGGTTGATCTGGGCAGTGGTTCCGCTGAGCCTTGAGTCAACAAGGCACCAGAAGTGTTAGGCCCTAAAGGGACAACCCCTTTAGTAAAGTCGGGGTACAGGGACCACATGAGCGATGTGAAGCCAGTGTATAGGATAGCTCTTTTCATAGCACTTTCTAGTGAGAGTGAGTCAGAGAGGCTTAGCTAGTAAGAGCAGCTCAAGCTCCAACAGGTAGGATAGAAGTGAGTAGCTCTCCCCCAGGTAGTGAAGGGACCACAATACTGACAATGGATTCAGTCTATGTTCTAACTCTGTTGTATGGGATCCCGGCCACATGAGGTACTGAAACTCTGGAAGGTGATCCCACCAACTCCCTGTGCTATTCCTACTGTGGGTGTCTTTCCATGCTGTGTCTGCTACACCTTTGAATGTACCTGGCAAATGTACTTTGATCTACCTCATGTGTGAGTATTATACCCCTGTGGCTCTTTGTACCTGAATAAAGCCTGTTCTATCTGTTTGCAAAGAACCCCTGGCAGTATTGAGTTGTAGTTCATCAACATCAGCACATGTTATTTCCATTTTGCGAAAGCCCATCCTGGTGAAAGAGGGTCGAGTAGCCCATGCTCTATCGCACTAGTTGGTATTTGTCTAAATCAGCCAAATACTGTAGGTGCTACAATAGGATAAATGAAAACAAAAAACAAATTTTGTAGACGATTATAAATAATATATTGTGTTGCTTTTACATGGTGCTAAATAATATTTATAAAAATAGCCCTTTTATTGGAGGGGGACAGCCAATCACAGCCCTGCAGTCACACAAGCACAGACAGGCTTCAGTTCCCTATCAGGTCCTGCTAGCTGCTGATTGGTTCCTGTCCTACAGTGCAGTGAGCTGAGTGCACAGCCTGGGAATTCAGGGAGCAGCAAGTGGAAGAGAAGGGAGGGATTCTTGGGGTTTTTGCAGAAATATTCAATAAATCAGCCTGAAACACTACTTTTTTAAGCACAATTCTTCTATATCTAAATGAGTATAATGCACTGGTACAGTCTTATTTTTACACAAAATGTCTCCTTTAAAGGGATTCTGTCATGATTTTTATGGTGTAGTTTTTATTTCTAAATGACACTGTTTACACTGCAAATAATTCACTTGATGATATAAAATGTCATTCCTCAACCAGCAAGTGTATTTAGTTGTAATATTGGTGTGTAGGTGCATCTCAGGTCATTTTGCCTGGTCATGTGCTTTCAGAAAGAGCCAGCACTTTAGGATGGAACTGCTTTCTGGCAGGCTGTTGTTTCTCCTACTCAATGTAACTGAATGTGTCTCAGTGGGACCTGGATTTTACTATTGAGTACTGTTCTTAGATCTACCAGGCAGCTGTTATCTTGCGTTAGGGAGCTGTTATCTAGTTACCTTCCCATTGTTCTGTTGTTAGGCTGCTGGGGGAAGGGTTATGATATCACTTCAACTTGCAGTAAAGAGTGACTGAAGTTTATCAGAGCACAAGTCACATGACAATATATCTAGCCCCATGTCAGATTTCAAAATTAAATATAATAACATTTGTTTGCTCTTTTGAGAAATGGATTTCAGTGCAGAATTCTACTGGAGTAACTGATTTCCCATGACAGTATCCCTTTAACTAGCCCCATGCATGAGGAGGATTTTGAAACTGTTGCAGTTTGAGCCTAACTTTTAATTTCTTTATAGTGAATGTAATTATAAGATCGTAAATATGACTGACGTGGGTCAATGTTCTGGGGTTAAAGGAGTCATCAAAGGTGAAAATACTCGAATATTGTAGGCAATAAGTTACAGAATATGTGGTGCTGGTTTTGCTTTGCGCCAAAAAAAAATAATATTATCTATAAAAATGACTTTATTGGAGCTCCCTATAGATCCACTACTGTCCCTGGTAGAGATGAGTGGGCCAACCCAAAACCAGCGTGTCAGATTGGGTATGTGCCAGCTCCTGCACAGAATCTTCTGGTCATGGACGGGTCCGGGTTAAACTCTTCTCCAGCTCTGCCCACCTGCAACCTAGCACTGCCGACTGCCAGCCCCTACATTTATAGACCTGTGCCCGCCCCACAGTGATGTCACAAAAGCGGTGGGGCTGGTGCAGATCTATAAATAGTGGGGGAACGGCATGTTAGGATGGGTTGCAGGTCGAGAATTTCTCACCGGCACATCACGAGTTCAGGCCAACTCCCAGAACATCTTAGTGAGCCATGATCATACAATGTCCTGCTTTGGCCTCCAGTCAGCACTTTTTATAGATTCACATCTGTGTATCTGCCCCTTTGGTGATGTCAGAGCACAGTGGGTCTATAAATATAGAGGTTAGGGTTGGGGGTTTTTAGATGTGTATTTATTCATCCTGACTTACTGAACTGAGAGATCTGCTGCTAAATCCTTAGGTGAGAGCAGCAGAGAAGAGCATTTAGCACCAACAGAAAGGAGCTGCAGGGAAACACACACAACTTTGCTCTCCATTCCCTTCCTACAGTCACAGTAATCTGGGTACTGATTTATGTCTATTGATATGCCCCTGCCCACACACAGCCATGTGCATTTACACCAGTCCCACAGCAGTAGCAGCGACCCCCAGTCCCACAGCAGCACCGACCCCCAGTCCCACAGCAGCACCGACCCCCAGTCCCACAGCAGTAGCAGCAACCTCCACAACCTTTTTAAACCCGTGAGCAACATTCAGAAGTAAACTGAGTTGGGGGTGCAAAACTAGCATGAAAAAAATGTTGGGGTTGGGGTGCCAAATAAGGACTGTTATTGGATGTTTGGTAGCCCCTATGGGGACTGGCAGCCTACAGGAGGCTCTGTATAACAGTGCACCTGGTTTTTATACAACCAAAACTTGCCTCCGAGCCTGGAATTAAAAAATAAGCACCTGCTTTGAGGCCACTGGAAGCAACATCCAAGGGATTGGAGAGCAACATGTTACTCACAAGCTACTGGATGGGGATCGCTGAACTGATCTATGGGAAGTAGAGCTGGGATGTAGGAGCAGGTCAGAAAGGGGCCGAGGCTGCACTGACACTAAACTCACATAAGATTATGAAGTACAAATATAGACTTTGTATTGCTCTGATTGTAATCTTCCTTCACCCTAAGAAGTGCCCATAATGTCAGCTCACAGAAATACCAGAGTCACAACACTACAGTAATAGCATCACATTCCCAGCATCAGAACATGACCAAGGAATCTGCCTCACAACCTCTATGCCACAGTCTCAACCATCTATGTCTCACTTACCCTTCCAAGTGAATTCAGGTCCTGAGCCCCGAGCAATCAGCCCTCCACAACAGAGTAAAGAAAAGGACATGTGTGTGACATATCAGAGCCTGAGGTGTACATGGTGAAACTTCATGATTCAGAGTTCTATCCAATAAGGTACAGAGACAGAGTCAGAAATAGCCGTTTGTTAAACATGAGGTAGCGACGAAACTACCCAGAGAATGATGGGGTCACTATCTCACCAGAAAAATAAATTGAGATTATCCACAAAAACAACAGCAAATTCAGCTGTGGCTAGGTGAGGGCTCTGGCTACACCACTGCTCAGCGCACAACAAATCAAAAGAACATTCTGCTATGTGTAATATGTACAGGATAATGTAAGAGTCCTGTGTGACTCAAGACATTAGTTGGCCCTCCTAAAAAAGGGAAAAACCATCAAACTGTATCTCACAATTCTCTAACAAAGTGTCGGTGAAGGACTGTTTTGGTAGATTACCTCAAATCCACACCATGTGTCAAATTTGTCATAATGCAGCTCCAAAGGAATTTCATACACACCCTTCATGGGCGATGGTCACAACCAGAATCACAATTTCCAATCAAGGTCCTAGAAATACAAGCCTTAGTTAGAGCCTCCTTAGATCCCTACGGGTCAGAATACAATGGGACAGCACCACTGCTATGGATTGTACACTGTTTTACAGGCCAGAAAACCATCCACAGCCAGAATATATGATAAAGTATCAAGAACCTTCATTTATGGTGTAAACCTAAAGTGAAAAACCAGCATTGGCCAAATATTAATGGCGTTTTAACATAAGGTTTTGAGGAGGGGCTTACCCTGACTACCCTAAATGTATTTGTTTTCTCTGCCTTAACTGACAAACAGTGGGCTTTATGATGCTAAGAAATTGTTGCACTCTCATGCAAAGAACCCAAGCAAATATGAAGCCAAGAGTTGGTGCTGCCTTTTGCTCAAACCCAGCAAATGACAAAGAAAAACTACTGTATATACAAGATGTCGTGAGAGCAATAAAACCTCAACTTCTACATGCAGACAATCTTTTAATTTTGTATTCACCAGCTTAGGAAGGAATAAACCTTCCCTGAAAGAACCATAGCCTGATGGCTCATGGAAGTGATCAACCAAGCCGGTACCTGAAAACAAGTGATGCAACCTCCCACTGACTCACTCCACAAATTCCCACAGTACCTTTTGTGAGATACAGACACATTCGTACAGTTTTACACGTCCTTCCCATAAATGTTGGAAGTGTTTGGCCAAAAAAAAGATTCACAAGCTGCCATGGCACAGAGAACCATAATTATTATGCCCACGAGTCTTGTCATTTACCCACCCTTATGAAGGGACAGATTCTGCACACATCTGCACTCGCAAGAGGGCACCCAGAGAGAAGGGGAATTTTAAACTTACGGGAAAAACCCTTTCTCATAGCCCTAAACTATAATGAGTCCCACCGTGGTCAAGGAACTCTCCCTTGTGCCTATCTTTTTATTTTCCTTGATCTCTTGGCTTGTTCCTATTCTTAAGGTGGCCATAGACGCAGAGATCCACTTGTTTGACGATGTCGCCAAAATGAGCAAATCTCTCCCCCAATATGCCCACTTTGAAGTGGGCGATATCGGGCTGATCCGATCGTGGGCCCTAGAGCCCAGCGATCGAACCATAATGCATTTGAAACGGGTGGTCGGAACACGGGACCGCATACACACACAGATGCAGCCGTGATCCTACAGGACTTTTTAATTTGCCCGATCAAGATCTGGCTGACTTTCAGCCAGATATTGATTGCGGAAGCCCGTCGGATGGCCCCACACGGGCCAATAAGCTGTTGGCGGCTTTTATCAGCTTTTATTGGCTTGTGTATCGGCCCTTATTCTGTATCTCGCCTCACAGAGCTTTGCAATCAAATGTGGGATCAAAGGTGTAGTCACATATATATATATATTAGGGATGCAACAAATCCAGGATTCGGTTTGGGATTTGGCCAGGGTTCAGGCTTTTTCAGTAGGATTTGGCCGAATCCTTCTGCCCGGCCGAACTGAATACAAATTAGGGGCGGGGATGGAAATTGCGTGACTTTTTGTCACAAAACAAGGAAGTAGAAAATGTTTCCCCCTTCCTACTCCTAATTTGCATATGCAAATTAGAATTTGGTTCGTTATTCGGCCAAATCTTTCCCGAAAGATTTGGGGGTTCGGCCAAATCCAAAATAATGGATTCAGTGCATGTGTGGTAGTGTATTATTATTGCTATGCCCATGCACATATCCTCTGGTTTTAAACTAATAACTAAACAAGCTGACAGGCAAATAGAACCACACAGAGGAGTGTCAGGAGGCGCTTCCATCATCAGTAATTCAATTTATTGGCAGCCAGTTGGTCGGACAGGATAGTAGGGACACTTCTGTTGTAAATGAATGATTTTAGCAGTGTAGCATTTTTAGCATTTCAAAAAAAAGAGCACTATGAGCAATATTATATCACTTTGTTTGGGGGCATTGACCTTTATATTAAAAATCCCAATATACCCTAATAAAGTGCAACATGGGGAGGCCCATTTATCAAAGGTCGAATTTCGAATTCATCTGAATTTTTTTTTAATTAGAATACACTCACAATTCGGGAGTTTATTTAAGAAAAAAGTTTCAATGTCTAATATTTGATCGAATGGTCCTGACCCGAAAACTTAATTGTAATTGATTCGTACGAATCGAGTTTTTCTCCCGAAAAAAAAAACTTGAACGGGATATAGACTATTAACATCTCCAAATGGCTCAAGGGACCTCTGCCATTGACTTGTACATGAAGTCAGCAGGTTTTAAGTGGCGAATATTCGAATTAAGACTGTTTCCATGGTCAAGAAGTGATAAATTTCACATTCAAATTTACATTCAAATAAGGGGATTCAAATTTGAATGTGTGAATTTTTAAACGCAAATTTTAATTCACTATTCGACCCTTGATAATCTGCACCTTAGAATACAAAATAAGGCATTAAAATGTTTATTGAAGATTATGAACACTTTAACCATAATCTGAAAGCGTCATAATTGTACGTTAATCACAGTTGTATGTTACTACAGTTATTAGGAGAAACCGGTTTCTCTCCTTTGTGTAACCGGGAATGTACAGTAAGCTGAAAGCAACGCGCAAAACATTTCCCACATTCGGTACAAGTGAATGGTTTCTCTCCTGTGTGAATTCTGTGATGGACAGTGAGGTCTGTGCGATAGGTGAAACATTTCCCACATTCGGCACAGGAAAACGGTTTCTCTCCTGTGTGAATTTTTTTATGGATTCTTAGGCCTGCGTGATTACTGAAACACTTCCCGCAATCAGGACAGGGAAATGGTTTCTCCCCTGTGTGAGTTCTCAGATGCACAGTAAGACGTGGGCGATCTATGAAACTTTTCCCGCATTTAGATCAGGAAAATGGTGTCTCTCCTGTGTGAGATCTCAGATGCACAATGAGTTGCTGGCGCTTTGGAAAACATTTCCCACACTCGGTACAAGAGAACGGTTTCTCCCCCGTGTGAATTCTCTCATGCACTAAAAGGTCGGAGTGAAATGTAAAATGTTTCCCACATGGAGAACAAATGAATGGTTTCTCTCCTCTGTGTATTCTGTAGTGTTTAGTAAAGAGCGAACGAGATGTAAAACATTTCCCACATTCAGAACACGGATATGGTTTCTCCCCTGTGTGAATTCTTTGATGCTCAGTAAGATGTGCGCGACGAGCAAAACATTTCCCACATGCAAGACAAAGGAATGATTTCTCCCCTGTGTGTATTTTGTAGTGGCAATTTAGGTGTGAACGATATGAAAACCTTTTCCCACATTCGGAACAAGAATACGGTTTCTCCCCTGTGTGAGTTCTGTGATGCTCCGTAAGATGTGCACGACGAGCAAAACATTTCCCACATACAGAACAAAGGAACGATTTTTCTCCGTTGTGTATTTTGTAGTGGCTGTTTAAGTGTGAACGATGTGAGAAACGGTTGCCGCATTCTGAACAAGAGAACGGTTTCTCCCCTGTGTGACTTCTCTGATGTACAATAAGGTCTGAATGACACACAAAACGTTTCTCACACACAGAACAGACAAATGGTGTTTCTCCTGTGTGAGTTTTCTGATGCTTGACAAAACCGGCCTTCGTTCTAAAGTGTTTGTTGCATTCAGAACAGATATACGTCACTGTGTTGGGAGTAGTTGTATCTGTTCCCTGTATCTGTTCTGTAAGTGGATTAATGCTGCAATCCGATTTGTTTCTATGATCACATGAAGCTACTTCTTTAATCCCATTGGCTGGTGGGGGCTGTTCTGCTGGGTAAATTTCAGGGTTTGTAGGATTTGCATTAGGGGCTCCTTCAGCCTCAATCTTGCTTGTCTCATTATTATAACATAATGTTCCTCCCAGATCAGCTGTGATATCTCTCTTATCTTCATATTCACTGTCTGGCAAAGACACAAGCAGTAGAAATCATTATCACATTTTATACATATATGTAGGGATTCTTTGTGTCAGGAACTTTCACCTCCCGACAGCCTCTTTTACAGTATGAACAGTTATATATACTGTAAAACTTAATGTGGTGCAAAGTAAAGTTTTACTGTGGCCCAAACAACAAAAAAGGTGTTTGCAGAGAGGGCCAGCTGAGTGGCTCATAGATCCCCAATGCCTACAAAGCATGGAGAAATCAGCTGGAATCTGAGTGGGTCTGTCTGGTCCATTTTTGTCCACTTGGGACATTTCTCCCAACCCGATTAAACATCTAATGATCTTTCCTTATGTACAAACTGCTCCTTAGTATCCTGTCCCCATATCACCAGTATTACTTTGTAACCATCATATGTAACTCACTGCTCCTGCTTTACTGTCAGCAGCTCATTTGTGTTTCTGTTGTTCCCACACATCCCTTGTACTGTTCCTCCTAATTAATTCCCTTACACACCAGCTTCTGATATTTTGTATCCTGTGCCCATTACTCACCCAGTGGGTGGAGCTGCTGAGGCTCCTCCTTCTCCCCATCCTCATAAATGTCCTTGTTTCCTTTTATATAGTCCCACTCGTCCAAGGAAAAATAGATGGAAACATGATGAGTCCTTATGGCAACCTGTCACATACAATGTTCCAGTCATCCCCCAGCCAGAGAAAGGGATTATCATCCACTGTTACTAAACAATAAGGGGCCGCTGTACCCACCTCTCCAGTCAGCAGCTGGATGATGTTGGACATGAGTTCCAGGATCTTCTTGTCATTCTTGTTATTTTCCTTCTGTATGACGGAGCCAGGGGCATGCAGGGCCCCCCCATCATCTGACTTCTTCCTAGGGATGTAGTGCTAAATATTGAAAGGAAGAGAGAATGGTGTTTGAGCTGCAGAGAGACCCCCTTTGTACAGACAGACAGTCTCTTGTCAGTGTGCCAGTCACAGTGCCCCTCACCTCTCCAGTCAGCAGATAGATCATCTCCAGTGTCAGATTCACCATTCTCTCCTTCTTCCCCCGCTCCTCCTCATTTTTATCCTTCTTCTTCCCCTTCATCCCTGAAGGATAGAGCTAAGGTTACACTCAAGAATGATGAACTGTAAAACCTGTACTCACCCGCACTCTAAGCAGCGACCCCAGTCCCACAGCAGCGGACCCCCAAACCCACAGCAGCGACCCCCAATCCCAAAGCAGCAGCAGCGACCCCCAGTCCCACAGTAGCAGCAGCAGCGACCCCCAGTCCCACAGTAGCAGCAGCGACCCACAGCAGCAGCAGCGACCCCCAGTCCCACAGCAGTAGCAGTAGGAGTAACCCCAGTGTGAGACACACAGCCCATAGTAGAGGAGAGTGAGGGGTAAATGACAGAGGTGGGTGCCACACAAGGTAGGAATAAGGGAGGCAGCACATATGGGCTCAGTATATTGGGGGGACATTACACAAGTGTCTCTCACACACTGACCTATTTATTGCTGCTCCTCACACTTCTCTCTGTTACACTGTAAGGCTGGAGTTGTCTCACCAGACAACAACCAAACAGCCTGAGAGATTAGACTGGCGAAACACAGTGTAATTAGAAGTGCACAGCGATTGGCCACACGGCGGAAGTGATACACAGTGATAGGCTGAACAGGTCGGATAGATATAGATGAAGTCGAGAGGTTAAAGGGGCGGGGCAAATGAAAAACACACAGGACTGCGCAGTGATTGGCTGGATGGACCGAGAGTGGGGAGGGGAGACTGCAGAGCAAGGGACTGAGGAGAAATTTACAGTCATTTATCCCTAAGATTTATTTATCTGCCTGGCTGCGCTAATACTGTGAGGTTGCTATGGGTTACTGCACTTTGTGGGAGACACAGTCATATCTCACTCAGCGTAACTTGCTGGACTCATTCCATTTGGTAGTAATAAGAGGGCGGAGCTATTAGGTTGCACTGGGCTGTTTTTTAGCAAATGAAAGACGTAATTTCCTTGTTTCCAGGCGATGCTTTCTGAGCCTCACTTTGCTCACAGCTGCACCCCAAGATTTGGGCTTGTACTGACAGTGTGACACTGTGGCTCCCCCGAGTGATGAGACTTCTGTCTGTCCCTTTCAGTGGTTCTGTCTGTCCCTGTCACATACAGTAGTGGGAATGGCCCCTCATATGTGTAATATACACACAAACGCCTAATATTGGAAATACACTCACATTATTAGAACGTCACATCTCAACTCTTTGGGGGGAATTCACAAAAGTGTCGGGAACGAAAAAATGTCTTTAAAATGTCGTAGAAAGTGTCGTAGCAACAGCCGACAAATTCACAGAGCATTTCTCCCCCAATTTCCCGACATGTACGACACTTTTGAATTAGTGTCGTTAAAAGTGGGCGTGGTTTTTTCGGCGCCACTTTTCCCGACATTTTTAAGAATTACTTGTAAACTCATTTTTTTTACCGACAATTTTTCAGACACTTTAGGCTCTCCAAAACGAAAATGTCTGTCAAATTGTCTTTTGAAAAGTCTTGGTAAATGTCGTTTGTACGATGAAAAGATATACGACATTTTAGAAAATTGACAGACTTACGAGACATTCAGAGATGGTAACATCCGCCTTTGTGAATTTGCCGTTCATACGACATTTTACAAATTTGTCGACCGCCACTTCTGGTTTACTTATTTTACCGACACTTTTGTGAATCCCCCCCTTTGTATTTCATGTCCCCTGTTTATAGCCTGCTGGGTTTAGCTATTAGTAAAAACAAAACCCCTCACATATGTTCCTGCAGAATCCGGCTTTATCCATTGGTAAAAGCAGATAAAACCCCTCACATATGTTCCTGCAGAATCCGGGTTTATCCATCAGTAAAAACAGACAAAACTCCTCATAAATGTTCATGAAGAATCCGGGTTTATCCATCGGTAAAAACAGATAAAACCCCTCACAAATGTTCCTGCAGAATCTGGGTTTATCCATCGGTAAAAACAGATAAAACCCCTCACAAATGTTCCTGCAGAATCCGGCTTTATCCATCAGTAAAAACAGACAAAACCACTCACAAATGTTACTGCAGAATCCGGGTTTATCCATTGTTAAAAACAGACAAAACCCCTCACAAATGTTACTGCAGAATCCAGGTTTATCCATCAATAAAAACAGATAAAACCCCTCACAAATATTACTGCAGAATCCAGGTTTATTCATCGGTAAAAACAGACAAAACCCCTCACAAATGTTCCTGCAGAATCTGGGTTTATTCATCGGTAAAAAACAGACAAAACCCCTCACAAATGTTCCTGCAGAATCCGGGTTTATTCATCGGTAAAAAACAGACAAAACCCCTCATAAATGTTACTGCAGAATCCGGGTTTATTCATTGGTAAAAAACAGACAAAACCCCTCACAAATGTTCCTGCAGAATCCGGGTTTATTCATCGGTAAAAAACAGACAAAACCCCTCATAAATGTTACTGCAGAATCCGGGTTTATTCATCGGTAAAAAACAGACAAAACCCCTCATAAATGTTACTGCAGAATCCGGGTTTATTCATCGGTAAAAAACAGACAAAACCCCTCATAAATGTTCCTGCAGAATCCGGGTTTATTCATCAGTAAAAAACAGACAAAACCCCTCACAAATGTTCCTGAAGAATCCGGGTTTATTCATCGGTAAAAACAGACAAAACCCCTCACAAATATTCCTGCAGAATCCCAAGTACAGGGTCCCCCCCTTGTTTTCCCCACCTCACACAATGCAATCCCATCTCTATGCACTGGATAGTAACTAAGCCATGTTCATGTGAGTATCTTAGTATTTACACGTTTTTCTTGTATTGGCCAGATTATTGTTCGGGTTTTATAAGGCTGAAAACAAAAAGTTCAGACCCGAACAGGCCTTACAAAAACCGAACTGTTTGGATCAAAACCCTAAAGGAATCACAACTACTCGTGAGTAGGGTTGCCACCTGGTCGGTATTTTACTGATGCTTGAGCCCAATGTTATTAATAGGGAAATAAAGATAAAAATATAGGAAGGCCGGTATTTTTTTCCAGAAAAGGTGGCAACCCTACAATTGAAGTTGCTGTGAATGAACTCTTTTCTCTTCCCTCACAGCTACATAATTTGTCCTCAGCCCCTAACTCCATCAGTCCCTCACTGCTGGCCGTCCATCCAATGACTTTCCTCTACAGCTCTCTGCCCCACCTCATCCTGTTTAATAGCCAATTACTGAGTTAAAGGAAACACACGCCTCCTCTTCCACACAGCAAATAGGGCTGGGGAGTGGGAGCAGGTCAATAAGGGATGCCGCTTCATTGCCACTATTTGTTTGCAGGGGGGTACTCTGGTTACTACTGGCTGTCTCTATCCCGCCTCCTCCCCTTTAGCCAATGACAGAGTGTATTGCGACTTCTCTTGTATATCTAAAGGCTGCTTGCCTTCTCCCCTAAGAAGCAGAGGCAGTACAGTAAAGGGACAGAGGCTGCACTGACATAATCAAGTTTGGTTGGCAGGGCACCCCGGGTGTTATTGGCTCTCTCTGTCTTGCCCTGTCCCCATTTAGCCAATGAATAGGCCCCTCCTGCTCAGCTACAGACAGGACAGCACTTCTCACCTGGGAAACAGGACTGGGGAGCAGGAGCAGGTCAGTGAGGGCCACAGTCTAATCCTGTGTTTTTTTCCAATGTGTAACAGGGACAAAGCTTTCTCTGTATATAGCACTGTTGTTATATAGGAGTAATGGAGGGAATAGAAGAGAATACAAGAGCTAATTACAGAAATATTTATATTGTGACCCTCAAACTCTTAATTTACACTTCCTGACAACCTACAGCTTTTGGTTTTTTTTGTTAATTCAGCCTTTTAACTGGCATGTTGCACTCATGCTTAGTAGCAACTGTCATTTTTGTCTGTGCGTGTGGAGAGTGATGCTCATGTGATGGGTGTTTATATTGAACAGGAAAAGGGGCTTGGGCAGCACATGACACCCATCTCCATTTCCTTATTATTTTTAAATCCCGACTTTTTTTTCCTTATTATTTTTAAACCCCCACTTCTTAGGACTGTATATAGGGAATGACTGAGAAGCAGAATGAGACCGTCTGGTGGATCAAGAATGAAAATGAGGAGCGGGGGAAGAAGGAGAGAATGGTGACTCTGACACTGGAGATGATCTATCTGCTGACTGGAGAGGTGAGGGGCACTGTGACTGGCACACTGACAAGAGACTGTCTGTCTGTACAAAGGGGGTCTCTCTGCAGCTCAAACACCATTCTCTCTTCCTTTCAATATTTAGCACTACATCCCTAGGAAGAAGTCAGATGATGGGGGGGCCCTGCATGCCCCTGGCTCCGTCATACAGAAGGAAAATAACAAGAATGACAAGAAGATCCTGGAACTCATGTCCAACATCATCCAGCTGCTGACTGGAGAGGTGGGTACAGCGGCCCCTTATTGTTTAGTAACAGTGGATGATAATCCCTTTCTCTGGCTGGGGGATGACTGGAACATTGTGTGTGACAGGTTGCCATAAGGACAGATCATGTTTCCATCTATTTTTCCTTGGACGAGTGGGACTATATAAAAAGAAACAAGGACCTTTACGAGGAAGGGATAAAGGAGAAGAAGCCCCAGGAGGTCCACCCACTGGGTGAGTAATGGGTGCAGGGCACAAAATATCAGAACCTTGTGTTTCTGAGAGTTCCTATCGGAGGTTGCATTAAACAGCATCTTAATACTTTTACAGGTGCAAGAGAAGAAACTTATATATCTTTAGCTAAAGGTATTAGCTATAGAAGACATATAGGATAAATGAAAAAACCCTAATTTTGTAGGCAATTATAAGTAATATATATACCTATACATACCTCCCAACTGTCCCGTTTTTAGAGGGACTGTCCCTCTTTTGACAGCTCAACCTGCAGTCCCTCATTTGTACTGGAAAGTTCCTTTTTTCTCTGCACTGAACAGCCAGAAAAAGAAACAATGTTTCTAACTTAATTGGCTTTTGGCAGAGAGCCCGGAACTCCTTTATTGGAGCTCCCTATAGATGTTCTCTGGTCCCTGTCTGTGTTTCAAATGAGGGGTGGGCGTGTCCTAATGGTCCCTGCCAGAAGCACAGTAGGAGGGGGACAGCCAATCACAGCCCTGCAGTCACACAAGCACAGACAGGCTTCAGTTCCCTATCAGGTCCTGCTAGCTGCTGATTGGTTCCTGTCCTACAGTGCAGTGAGCTGAGTGCACAGCCTGGGAATTCAGGGAGCAGCAAGTGGAAGAGAAGGGAGGGATTATTAGGGTTTTTTGCAGAAATATTCAATAAATCAGCCTGAAACACTACTTTTTTAAGCACAATTCTTCTATGTCTAAATGAATATAATGCACTGGTACATTCTTTTTACACAAAATGTCTCCTTTAATACAGCTACTGATTTAAGCTTTGAAGGAAGTTATAATTATTGACACAGCTATTGTATTTGCATAGTTCAGACAGATGGACCTTTGGTTATATAAACACACCAGCTTGACTATCCCTGTTTTCTTCTTTGCCAGATTATGTAAGTGAAGATATCCACAATATTAAAGGTAATCTGGAGGTCATATTATATTGTGAAAATGACCCAAACAAGATTGTGGCTGCAGATTCTTGCGAAGATGAACATTTCCCCAAAACCGAATCTTCTCCAGAGGAACAGCCCCCGCCAGCGAATGGGATTAAAGAGGAAATGACTTTGTGGGAAGGGAGAAACCAATCAGATTGCAGCATTAATCCATTTATAGAACAGATACAGGAAACAGATACACCTACTCCTATCATGGGATGCAGCCTGAAGAACAAATTGGCAGATAAATATGTATCAAATGGAATTAAAAAGGAAACAGCTTCATGTAGAGGGGGAAACCATTCAGATGTCAGCAGCAATTCTCTAACTGAAGAGATACAGGAAGCAAATAAACTTGCACCTGTCACAGGGTACAGTCTAAATAGCAGTTTGACAACTAATTATATCTCAGATGCTATTCTGAACATATCTGCTCCATATGAAGTGGAAAACATTTCAGATTACAGCATTGATCCACTTACAGAACAGATACAGGGAACAGATACACCTACTCCTATCATGGGATGCAGTCTGAAGAACAGCTCATGGGCTAATGACATAATCACAACGACTATTAAAGAGGAAACTGTTTCTTGGGAAAGAGCACATTCTTCATATTACAGTACAAATCCATGTACAGAACAGATACAGGGAACAGATACACCTACTCCTATCATGGGATGCAGCCTGGATAACAGCTTGGCAGATAATGATGCATCATGTAGTGTTAAAGGGGAATCTCTATCATGGAGAGGAGGAAACCATTCGGTTTATACGATGAATCCGCTTTCAGACCAGAAACAGGGAACAGATACACTCCCTCCCGTCATGGGATACATCTTAAATAACGGTTTGACAAAGAATAAGGGCAGTGATTATGGGAGAAGCATTAGTAATAAAGCTTTACTTAAACCCCAATTTAGAACCAGGTTCTTACCGGGAATGCACAACTGCACCGAGTGCCATAGGATATTTCACAGTGAAAGCACGCTCGGTAGGCATCAGAGAAAGGTTCACAAAATAGAGAAACCATTTGCTTGCTCGGAATGCGGGAAACGCTTTAAACTTTGCTCGAAGCTTGCCACGCACCAGAGGTATCACACAGGAGAGAAACCATTCTCTTGCTCCGAGTGCGGCAAATGTTTTACTCACCGCTCAGACCTTAATCGCCACCGCAAAACGCACAACGGAGATAAACCTTTTCCTTGTCCTGAATGTGGTAAATGCTTTGCACAGCGCTCCGACCTTACCAGACATCACAGAATTCACAACGGAGAGAAACCGTTCTCTTGTCCCGAGTGCGGGAAATGCTTTTCGCAACGGTCCCTACTTAATAAACATCTGGTGTCTCACGGGACTGAAGCTTTTCCTTCTGAATTCGGGAAATATTTTAACCGTTGCTCAGACTTTAGGAAGCAGCAGAAAGCTGATACAGTAGAGAAACAATTTTCCTGTTCGGAATGTGATAAAATTTTTAAGCATTACTCCGACCTTAAAAAGCATCAGCGAGTTCACACAGGGGAGAAACCATTCACCTGCAATGAATGCGGTAAATGTTTTACCCAGAGAGCCAACCTTAATAAACACAACAGAATTCACACTGGGGAGAAGCCATTTTCCTGCGCTGAATGCGGGAAATCGTTTATCCAGAGGGTGCAGCTTATCCAGCATCACAGGAGTCACAATGGAGCCAGGCCGTTTTCTTGCTCTGATTGCCGGAGATCTTTCAAGCACTACGCCGACCTTTTTTGTGCTGAATGCGGAAAAGGTTTTACACAAAGTGCCCAACTTTATAGACATCAGAAAAAACACATTCATCTGCCGAGCCGCGCGATCGAAAATCCATTCTCTTCTTCTGCTGGAGAAGGTCGTGCTTCACTCCTTAAAGGAGACATAAAGTGTAACTGAAAACCCATCCTAATATTGAAGGCAGTATTGACTAATATATGGTGCTGGTTTCACTTTGGGCTAAAAGGTAAAATTATCGTTAAAAATGGCCTTTTTATTTGAGCTCCTTATATGTCCTTGTTTCAAATGAGGGGTGGGCGTGTCCTAATGGTCCCTGCCAGAAGCACAGTAGGAGGGGACAGCCAATCACAGCCCTGCAGTCACACAAGCACAGACAGGCTTCAGTTCCCTATCAGGTCCTGCTAGCTGCTGATTGGTTCCTGTCCTACAGTGCAGTGAGCTGAGTGCACAGCCTGGGAATTCAGGGAGCAGCAAGTGGAACAGATGGGCGGGACTAGTAGGGGTTTTGCAGCAATTTTCAATAAATCAGCCTGAAACACTACTTTTTAAAGCACAATTCTTCTATATTTAAGAGAGTAAAATGCACTGGCACATTCTTATTTTTCACACAAGATTTCTCCTTTAATGGACTTCGCTGAATTCCCCAAGGAGAGAAAAGGAAAAGATGTTATTGTTTAGAAGATTAAACATATTTAAATGGTGCTCGCTCTATAAATTAATCTGCATAAGTTATTTGGTTTTAAATTGTCATTTTACTTTGGTGTCACAGATTTCTGCTAAAGGAGATACATTCTCCCTTTTATTATATGTATGTTAAGGACATGGAATACTGCCCTGTCATTGTACTTTTCCCTTATTGTAGCTTTCATTATTTTGACTGAGCTCTGTAACAGGAACTCAATAAACTAGCGCATGCATTTTTTAAAAAAAAAGATGTGCAGTAATTTATTTTCAGTGTTAGTCAATCTAAAGGACATTGGGTATGCAGCCATTTCTGAGTTTTCACAAAGAGCCAGCACTGCAAAATGAAACTGTTTCAGATAAGCTATTGTTTCTCCAGCTCAGTGTACCTGGAGGAGTCGTGGCTTAGCTAAGACAGACTTGGATTTTTACTATTGAGTGCTATTCTTATACTAGTAGGGGGTACATTATCCCTTATAATACATGAGTGATACTCAGAGTTCCATGTATAACTCAGCCTGCAGCCTTGTGCCTTTATATGGTCACAGAACAACCCCTCAGTGACTTCTAATATCCTTATCATTTACAGTAGGGGGTACATTATCCCTTATAATACATGAGTGATACTCAGAGTTCCCTGAATAACTCAGCCTGCAGCCTTGTGTCTTTATATGGTCACAGAACAACCCCTCAGTGACTTCTAATATCCTTATCATTTACAGTAGGGGGTACATTATCCCTTATAATACATGAGTGATACTCAGAGTTCCCTGTATAACTCAGCCTGCAGCCTTGTGCCTTTATATGGTCACAGAACAACCCCTCAGTGACTTCTAATATCCTTATCATTTACAGTAGGGGGTACATTATCCCTTATAATACATGAGTGATACTCAGAGTTCCCTGTATAACTCAGCCTGCAGCCTTGTGCCTTTATATGGTCACAGAACAACCCCTCAGTGACTTCTAATATCCTTATCATTTACAGTAGGGGGTACATTATCCCTTATAATACATGAGTGATACTCAGAGTTCCCTGTATAACTCAGCCTGCAGCCTTGTGCCTTTATATGGTCACAGAACAACCCCTCAGTGACTTCTAATATCCTTATCATTTACAGTAGGGGGTACATTATCCCTTATAATACATGAGTGATACTCAGAGTTCCCTGTATAACTCAGCCTGCAGCCTTGTGCCTTTATATGGTCACAGAACAACCCCTCAGTGACTTCTAATATCCTTATCATTTACAGTAGGGGGTACATTATCCCTTATAATACATGAGTGATACTCAGAGTTCCCTGTATAACTCAGCCTGCAGCCTTGTGCCTTTATATGGTCACAGAACAACCCCTCAGTGACTTCTAATATCCTTATCATTTACAGTAGGGGGTACATTATCCCTTATAATTAAAGGAGTGATATGGTGACTGCATTTAAGGTCTAACATAAATAACCAGCAGCAGCCACGAGACTTCCGCTTTATATCAGGCCTGTCCATCCCCTCAGAGTTCACAGCGTTTGCTTCTCGCAGATACAGTCAATTAGCAATGTATTGGTTTTGCTTTTTCTTTGTGCACATTTCCATCGCTCAACAGTAAGCGGAGATTCTGTAGCCTGTAGATGGATCATAACTCGTTTACTGTCTATAAGAACAGAGTGGGGCCAACCAAAGAAATGGCCGCGCTTCCCGCGGAAATAAGAGACACGGGGAGGGACTCGGTTTCCTTGGTAACGTCTACGCCACGGCAAAAACACGTTTGGGCGCGCGCCTGACGTCATTTTAAAACCGTCACTAACTGTGAGTTGCGCGTACGCCAGTGTTTCAGTTTTGCCACCGGTCACGCATGCGCAGTGACACAGAGAGGGAGAAAGGGAGCCGGAAACGGGTATGAATGTGTTTCTATTCACATTGGGGAAGGGGATAAATGGTTATCGCTGGTCAGATACTTGGGCTAGTGATTACATTACCGTTATTCTGTATGACAGAGTTGCCTGGTCTAATTTTTAAAATCAGCAATAAAAACAGCCCAGGACTAGCCAAGAGTCACTACAAAAGTAGTAGCTGAAATATCTCCCAATATGTGCAGTGAGAAAGTCTAAAAAATAAGTGAATATATGGGAAAATACGCCTTTTGTAAATTTCCAGTTTTGCATATTTTTCCATGAAGCAAAATGTAAAAGATTCTCCCATCAGCAGGTCCCTAATTCATTTACAATTTCAATAAATATTGGTAAAACGGCTTCAACCTCTAGTCTTGGGTTGTCACGTTTTCTGTTGGCTAAACCCAAACAATGGGGGCGGGGCAGATATCATTGGGGGTGGAGCAGTGATCTTGGGGTGGGCATGATGACATCAGAGGCAGGCACAATGATGTCGTGGAGTTATGATGCTGAGTCAGGGTTATTACATCACTTATATGCGAATGGCTGGATTTCTGTGCAGTTTTCACAATGTTTTAAATGGGACAGAAAGTTTTGTACGGACAGCCCTTTGACAAACTGAGACGTCCAGTTGAAACCCTACCTCTATTTTGCCCGATGAGTAAGACCAATCCTTTAACTACATGTATGGGATCTATTATACAGAAATCACTTATCCAGGAAGCTCTGAAGCACAGCAATGCTCATTTGGGAAAACTATTTCTTATTTTTGATTAATTTCCTTATTTCTGTTTCTATAAAGGAGTAATTTTGTGTAAAAAATAAGAATGTACCAGTGCATTATACTCATTTAGATATAGAAGAATTGTTCTTAAAAAAGTAGTGTTTCAGGCTGATTTATTGAATATTTCTGCAAAAACCCCAATAATCCCTCCCTTCTCTTCCACTTGCTGCTCCCTGAATTCCCAGGCTGTGCACTCAGCTCACTGCACTGTAGGACAGGAACCAATCAGCAGCTAGCAGGACCTGATAGGGAACTGAAGCCTGTCTGTGCTTGTGTGACTGCAGGGCTGTGATTGGCTGTCCCCCTCCTACTGTGCTTCTGGCAGGGACACGCCCACCCCTCATGTGAAACACAGACAGGGACCAGAGAACATCTATAGGGAGCTCCAATAAAGGGGCTATTTTTAAAGATAATATTAATGTTTAGCCCCATGTAAAAGCAACACCATATATTACTTATAATTGCCTATGAAATTAGGGGTTTTTCATTTATCCTATATGTCTCCTTTAATAACAAGAAATTAACTGCACTTCATAATAACTAAACCATGTCCAGGTGAGTGATCTTGCTATTTCAGTGGTTTTCATGTGAACAGATTAATGTTCAGGATTCATAAGGCTGAAAACCGAACAGAAAGTTGAGACCCGAACAGGCTTTAGAAAAACCGAACTGTTCAGCTCAAAACCGAACAGATGGCAACCCTACTCTAGACATTTTGTTGGCCAGCAGATTTTTGCCCCAAAATTGTCTGAAATTGAGGGAAGTCACTGGAAAATGCAAGAATGGGACGGGATACTGGGGTACAGAGGCCAAAATCTGGTAACTCCCGACTTGTACAAAAGTCAGTCTCTTTGCATGCTGGGTATTGTAGTTTTACATTCAACTTGGCAGTTGGGAAAACAACATTACCCAACATGCATTGAGAGACACAGGCTTGGCACATTAGGGCAAGAAAAAACTTTGGCTGGTTTTCAAACTACAAATCAGCCAAAGGCTCAAAAAGTAGCCCAAATCCGTACCTCGGCTAGTTTGTACTTTCAAAACCCGCTTGGGCTTTAAATTAGTAGCCCATTTTGGCTGGAAAACCACCAGCTTGGCAACCCTGCTGTATGGCATTGCAAGTGTAAGCGCAGATATGAAAGGACTACAAGTCCCAGCATCCCCTAATAAATAGTGCCTAGTGTGGTATATCGGGATTTGTAGCCCAGGCTCCGCGAAAATACACATCGCTCTTATAAATTCATATGTAACTGTTAATAAATTCATGCATATATTTTCGTAATTGGCCTTTACTTAAAGGTTCATTCCATAGCAATGTCTATGGTAAATTCACTTGAGCAGCAGCAGATGTACAGCAGGATGGTGGGGCCTCTTTAAAAGTTATCTACTTCTGACAGAGTCTTGCCTTGTCATCCAATTAAATCTGCCGTACAGCGAATGTGAATATTAATGGCAAAGCAGTTGATGAAGAGGCACGCTGCAGGCTCCACTGGTTTCTGTGCTGCTGTGTTGCATGCACCAAGGTATCTGGCAGTTAGTTATGCAGGATGAGGGTTTATTATGGGGAAGAGGTAGAGCAGCCTCAGTGTGGTCCTGATCTTCTGGTGGGATAGACAACCAGCAGCACAAGCAGTTGAAGTCCCATCTCTAGCAGAAAGCTAAGGGACAGGATGATTCCCGAGTTACCAGTGGACTTGCCTTGGGTCACATGTTTTTGTCACCCAATGAGGTTAGTTCCTGGTGTGCCTGGTTTATAGGCATTGCTAATGAGACTTTGCATTAATCACTGTGTCTCTTCTCTCCATACACAGATATTATGAGTTTCATGGATTGAGTCCCGTTACTGGGGGTCCTGAACAATCACCATGACGACGATCTGTGTGGCCCTACGGACGTGTGTGCGGCATAATCCACCTGTGGTCTGTTTCTTCGTGTGCTTAGCTTCCCTTGCCATTACTCTTTTGTCCTTATCACTACTTATAATGCAGCGGAGCGATACCAAGGCAGGGAGTCCCTATGATGACTATGGGGATACGACTGCTCCGGTGCCTGACACTCATTCCATGGATATGTTGCTGGACTGGGAAGCCCTGCTCTATGGCATTAGCTCTCGGATTGTTTGCCCCATGGCTACAGTTACAGGAGTCACAACTTCTCCAGCTGAGCATTCTGGGAATATCAGTACTGTGACCACACTGGTCAGGCTGAACGTGACTCCGTTTGACCCGTCGATCCTGGACTCTGCTATTCTGATTTCTGTGACAGGTGCCAAGTTGGGGCTGACAGGTACTAAGTCTGGGGAGGGGCCACTTACTGGCGGGGGTCTCCTCTCAGATAACAGTAACATAGTCCTGCTAACTGGCAATTCATTTTATTATACAGGTAAAGGGGCAAATACTAATATGAGCATCGCAATATTGCCCATCAGCGGCAGAGAGACGTGCAATGACACAACAAGTTGTTTAAGCAAATATTGTGTCTCTATCTCTGGCCCTAAATCTATGCTGCCCCAGACCAAGTGAGTACAAGCTGTGTCTCCTTTGTACAGAAACCCATCTGCACTATGTAGCACTATCACTCACACATAGAAACCCACCTGCACTATGTAGCACTATCACTCACACACACAAACCCACCTGCACTATGTAGCACTATCACTCACACATAGAAACCCACCTGCACTATGTAGCACTATCACTCACACACACAAACCCACCTGCACTATGTAGCACTATTACTCACACATAGAAACCCACCTGCACTATGTAGCACTATCACTCACACACACAAACCCACCTGCACTATGTAGCACCATCACTCTCACACACAAACCCACCTGCACTATGTAGCACCATCACTCACACATAGAAACCCACCTGCACTATGTAGCACTATCACTCACACACACAAACCCACCTGCACTATGTAGCACCATCACTCTCACACACAAACCCACCTGCACTATGTAGCACCATCACTCACACATAGAAACCCACCTGCACTATGTAGCACTATCACTCACACACACAAACCCACCTGCACTATGTAGCACCATCACTCACACACACAAACCCACCTGCACTATGTAGCACCATCACTCACACATAGAAACCCACCTGCACTATGTAGCACTATCACTCACACACACAAACCCACCTGCACTATGTAGCACCATCACTCACACACACAAACCCACCTGCACTATGTAGCATTATCACTCACACACACAAACTCACCTGCACTATGTAGCACCATCACTCACACACACAAACCCACCTGCACTATGTAGCATCATCACTCACACATAGAAACCCACCTGCACTATGTAGCACCATCACTCACACACACAAACCCACCTGCACTATGTAGCACCATCACTCACACACACAAACCCACCTGCACTATGTAGCACCATCACTCACACATAGAAACCCACCTGCACTATGTAGCACCATCACTCACACACACACAAACCCACCTGCACTATGTAGCACCATCACTCACACACACAAACCCACCTGCACTATGTAGCACCATCACACAGACACACAAACCCACCTGCACTATGTAGCACCATCACGCAGACACACAAACCCACCTGCACTATGTAGCACCATCACTCACACATAGAAACCCACCTGCACTATGTAGCACCATCACTCACACACACACAAACCCACCTGCACTATGTAGCACCATCACTCACACACAAAGCCACCTGCACTATGTAGCACCATCACTCACACACACAAACCCACCTGCACTATGTAGCACCATCACTCACACACACAAACCCACCTGCACTATGTAGCACCATCACTCACACATAGAAACCCACCTGCACTATGTAGCACCATCACTCACACACACAAACCCACCTGCACTATGTAGAACCATCACTCACACATAGAAACCCACCTGCACTATGTAGCACCATCACTCACACACACAAACCCACCTGCACTATGTAGCACCATCACTCAGACACACACACCCACCTGCACTATGTAGCACCATCACTCACACACACAAACCCACCTGCACTATGTAGCACCATCACTCACACACACAAACCCACCTGCACTATGTAGCACCATCACTCACACATAGAAACCCACCTGCACTATGTAGCACTATCACTCACACACAGAAACCCACCTGCACTATGTAGCACTATCACTCACACACACAAACCCACCTGCACTATGTAGCACTATCACTCACTCACAGAAACCCACCTGCACTATGTAGCACTATCACTCACACACAGAAACCCACCTGCACTATGTAGCACCATCACTCACACATAGAAACCCACCTGCACATGTAGCACTATCACTCACACACAGAAACCCACCTGCACTATGTAGCACTATCACTCACACACACAAACCCACCTGCACTATGTAACACCATCACTCACACATATAAATCCACCTGCACTATGTAGCACTATCACTCACACACAGAAACCCACCTGCACTATGTAGCACTATCACTCACACACAGAAACCCACCTGCACTATGTAGCACTATCACTCACACACAGAAACCCACCTGCACTATGTAGCACCATCACTCACACATAGAAACCCACCTGCACTATGTAGCACCATCACTCACACACAGAAACCCACCTGCACTATGTAGCACCATCACTCACACACAGAAACCCACCTGCACTATGTAGCACCATCACTCACACATAGAAACCCACCTGCACTATGTAGCACTATCACTCACACACACAAACCCACCTGCACTATGTAGCACTATCACTCACACACACAAACCCACCTGCACTATGTAGCACTATCACTCACCACACACAAAGCACCATCACTCACACATAGCACCCATCACCACACATAGAAACCCACCTGCACTATGTCCATCACTCACACATAGACCCACCTGCACTATGTAGCACTATCACTCACACACACACTCACTATGTGAAACCCACCTGCACTTGTAGCACCATCACTCACACAAACCCACCTGCACTAGATGTAGCACACACACACCCACCTGCACTATGTAGCACCATCACTCACACATAGAAACCCACCTGCACTATGTAGCACCATCACTCACACATAGAAACCCACCTGCACTATGTAGCACCATCACTCACACACACAAACCCACCTGCACTATGTAGCACTATCACTCACACACACAAACCCACCTGCACTATGTAGCACCATCACTCAGACACACACACCCACCTGCACTATGTAGCACCATCACTCACACACACAAACCCACCTGCACTATGTAGCACCATCACTCACACATAGAAACCCACCTGCACTATGTAGCACCATCACTCACACACACAAACCCACCTGCACTATGTAGCACCATCACTCAGACACACACACCCACCTGCACTATGTAGCACCATCACTCACACACACAAACCCACCTGCACTATGTAGCACCATCACTCACACACACAAACCCACCTGCACTATGTAGCACCATCACTCACACACACAAACCCACCTGCACTATGTAGCACCATCACTCACACACACAAACCCACCTGCACTATGTAGCACCATCACTCACACACACAAACTCACCTGCACTATGTAGCACCATCACTCACACTCAAAAACCCAACAGTACAATGTATTATAATTTTTACGCTCCCATAACTCCCGTTTATTTGCTGTATCCTGATTTGTGCAACTAACGGTCTCCCTGTTCTCTATTGCTCTTGACAAAGGTCTGTACACTGCCCTATGACTGACACCAAACCCCAGCTGCTGGCAGAGATGAAGGTGATGGACCAGGATGCATTGCTCCCTTCCACCTGTTATAGGATGGTGTATAATTCCAGTTCTGCAATGAATATGACTGTGTTTCAGGTGAGCTGAGTTTCCTGCATTGGAATGTGCTGGGTTGCTAAAAACTCCTGTGTAACAGGGAAAATCACACACATTATGGTTGTGACCTCGCCATTATTTTTGAAGTGAAGTTTTGTGTGTAGTACAAGTAGAGCAGAAGTTTGGTACCAGGGCAGTACAATAAGGGTATTGGGTGGGTAGCAGGTAGGTAAATGCAGGTGTGGTTGAGCATTTCAGCTCCTCCCCTTCTAAGTGCCCTCAGATGATGCCAATTGGACGCTTTAGGAGGGCAGTAGCTAGCACACTGGGGTGCGAGAAAAATACTTTGTGTGGCAGGTCTGGGTGTTTCAATCCAATTACAGCTGTGGTTAACCAGTGTAATATATTCTTTATACTTCACTCCCAAGATGCACAACTCTATGGTGGATACTGTTATCCTTAAAGGACTTTTTCACCTTTAAATTATGACATAGAGAGTGATATTCTGAGACAATTTGCAATTTATTTCATTTTTTATTATTTGTGGTTTTTTGACTTATTTAGCTTTTTTTTCAGCAGCTCTCCAGTTTGCAATGTCAGCAAGCTGGTTGCTAGGGTCCAAATTACCCTAGCAACCATGCACTGATTTCAAATTGGAGACTGGAATAGGAGAGGCCTGATGAGTAATAAAATAAAAAGTAGCAATAACAATACATTTGTAGCCTTAGATGGGTCATTTTAAACGGATTAGCCAAATGATTAAAAAAACTTTAAACAATAAGACCAATTGAAAAGTTGCTTAGAACTGGCCATTCTATAACATACAAAAGTTAACTTAAAGGTGAGCCACCCCTTTAAACCCTATGATATTGTGTAAGTGCTGGTTGTGCCATGGGACTCCTCCCTCCCCTAATGCTTTGCTCTGTAGTGTGTCGTTTATTTGGATTTTTTACTCTCTCTCTACAGGTGGACAGGTCCTTATGTAAAAGACACGTGATGTACAGCCTGTTCTTTGTGGTGGGCTCATTCATCACCCTTCTCATAGTAGTCTTGATATGGGCACCGACTGGACACAACATGAAGCCCAAGGAGCTACTGTGAATATATATATATATGTCTATGGCACAATAAAGTCACTTGCTTTATGGGGAAATGATGGAGACTGGTTTGTAGTGTGAGCGAAGGCGCAACTCCTGGGAATATGAGTGCCAATATTAGTGTTATAAAGCTGAAACATCCCTCCTGTATCCTCCTCCTGTGATCTTAGAGTGCCGACATATGCCGTAGCTCTGTACATAGCAGCACTACTGAAACCGAATGGATTGGGGGCATCCAGCTCACAGATCAGAGTTTGGTCCGACATCATGGGAGAAACCAATGTATCATCGCAGAGGCAAAGCTCACCTTCCTTATATTGCCTCATTCTGTACAAAATTACAATTGAAGGGGAAGTTGTCCTTTCAGTATTAATGTAGGCCTGCTGTTTTTCCTTACTACCAAGCTGTATTCCTTTTTGCCTTTATATTCAATCCACTTGATAGACCCACAACGGCTTCTGGTAAAACATTTTTCAAGGGCTGACATTTTAAAGAAAGACATTTATTCCCCTATATGTGTTATATTAAAACACTTTCCCTGCGAAGGAGGGTCATTAAAGGAAACATACAGGATATATTAAACACCCCTAATTTTGTAGGCAATAATGAATACTATATGGTGCTGGTTTTACTTTTGGCTTTAAATTAATATTATCTTCAAAATTAGCCCCTTTATTAGAGCTCCCTATAGATGTCCGTGGTCGTGTCCGAACAGTCCCTGCCAGAAGAAGAGCGGGTGTTGACTTGCGCATTAAAATAAACAATGACAATGGCGGGGACTGAGTTCAAGGAATCATTGAATCTATTTTACTTATTGATATAAAATAATCTATATATGGAAATAAACTGCACAAAAAGTCTCAATCGGCTGCAGTGGCAGAACTACCAGGGGTGCAGGGTGTGCGATTGCACCGGGGACCGCCCCCCCTCGGAAGTTTGGGCATATGCAAATCCACACCTGGGCCCTGCATCATCGCCCCCTTATGCCAGACGTGGCGCCTCTACAACCAGCAGAAGGTAAGTGTTGGTAGCTTTGCCCTTCCCGAGGAACACCCTGATGTCTTCACTACTCACCGACAGCTTCACCCTGGGGCCCTGGTTTCCACCGTCGCTCCTCTCCCAGATCTGCCCTACTGCCTCCGCAGTGCAGCCCTCCTCTCATGTCCACCCCACAGGAGATCAGGACAGGAGCACAGGAAGGAGGGCAGCAGCTTGGGGTAACAATACTTTGCCCTTCTGTGGCCTGGAGGAAGCTTTAAATGCTTAAAATCTTTCAATTTGATACATTTCTTCATTTGAATAAAGGTTCATCATTTACTGCAGGCTCCCTACGTTATTAATGTCTGTCACCGAGCAGTTTTATTTCTTTTTTTCATTTTTTTTTTTAAATAACTGCTATTTGGCATTTTGCACTATGAAGACCTGTCTGATGAGGAAAATCAAACCTGGCAATGGGGTCCTTGTCCAACTGGATTGTCAAACCTGTCTGATAGATACAGTAAGTGTCTAATTTGTGGCTACACATTGCTTATATCAGCCTGGCCTAATGGGTGCCCCTTCTATTAACCAGCAGCTTATGGGCACTTACTATTGGCACTACATCTATATAATAATTATCTTCAGAAATGTCTACATACACATATATATATATATATATACATACACTGTATATTACTATCTTATCTACAATATAATGTCACAGACTCCTGCTGGAAGGGGAGCTGCCATAGTGAATATAACAAATAACTGGTTGAGTAGAATAACTGGGGGAGCAGCACATGGTACAGAAACCCTTATACTTTCCTCATGTCCAATAAGCCCCATTCAGCCTTGAATGTCATTTCCAAATGGAATTGTTATTGTGGCAGATGCAGCCCAGAGTGTGTTAAGGTGGCCATACACGAGCCAATATAAGCTGCCGACAGACCAAGTTGGCAGCTTATTGGCCCGTGTATGGGGCGCCCCGACGGGCTTCCCCGATCGATTCGGCCAGATCTTGATTGGATGGGACAAAAAATCCCGTCGGATCGCGGCCGCATCTGTTCGTTTCCCATGCGTTAGGATCTGATCGTTGGGCCCTAGGGCCCACGGTCGGATCAGCCCGATATTGCCCACCTCAAAGTGGGCATATCGGAGAGAGATCCGCTCGTTTGGCGACATCGCCAAACGAGCGGATCTCTCCGTGTATGGCCACCTTTACTCTGTGTCTCATCCCCCTCCCCCAGCCTGACATTGATACAGTGTCCCAAGTGGAGAGATAAATAGGTGAGTGCTGATTGGCTGCTTTCCATGGGACACATTGCTGCACTCAGGGTCTGTGATTTGGGGATGATTGTGTATGTTCTATAGTTCTGCTTCTATAGTGTCACGCTCATCCCTAATCACAACTAGGGATGCACCGAATACAGGATTCAGACTTTTTCAGCAGGATTCAAATTCGGCCGAATCCTTCTGCCCAACCGAACCCTAATTTGCATATGCAAATTAGGGATGGAAGGGAAATTGCTTGACTTTTTGTCACAAAAGAAGGAAGTAAAACATGGTTTCCCCTTCCCTAATTTGCATATGCAAATTAGGATTTGGTTTGGTATTCGGCCGAATCTTTCGCAAAGGATTCCGGGGTACGCCGAATCCAAAATAGTGGATTGAGTGCATCCCTAATGACAACATGTACCACCAATAACTGACCCCTCCCTGAGTGCTGCAGCCAAACTACCCCTGTACTGTGTTACTTGCCTGGGTCTGCGACCCCCACACTCCCTCCTCTCACTCACCTGCCCATATTATACCCGGGGCTCCCTTATTTCTCTGGGGGAAGGATTTCTATTGATCCCCAACAATTGGCACAAATGTCAGGGAGAGAAATGAAGCGGAGCCTTTCCGGGGAGCGGGACTGACTTCCCAGGAGCTGCTCTGGGCAATATATGCAGCAGCCAATAGAATGAGAATCAGCGGCACAGACACGCCCACATACTGGGGCCCCGATCCCATACAAACTGGGCCCATTTCTACTCAGAGCCAATAGAAATATGATCCCAATATTCAGCCTCACAGGCACCTCCGCACTACAGGTTAGAGACTAGGGACAGAGTGAAGGGGCGGGGAAATAAGAATCAGCCAATAGAAAGGAAGATATATACCGACACGTGACCAATCAGGCCACAGGAGATGTATATAAGGAGGACGCGGAAAACAAGACTAGGAAAGCCGTTTTCTCAGCTGCACTTGCAGTAACCTGTCCGTTCTCTACTCGTGCAGAATACTGAGCACAGATAAACCAAGTGAAGGTCTTTATTATACGCGGCGATTTTCTACGGGCCAGTGACACAGACGGTACGCGAGAAGCAACCGGAAGTGAGACACCTTTTCACAAATATCGGCTTTCGGTTTCAAACCCTGTGGTCGGCTGGGCCGTCTGTCACGTGACGACGCTGCAGCTTTGTGGAATCGTAAATTTCGACCTATAACGACAGCAGCCTTTTATCCGGAAGTGACGTGATGCGTGTACTCTAGCCTTTTACCGCACTGTAGTTGGAGGAGACGGAAGTGTGTGCTTGTGATCATTTCCGGTCCGTGCTGCCCGCGGGAGAGTGGGAGCGGTCTGAGGCGGGTGAGTGTTTATTGTGAGATATCGGGAGGGAGAAGCAACCCGGTGTTTATAAGCTCTGCTCTTTTCCTTTCATTGGTTTGGGGGTGAGTTTGCCGCATCCAGTTACATCCACTGCAGCCTGACCAGCCTCGAGCTCCCCGGATACTGACCTGTAACTCCCAGCATCCTCTCTGTTCTGCTTCAGCAGCTTCTGTCTGTACAGGAAATAGATGCTCATGCTGCAGACTCTCAGTGTGACCCTCTCAGCCACTCTTTCCCTTCAATGGGCTCTTCCTGCAGCCGCCTGTGACCCCTCTGTGTCATATTTGTCTCTTCCCTTTGTGACTGAAGGAAAACTCATACAGGGCAGTCATTCAGCAATGAGAATCCACTACAGAAATGTGTTTAAAGGAGAACTCAACCCTTTAATGTTACAGGGCGACCCTTTTGAAATAAAAAAGTGGTATAAAGGGGATCCCTTTATTGGCTCCCTTATTGGCTAACGAATATAATCATAGCAAGCTTTCTGAACATTTGTGTTCCTTTTTCAAGCTGATTACAATGATGCTGTGTTGTTCTCTGGTGTGTGTGTGTGTGTGTATATATATATATATATATATATATATATATATATATATATATATATATATATATATATATATATATTATAATCAGTTCATAGGTCACATGACCAACATAAAGGAATATCAATGTATGTGTGAGGTGTAAAGTAATTTACGAGGGGATCTGCAAGAGACCAGCAGATAAGGTACAAGATAATGTGGGTCAAAGAGACGGAGTATTAATTAGGGCTGAATTATTGAAGAGTAGAATCAAAGGAATTCCATATGATCTCTTAGGCCATATCCAGACATGTTGGGATTCCTGACCTGGTGCAGTCTTTTCTTAGTCCACATAATTAGCCAGAAATCCAAGGCCCAGGTTTGGGCTAATTATGTGGACTAAGAAAGGACTGCACCAGGTCAGGAATCCCAACATGTGTTCATTGTAATCGGCTTGAAAAAGGAACTAAAATGTTCTGAAAGCTTATGATTCTATTAGTTAGGTATCACCTTTATACCACTTTTTTTTTATTTCAAAAGGGTTGCCCTGTACTGGCTAACACGGTACAGCAACTTTACCTGCAATCCTTTAAGAAAAAATGCCCCATGTAGACCCCCCCCAGCCTGACTGCCCCCCGGGGAAATGCCCCATACTTTATACATTGTTTCTGACATCCAGGTTCCACGCAGCCATCTTGTGGGTTTTCTTCTTCCGGCGCTTCGGTAATGTTCATGAGTTTTGGCGCATGCGCAGTTGTCACAAACCAGCAAATTGCTTCAACGGCGCATGCACCGGCATGCCGAAGACCCGGAAGATAGCTGCGTGGTACTCTGATGCCAGAATCTGTGCCAAGGGGTAAGTATAATGTATGGGGCATTTCCCCGGGGGCAGTTAGGCAGGAGGGTGGTGGGTACGGGTTAATTTCTTAAAGAGTTTGATTCTTTATTAAAGGAACAGTAACACCAAAAAATTAAGTGTTTTAAAAGTAATGAAAATATAATGTACTGTTGTCTTGCACTGGTAAAATTGATGTTTGCTTCAGAAAGGCTACTATAGTTCATATAAACAAGCTGCTGTGTAGCCATGGCGGGAACTGTAAAAGGACTACAGGTTAAATAGTGTAAAACAGATATCACCAGTATGTTCTACAGATCTTATCTGCTGTGTAACCTGAGCCTTTTTTTCCTTTGAATGGCTGCCCCATTGCTATCAGACAAAAATAGATCACCAGTACCTTATTGTGCTTCAAATGGGTTATTCCCAACTTTTATTGCAAGGTGCTTCAGACCCTGTACACCCGATCAAACGTTTCGTAACCCAAATGGCCCTTCCTCGGTGATTGTGCATCAGAAAGAAAGAGTTTGTGCAATATATAGCAAAAGTCACAGTGCCCTCTAGTGGGATGAACAATTGTTAAAGGAGACATTTTGTTTAAAAAGAAATAAAAAAAAAATTGTGCCAGTGCATTATACTCATTAAGATATAGAAGAATTGTGCTTAAAAAAAAAAAAGTAGTGTTTCGGGCCATGTTGGAATGCTGAACAAAATGGCAGCATAACTTTGGAGCACCGCTCTCCCTCAGCCCCAAAAGCAAGCAGTTTAGCAACAATTAGCAGCAAAGAAACGTATTAACCTCAGAGCCATCATCGGGGAAAAGAAAATAAAGAACACAGACAGTGGTAAACGGAGCCCAACAATATCAATAGGAGACAGGCCGAGACTCTGCGTGTACCACCAGTAAGCGCAGTGGGAAAAACTGTATCCCAGCGATCCACCCCGCAAGCAGAAAAGCATCACCTCACACAGAGAGGAATGACCCGCTAGGTGAGAGCTACCGACAAACCGGACAGTTCAGAGCCGAGCACAGCACAAATCGGCATAGGAACGGGTGATGGTAAGCGGTCACGTGGCACTAACCTCCAAGTCGCACTGCTCCAGACACACAACATGGAAGGCATTGCCACGCCATATACACTCTCCTGCCATGCAGATCACACCTGCATTAACACCTGGCAGCAAGTGGAACCTTCTTCCCCCCCCCCCACCCCAAAAAAGGGGAAAATAAAACCAAAAAAGGGGGGGGGGGAGGAAGAAAAAAAAAACCCCACAAGGGGCCATACAGCTATCCACAGCATACGACTACAGTGAGGAGATATGCAAGAGAGACTAACCAACTCAGAAGCACAGATTCAAGATCTTCAATTACAATAAAAGGAGCTAAAAGATTCACAGGAAGACTTGGAGAACTGCTCCAGATGGAACAATATACGCAATAGAAGCGTCCCGGAAACGGTTCAACTAGTCTTTCCTGAAAAGATACTTTAAACAATTACTGAATTTACAAGGGAGTGACCTACTGATGGACCGAGCTCTTACAGTGAGACCAAAGAACAATGCACCCCCTAGGAACATCTCAGCTCACTCTAGGACAGGAACAAGTAAAATGCTTTTTAAAGGGTTTCTTGTTCGTCACTGTACATTGTAATGAATGTAATGAAGTATAATACTAAAATATAAGTGTATCACAATATGTCTCCTTTAATTCCAGGGTCATTTCCAGGCCAGTCCCTCCCACAAGGATCCAATGGGAATGTGGGAGGAAGCGAGTGACACAGGGATGAAGGGGGGGAAGAAGGAGGATAAACATGAGGAGCGGGGGAAGAAAGAGAAAATCCTGAATCTCACACTGGAGATAATCTATCTGCTGACTGGAGAGGTGAGGGGCACTGTGACTGGCACACTGACAGGAGACTGTCTGTCTGTACAAAGGGGGTCTCTCTGCAGCTCAAACACCATTCTCTCTTCCTTTCAATATTTAGCACTACATCCCTAGGAAGAAGTCAGATGATGGGGGGGCCCTGCATGCCCCTGGCTCCGTCATACAGAAGGAAAATAACAAGAATGACAAGAAGATCCTGGAACTCATGTCCAACATCATCCAGCTGCTGACTGGAGAGGTGGGTACAGCGGCCCCTTATTGTTTAGTAACAGTGGATGATAATCCCTTTCTCTGGCTGGGGGATGACTGGAACATTGTGTGTGACAGGTTGCCATAAGGACTCATCATGTTTCCATCTATTTTTCCTTGCAGGAGAATTTTAATAAAGACACTGCCCTTATCACAGAAGGGATGAAGGAGGAGTCTCAGCAGCTCCACCCACTGGGTGAGTAATGGGCACAGGATACAAAATATCAGAAGCTGGTGTGTAAGGGAATTAATTAGGAGGAACAGTACAAGGGATGTGTGGGAACAACAGAAACACAAATGAGCTGCTGACAGTAAAGCAGGAGCAGTGAGTTACATATGATGGTTACACAGTAATACTGGTGATATGGGGACAGGATACTAAGGAGCAGTTTGTACATAAGGAAAGATCATTAGATGTTTATCCGGGTTGGGAGAAATATCCCAAGTGGACAGACCTACTCAGATTCCAGCTGATCTCCCAAGCATTGTAAGCATTTGGGATCTAGCAGCCCACTCAGCTGGTCAGTCTCTTCTCTGCTGGTACCGCTGCTGTTGTTTGTCTTTTGCCACAGTGAGACTGGACTAGGCATTAAGGCTTTATATCTGACGTTTCATACTGTATCTAAGCCTTTTGGGGTGACAGGAAATGCAGGAACAGAAGAAGCACAACTAACACAATGAATCCCTTCATATATGTATAAAATGTGATAATGATTTCTCATGCTTGTGTCTTTGCCAGACTGTGAATATGAAGATAAGAGAGATATTACAACTGATCTGGGAGGAACATTATGTTATAATAATGAGCCAAGCAAGATTGGGGCTGAAGGAGCAGAATTGTGTGCCGATGGAAATATCACAAACCCTGAAATTGAGATTAAAGATGAAGTGGATTCATGTGAAGGGGGAAACCAATCAGATTGTAGCATTAATCCACTTACAGAACAGATACAGGGTACAGATACCTATTCTCCTCCTATCATGGGATGCAGCTTGAATAACAGATTTGCAGACAGGTATATATCAGATGATATAAAAGTGGAGGTGGCTCCATGTGAAGAAAACCTTATTGTTTCAAAATCAATACAGGAAATCAGTACATCTGCTCCTATTATGGGAAGAGATACACATACTCCTATGATGGGATGCAGCCTAAATACCATCTTATTAGACAGTTATGTATCAACTGGTATTAAAGTGGAACTGGCTTTGAGCAAAGAGGGAGACCAATCAGATTGCAGCATTAATCCACTCACAGAACAGATACAGGGAACAGATACACCTACTCCTATCATGGGATGCAGCCTGAATAACAGTTTGGCAGATAATTATATACCAGATGGGATTAAAAAGGAAGAGGATTCATGGGAAGGAGTAATCCAATCAGATTGCAGCATTAATCCACTAACAGAACAGATACAGGGAACAGATACACCTACTCCTATGATGGGATGCAGCCTGAATAACAGTTTGGCAGATAATTATATACCAGATGGGATTAAAAAGGAAGAGGATTCATGGGAAGGCGGAAACCAATCAGATTGCAGCATTAATCCATTTATAGAAGAGACACAGGGAACAGATACACCTACTCCTGTCATGGGATGCAGCCTGGATAACCGTTTGACAGATAATTATATATCAGAAGGGATTAAAGAGGAAGAGACTTCATGTCAATATGGGATTAAAGAAGAAGACGATTCATGGGAAGGAGGAAGCCAATCAGATTTCAGCATTAATCCATGTACAGAACAGATACAGGGAATAGATGTACCTGATTCTAACATGGAGACCTATATCTGTTCTGAGTGCAATAAACACTTTAGAACTGAGACTGGTCTTCTCAAGCATCACAAAACTCACACAGGAGCAAAACCATTTGTCTGTTCTGTGTGTGAGAAACGTTTTGTGTCTAATGCAAAGCTTATTGTACATCAGAGAAGTCACACAGGAGAGAAACCGTTCCCTTGTCCTGAATGTGGGAAAAGTTTTACTCGTCGCTCAAACCTTAAGGATCATTTAAGAGGACACACCGGGGAGAAACCGTATTCTTGTGCTGTGTGTGGGGAGAGTTTTTCTTATCAATCAACCTTTAACAGACACTTCAGGGTACACACAGGAGAGAAACCATTTTCTTGCTCCCAATGTTATAAACATTTTACGTGTCAAGCAACTCTTACGGCGCATCAAAAAAGTCACGGAGTGAAAAAACCATACTCCTGTTCCGAATGTGGCAAATATTTTGCTCAGCGCTCTAAACTTGCAGAGCATCACCGAACTCACACAGGGGAGAAACCATTTTCCTGTTCTGATTGCGGGGCAAGGTTTACCTATCGCTCACTCTTAAGGAGACACAACAAAATCCACGCAGAAGGGAAATCGTTAATTTGCTCCGAATGTGGGAAACCGTTCACATCTGAGTCAGCTCTTACTGCACATCAAAGGAGTCACGGAGTGGAGAAACCGTTCTCTTGCACCGACTGTGAGAAATGTTTTGCTCAGCGCATGCATCTTATTGAGCACCAGAGGACTCACACAGGGGAGAAACCATTTTCTTGTACCGTGTGTGGGGAAATGTTTACATATCGCGCACAGTTTAGTAAGCACATGTTAAAACACAAGAGAAAACGCACAGAAGGGGAATCATTAGATTGCTCTCACTGTGGGAAGCATTTTACGTCTCGCTCAGATCTCACTGTACATCGAAAAAGTCATAAAGGGAAGAGTCCACTCCAGTGTAGCGACTGTGGGAAATGTTTTAAATACCAGTCCCAACTTGCTTCACATCAGAGAGTCCATACTGGAGAGAGACCTTATTCTTGTTCTGAATGTGGGAAAACATTTAAAGAACGCTCAGCCCTCAAAACCCACGAGAGAATTCACAACGGGAAGAAACCACTCACAAGTGGCTCTGACCTCCCTGCACATAGCACAGTTCAAACAGGAGAGAAATCGCACTTTTGTTCCGAGTGCGGGAAATGTTTCAGTGATCAGTCACATCTTAAAGCACATGAAAGAATACACACAGGAGACAAACCGTTTCCTTGCTCTGAATGTGGGAAACGTTTTATCTGGGCCTCAGACCTTAGAGTCCACCTTAGAGTTCATACAGGGGAGAAACCGTTCACTTGTACCGAATGTGGGCAATGTTTCACCCGTATTGCACACCTAAAGGAACATCTCAGAGTTCACACAGGAGGCAAACTATTCACTTGTACTAAATGTGGAAAATGTTTTGCACGACATTCCCTTCTTGTTGCGCATTCCCAGTTACACAAAGGGGAGAAACCATTGTCTGATAACAGTACTTTTACAGTAAAGACTGAGTAACATACAAGCATGATTCTACCAAAGTACAATGATTCACTGTTAATAAAATTGTACTGCTTTTATTGTGCTCAGAGTGCTCTTCTAAATTGAATTATCTCTTCATAGTAGTAGTTTAATACAGCGTTCAGGAATCACTCTCCACATCAGTAATACCAGAAGAGCAGGGGCTACTCCTATTGGTGTTGGTGTGAATGTGCAGGGCGGAGCTAAATGACATGCCAGCTGCGGGCAAGGATGCAGCTATCAAGCACAGGTTCAGAAATCAGATTTGAAAAGAGGCCCACAAGTAACTCCCACTTAACTGGGCCCTCCTCCTGGGATGGAAAATGGAGGCCAGTGAAATGGAGAGAGGCCGATGAGGTCAAGCTGAGTACAGCACCAGACGTAGAGGCATAAATGCTAGAAAGGTTGATCCAAGGTCAAAGGCGGTTAAAGGAGACATATAGGATAAATAAAAGAAAACCCCAACTTTGTAGGCAATAACACGTTACTATATGGTGCTGGTTTTACTTTTGGCTGTAAATTAATATTGTTTGAAACTAGCCCCATTATTTAAGCTCCCTATAGAACTGATATTGCCCCTGCTTCAAATCCGGACCCTGTGAGTTGCAGTTACACCAACCCCTCTGAGGCTAATTGACGAGGCTTCAGATGCGGTTTTTGCCTTCCTCTTGATCAACTAGCAGTTAGGCAGGTTATATACTGTCTTTTTTTCAACCTAATTACTATGTTACTATGTGTGTGTCTGTAAGACTGTTACATCAATGCAGAAGACGCCATGAGACAAGTAACCGGCCTATGGATTGTGTCGGCACCCCTGCAAGTCTGCTCTTGTATCCCCTTTAAGGAGACATTTTATGTAAAAACAAAATTGTACCAGGCAATTCAACTTTTTCAGATATAAAGGAATGTGATTTAAAAGGTGTTTCTGGTTGTTTTATTGTAAATTTCTGCAAAAACCTTACTAGTCCCGCCCATTTGTTCCACTTGCTGCTGCCTCCTTTCCCAGGCTGTGCAGAGGAGACCCTCAACTCACTGCACTGTAGGACAGGAACCAATCAGCAGCTAGCAGGACCTGATAGGGAACTGAAGCCTGTCTGTGCTTGTGTGACTGCAGGCAGGGTAGGACCGGGAGTACAAAGCATCCCTGGTTAATAAAATCAAGACAGCCCACACAGAAATGCGTGTGGGTCTTTTGCTTGCACATGAGCATATATATATATATATATATATAAATATATATCCTCCATACAATATCAGCACTCACGTTTAAAATATCCACATTGCCTGGGTGCACGCCACCAACTATTCACTCGATATTCCCATAACGAAGCCAAACTCACACGTCTTATGGATATAATGTATTATAAATATGCACTAACGTTTCGGCTGTTACCCAGCCTTTCTCAAAGTTACATGACATAATTAGAACAACCCTTAAATACACAGTCAATGGCGCAAATCTGAAAAACATCCACCCCTTCGTCACGTGGCTTTATCATCCGCTATTCTTGCATAGCTGACGCATTAGATCTGCATGATTAAAGGCTAGTCCTGGTGTGACTGGAATTCTGTGTATACCAAGTAACAATGTTGCATAAAATACCAATTTATTTACTTGTTACAACTACCGATTATCAAGTGTGGCTCATTTCACCGAAAACACCATTAATAATGTGCCCCCAGCACCAGTCCAAGACGCCCAATCACCCACCTACATGGTATCAGAAATGAATAATCGCATTGTGTCTCACTATTGCTTTCAATTATTACATTATCAATCCTTACCTTGTTATCAGTGTTCCCTTTGGAGTGCATAACCCCCTGTGAGAAAGCACCACTGTGTGTCCACCAACTCTCCCCTCACTTAACAGCACACGTGCTCCCAATGTGGTTTCACCTCATATAAATCTTCACTCTGTGTGTTGGCTCCGGAGCTCTGTTAAGCGTCTAAGTTTAAAGTGAACCCCCAGCTGTGGGTCGCAGTCCTAAGCTGCCTGGATCCCATTATCTCCCAATTGTCAAAAAGTTCTAATGGTGTGCAGCCAAATATGCTCTGTGTAAGGGGATGATTCACGGACGATTTCCATGCGATCCGACAATCCGTTGAACGCTGCAACACTATCCGACAATGCGTTCACTTACCTTATTTCCGTCGCATTCTATTTGACACCTGCGTTTTTGTGCAGCACGTCGGATCACGTGGAAATTGTCTGTGAAGTCTTCCCTTAACCTACTCCTCTTCACCCATAACTTTGCTTCCTAAACTGTGAAAATGCAAATGGTCAAAAAAAATCAACTGGTCTTTCAGTTGTATGTTTTTTTTTGTTCAGCAGCTATCTGGTTGCTAGAGTCTTATTTAGCCTAGAAACCAGGCATTGGCTTGAATGAGAGACTTGGGGGCATATTTTTTGAGTGAAGTTAGAGATCACCACAGTGAAACTTTCACCCATTGATAAAGACTCTTTTAACAATCCGATACAAATGAATGGAGAGAAGCAGAATGTGGACTGTAGTGATCTCTGACTTCACTCTGATAAATATACCCCTATGAATAGCAATACACCATTTACTTAAAGAATCAGTAACATCAAAAAAAAATTCGCTAGTATACTACAAAAAAAAAACACCAACTTTAAAATCGCAAAGTCATTATTTAGAAATAACTTACCAAAACTCTGCTTGCGCCCCTCTTCAGAAAAGGTGATCCATCGTGCGGCTCTCAATTTCTCCTCCCTGCCTTCCTTATAGGAGATAGCCAGGGAGGAGCAATTGAGCGCCGCATGATGGATCGTCATCACGTCGCCTTTTCTGAAGAGGAGCACAAGCGGAGTTTTGTTAAGTTGGTTACCACCAAGGAATTTGAAATGCTGGTCACCTGAGAGCTGTTGTTTCTTCAGACTGATTTCTGCACCAGCTCTGCTTTGCCCTCCAAAAATACCTCTCTTCTGCTTCCCCGAGGAACAGTATCGGATTGGGATGCCAGGGACCCACCAGAAAACCTTAAACCACGGGTCGACCAGAAAACCTTAGACCCTGGGCCCACCAGAAAACCTTAGATATGGGCCCACCAGAAAACTTTAGACCATGGGCCCACCAGAAAACCTTAGACCACGGGCCCACCAGAAAACCTTAGTCCCTGGGCCCAACAGAAATAGTCCCTGGGCCCACCAGAAAACCTTAGACCACGGGTCCACCAGAAAACCTTAGACCCTGGGCCCACCAGAAAACCTTAGACCACTGGCCCACCAGAAAACCTTAGACCACTGGCCCACCAGAAAACCTTAGACCCTGGGCCCACCAGAAAACCTTAGACCACCGCCCAAAAGAAAACCTTAGACCATGGGCCCACCAGAAAACCTTAGACCACAGGCCCAACAGAAAACCTTAGACCCTGGGCCCACCAGAAAACCTTAGTCCCTGGGCCCAACAGAAAACCTTAGACACTGGGCCCACCAGAAAACCTTAGACCACGGGTCCACCAGAAAACCTTTGACCCTGGGCCCACCAGAAAACCTCAGTCCCTGGGCCCAACAGAAAACCTAAGATCATGTGCCCACTTTCCAAATTATTATTCCTTCTCACCTCACTCAACCTCTTTATTCTTCTAGTCTTGTATATCTACTAACTATATTTTTCCATTATTTTGTATTTTTTCCCATAAAGAAATCGGGAATGACCATGAAATAAGCCAAATGGTTAGAAGCAAGAGGCCCACTAACACCTGGGCCCACCGGGAGTTTTCCTGGTATCCCTGTGGGCCATTCTAACACTGCCGAGGAATAATACAGGTCTCCACAGTTTGTTTGTAAATTAAGCAGCGTGTGGTGATGTCACACAGGTGTCCTGCCCACAAATTGAAACTTTCTGCAGTCGTCCCCCCTCCCTCCCTCTGCTCTGTTACATGACGGATATCAGTGAAGGTGAGAAGAGACTGCGAGCGTCAGGTCAGAGAGTCTGGTTGAAACCAAAGACAGAGCAGAGGGATGTCAACATTACAGGAAGCAGACGGCGGGTCACAGATTGATTTGAAGCTAAACTAATTAGGTGTCCGCTTTGTTCTGGTTCAGGACAGGTACCGACCTGCTGGCTGTGATTTATAGCATACAAGTGAAGTGCTGCATCTAATCAGGCAGCGGGCGGCCCACAAAATTAGGGTTTTTTCATTTATCCTATATGTCTCCTTTAAGGTAACTTTTAGTATGTTATAGAATGGCTAATTCTAAGAGACTTTTCAGTTGGTCTTCATTATTTTTTTTATTTTTTTTTTAGTTTTATAGTTATTTTTCTTCTGACTCATTGCAGGTTTCAAATGGGGGTCACTGACCCCTTCGAACAAAAAACAAATGCTCTGTTAAGCTACAAATGTATAGTTATTCCTACTTGGCATTCCTCATCTTTCTATTCAGGCCTCTCCTATTCATATTCCAGTCTCTTATTCAAATCAATGCATGGTTACTAGGGGAAATTGGACCCTAGCAACCAGATGACTGAAATTGCAAACTGAAGAGCTGCTGAATAAAAAGCTAAATAAGTCAAAAACCACAAATAATAAAAAATGAAAACCAATTGCTAATTGTCTCAGAATATCCCTCTCTACATCATACTAACAGTTATCTCAAAGGTGAACATCTCCTTTAATATTGCCAGTAGGGCTGCCATCAGGGGGGCACAGGGGGTACGAGCCTAAAAAAGGGGGCCCGCCAAAGCCGTGCCATCTCCTTTCGAAGTCCTGAATGTGGAAGTGTCGAACAGCTGAAGTCCTGAAGCGGCGAAAAGACCCAAAGTCACGAAAGGAGGCGAAGTTGAAGTCCTGAAGTCACGAGTCACAAGTTTACTGAACACCAATGTGTGGTTTTTTTTTGTTTTTTAATCCCCTGGCCACCAATGTATTATTTTAATATTCTATAGGCCCCTGCCACCAATGTTTTTTTTTAAAAATATTCTTTGGGCCCCAATTTTTTTATAACGTGTAATGGCGGCCCTGGCGCCAATGTTTTTTTTTTGTAAAAAAATTCTTTGGGGCCCCAATTTTAATTTTAACTTGTAAGAGAGGCCCTGGCTCCAATGTTTTTTTAAAAAAAATATTCTTTAGGGCCCCATTTTTTTTAACGTGTAATGGGGGCCCTGGCGTCAATGTTTTTTTAACAAAATATTCTTTGGGCCCCAATTTTTTAGCGTGTAATGGGGGCCCTGTCGCCAATGGTTTTTATAAAAAAAATTCTTTGGGGCCCCAATTTTTGTTTTATCTTGTAAGGGGAGCCCTGGCGCCAATTTTTTTTAAAAAAAATATCCTTTGGGCCCCAATTTTTTTTAACGTGTAATGGGGGCCCTGGCGCCAATGTATTTTTAAAAAAATTATTCTTTGGAGCCCCAATTTTTATTTGTAAGAGGGGCCCTGGCACCAATGTTTTTTTAAAAAAAATATTCTTTGGGCCCCAATTGTTTTTAACGTGTAATGGGGGCCCTGGCGCCAATGTTTTTTGGTTTTTTTAAATTCTTTGGGGCCCCAATTTTTTTTAACTTGTAAGGGGGCCCTGGTCACCAATAGCTTTTTATAACCTGTGTGGGGGGGGTTACCTTTTTTAGCGCTGATGTCTGTGTGGTCTTTTAACTGTGACGTGGAGTGGTGCCCAGTAATTTCTAATGGCGGCCCTGCCCGTCTGTGCTATCTGGGTGCTGCATTCTATGGCTTCTAATATGCTTTATACTCACAGGCAATTTGTTCTCTTCTGCCGCCCTGAGGGGCTTTCATGCTGCCATCCCCCCCTCCCCCACTCTCACCATTCCAGGTCCAGGGGTCCATGTCCCAACTGTGCTCTCTGCATTAGAACAGCTGAATTTCCCATTTTCCCAGCTGTTAAAGTTCCCAGAAGTAGATTTTTGTAACCCCTGATAACTTGGGGAGCTTGTGGGGAGCTGCCGTCTGTGGGGAGTTTCCCCGTTTGCCTCATTCGCCCCTGATTATACTGTGGGACTTGTTACTCCCTTACTGTGTTTCACAGAAGAGGGAGATACTCATAGGGAGGGGGCGGGACAGAGACAGCCAATCCCTTCACAGTGTGTCCTGCCAACCGGAGTTGCCAGGTTGGCGGTTTTCCAGCCCAATTGGGCTACTAATTTAAAGCCCAGGCAGGTTTTAAAAGTACAAACTAGACAAGGTACAGATATGGACTCCTTTTTGGGCCTTTGGCTGATTTGTAAGTTTTTTCTTGCCCTAATGTGCCAAGCCTGCGTCTCCCAATGCATGTTGGGTAATGTTGTTTTTCCCAACGGCCAAGTTGAACGTAAGACTACAATACCCAGCATGCAATGGGACTGACTTGTGTAGAAGTCGGGAGTTACCAGATATTGGCCTCTGTACCCCAGTCTCCCATCACTCTTAAACATTCTCGCATTTTCCAGTGACTTTCCTCAATTTCAGACAATTTTGGGGCAAAAATCTTCTGGCCACCAAAATGTTTAGAGCTTCAGCTTCAGTCGTTTTACCAATATTTATTGAAATTGTCCTTATGGGTAGGGATGTAGCGAACTGTTCGCCGGCGAACTAGTTCGCGCGAACTTCGACTGTTCGCGTCCGCCGAATGTTCGCGAACGTCGCGCGACGTTCGCCAATTTGAGTTTGCGTTCGATTCGAATAAAAATCGTTCGACCATTCGATTCCTTCGACCGCTAAAATCGAACGATTTCCATTCGTTCGAACGATTGTAAGCATTCGATCGAATGGTTTCGATCGTTCGATTTGAACGAAAATCCTTCGATCGAACGATTAAAATCCTTCGATCGTTCGAATCGAACGATTTTGCGGGTGTTCGAAGTTCGCGAACTGTTCGAATTTTTGCCGGTGTTCGCGAACGGCGTTCGCGAACACCAAAACGGCAGTTCGCTACATCCCTACTTATGGGGCCCCTATACCTCCTGGGCCCCCCCCCGTAGTTACGGCCCTGGTAACGGACAAATCTGTCCCATTTTACTTCATGGAAAAAATTGCGAAACGTCAAAAATGTTAAAATTGCGTCTATTCGCATATATTCATTTATTTTTTAGACTTTTTTTTTTCACTGCTATTTTGGGCTACTTTTGAAGTGCCTCTTTTGGGCTGGTTTTGTAGTTGACTTTGGTTGGTTTAAAAAATTAGACCTTTGTGATGTATATTTTGGGCTACAAATAAATCACTATTTTGGACACCACTGCAATCTTAGGTGTGCATCCGAATTTCTTCTGCTATTAAAAATTAGACCTGGCAACCCTGGTGCCAACCAAACCTGATAGTATTCGTGTAGCCTCATTCATAACGAGAATTGGATAGAGCGATGTGACTGGATTAATACAGAGGTGGGACATGGAGTTAGGGAATGTGGGTCATTTTTCTAATCGCAGACAAAAAGAAACAGTGACATTTAGTCAGTGGTGTAACTAGAGTGCGCTGGGCACTCCTGCAAAAAAAATCTTCAGAGGAGCCCAGAGCACTCCGATCCCCATCCTCCCGCCTCCCCGAAGCAGGGTCTGTTTCCTCTACACCAGTGATCCCCAACCAGTAGCTCGTGAGGAACATGTTGCTCCCCAACCCCTTGGATGTTGCTCCCAGTGGCCTCAAAGCAGGAGCTTATTTTTTAATTCCTGACTTGGCGGCAAGTTTTGATTTCATAAAAACCAGATGTACTGTCAAAAAGAGTCTCAATGTAGGTCAGTGGTCCCCAACCAGTAGCTCGTGAGTAACATGTTTTTATACTTGGTTTTTATACAATTAAAACTTTCTTCCAAGCCTGGAATTCAAAAATAATCACCTGCTTTGAGGCCACTGAGAGCGAAATCCAAGGGGTTGGGACCCCTTGGATTTCGCTCTCAGTGGCCTCAAAGCAGGTGATTATTTTTGAATTCCAGGCTTGGAAGAAAGTTTTAATTGTATAAAAACCAAGTATAGTGCCAAGTAGAGTCTCCTGTGTGTTGAAAATCCACATAGGGGCTATCAAATGGCCAATCACAGCCCTTACTTGGCACCACAAGGGACTTTTTCATGTTTGTGTTGCTCCCCAACTCTTTTTACATTTGAATGTGGCTCACAGGTAAAAAAGGTTGGGGACCTCTGATGTAGGTTGACAAGCCACATAGGGGCTATCAAATGGCCAATCACAGCCCTTATTTGGCACCCCAAGAACATTTTTCATGCTAGTGTTGCTCCTCAACTCATTTTACTTATGAATGTTGCTCATGGGTTCAAAAGGCTGGTGATCCCTGGCCTATAGTTACACCACTGTATTTAGTTAGTAATAAGCACAATTCAGCAGGAACAGCCCTTTCAAGAAAGAATTCGTCAGAAAAGCTACACCTTATGATTTGCAGTAGACAAGACAAAGAGAGCTTGCTCTTTTCCCTCCACTGGTTTGTCTCCATCTCACAGGTTTCACTACATGCTCAGGCAGCAGTGTTGGACTGGCCCACAGGGATACCAGGAAAACTCCCGATGGGCCCAGGCGTCAGTGGCCTCTTGTTTCTGACCATTTGGCCTATTTCATGATCATTCCTTATTTCTTTGTGAGAACAAAGGGGCTTATTAATGGAAGAATATAGTAAGTAGATATTAAAGACTAGGAGAATAAAAAGATTGAGTGAGGAGAGGAGGAATAATAGTTTGAAAAGTGGGCCCTAAGGTTTTATGGTGGGCCCCTGGCATCACGTTTGGACCAACGTCTGAGCTACCGAGGTGGTTCTTGCACTAAAAGAGACATCTCACTGCAGCGGAGGTGGATCAGAAGGTGTTATTTATTACAACTATTTAGCATGCAATCATACTGACCCATCCACTCACACTGCAAGTACTACATGGGTTTTAAAGGATAAGTAAACCTTTAAAATCAGTAAATGTAAAATTGATGCTGTCAGGAGAAAGAAAGAGGCTGATGTTCTTCTGCTTAGGAATAAAATTAGAAACCTTTCTCACATCTTTCCTAAGCAGAAGAACATCAGCCTCTTTCTTTCTCCTGACAACTTCCTTGACTACTTGCTGGTCAGACTGGTGGGAAACTGACCAGCAGGTGAACAAAATTCATTCATATTAATTCATATTAATTCATTACATTAGTACATGTATCCCTTAATATCTTGGGGAAAAAAGAAAATAAACAATGAATGTAAATTGCAAAAGTGCTTAGAATAGTTGACTCATCAATTTTACATTCACTTATTTTAAAGGTTTACTTATCCTTTAAAGGAGAAGTAAAGTTTGTTTTTTCTATCTATAAATTTACTCTAAACAGCCCCCCAGATAAATGTACGTGAGTCCCTGCTGTCTGCTCTGGTTCCTGGGTTATCAGCAGCTTTTTCCCCCTTCTATCTGGTGCAGAGTGAAGCCCCGCCCATTAGCTTACTCAGTGTCGGACTGGCCCGGCGGGACACCGGGAAAATACCCGGTGGGTCCCGACCCTAGTGGGCCCCCGCCGAGCCAGACCCCCTCTCCCAAAGTTTTGAGAAAAAAACAATTTTGGCGCATCGCAGCGCCGTTTGCGCATGCGTGATGCGCCGCCTGAGCGAGTATGCTGATCGGTGCTTCGGCTCAAAGTAGGTAGCGGGGGCCAGAGGGGGGCCCTGGACAGCGTTCCCGGTGGGCCCGGGCCCCCCAGTCTGACCCTGAGCTTACTGAGCTGTAGTGATGTGTGGGCCGACCCGATACCCATGGGTCGGGCAGGTTCGAGTTGACCTCGCAGTGCTCCTCGCAGGTGGCGGGAGTGTGTGGGGCCACCTTCAGATGCCGGCATCCGACTTCCAGGTTCCAGTTTTATAGTCTCGCATCTGCTCGCCCCGCCCCTTTTGTGACATCATTGTGACGTCAACCTTTTTGACAGTGCAGTGAGTTATAGTTCAACACCATAGTTAAATTAAATAAGAAATACAAGGAATTGGTCAACCAATATACTGAATTTGATCATTAATTTGCAAATATTGAACATTTGGGATTATAAATTTGGGATTACAGTGTTACAGAATTTACACCAATTAAAAACATCCACTGATGCTGTATCTTTTCAACAAAATAAATGCTGGTGCATAATATTTGCTAATTATTGATAAAATGATTTTTTTAGATTGGGATGAATTCACTGTATTTACAGATAGTTTGCACTTGCATCGTAATTGATACAGTTTGGTGCTGAACTTTAACTCACTGCACTGTCATCTTGCAAATTTGTTTAAAATTAGGTTTTTAACAAAATAAGTTGTTATAGGTGTTTGGGTATGAATACTTTCTATGGTATTGTAACTTACATCGTTAGATCACTGAAATCCCAAATTTATAATCTCAGATGTTCAATATTTGCAAATTAATGATCAAATTCAGTATATTGGTTGACCAATTCCTTGTACTTCGTATTTCATTTAACTATGGTGTTGAACTATAACTCACCGCACGGTCAAAAAGGGTTTGCACATTTATTTTGAAAGAAGCCATTATTATTCCTATTAATAACCACACTCTAGTACTTGGCTGGTATAATGTCGGGTATATTTGTACATAAATAGCTTTGCACAGAAATAGATCCGTAAATAAAACAAAGGGACACATTAATGAGTTAATCAAACTCAGTAAAAACAGTGGAACAAAAAATAAACTTTATTCTTTACATAACCAGAGGGAAGTGATCTAACTAACTTTATTATTAGATAAATGTTTTATTTGGCACAGCCTATTTACCCAGTTATTATTTTTACACTGAATTTTACACTTTAATTTACCTACCCAAACACATGGGGGCAAATCTGTACCTGGCAACCCATAGCAACCAATCAGTGATTAACAGTTTTCAGCCAGCCCTTAGTCTAATAGACTGTACAACTGTCAGTTCCATAAGGTTATTACCCTAATCAATTTGCATTTGGGGCAGCGGTTTGCTGATTGTTAAACCCAGATGAGACACAACTTGTGCCTTTTCTCCTTTATGGTTTGTTGGTTCGACTTTCTGCCCAATAATGGCACATAAAGGGGTGAGGCGCCACTACTGGAAACACCAAGAACTGTTAAACGATTAATTTAAAGGAGAACTAAACTCTAAAAAAGAATATGGTTAAAATGTCCTATTTTATATAGTGAACTTATTGCACGAGGCTAAAGTTTGAGCTTGTCAATAGCAGCAATGATCCAGGACTTCAAACTTGTCACAGGGGGTCACCATCTTGGAAAGTGTCTGTGACACTCACATGCTCAGTGGGCTCTGATTGGCTGTTGAGAAGCTAAGCTTAGGGCTCGTCACTAATTATCCAGCAGAAAATGAGCTTCCCTGGCTGTAATATAAGCTGATGCTACAGGTTTGCTGATTATTCAATTCTGATGCTAATTGCACTGGTTTCTGTGCTGCCATGTAGTAATTATGTGTATTAATTACTAATCAGCCTTATATTGTGACATTTCTATTCTATGTGTACTGTATATTGTGAGTGGGTCCCTAAGCTCAGTAAGTGACAGCAGCACAGAGCATGTGAATCAGTGAATCAGCAGAAAAGAAGATGGGGAGCTACTGGGGCATCTTTGGAGACACAGATCTTTACTGCTAAAGGGCTGTGGTTTCCTTGGCCTGGTACAGAAGCCCAATACATAATGTACAATATTTCTTTAGTAAGGCTTTAGTTCTCCTTTAATACAGATGGGCAGCAGAGATTTCCATAGCTGCTTGTCACCGGGTTTGGGTTTCTTTGGCCTTCCTGGAGAACAGACAGTTGGTTTGGATCTCCTGTTGAGCAGTTGTAATAAAACCTATTTACAAGTTTAGCAATTTAAGCGTTCTTAACAGTTTATTTAATACGTCTTACAAAAGTCGATATCTTCAGCAATCCCAGAATTACAAGTAGGCGCAGTTTAAAGGGAAACTATGGGCATATACTTGTTTTAGTAATTACTTTTATCTCAGGATTCAGTTCAGGATTCAGATGAAATCTAGCACTTTTTTTCGGACTAATGCTAAAGGGCTCATATATGTCCACAACGACAGTTGAGTGACGCCAACTTGCGGCCAAACACACTACAGGTATGGAATCCATTATCCAGAAACCTGTTATCCAGAAAGCTCCTAATTACAGGAAGGTCGTCTCCCTTTTAAAAATGATTTCCTGTTTCTGTGTAATAATAAAACAGTCGCTTGTACTTGATCCCAACTAAGATATAATTAATCCTTATTGGAGGCAAAACCAGCCTATTGGGTTTATTTCATGTTTCAATTAATTTTAAGGAGAATTAATGTATGGAGATCCAAATTACCTAAATATCCCTTATTCGAGCATTCTGGATAACAGGTCCTATACCTGTATTCAACAAAATTTTCAGGGGCCCCGTCCACCCAAGCCCCACCCTATAGAATATTAAAATAATACATTGGTGGCCATGGGATTAAAAAAACAGAAATTAGAGTTCACTTGAATTGAACTCAAGGCTTCAGGACTTCAACTTTGCCTCCTTTCATGACTTTGGGTCTTTTCGCTGCTTCCTTCAATTTCGGTTGTTTTCGTGACTTTGGGTCTTTCCGCCGCTTCCGGAGTTCGGCTTCGGCTGTTTTCGTGGCTTCAGGTCTTTTCGACCGCTTCAGGTCTTTTCGCCACTTCGGCTGTTTTCGTGGCTTCAGGTCTTTTCACCGCTTCGGCTGTTTTCGTGGCTTCGGGTCTTTTTGCCGCTTCTGAACTTCGGCTCTTCCACATTTCAGCTGTTCGGACTTGCCCGCATGGCTTCGGCGCTGTAAAGGGTGGCCCGGCTCTTTCAAAAGTTCAGCACTGCTGGGGCCCCTTCAGGCCCGGACCCCTTGTACCCCCTGATGGCGGCCCTGAATACTCACGACAACCTTTGTTTGCAGAACAGCACCAGACTGTAAAGCCTTTATTTCAGCTTTGGGCATTACCGCAACGTTTCAGGCCATGCAGCCTTTTATCAAGCTTGATAAAAGGCCGCATGGCCTGAAACGTTGCGGTGATGCCCAAAGCTGAAATAAAGGCTTTCTAAACAAAAAGATTTACAGTCTGGTGCTGTTCTGCATACAAAAGTTGTCGTGATATCAGTGGGAAGTGGCCACTGAGGAACGTGCACCAAGTCTCTACAGGAGAGATGATCGATGTGCCGACTACTTTTCCAAGGCCCTAATTACTCACAGCAGAATTAGCGATTGTTTTGAAGCCGAGAACTGGAAACAACAGCAACTGGAATATTTTCTCATTTGTGCAATCACTACTGTGGAAGTGATATATCACCTAGTTGCTGCAATTATTATTATTATTATTATTATGCTGCATTCTGGCTAAAAAAAAACATGGCGTATGAATTTGTACATCGCAGTCAAGTGACCTCAAAGCTCGGAATAACTGAAGGCAACAAGTTTATGTTACAACTCAAGCAATTTATTATTAGGGTTTGGCAAATGTTTCCCAAAATCATAAACAATGGATTTGGTGCATATCAGTTTTATACACAAGTTTAACCGATCCACAAAAGTGCATTTTTAGTCAGCTCTCGTTGATCAGTTGGACAACAACCTCCTGAAAGGGTAACTGATCCTGCCCTGTTTCTTTTCAGGTAAATGCTACCAGTGCATATCTAGAATCCCTGCCATAATAAAAGACAGGGTTGATTTTTATTGCAGGAAGGAATAGAAATTCATGTATTTCATGTAACTTCAGTCAGTTTTAACTATATATAAAACATATATATTAAATGGGTTGTTCCCCTTTAAATTAACTGCACAGGTATGGGACCTGTTATCCAGAATGTTTGGGATCTGGGGTTTTCCGGATAAGGGATATTTCCATAATTTGGATCTTCATACCTTAAGTCTACTATAAAACGTGTAAACATTAAATAAACCCAATAGGCTGGTTTTGCCTCCAATAAGGATTAATTATATCTTAGTTGGGATCAAGTACAAGCGACTGTTTTATTATTACACAGAAAAAGGAAATTATTTTAAAAAAAAATTTGGATTATTTGGATAAAATGGTGTTTATGGGAGACGGCCTTTCCGTAAATCGGAGCTTTCTGCATAACAGGTTTTCGGATAACAGATCCCATGTATGATGCAGAGAATATAATGATATTCTGAGACAATCTACAATTTATTGTTTGTAGTTTTTGACTTATTTAGCTTTTTATTCAGCAGCTCTCCAGTTTAGAATTTTATGAATCTGGTTGCTAGGGTCTAAATAACCCTAGCAACCACGCACTGATTTGAATGAGAGACTGAAATGTGAATAGGAGAGGCCGACTTTAGTTATGTGGGGTCTACCATCTCAAATAATACACTGCAAAAAGCCACCAGTTTAGGAGCCATATGTAGATCATAATCTAACTTTTGGGTTCCCCTACTATAAATCAATGCCACTGAAAGTGGTTGTTCACCTTTAAATTCAATTGTAGCCTGGCGTAAAGAGTCATATTGTGATCCAACTTTCAATTGGTTTTATTTTTTATTATTTGTAGTTATTTAGCTTTTTATTCAGCAGCTCTCCAGTTTGCAATTTCAGCCATCAGGTTGCTAGGGGCCAAATTCCCCTATTAATTCCCCCTATATCAATATGTATATAATTCTGCATGTTCATTTTATAAGCTCGTTTATTGTACAGCGCTGCACAATTTGTTGGTGTTTTATGAATACATGTTTATAATAGTAATTACTAGGGATGCACCGAATCCACTTTTTTGGATTCGGCCGAACCCCCGAATCCTTCGTGAAAGATTCGGCCGAATACCGAACTGAATCCGAACCCTAATTTGCATATGCAAATTAGGGGTGGTAAGGGGAAAACATTTTTTACTTACTTGTTTTCTGACAAAAAGTCATGCAATTTCCCTCCCGCCCCTAATTTGCATATGCAAATTAGGATTCGGATTCGGTTCGGCTGGGCAGAAGGATTCGGCTGAATCCTGCTGAAAAAGGCCGAATCCTGGCCGAATCCTGGATTCGGTGCATCCCTAGTAATTACAGTAAAACTTGACAGTTTCCCTTTAAACCTTTTGGTCAGAATTCTTGTTTGGTAGTGACGTTTGTAATGTCCAGGACGCATCTTTGTCGAACACATTTGCATTAGGTGAATGCGCCTCCTGCTCCGTGTGTTTCCGGAGATGTGAAGTGAGGGCTGAGCATCGTCTAAAACATTTCCCGCAAACAGAACAAGAAAACGGTTTCTCTCCGGTGTGACATCTGTAATGTCTGTGAAGGTCGGACAGAGATCTAAAAAATTTCCCACATTCGGAACAAGCGAACGGTTTCACTCCGGCGTGACCTCTCTCGTGTCTCTTTAGCGCCGAGCGATACGCAAAGCTCTTCCCGCATTCGGAACAAGGAAACGGTTTTTCTCCCGTGTGAATCCGATGGTGAGCCGTGAGATCGGAGCGATGTAAAAAGCGCTTCTCGCATTCGGTGCAAGCAAACGGTTTCTCGCCGGTGTGACTTCGGTGGTGTTTGTGAAGGTCCGACCTTTGCTTAAAACATTTGCCGCATTCAGCGCAGGAAAAGGGTTTGTCTCCCGAGTGGACTTTGCGGTGCATACTGAGGTGTGAGCACTGCGTAAAACATTTGCCACATTCGGAACAAGAAAACGGTTTCTCTCCTGTGTGGATTCGATAATGAATAGTAAGCTCTTGCACCTGTATGAAACGCTTCCCACACACAGAGCAGGCGTATGGTTTCTCCCCCGTGTGAGTCCTGCAGTGTATATACAGCTTGGAGCGTTGTTTGAAAGACTTGCCGCAGTCGGAACAAGTGAAACGTTTCTCTTCACTGCGATTGTTTTGAGGGATCTTATGATCTGGCTCATGTACAAGAGATTTTCCACAATCAGGAGGAGAAGATGGATCCTCCTTTCGACGGCTCTTTCTCTGATGCTCATGAAGAGAGGTCTTACTCTGGAAAGGTTTGTAGCAGTTATACATCCCCTGCATGGAATCTGTACTTGGCGGAGATGTAAATGTGGGCTTAGTATTGATGCTAATGCCATATTCATTAATTTCTGACCATGCCGAGAGAGAGACCGAGGTATCGATACCTTGTGCCAGTATCAGAGGATTCATGCTACTGTCTGAATGGTTTCCCTCTTCCCATGAAATCGGCTCCTCCTTAAAATCATCTGACAAGTTGTTATTTGGGTTGCAGCCCATGATGGGACTTAGTGCATCCGTTTCCTGCTCTTCTGCAACTCTAGTTATATTGTAGTCTGAAAGTTCTGCTCCTTCCCATTCAGCCAGCTCCTCCTTTATACCATGTGACAGAGCATCGGCTGCCGAGCTGCTTTCCAAGATAGGAGCAGCTGTCTCTGTTCCCTGTATCTGTGGAGCGATGCTGCAATCTGATTGGTTCCCCCCTTCCCATGAATCGGATTCATCTTTAATATCATTTGTTGGATAATTCTCTGTATTTGTAGAAGAAGAAACACAAGTTTTTGGAGCAGATGTAGAACTGACATTCGTTCTCGGTTCATCGTTACAAGGCATCATTGATTGCACATCAACCTTACTGTTATTTTCACCATCTGATAAAGAAGCAAAGAAGGTCATTCTGGTAGATTTCTGCCCTCAGATCTATCTAGTTGAAAATTAGCAATTAATATCAAAGGGGCGTTGCTATATTTAAACTTGACTTCAGTGTAAGGGGCTATGGCAAGATTCGCTAAACTCGTGTCTCTATCTCTCTATTTATGCACAAATATAAATTTGTGTTTTCCGATACATAAACGATTTCTATTTATACAGTTACAGCTCCCTTCTACTTTACCTCTCTGATAGACTAATGAGGCAAAAGAAGTTGCCTGGCAAATGGCTTCACACAACGCAGGAACCAGAAGACTTATTTGATGTGTAACACGGAATTTCATTTTTCCTTGTAATTTCCACCTGTTCCTTGTTCATGTTTTATGTAACTTCCAACATTACTCACCTGAGCTGAGCTGCTGTAGTGTCTCCTTCATTTGTTCTGTAATACGGGCCGTGTCTTTTATTAAATTCTCCAACGTCTGCAAAAAAAATAGATGGAAACATGATGAGTCCTTATGGCAACCTGTCACACACAATGTTCCAGTCATCCCCCAGCCAGAGAAAGGGATTATCATCCACTGTTACTAAACAATAAGGGGCCGCTGTACCCACCTCTCCAGTCAGCAGCTGGATGATGTTGGACATGAGTTCCAGGATCTTCTTGTCATTCTTGTTATTTTCCTTCTGTATGACGGAGCCAGGGGCATGCAGGGCCCCCCCATCATCTGACTTCTTCCTAGGGATGTAGTGCTAAATATTGAAAGGAAGAGAGAATGGTGTTTGAGCTGCAGAGAGACCCCCTTTGTACAGACAGACAGTCTCTTGTCAGTGTGCCAGTCACAGTGCCCCTCACCTCTCCAGTCAGCAGATAGATCATCTCCAGTGTCAGATTCACCATTCTCTCCTTCTTCCCCCGCTCCTCCTCCTCCTCCTCATTTTTATCCTTCTTCTTCTTCTTCCCCTTCATCCCTGTGTCACTCGCTTCCTCCCACATTCCCATTGGCTCCTTGTGGGAGGGACTGACCTGGAAGTGACGCTGGAATTAAGCACTTACACATTTCTTTGGTGAAGAATTACAGGGGCCCAGAGCCTTATAATTCCATTACATCTCCCTACAGCCTCTGTCCTTGAAGGGGGGACATTTCCCTTCTTTTGGAGAGATAGTGTCAGAGTGGGCAGAATTCTGCTTGTGTCACCCTGTGGTATATGTCAAACAGTGGGATAACATCAACTATAATTTCGGAAAAGGCAAAAGTGTTTTTCCCAGAGATGTCAGGTAAGGCCATATTTTCTAAAAGAGCATTCTATCCCAGTGACTGCACAGATCCTATCTGATCCCCATTGTAAGCAGCAGTCCTGTCCTGCTTTATGGCAGCTGAGATTCTAGCTATCTGTATAACAGAACATTCTGTCCCAGTGGCTGCACAGATCCTATCTGATCCCCATTGTAAGCAGCAATCCTGCCCTGCTTTATGGCAGCTGAGATTCTAGCTATCTGTATAACAGAACATTCTGTCCCAGTGGCTGCACAGATCCTATCTGATCCCCATTGTAAGCAGCAGTCCTGTCCTGCTTTATGGCAGCTGAGATTCTAGCTATCTGTATAACAGAACATTCTGTCCCAGTGGCTGCACAGATCCTATCTGATCCCCATTGTAAGCAGCAGTCCTGTCCTGCTTTATGGCAGCTGAGATTCTAGCTATCTGTATAACAGAACATTCTGTCCCAGTGGCTGCACAGATCCTATCTGATCCCCATTGTAAGCAGCAGTCCTGTCCTGCTTTATGGCAGCTGAGATTCTAGCTATCTGTATAACAGAACATTCTGTCCCAGTGGCTGCACAGATCCTATCTGATCCCCATTGTAAGCAGCAGTCCTGCCCTGCTTTATGGCAGCTGAGATTCTAGTTATCTGTATAACGTAGAACATTCGGTCTATTAAGGTAGTATGCACATACCTCCCAACTGTCCCGTTTTTCGCAGGACAGTCAGGATTTTGACAGCTCAGCCTGCAGTGTCGGATTGTTACTAAAATATCCCGACTGATCGCCTGCACTGAACAGCCAGAACAAGATACAAACTTCTGGCAGAGAGCCCAGGATACGTGGCAGTTGCAGGTACATTGTTAACAATTTCAGATAAGCAAAGATACAATTGCCAGATCAGCAGGTCTCTTGGGGAAACTTGCAGCATAAAGGGCAACTCATCCTCATTAACAAAACTGTAATAACACATAAAAACCACAGAAACGTGTTCAATCGTTCATAACCTGCCAAATTATGTAAAATAAACAAGGAATTAAAATCTTTCTGTCCCTCTTAGTTTTTCCAGAATGTTGGAGATATGGGCGTGTCCCACAGAAAACAAGACAGTGGGCGGAGCTCCTGAATTGAAGTTTGTTACATATAGGAAGTCCCTAATGCTGAATGGGTTGAATCCCAGTCACAAGTTCTGTATTACTGAGTAATGTCAGTAATGTTGTTCTGAGGAGACTTTCACCATCACTCACAATCACAGTTATCACAGGGAAGACACAAATGGAAGAATAAATACTACGTCCCTTACTGACCTGCTCCTGCTTCCCAGCCTTCATTTCCAGGACTAGAACACTGTGCTTCCCGTACCTGTGCAAGGAGGGGCGAGACACATATTCATTGGTTGAAAAGGGGGGGGCGGGACAAACACAGCCTATAGTACGCAGTCTGCAAGGCAAACCAAACCTGAATGCGTCAGCGCTTCTCCAGTTCTTCCGTATGTCTCACGAGGGAAAATGCTGCGTTGCATGTTTTAGTACAGGAAGGGGCGGGACTGACTGACTGGCTACAGAAAGCTGTATAAGGACAATTATTGGAGCAATGGGCTGAGGGGCGGGTCAGATGACGTAAGGGACTGTAGACAAATGCATGGTTTTATGATGAGTGAAAAATGTGTCAAAGATACAGTAAAGTTTGTTTGGTACCTGAAGTTGACACTCTGTGCTGTATAAATAAAGCTGTACTGTGGCAGTGTAACAGACTGGTTGTCCCTTAAAGGAGAACTAAACCCCCCATATAATAAACCCTCTACCCCCTGTGCTACATAGTCCCCCCTCCGCCTGCACAGCTCATAACCCCATCAATTGTCCCATAAAGTAATTACGTCTTGTTGCAGAGTAAGTGCAGCAGAGCTCACAGCCGCCATCTTCTTCTCTTCGCTAATCTTCAGTTTCATACCTCCCAACTGTCCCTTTTTCGGAGGGACAGTCCCTCTTTTGACAGCTCAACCCGCAGTCCCTCATTTGTACTGGAAAGTCCCTTTTTTCTCTGCACTGAACAGCCAGAAAAAGAAACAAAGTTTCTCACTTAATTGGCTTTTAGCAGAGAGCCCAGAACAGCTAACAGGTGCAAATAAGATACTTTGTAACAATTTTGAGACACAAAAACACAGTTTAGATAAGGAGAAATATTTTCAAACTTTCATAACCTGCCAAATTTTGTAAAACAAACATGGTAATTAGGGGGTGTGGCCACAGAAAGGGGTGTGGTCAAAAAATTGCTGCGCTACATGCGGAAAAAAATTTTTGTCCCTCTTTTTACTTCCAAAATGTTGGGAGGTATGATCTTCCACTTCCTGACAACTGCGCATGCGCCAAGACAGTCAAACCTGCAGTGTATTTTCTCTCAAAGTAACCCACTACTATACCCCTCACCCGACCTAGACCTGCCGCATTCTGATTCCACAACCTGTGACCCTGAGGCGTCAACTAACCCTCCCCCATCAAGGCAGCGTTGGACTGGGGGTGCTGGGGCCACCGATCAGGCGCATCAGCCCCTTCTGTCCCGCTTACTCCCCCCCCCTATACCTTTTTTCCTACAAGAAGGAGCTCAGATTGGGGAAAGTGGGTCTGGGCCAGCAGGGCCAATGAGAGATGGCGCCCACAAGGCTTTTTTCCTGGTGTTCCACCAACCCAGTATGAGAGAGATACTGATCCTACAACATAGGCTGTATAAAAACTGTATAAAAACTGCACTCCCTGCCAGATATGGGCCTTTGCCTATGATTCCCATAAATAAGTTGGTATGGGGGGGGGGGGCAAACCTAGGATTGTCCCCTGTTAGGGTTGCCACCTTTTCTGGAAAAAAATACCGGCCTTCCTTTATATTTCTCTTTTTCCCCTATTAATAACATTGGGATCACTGACCTTCCTATATATTTATCTTTATTCCCTATTAATAACATTGGGATCACTGGCCTTCCTATATATTTATCTTTATTCCCTATTAATAACATTGGGATCACTGACTTTCCTATATATTTATCTTTATTCCTATTAATAACATTGGGATCGCTGACCTTCCTATATATTTATCTTTATTCCCTATTAATAACATTGGGATCATTGACCTTCCTATATATTTATCTTTATTCCCTATTTATAACATTGGGATCACTGACCTTCCTATATATTTATCTTTATTCCCTATTAATAACATTGGGATCACATCACTGACCTCCCTATATATTTATCTTTATTCCCTATTAATAACATTGGGATCATTGACCTTCCTATATATTTATCTTTATTCCCTATTTATAACATTGGGATCACTGACCTTCCTATATATTTATCTTTATTCCCTATTAATAACATTGGAATCACATCACTGACCTCCCTATATATTTATCTTCTCCTTTACGGGATGATCAATGTGTAAAACATTCACCAGAGAAAAAGAACTGGTTTTACTCCCAAGTGACACTTTTGATGCTCTGATCTCAGGTTCCCCACATTGCGAACAAGTGAATGGTTTCTCTCTCATGTGACATGTTTGCTGTCTTGTCAGGTTTGGTCTTTACATCACTTTTTAAATGGTATCACCAACTTTTGATTTCCAACCCATAGGTGAAACCTCCCTATCTATGGACACAAAGATTCTAGTGATAATATATATTGTCACGGAAACAAAAAACGAATTAGCCCCTAGTGAAAAGAAACCCGGTAAATGTATAACAGATGAGGTTGGGCAAGTTCACACTGGCGGCTGATCTGCATGTCACTATCCCTGAGATCAAACACGCTACCTTCCTTGGTGACCCAGCGGTTTAATTCCCCCCCTATGTCCTTTGAGAGGATGGTTTCTCCAACTGGCCCATCTTGTGATTGTAGTTCCGGTCCATGGGTTAATACAGGAGAACACGTGGCTCCCACTTTTTGTTACCGGGGGTGAATATGCTAGAAAGTGTGGAGCTAAAGGACCCAGTATTTAAAGGAACAGTAACATCAAAACATTTTTTTTAAAAAAATCATTAGAATACAACAAAAAAAAACCACCAAGACAAATTAAAATTCAAAATAGCAGAGCCTTAATTAAGAAATAACTTACCAAAACTCCACTTCCGCTCCTCTTCAGAAAAGGCAACATGGCGATCATCCATAGTGCGGCGCTGGATTTCTCCTCTCTGGCTATCTCTCCCATAGTCCCGGCTCTGCGGGGACTCTGAGTCTGGGGTCTGAACAAGGATGTTCCGGGCACACAGGATAGCCACAGGCTGTGGGAGCAGGGGAGGATAATGGGCTCCCTGTAGAAGGAGCCGCACACCAGGCACTTCAGCTCTTCATCCAGGCCACCCGCTATCCAGCACCGTCCGACATTCTCCTGCTGTCAGTAGACTATGGGAGAGATAGCCAGAGAGGAGAAATCCAGCGCCGCACCATGGATGATCGCCATGTTGCCTTTTCTGAAGAGGAGCGGAAGTGGAGTTTCGGTAAGTTATTTCTTAATAAAGGCTTTGCTATTTTGAATTTTAATTTGTCTTGGTGTTTTTTTTTCGTTGTATTCTAACGAATTTTTAAAAAAAAATGTTTTAATGTTACTGTTCCTTTTAAGGAGACATTTTTTGTAAAAAATAAGAATGTACCAGAGCATTATACTCATGTAGATATAGAAGAATTGTGCTTAAAAAGTAGTGTTTCAGGCTGATTTATTGAATATTTCTGCAAAAACCCTAATAATCCCTCCCTTCTCTTCCACTTGCTGCTCCCTGAATTCCCAGGCTGTGCACTCAGCTCACTGCACTGTAGGACAGGAACCAATCAGCAGCTAGCAGGACCTGATAGGGAACTGAAGCCTGTCTGTGCTTGTGTGACTGCAGGGCTGTGATTGGCTGTCCCCCTCCTACTGTGCTTCTGGCAGGGACTGTTAGGACACGCCCACCCCTCATGTGAAACACAGACAGGGACCAGAGAACATCTATAGGGAGCTCCAATAAAGGGGCTATTTTTAAAGATAATATTAATGTTTAGCACCATGTAAAAGCAACACCATATATTACTCATAACTGCCTACAAAGGTTTTTTCTTTTATCCTGTATGTCTCCTTTAAGTTGGTGCCCAAAGGGATTCAACCCTTAGTTAAAACAGGGACCTAGTAAACAAGATAAAGGCAGTGGATAGCAGTTTGTTTTGTAGGAGTATTGAATACCACTGAGATATAGTAGTGTAAAGTTGCTTCTCCAAGGTATCAGCCTAATATAATAATTGGTTCAGCTTAAATGACTTTTTCTGGGGTGGTTCCACTGGAGGGGTGAGACCAACATAAGGTCTGTTACCTTTATTAAATCACTTATTCACTATTTTGCTCCCAGCTACTGTTTGCACGGCTCCATAAATGTTCTCTTGGGTTGAGAATCACGGGTCCTTAAAGGAGACATTGTGTGAAAAACAAGAACGTGCCAGTGCATTATACACTTTCAAACATAGAAAGAAAATGCTAAAAAAAAGAAGTGTTTCAGTGTTGATTTATTGAGTATCTCTCCAAAAATCCTACTAGTCCCGCCCATCTGTTCTGCTTCCTGCTGCCTCCTTTACCGGGCTGTGCAGGGGACCAGGCGGCACTCAGCTCACTGCACTGTAGGAACCAATCAGCAGCTAGGCTGACCTGATAGGGAACTGAAGCCTTTGTTTGCTTGTGTGACTGCAGGGCTGTGATTGGCTGTCTCTCTCCTGCTGTGCTTCTGGCAGGGACCGTTAGGACACACCCACCCCTCATTTGAAACCATAGTAGCTCTATAGGGAATTCCAATACATTTTTAAAGCTATTAATTCTTAGCCCACAATGAAACAAGGATCATATATTATTTATTGTTGGGGGGGGGGTTGCACTGGTCCATCCAATCTCTCCATATTCAGACAAATTAGGACTTGTAGAGTCTTACTGTCCCTACTTGACGAATATCATTGCTCCTCAGACTGCGTTCTTAGTTCAGCCACTATGAGACTCGACTCGAGCAATTCATTGCTTAAAGTACTGCATCTGATTTCCAACCCAGTCTTAGTACTAGAATGATGAATCTAAAAGACTCTCCATGGTATTGTAACATTTTCCACATTCAGAGTAAACCGTTTGTCTCTGTTGCTTTTACGTCCCCTAAGGTCCGAGAGATGTGCCATTAAATTCCCATCTTTATTAGAAGAAAAATGCAGCTGAACAATTCTCTGTTTAGAAGGGCTACATGATCAGTATAAAAGCCAGCCTTTACAGAATTCTAAACAAGATGTTTTCTATCTCGTGTGAACTCTGTGATGTCGTTTAAGGTTTGATCGCTGAATGAAACGTTTTCCACACTCGGAACAAGAAAACGGTCTCTCTCCTGTGTGAATGAGATAATGTGCGTTAAGGGACGATCAACGTAAATAAAATTTCCCGCACTCAGAACAAGAAAACAGTTTCTCTCCCGAGTGCCATTTTTTATGTTTGCTGAGCAGTGAACTGCGATTAAACGTTTGCCCACACAGTGAACAAGCGAATGGATTCTCCCTCATGTGAATTCTACGATGCCTTAAAAGATCTGCCCGATGTTTGAAACAGTTCCCGCACTCAGAACAGGAATACGGCTTCTCCTCCGTGTGACTTATCAGGTGCGCACGAAGGTGTGAACTCTGCTTGAAACACTTCCCACATTCAGAACATGAAAACGGTTTCTCTCCCGTGTGAGTTCTGTTGTGTAAATTAAGGTCCGACACTTGTGCAAAGCATTTTCCGCACTCGGAACATGAAAACGGTTTCTCTCCTGTGTGGAACCTGCGATGCACGTAAAAGGCTGAACGTCGTTTGAGCCAAACGAAATGCAGATGCACACCTGGTCCCTCTTTCAACGTTCACGGTGCATGGATCATAGGAGGACGGCACCCCCAACGAAAGGTACGTAATAATTAATCCAGCACACGAAATTTGCTCAAGGGTTATTACCCGTGTTTAATGTCAAGCCAAACAGGTTACAACGTTTCGGGGGCGTACCCCTTCGTCAGGTTTGAACGTCGTTTGAAACATTTCCCACATTCAGAACAAGTAAACGATTTGTTCCTGTTACTTTTACGTTCCTTAAGGTCTGAGCTATGTGCCATTAATTTCCCATCTTTAGAAGAAGAAACAAGCTTTTTGTGGCTTCTTCTTTGATGTCGCTCAAATGTGCTTTTGATACTAAATATTCTATAGCACTCGGAACATTTATATAGTCTCTGTAACTCGCACGTTCCTCTCATATTATTAGATCTTCTTCCATTGTTTTGGATTCCTGGCACAGTATCACTGAGACTGCATTCCATGATAGGAGTAGGTGTATCTGTTCCCTGTATCGGTTCTGTAAGTGGATTAATGCTGCAATCTGATTGATTACTCTCTTCCCATGAAGCTGACTGCTCATTAATACCATTTAATATATAATTATGTGACAAGCTGTTATTCAGGCTGCATCCCATGATAGGAGTAGGTGTATCTGTTCCCTGTATCTGTTCTGTAAGTGGATTGATGCTGCAATCTGATTGGTTACTCTCTTCCCATGAAGCTGACTGCTCATTAATACCATTTAATATATAATTAGCTGCCAAGCTGTTATTCAGGCTGCATTCCATGATAGGAGTAGGTGTATCTGTTCCCTGTATCTGTTCTGCAAGTGGATTGATGCTGCAATCTGATTGGTTTCCCTCTTCATATGAAGCCAGTTTCTCTTTAATCTCATTGGCTGGTGGGGGCTGTTCCAATGGAGAAATTTCAGGGTTTGTGGGACTTCCATTGGCACAAAATGCTGCTCCTTCAGCCCCAATCTTGCTTGTCTCATTATTATAACATAATGTTCCTCCCAGATCAGCTGTAATATCTCTTGTATCTTCATATTCACTGTCTGGCAAAGAAGAGAAAACAACACATCGTTATACATAGACACAAAATGTACTTCAAAGTTCTACTGATACTTGTAGTGAAATTACCCAGATGTGTTTCATATTTCACACAGCACCCAGGACTGGTTAAAGGCAAAACACCGGACTGTTCTGAAGTGACAGCAATGAGTCCAAATTTAAATGTCATGATCTGGAAACTGCATATGGGAGAAGGAATCCTTTAAAATGGGGAGACCCGGAGCATTTTGCAGAAGAGACGGACCCAAACTGTCAATAAGAGAGATGTAGGCAGTTCATTCATGGCAACAGGAATGCCCAGTATAATTCCCAAAAAATTGTTCTACCAAATATTAAGTCAAGGGGGTCAATCATATTGTCAAATGCCTTTTTCAGATCTGAAGGGATATAATACATTTTGAAAGGAATAACAAAGTCCTGTCCTTTTGCAGGTGAGGAGCTAAGTTCAATTCCAGGCAGGGCACTATCCGAAAGGACTTTAAATCTCCCGTCAGTTTCCTCCCACAAAGTAATGTCAGGTTGTCTGGTTCCTGAGAAAAGTGACCATATAGTATGAGTGTGTATAAATATTAGCTTAGATTGCAAGCTCTGCTGGGGCAGGGACTGGTGTTAATGGTACACAATCTCTGTAAAGAACTGTGGAATATACTTTTAGAGTAAATTGTGCATTGTCTGAAAAAAGTACAAAGATGTCATTATTGTTGGTCACGGCTCATGACTGTATCTGGCCATTTATATGGATCTTATATTCATAGCAGTTGTTGTAAGGATTTAACTTGGCATTTCTTTCTTTTGTTTCCAGACATCAATTGTACTGTTAATAACTTAATTAATTCCCTTACACACCAGCTTCTGATATTTTGTGCCCTGCACCCATCACTCACCCAGTGGGCGGAGCTGCTGTGGCTCCTCCTCCTTCATCCCTTCCTCATAAAGGTCCTTGTTTCCTTTTATATAGTCCCACTCGTCCAAGGAAAAATAGATGGAAACATGATGAGTCCTTATGGCAACCTGTCACACACAATGTTCCAGTCATCCCCCAGCCAGAGAAAGGGATTATCATCCACTGTTACTAAACAATAAGGGGCCGCTGTACCCACCTCTCCAGTCAGCAGCTGGATGATGTTGGACATGAGTTCCAGGATCTTCTTGTCATTCTTGTTATTTTCCTTCTGTATGACGGAGCCAGGGGCATGCAGGGCCCCCCCATCATCTGACTTCTTCCTAGGGATGTAGTGCTAAATATTGAAAGGAAGAGAGAATGGTGTTTGAGCTGCAGAGAGACCCCCTTTGTACAGACAGTCTCTTGTCAGTGTGCCAGTCACAGTGCCCCTCACCTCTCCAGTCAGCAGATAGATCATCTCCAGTGTCAGATTCACCATTCTCTCCTTCTTCCCCCGCTCCTCCTCCTCCTCATTTTTATCCTTCTTCTTCTTCCCCTTCATCCCTGTGTCACTCGCTTCCTCCCACATTCCCATTGGCTCCTTGTGGGAGGGACTGACCTGGAAGTGACCCTGGAATTAAGCACTTACACATTTCTATACAGGATCCTTATATTTCCATTACATCTCCCAACAGTCTCTGTCCTTGAAGGGGAGCCCTTTCCCTTCTTTTGAAAAGATAGTGCTAGAGTTGACAGAATTCTGCTTGTGTCACCCTGTGATACATAGAAAACAGTGGGATGAAAACTTTAATTTTGTGAAAAAACCATAGTGCTTTTACCAGAGACCACAGGTAAGGCCATGTTTTTACAACAGAGCATTCTGTCCCAGTGGCTGCACAGATCCTATCTGATCCCCATTGTAAGCAGCAGTCCTGTCCTGCTTTATGGCAGCTGAGATTCTAGCTATCTGTATAACAGAACATTCTGTCCCAGTGGCTGCAAAGATCCTATCTGATCCCCATTGTAAGCAGCAGTCCTGTCCTGCTTTATGGCAGCTGAGATTCTAGCTATCCAGGCCTGGACTGGGAGTCAATATAGGCCCTGTCATTCCAAGTACACAGAGGCCCAAACAGCCTCCTACCAGCCCAATCAGACCGCTACCAGCCCACTATATGGTAACTTTCTATGGAGCCGTACAGCAGCCCCTCTGGCATTTGCCAGAACCCGCAGATTGCCAGTCCGGCCCTGTAGCTATCTGTATAACAGAACATTCTGTCCCAGTGGCTGCACAGATCCTATCTGATCCCCATTGTAAGCAGCAGTCCTGTCCTGCTTTATGGCAGCTGAGATTCTAGCTATCTGTATAACAGAACCTTCTGTCCCAGTGGCTGCACAGATCCTATCTGATCCCCATTGTAAGCAGCAGTCCTGTCCTGCTTTATGGCAGCTGAGATTCTAGCTATCTGTATAACACAGGGGTGTCCAAACTACGGCCTGCGGGCCAACTGCGGCCCGCGACTCATTTTTAATTGGCCCGCAGGCAGCAGCATTTCACACCACCCCCCTCCCCAGTGGGTGCAGTGGAAGTGGCCAGCGGTGAACAGGAAGTCAGTGCCAGAGAGGGAGCCGGAAGAGGAGCAGAACGTCGCAGCAGCACGTCACACGCGCACCTGCTGCACTTGAGAAAACTGCTGCCGACTCGGATTCCACCTCTCCTTACATGCCACAGCACAGGCACACCAACCCGCCTCCCCATTCCCACTGCAGCAGCCAGCAGCCTCCGTGAGTTTTTAAAGCTCTGTTCTCTCTCCGCTACATAAACACTAAACTTCTGTCACTCCCCCTCCCTCTCAGAAACTAAAGGTGGACTGGACTCCCTGACTGTGACTTACTTCCCTGCAGCTGCTGCACATTCATTTCTATGTGATCACTGAGACACGTGAGAAGTGAATGTGCTGCTGCAGCTTGATCCTGCTTATCTAACAAGTGTCTCAGTGATCACATAGAAATGAATGTGCAGCAGCTGCAGGGAAGACAGTCAAGGAGTCCAGTCCACCTTTAGTTTCTGAGAGGGAGGGGGGAGCTGGCAGCTCCAGAAGGAGAGGAGCTTCTGAGTAACGGAGACCGGAGTTGTAAAACTATGGAGGAGGGGGGGAGGTATGAGTCAGGGGATAGAAAGGGTTTTTTAGTAGTGTAGCTTTTTTTTCATGCCTGGTTTCTGAGAGGGAGGGGGAGTTACAGAAGGTGAGTGTGTAACGGAGAGAGAATGAACAGTTGAATAAAAAATTACAAGATTACAGAGGCTGGATTCGGGGGTGGGTGGGGGCTGGCTATCAGGCCTGGACTGGGAGTCAAAATAGGCCCTGCCATTCCAAGTACACAGAGGCCCAAACATCCCCCTACCAGCCCACTATTTGGTAACTTTCTATGGAACCATACAGCAGCCCCTCTGGCATTTGCAGAACCCATAGATTGCCAGTCCGGGCCTGCTGGCTATGGGGAAAGAAGGAGATCAGTGCAGTAGGGCACTAACATATCATAGTAGCTTCACATTTAATTTTGCCTGGATCCAGCAGCCCAGCAGCTTCATGAAAATAACTTAATGGTTCGAGTCAAAGAATGTCAGGCTAAAATGGTCGGCCCCCACACATTTTCACCCCATCAAATCTGGCCCTCGTTGTTAAAAGTTTGGACACCCCTGGTATAACAGAACATTCTGTCCCAGTGGCTGCACAGATCCTATCTGATCCCCATTGTAAGCAGCAGTCCTGTCCTGCTTTATGGCAGCTGAGATTCTAGCTATCTGTATAACAGAACATTCTGTCCCAGTGGCTGCACAGATCGTATCTGATCCCCATTGTAAGCAGCAGTCCTGTCCTGCTTTATGGCAGCTGAGATTCTAGCTATCTGTATAACAGAACATTCTGTCCCAGTGGCTGCACAGATCCTATCTGATCCCCTTTGTAAGCAGCAGTCCTGTCCTGCTTTATGGCAGCTGAGATTCTAGCTATCTGTATAACAGAACATTCTGTCCCAGTGGCTGCACAGATCCTATCTGATCCCCATTGTAAGCAGCAGTCCTGTCCTGCTTTATGGCAGCTGAGATTCTAGCTATCTGTATAACAGAACATTCTGTCCCAGTGGCTGCACAGATCCTATCTGATCCCCATTGTAAGCAGCAGTCCTGTCCTGCTTTATGGCAGCTGAGATTCTAGCTCTCTGTATAACAGAACATTCTGTCCCAGTGGCTGCACAGATCCTATCTGATCCCCATTGTAAGCAGCAGTCCTGTCCTGCTTTATGGCAGCTGAGATTCTAGCTATCTGTATAACAGAACATTCTGTCCCAGTGGCTGCACAGATCCTATCTGATCCCCATTGTAAGCAGCAGTCCTGTCCTGCTTTATGGCAGCTGAGATTCTAGCTATCTGTATAACAGAACATTCTGTCCCAGTGGCTGCACAGATCCTATCTGATCCCCATTGTAAGCAGCAGTCCTGCCCTGCTTTATGGTAGCTGAGATACAAGCTGAATCCTATACTGACCTGCTTCCGCATCCCACCCTGTGTACTTGGAGGAGGGGAGAAAGGCTGCGCTGTCTGGAGTCATAATGGACAGGAAACAGTCTCTTATTGGCTAAGCCAAATCCCGCCTACTGCATGGAGCCTGCATCTAATCAAACGTGTCAGTGCAGCTTCTGTTCTCCCGGTTCCTCTGAGAGGAAAGGAATGGTGGAAAGGTGTAAGAAGGGGCGGGGCTCACTGAAACTTTAGCAGAGAATGACTGAATGAATGTCTAGAGGTAGGGACAGATGGATGGAGTAAGGGACTGTAGGCAAATGCTCGGTTTTTACTTTGAGTGAATAAATGTATGTAAGTAACACATATGAGATTGTCTGTGCTGTACACTATGTGAATGTGAGGTATATACACCTTAGATTAAAGCTACTTGTTCTCTTTCTTCCCTGTTCTACCCTGTGTGTAACTGCCAAGTGTCAGCCCTAGTGGTCCCCAGGTTTGTTCTCCACAGTTTCACAGCTCACCTTTGTATTGTTTCTAGGGAAGGCACACAAAGAGCGATCCTCCAGGCAGTTGTAGTAGCTTAGGGACCCACTCACAATATACAGTACACATAGAATAGAAATGTCACAATATAAGGCTGATTAGTAATTAATACACATAATTACTACATGGCAGCACAGAAACCAGTGCAATTAGCATCAGAATTTAAAGGGATTTAAAGGGATACTGTCATGGGAAAACATGTTTTTTTCAAAACACATCAGTTAATAGTGATACTCCAGCAGAATTCTGCACTGGAATCCATTTCTCAAAAGAGCAAACAGATTTTTTTATATTCAATTTTGAAATCTGACATGGGGCTAGACATTTTGTCAATTTCCCAGCTGCCCCCAGTCATGTGACTTGTGCCTGCACTTTAGGAGAGAAATGCTTTCTGGCAGGCTGCTGTTTTTCCTTCTCAATGTAAATGAATGTGTCTCAGTGGGACATGGGTTTTTACTATTGAGTGTTGTTCTTAGATCTACCAGGCAGCTGTTATCTTGTGTTAGGGAGCTTTTATCTGGTTATCTTCCCATTCTTCTTTTGTTTGGCTGCTGGGGGGGGTGATATCACTCCAACTTGCAGTACAGCAGTAAAGAGTGATTGAAGTTTCAAAATTGAATATAAAAAAATCTGTTGGCTCTTTTGAGAAATGGATTTAAGTGCAGAAGTTTGCTGGATCAGCACTATTAACTGATTCATTTTGAAAACATTTTTTTCCCATGACAGTATCCCTTTAATAATCAGCAAACCTGTAGCATCAGCTTATGTTACAGGGGAACCTCATTTTCTGCTGCATAATTAGTGACGACCCCTAAGCTTGGCTTCTCAACAGCTGCTCAGATCCCACTGAGCATGTGAGTGTCACAGACACTTTCCAAGATGGTGACCCCCTGTGACAAGTTTGAAGTCCTAGATCATTGCTGCTATTGAGAAGCTGAAACTTTAGCCTCGTTCAATAAGTTCACTATATAAAATATGACATTTTAAGCCACATTCATTTTTAGGGATAAGTTCTCCTGTAAAGTTTCTTTTGGCTGCTTACTTCCTTCTTTATTTGCAGGCCCCATCGGAGGTGCAGGGGACAGGGTCCCTGGTGCAGTTGCACTCCTACACCCCCGGTAGTTATGCCACTGACAAGTATGGATAACAGCTTTACATGTTTCGTGTTCTCACAACATTTAATCATAAGCTAGTGTACACTGCACTGTAGGACAGGAACCAATCAGCAGCTAGCAGGACCTGATAGGGAACTGAAGCCTGTCTGTGCTTGTGTGACTGCAGGGCTGTGATTGGCTGTCCCCCTCCTACTGTGCTTCTGGCAGGGACCGTTAGGACACGCCCACCCCTCATTTGAAACACAGACAGGGACCAGAGAACATCTATAGGGAGCTCCAATAAAGGGGCTATTTTTGAGTTTTAATTTTTAGCCCCAAGTAAAACCAGCACTATGTTATTGTTCATTATTGCCTTCAAATTTGTTTGTCTCCTTTAAAGAGATACTTGTTTTTATTCACTATCAGAGAAACCATGGGTACAACAAGCAGTTTGCTCCATCTATAATTTGACAGTTTTGTGTCTATGCTTCCAAATTTGCAATCACTCAACGAATCATCAGACAGCGGTGAATTTTAAAAGCAGCTTTATTTTCCAAACATCTCTCCTAACGCGTTTTGTGTTGGCCCAACATGGACTCTAGTTTCGTGTGTATATTGTCCTATAGGAAAAAGCATTGTGTAAAACACTGGCATCAGGGAGAAAAGATCCAAGTTCCGCACAAAATATTCCCCACACTTGGAACAGGCTAAACATTTCTCTCCCGTGTGACAACTGTGATGTCTTCTGAGGTCTGATTAATGTGTAAAATGTTTCCCGCACTGAGAACAAGAAAAGGGTTTCTGTCCCGTGTGAATTCTGTGATCATTTTTCATGCCTGTTACGGTCCGATCTGCAGGTGAAAGCTTTCCCACACTGTGAGCATGTGAAGGGTTTCTCTCCCGTGTGAATTCTGTGATGTCTTTTAAGGACTGATCGATGCATGAAGCATTTGCCACATTCAGGACACGGAAACCTTTTTTCGCCTCTGTGAACCCTGCTATGTACTCGAAGGTCCAAGAGTTGCAGAAAGCTTTTCCCGCACTCGGAACAAGAAAACAGTTTCTCTCCAGTGTGACATTTGTAATGCGCATAAAGGCTCGAGTGTTGTCTAAAAGATATCCCGCATTTGGAACAGGAGTGTGGCTTATCCCTCGTGTGAGTCTTCAGATGTACACGAAGCTGTGAACTCTGCTTGAAACATTTCCCACATTCAGAACATGAAAATGGTTTCTCTCCCGTGTGAATTCTCTTGTGTTTTTTAAGGTCCGACAGTTGCTTAAAGTGTTTCCCGCTTTCGGAACATGAAAACGGTTTCCCTCCCGCGTGAATTCTGTGATGTTTGACGAGGTCTGAGAATCGCTTGAAGGGTTTCCTGCACTCAGAACAAGAAAATAGTTTCTCTCGTTTGTGACTCTGAAGATGAACCTTAAGAGTACTGTTACGAGTAAAACATTTCCCACATTCAGAACAAGTAAATTTCTTGTCTCCATTGCTTTTACATCCCGTGAGGTCTAAATGATGTGCCATTAATTTCCCATCACTAGAAGAAGAAACCGCTTTTTCTTTTTTGTGGCTTCCTCTTAGATGCCTGACAAGTGTGTTTTTGCTACGAAACTTTCTGTGGCACTCTGAACATTTATATTTCCCCTGTAACTCACATCTTCTTTTCCTACTATTAGATCTTCTTTCATTGTTTTGGATTTCTGGAAAAATATGCTGAGACTGTATCCCATGATAGGAGTAGGTGTATCTGTTCCCTGTATCTGTTCTGTAAGTGGTTTAATCCTGCAATCTGATTGGTTTCCCCCTTCACATGGAGCCAATTCCTCTTTAATCCCATTGGCTGGTGAGGGCTGTTCCACTGGAGAAATTTCAGGGTTTGTGACATTTCCTTTGGCACAAAAATCTGTTCCTTCAGCCTCAACCTTTCTTGGCTCAATATTACAGCATAAGGTTCCTTCCACGTTAGGTTTAATACCACTCTCATCATCTTAATCTGGCAAAGATACAGGAGTAAAGGACTTTCTGGTAAGAATACACACGCACATTGTACCCTCACGTGATACTGATGCATGTTGTGAAATGCCATAATTATATCACTTAAACGCTACAATTAAATGTATGTATAAAATTATTATTTCAGTTTAAAAAGGTAAAGATAATTAGTCATCTCTACAGACTTTTTAATAGGTCCCCTCTCCCCCAGTAGGAGATACTAGACAGAGCTAACATCTTTACCATGTCTTTACTCAATGGGGATAGAACTCATGTGAGCTCTAGTGATCATGTGACCTAGCGACGGAACTGGTGAAACTTGGCCCCATCACTTTCCTTGGTATTAAAAGAGACATGTTGTGTAAAAAATAAGAACGTACCAGTACATTATACTCATTTAGATATAGAAGAATTGTGCTTAAAAAAGTAGAGTTTCAGGCTGATTTATTGAATATTTCTGCAAAAACCCTAATAATCCCTCCCTTCTCTTCCACTTGCTGCTCCCTGAATTCCCAGGCTGTGCACTCAGCTCACTGCACTGTAGGACAGGAACCAATCAGCAGCTAGCAGGACCTGATAGGGAACTGAAGCCTGTCTGTGCTTGTGTGACTGCAGGGCTGTGATTGGCTGTCCCCCTCCTACTGTGCTTCTGGCAGGGACCGTTAGGACACGCCCACCCCTCATGTGAAACACAGACAGGGACCAGAGAACATCTATAGGGAGCTCCAATAAAGGGGCTATTTTTAAAGATAATATTAATGTTTAGCCCCATGTAAAAGCAACACCATATATTACTCATAATTGGCACCAAAATTAGTTTTTTTTTTTCATTTACATATCTCCTTTAAGGGTTGAAGTGAAAATTCTAATTTTAATTGTTTTTGGGTGAAAACTCTCAAATTCTGAATTATCCAAACTTGATTCACGTTTTAATTAGAATTTCGAGATGTATCATAATCTGGCCCTTTAAGAACTTGAATTCAACTATTCGCCACCTAAAACTTGCCTAATTACTTTATAAGTTAAAGGGGTGGTTCACCTTTCAGATAACTTTTAGTATGATGTAGAGAGTGGTATTTTGTGAAAATTTGCAATGGGTTTTCATTTTTTATTATTTAAAGTTTTTGAGTTATTTGACTTTTTATTCAGAAGCTCTTCAATTTGCATTATAAGCAATCTGGTAGCTAGGGTCCAAATTACCTTAGCAACCATGAACCGATTTGAATAAGAGACTGGAATATGAATAGGGAGTCTGAATAGAAGGATCAGTAATAAAAAGTAACAATAACAATACACTTGTAGCCTTACAGAGCATTTGTTTTTTAGAAGGGGTCAGTGACGCCCATTTCAAAGCTGCTAAGAGTCAGAAGAAAAAGGCAAATAACTATAAAACTAAAAAAAATATATAATGAAAACCAATTGAAAAGTTGCTTAGAATTGGCTGTTCTATAACAAAATAAAAGTTACCTTAAAGGTGAACCACCCCTTTAATGGGAGAGGTCCAGGGATCAATTTGGTGATGTTTGCAGCCTTCCTGACACTTCCTGACACTTCCTGACATTCAAGTTTTTTTCTGAGAAAAAAAACTCGAATAGCGTTTTTTAAAGGAGACATAACGGATAAATAAAAAAAAATCCTCATTTTGATTACTGAAGCACCTGCTCTGTTACTGGACACGAATGAGATCAGACCTGGAATCTGCTTATTGGAATGTTGAAACGGGGTCAGGTCTGTGTGGCACTGCCAGATGCCGGGGAACATCATTCCTAATGAAGGGGTCACTGTGTCTTTAAATACTGGGCCCACTGACATACAGTTGTGCTGTGCTGGGAGTTGCTGGGAGTGACTCAGCCTTTTAGTATTGAGGGGACATCACTATTTATTTAGTAACTTACAAATGAAATCAGATGTGAATTGTAGAAATTAAATCTCAAAAGTGGGTGTGTCCTGTTCTGAAATGTCAGCACTGAGCTCAAATTCCCATTTGCCTAATAATAATATTATAAAATAATAATATTATGAAAAGGGGCGAGTCTCTCACATATTTGTGGTTGAAGTTAAAAGAAATCCTGTATGTGTCACAGAACAGCCCCCCACATTAAAACAGAGCTATAAAACAGATGGGAGTTTCAGTTCTACCCAATTGCCGCCCTGGACTGACAGTTGTGTTGCGCCACTGAGGCCTGACACTGATTTCCCTGGTTATTTACTGGAACTGCCACAAGGGGCAGCATTGCGCTTCATTCCAATTGGTGATTTGTGGCTAAAGTGAGCGCCCGGTAATCGGAATCAGTGACACAAAACGGAGTGAATTTATAAAGAAATAGAATATATCAATATAATACAAAGTAAAGAGCTGTGAGTGAGGGAGGAGTTTATAGATGTGCTGGACCTGAGAGGGGACTTAGATAAAAGACAGTTTGTCCGTATCTGTGTAACAAGCCCATTGATTAGATAAAAGAGTTTGTCCGTATCTGTATAACAAGCCCATTGATTGGATAACACACCTATTCCTTTGTCTTCTTAAAGCCAATGACTGATGCGTCAACAAAATAACTGATTTTTAAATAACCCGCCAAAATAAAACTCAGCGCCGATGCTACTGGCGCCCAGGATTATATCAGTGACATTATACTTAGATTTATTGGGATATTATCGGCCCATATATAATCTATACTGTGATAAAACACTGTCCTATTCTCCTTATACCGAGTACAGCGTTTCACCTCGCGGGGAAGAGACTTTATTTTGATTAGACGGCGCCAAACTGACTGATCTGTGCGCATTAGGGGCAGATTCTCCCCTCGCGGTGTCAGGGGAACGTTATAATTATAGCGGCCGTTTGTGCTGGATCAGCTTTATCCCTCCATAGAACCCTAAGAAAACTCAATATGAAGCGACAGATCTTTTCGGGAGAAGATGGGTGGCTCTGAAAAGAGCCTTTGTGTTGGAGTCGGACAGGGGTCGGGCAGCAGTTACTTGGCGCTGGTGTACTTGGTGACAGCCTTGGTGCCCTCGGACACGGCGTGTTTGGCCAACTCCCCAGGCAGCAGCAGTCGGACCGCGGTCTGGATCTCCCGGGAGGTGATGGTGGAGCGCTTGTTGTAATGAGCCAGGCGGGAGGCTTCCCCTGCGATGCGCTCAAACACATCGTTGACAAAGGAGTTCATGATGCTCATGGCCTTGGGACGAGATGCCGGTATCGGGGTGCACCTGCTTCAGCACCTTGTACACGTAAATGGCGTAACTCTCCTTCCTTGTCTTCCTGCGCTTTTTCCCGTCTTTCTTCTGAGTCTTGGTCACAGCTTTCTTGGAGCCTTTCTTTGCGGCTGGAGCGGACTTGGCTGGTTCAGGCATAATTGTGCTGCTTCTCTCTCACGCTACAAAACTGTTTCCTTCGCCTCCCGGGCTCCTGCTTTTATAGCCTTCCCATGCAAATAAGGCAGTCCGATATCTTGTAATATTACTGGTAGGTTTTGTCACATGGTATAAAATCCTCCCATCTCCAGATTCCCGCAGCCAAGGATTGGTGTTCGTGAAACCGTCTGTATGATTGGCTGCATCTATACTCACACAATTAGAAAGGGAGGCATTTATTTAGTGCAAGCCGTTGGTGCCCTAAATACACTGTGATTGGCTGGATCAGAACTCATCCAATTAAAGAAGAGAGGTGTGTCCTGCGCTGCCTATAAATATCAGTAAGTAGGGGAGTGCAGCTTCAGTCTACAACATCTTCTTGATTGTGGTTGATTTGTAGCACAGTAATCATGTCTGGAAGAGGCAAACAAGGCGGCAAGACTCGCGCTAAGGCAAAGACTCGCTCATCTCGGGCCGGGCTGCAGTTCCCAGTCGGCCGTGTTCACCGGCTCTTGAGGAAGGGCAATTATGCCGAGCGGGTGGGAGCCGGAGCTCCGGTCTATCTGGCCGCAGTGCTCGAGTATCTGACCGCTGAGATCCTGGAGTTGGCCGGCAACGCTGCTCGGGATAACAAAAAGACCCGCATCATCCCCAGGCACCTGCAGCTCGCTGTGCGCAACGATGAGGAGCTCAACAAACTGCTCGGAGGAGTCACTATCGCTCAGGGCGGGGTCCTGCCCAACATCCAGTCCGTGCTGCTGCCCAAGAAAACAGAGAGCTCCAAGTCGGCCAAGAGCAAGTGAAATGCCCGCTCCCAGCGCCCCCATCAGGGAACAACACAAGGGCTCTTTTCAGAGCCGCCCACACCCGCTAAACAGAGCTCACGTGACACATGGGATTATGAGGAGAGATTTGTAATAAGAGAATGAATAGCGCGAGGCTGTTGCATTTAGATTTTGGTTTTTGTACGTCAAATCCTATTCTAATAACTGGGTATATCCGGGCACAGAGTACATATAAAGCGCCCGATATTACATCCAGTAATACAAAAGCCATAATTCTGCCCATGGCCCCAACATGAGTCATAAACTGTTTCCGCAGGGTGAGGAACTCGGTATCACGGGGTTTTACAAATCCCCCCCCCCCACGCTGTAACCTTCAGAAAATAGGAACAGACAGGGGCGTCCAGTTCCCTACAGGATTCCATGGGCCGGTCTGATCAATTCCGCTAGTTGGAGGATCCGTAATCAGTTATTTTGGCGGCCTAACAAACCAGTTTCAGCGCATATAAATTAGCCAATGGCTGACAGGTATATAGGCGGGATTTCTAGACCTGGTACAGATTTAATAGGTCACAACGAGGCGTGACTTTATAGAAATAATCACAGGGAGAATCTGGTTAAATCAGAGCAGTCACTGACATTGGGTCACACACTCCCAAGTAAGCGCCACTCATTGTACATATGGCCATAGTGATAGAACGAGAGAACTGACCCAACGACCCTGAATGTAGCGAAAGAGGGGAAATGACTTGTGTTACGGGAGTGAGTTGCTGATAATGTGGAATGGAGCGGCTGCTGTAGAACAGGCAGATGTAGAAGCAGGTGGCGCCACACAGCGGTGACTTGATGCACTTGCTTTGGATTTACATTGCCAGATTATCAACACAAGATCCAGGAACGAGTCAGGATTAGTCTAAATAAAGAATCCAAGTTCCTTTACCCTTGTGCTTTATCACATAAATATGTAAAAAAAGCAGTAACAGCTCTAAGAGTGAGAGTGTGGGGGGCTCTGAAAAGAGCCTTTGGGTATAAGATTAGTGGGAAGGAAGAGATTTATCCGCCGAAGCCGTAGAGAGTGCGGCCCTGGCGCTTGAGAGCGTACACCACATCCATGGCGGTAACGGTCTTCCTCTTGGCGTGCTCGGTGTAGGTGACAGCGTCCCGGATGACATTCTCCAGGAAAACCTTGAGGACCCCACGAGTTTCCTCATAAATGAGGCCAGAGATGCGCTTGACTCCCCCTCTCCGTGCCAGGCGGCGGATGGCAGGCTTGGTGATGCCCTGGATGTTGTCCCTGAGCACCTTCCTGTGCCGCTTGGCGCCTCCTTTGCCGCGTCCAGACATTCTTTCTTGAGCTCTTGAAACACAATATAACGTATCAGGGCCTCTCCTCCTCTTTATATGCAGCTGGAGAGGACCTGACAGAGAACTCACTCCATAGAGGCGGAGTATATCAGTGTGTTCGTCATGTAATTTCTGATTGGTTCAGGACCGCTCCACCTCTTTATATGCAGCTGGAGAGGACCTGACAGAGAACTCACTCCATAGAGGCGGAGTTTATCAGTATGTTCGTCATGTAATTTCTGATTGGCTCAGGAAGCTAATTATAATTCCAAACAGCCTATGAGATTTCTCCCATTTATTCTTACAGAGAGGACAGAAGGCACATTAGCAGAATAACTGGGAACATTGTGTGCGCTGTATTATCACAATCACTTCCAGTTATGTTTGGGGAGACACAGGAAGTAGAGACTAATCTGTTCCTTATTTATAGAATGGGGTCGTGGTGGTGCAGGTTGGTCAGTGGAGGAGTGTGAAGTTACAATATAATGGTGTGAAAAGAACTTGCTTAGATTTAATGACTGTGTGATTTATAAAGGACAAATAATATAGACAGTGATGCATAGAAATAGACATTCATCTCATTTGACTGGGAATGTTGTGGCTCTGAAAAGAGCCTTTGAGTTGTGCTGCTGGGACGAGTGATCTAAGCCCTCTCGCCTCGGATCCTGCGGGCCAGCTGGATGTCCTTGGGCATGATGGTGACCCTCTTGGCGTGGATGGCGCACAGGTTGGTGTCCTCAAAGAGAGCGACCAGATAAGCCTCGCTGGCCTCCTGCAGAGCCATGACGGCCGAGCTCTGGAAGCGCAGGTCGGTCTTGAAGTCCTGAGCGATCTCCCGGACCAGGCGCTGGAAAGGCAGTTTGCGGATGAGCAGCTCGGTGGATTTCTGGTAGCGGCGGATCTCGCGGAGAGCGACTGTGCCGGGCCGGTAACGGTGAGGTTTCTTGACTCCGCCGGTAGCAGGAGCGCACTTCCTGGCTGCCTTGGTGGCCAGCTGCTTGCGGGGAGCCTTCCCTCCGGTGGATTTACGGGCGGTCTGCTTGGTACGGGCCATAACGTATCAGTTAAAGAAACCAAGCGTGTAATGTAACTGCGGCAGCGGGTAACCCGGATATCTATAGGCACAAGCTCACCTTGATTGACTAACTATAAACACGCCTCTGTCTTCCCAGCAAATCCATGTCACCTTATATAGAGTGCCGCGTAAATTCTTCTATGCCATTGGCTTATTCAAACAGATCCCTCTTCTACATGTTAATCATTGTAGACTCACTGATAACGGTTGGATTTCAAGCTGCCGCCAATATAGCGAGACCGACGCAGGTTACCGGCTTCTGTGATTCATTTGCTACAATGTCCATTTACTTTTCCAGAATGTGAAATGATTCCGCTCGACCGGGACTATATCGAATCATTTTTAGCCCTGAGGAGATTCAGGAAGACGAGATGTCGCCCGGATCAAAAGAACATGATCATGTGATTGGGCGACATCTAGTGGTGGTGGTGGGTTTTGCACGTTTGTAGCTTCCTCCGCTCAATAGCGCTAACACTGAATCCTTATATGGATCTCTAGTCTGTGTAACCGCTATGGGCAGAATAAGCTAAATCTTCTTGGCTTTAGCTGCGGGTTCAGCCGGGGGAGGAGCGGTCTCGGCCATTCTAAGATCTAAATTCGCACTGAAACACAAGTGTAACAAAATATTTAGCTTTGCTCTGCCGCGTCCTCCTTATATACACATCGCCTGTGCCCCGATTGGTCACTTGTCTGTATATAACTTCCTTTCTATTGGCTGATTCTTATTTCCCCGCCCCTTCACTCTGTCCCTAGTCTCTAACCTGTAGCGCGGAGGTGCCTGTGAGGCTGAATATTGGGATCATATTTCTATTGGCTCTGAGTAGAAATGGGCCCCAGTTTGTATGGGATCGGGGCCCCAGTAAGTGGGCGTGTCTGTGCTGCTGATTCTCATTCTATTGGCTGCTGCATATATTGCCCAGAGCAGCTCCTGGGAAGTCAGGCTGGGGGAGGGGATGAGACACAGAGTAACACACTGGGCTGCATCGGCCACAATAACAATTCCATTTGGAAATGACATTCCAGGCTGAATGGGGCTTATTGGACATGAGGAAAGTATAAGGGTTTCTGTACCACGTGCTGCTCCCCCTCATAGTTCTACTCAACCAGTTATTTGTTATATTCACTATGGCAGCTCCCCTTCCAGCAGGAGTCTGTGCCCCTTAAAAGAGGATGTTCACCTTGTGCAAAGCCTTTCTAAAGTGAAAAGACTTTGCAAAATAAACACTTTCCCTATTGCAATGGTAAAGCAAAAAAAAAAAAAAAAAAAACCCCCATATATTTTCAATGTAATTAATACACAAAGAAAGACCCTTGAGTACGTTTGGTTTCCCCCATCCTCCTCCTTATTAATGCCGAGACTGGAAGCAGCTATAGGAGGAGCATTGCTACTTTCCTCCTTGAAATTTTCTGCTTTGCTGCAAATTGACTTTGGGAAAGTGTAATTACATCATGGAAATTATTGGGGTTTTTTTTTTCTTCTTCAAGTATTTCAATGAGAAAAATGTTTCTTTTGCAAAGTCGAATCATTTTGGTGGGACTTTATAAGCGACTGCATTGAGTATATACTTGTATTGTGGAACTGCAGCTCTTACACAATGAAACCCCTACACACGAGCACTTTGATCAGCAGCAGATCAGTCAGTCAAGTGAGGTCTGGATGAATCCATTGTTTGCTGTAAGAGGACATTATATTGTAGATAAGATAGTAATATACAGTGTATATATATATATATATCTGAGGATAATTATTATATAGATGTAGTGCCAATAGCAAGTGCCCATAAGCTGCTGGTTAATAGAAGGGGCACCCATTATGCCAGGCTGATATAAAATGTCCTGCCCAAGCAATATGTAGCCACAAATTAGACACTTAGGGGCCGATTCACTAACTTCAAGTGAAGGATTCGAAGTTAAAAAACTTCGAATTTCAAAGTTTTTTTTGGGCTACTTCGACCATTGAATGGGCTACTTCGACCTTCAACTACGACTACGACTTCGAATCGAAGGATTCGAAGTAAAAATCGTTCGACTACTCCACCATTCGATAGTCGCAGTACTGTCTCTTTAAAAAAATCTTCGACCCCCTAGTTCGCCATCTAAAAGCTACCGAAGTCAATGTTAGCCTATAGGGAAGGTCCCCATAGGCTTGGCTAACTTTTTTTGATCAAAGGATATTCCTTCGATCGTTGGATTTAAATCCTTCTAATCGTTCAATTCGAAGGATTTAATCGTTCGATCGAAGGAATTATCCTTCGATCATTCGATCGAACTATCTGCGCTAAATCCTTCGACTTCGATATTCGAAGTCGAAGGATTTTAATTCCTAGTCTAATATCGAGGGTTAATTAACACTTGATATTCAACCCTTGGTGAATCGGCCTCTTACTGTATCTATCAGACAGGTCTGACAATCCAGTTGGACAAGGACCCCATTGCCAGGTTTGATTTTCCTCATCAGACAGGTCTTCATAGCGCAAAATGCCAAATAGCAGTTATTTAAAAAAAAGGGAAAAAAAGAAATTAGTACAGTAGGGAACATGCAGTAAAAGATGAACCTTTAACAAAAATGAAGGAATTTATCAAATTGAAAGAGTTGGGGGGGGGGTCAGAGGATAGAGCAATGTGAAATGATTCCAGAAGGAACTGCCTTGAGAACAGCCAGGGATGTAGCAGATCTGAGTCTTCATCAGTTAACCCCTTCTGTCCCCTCCTGATCATTAACCCCTGGAAAGCAAAGGAGAACCAGTCACTTCTTATATTGTCAGGAGATTTAGGGCCGGTTCACAGGCAATTATGAATAGGAGAGACCGGAATATAAAGAGGAGCAATAAAAAGTAGCAATAACAATAAATGTGTAGCCTTACAGAGCATTTGTTTTTAGATGGGGTCAGTGACCCCCATTTTTATAATCTGGAAAGAATAAAAATGTGGCCACAAAATTGTGTAATTGTGCAGATGTGTGTCTACACTTGGTGAATTGCATGTTATATGCGCAGGTGTATATATGTGCAAATGCTGTGAATGTGTAAAAAAGTGTATTAGTGTAAAAAGTGTATGTTTGTGTGTGACACTAACCTGGGGTAGGAGGAGCAGATCCGTCTGGAGGGATCCCAGGAAGGGAGGCAGGATCCAGGGTGTTGGTACAGGGGGTTCCAGGAAGTGAGTGCACCAGTAGGACACGTAGTTTCCACTTGACTGCTGCTGCCTTGGGGCCCCTGGGTGATCCTGCTTCAGGGGTCACTCGCTGCTCATTGTCTAGGGGCTAGAGGGTGCTCCTCCGCTCCCCAATGTGGAAGTGCTGTCGATCGTAGAATCTAGGATCTGTGGCACTTAAGCGGGGTCGGACTGGCCTGCAGTGGCCAGGGAGAAAACCCGGTGGGCCCAGACTTGGTGGGCCCCTAGGCCCCTAGACAATGGTAAATAAAGTGATTAGGGATGGGTGAATTTTTTTGCCTTGTTTTGCCGAAAAAATGACACCCATAGACTTGTATGGCATTGTGCGTCAAAATAAAAAGCCGCGCGTCCAAAAAAAAATATTTTTGACGACCATAGACCTTAATGGGCATCGGCGAGATGTCGACAGCGGTGAATTTTTGGCGAAACAAAACGGGTCAAATTCACCCATCCCTAAAAGCGATGCCTAACCTTGCCTCCATTAACGTAAATTCATAGCCGCGTATGGTCTCTTGCCTCAGCCTTCTGTAACTGCAGCCAGTAATAGTGAGTAACGTGTGGGAAGATTGGACTGTCTGAGCCCCTGTAGTTCTTATCTCCTGTGTAAGATGTACTGATAGAAGTGTGAGCTCCTGCGCGCTGCTGCTTGGGGCTGTGCTGTCTATGGATTTATGTTACTGGGGCAAGGCTCTTGCACTTATTTATTAACATTCCACTTAAAACCATACACATGTGAAGAGGCCAGGGCAGGAGATACAATGGAAAGCTTTGCCAAAAGATTGAGGCAGGAGGAGTTTCATTCTGAAGAAAAAGGGGATAGTGAGAGATACAGATAACATGTGTATTGAGGAATAGTAAAGTTAGAACAATATGTAAAAGTAAAAAGAAATGCTGACAAAAAAGATAACAAAAGAGTAGAGAAAGACACAATGTGTAAGACAATGGATAGAAAAGCAGAACAGAGAACAAACATATAAGGTTAGTAGCATGTTGCTTTTACACATTTTATATTTCTATATAATACACAAAAGCCATGAATATCCTGTAAATTATATCCTTATAAACGGTGAGTTCTGATGTCATCAGTTATAAACGGTGAGTTCTGATGTCATTTCTGTCACATGACTCACCGAAACTTGTGTATTATAATAAATAAAGTACCCCAGTTGCAAAATATGAGGATATTAGAAGTTACCTCTGAGTTCCATGACCTGTATAAAAACACTCGGCCTTCGGCCTCGTGTTTTTATATGGTCATGAAACTCCTCGGTAACTTATAATATCCTTATATTTTACAAAAGGGGGTACTTTATTTATTATATACAGGTATGGGGCCCATTATCCAGAAAGCTCCTAATTACAGAAAGGCCGTCTCCCATAGACTCCATTTTATCCAAAACTTCCACATTTTTTAAAATTATGTCCCTTTTCTGTGTAATTATAAAACAGGAGCTTGTACTTGATCCCAACTAAGATATAATTAATCCTTATTGGGTTTATTTAATGTTTACATGATTTTCTAGTAGACTTAAGGTATAAAGATTTAAATTACGGAAAGATACGTTATCCAGAATGCTCGAGACCTGGAGTTTTCTAGATAACAGGTCCCATATCTGTGCACCTATACGTATGTGGGCCTTTGCCCAGGGTAACGTGTTCACAGCAATGTGCTTGTTTGTCCATGTTGGTGGAACTTCCAGTACATCTTAAAGGGATCCTGTCATCGGAAAACATGTTGTTTTAAAAACGCATCAGTTAATAGTGCTGCTCCAGCAGAATTCTGCACTGAAATCCATTTCTCAAAAGAGCAAACAGATTTTATATATTCAATTTTGAAATCTGACATGGGACTAGACATTTTGTCAATTTCCCAGCTGCCCCAAGTCATGTGACTTGTGCCTGCACTTTAGGAGAGAAATGCTTTCTGGCAGGCTGCTGTATTTCCTTCTCAATGTAACTGAATGTGTCTCAGGGGGACCTGGATTTTACTATTGAGTGTTGTTCTTAGATCTACCAAGCAGCTGTTATCTTGTGTTAGGGAGCTGCTATCTGGTTACCTTCCCATTGTTCTGTTGTTTGGCTGCTGGGGGGGAAAAGGGAGGGAATGATATCACTCCAACTTGCAGTACAGCAGTAAAGAGTGATTGAAGTTTATCAGAGCACAAGTCACATGACCAGGGGCAGCTGGGAACCTGACAATATGTCTAGCCCCATGTCAGATTTCAAAATTGAATATAAAAAAATCTGTTTGCTCTTTTGAGAAATGGATTTCAGTGCAGAATTCTGCTGGAGCAGCACTATTAACTGATTCATTTTGAAAACATTTTTTTTCGCATGACAGTATCCCTTTAAGTTCTTTAGTGATTGGCAGGAGATCCATATAGTGTCAGCTGTTTGAATGTGTTGTCTTATAGTTGCTGCCTCAGTCCAGGTGTCCTTGCTGGTTAGACAGCAGCCACTGTATAGTTTCTTGGTGCTCATGTATATAATATATGTGATATATCTTATGAATATAACGGATGACTCTGTATAATGCACTATTAGGTGCCAGTATCCACTGCCTCTCACTTTGCACAGGGGGTGCCAGTACCTACTGAATCTAATTTTATATAATGCTCTATACAATGTGCTTGGGTGTGATTATTCATTGTTTCTAACCGTGTATAATATACTTGGAGGTTACTGCCTCTATACATTTACTGCAGTGATTTCTGGGATTATTGCTGATCATCTATTTTCTAAGGTGATTAATGGCATTTCTGGGGTTAATCACTCATCCATTTATTCAGTGACAACAAGCATTTTATTTAATTATTTTTAGTTTGATTTAATTAGATGTGTTGCCCACATTACTGCCCATTCATTCCAAAAATCCTAATTCAAAAAATAATTTGGTGACTGCTGACATTGAACAATAGATGTGCATTAGATACTTTAGTTGCAGATAATCCTTTTGTTTTGTGCTGGAATCTGGTTAAACAAGCCACTCTTACATTTCAAGGTCCAGAACTTTCCCAATCATCCAATACTGGTGTGTGTGTGTGGGGGGGGGGGGGTTGGTGCCGGCCCTGGACATGAGGTTTCCTGGTGGGCCCCAGTCCGACACTGCACTTAAATCCCTTTATCCACAGAGTATAGATTTTACGATCTGTGGCACTTGAAGGGTTAATGCTGAAGCTAAACGTAAAGGAGTGGCAATGGTATTTAAAGGAGACATATTGTGTAAAAAATAGAGTGCATTATACTCATTTAGATATAGAAGAATTGTGCTTAAATATAAGTAGGGTTTCAGGCTGATTTATTGAATATTTCTGCAAAAACCCTAATAATCCCTCCCTTCTCTTCCACTTGCTGCTCCCTGAATTCCCAGGCTGTGCACTCAGCTCACTGCACTGTAGGACAGGAACCAATCAGCAGCTAGCAGGACCTGATAGGGAACTGAAGCCTGTCTGTGCTTGTGTGACTGCAGGGCTGTGATTGGCTGTCCCCCTCCTACTGTGCTTCTGGCAGGGACCGTTAGGACACGCCCACCCCTCATTTGAAACACAGACAGGGACCAGAGAACATCTATAGGGAGCTCCAATAAAGGGGCTATTTTTAAAGATAATATTAATGTTTAGCACCATGTAAAAGCAACACCATATATTACTCATAATTGGCACCAAAATTAGTTTTTTTTTTTCATTTACATATCTCCTTTAAGGGTTGAAGTGAAAATTTGAATTTTAATTGTTTTTGGGTGAAAACTCTCAAATTCTGAATTATCCAAACTTGATTCACGTTTTAATTAGAATTTCGAGATTTATCATAATCTGGCCCTTTAAGAACTTGAATTCAACTATTCGCCACCTAAAACTTGCCTAATTACTGTATAAGTTAAAGGGGTGGTTCACCATTCAGATAACTTTTAGTATGATGTAGAGAGTGGTATTCTGAGAAAATTTGCAATGGGTTTTCATTTTTTATTATTTAAAGTTTTTGAGTTATTTGACTTTTTATTCAGAAGCTCTTCAATTTGCATTATAAGCAATCTGGTAGCTAGGGTCCAAATTACCTTAGCAACCATGAACCGATTTGAATAAGAGACTGGAATATGAATAGGGAGTCTGAATAGAAGGATCAGTAATAAAAAGTAACAATAACAATACACTTGTAGCCTTACAGAGCATTTGTTTTTTAGATGGGGGTCAGTGACGCCCATTTCAAAGCTGCTAAGAGTCAGAAGAAAAAGGCAAATAACTATAAAACTAAAAAATATATATAATGAAAACCAATTGAAAAGTTGCTTAGAATTGGCTGTTCTATAACAAAATAAAAGTTACCTTAAAGGTGAACCACCCCTTTAATGGGAGAGGTCCAGGGATCAATTTGGTGATGTTTGCAGCCTTCCTGACACTCATGTTTTTTTCTGAGAAAAAAAACTCGAATAGCGTTTTTTAAAGGAGACATAAAGGATAAATAAAAAAAAATCCTCATTTTGATTACTGAAGCACCTGCTCTGTTACTGGACACAAATGAGATCAGACCTGGAATCTGCTTCTACTTATTGGAATGTTGAAACGGGGTCAGGTCTGTGTGGCACTGCCAGATGCCGGGGAACATCATTCCTAATGAAGGGGTCACTGTGTCTTTAAATACTGGGCCCACTGACATACAGTTGTGCTGTGCTGGGAGTTGCTGGGAGTGACTCAGCCTTTTAGTATTGAGGGGACATCACTATTTATTTAGTAACTTACATATGAAATCAGATGTGAATTGTAGAAATTAAATCTCAAAAGTGGGTTTGTCCTGTTCTGAAATGTCAGCACTGAGCTTAAATTCCCATTTGCCTAATATTAATAATAATAATATTATAAAATAATAATATTATGAAAAGGGGCGAGTCTCTCACATATTTGTGGTTGAAGTTAAAAGAAATCCTGTATGTGTCACAGAACAGCCCCCCACCTTAAAACAGAGCTATAAAACAGATGAGCGTTTCAGTTCTACCCAATTGCCGCCCTGGACTGACAGTTGTGTTGCCCCACTGAGGCCTGGCAGTGATTTCCCTGGTTATTTACTGGAACTGCCACAAGGGGCAACATTGCGCTTTATTCCAATTGGTGATTTGTGGCTAAAGTGAGTGCCGTGTAAACAGAATCAGTGACAGAAAAAAGAACAAAACGGAGTGAATTTATAAAGAAATAGAATATATCAATATAATACAACGTAAACAGCTGTGAGTGAGGGAGGAGTTTAAAGATGTGCTGGACCTGAGAGGGGACTTAGATAAAAGACAGTTTGTCCGTATCTGTATAACAAGCCCATTGATTGGATAACACACCTATTCCTTTGTCTTCTTAAAGCCAATGACTGATGCGTCAACAAAATAACTGATTTTTAAATAACCCGCCAAAATAAAACTCAGCGCCGATGCTACTGGCGCCCAGGATTATATCAGTGACATTATACTTAGATTTATTGGGAAATTATCAAATTCACCTCGCGGGGGGACTTGATTTTGATTAGACGGCGCCAAACTGACTGATCTGTGCGCATTAGAGGCAGATTCTCCCCTCGCGGTATCAGAACGTTATACTTATAGCGGCTGTTTGTGCTGGATCAGCTTTGTCCCTCCATAGAACCCTAAGAAAACTCAATATGAAGCGACAGATCTTTTCGGGAGAAGATGGGTGGCTCTGAAAAGAGCCTTTGTGTTGGAGTCGGACAGGGGTCGGGCAGCATCAATTACTTGGCGCTGGTGTACTTGGTGACAGCCTTGGTGCCCTCGGACACGGCGTGTTTGGCCAACTCCCCAGGCAGCAGCAGTCGGACCGCGGTCTGGATCTCCCGGGAGGTGATGGTGGAGCGTTTGTTATAATGAGCCAGGCGGGAGGCTTCCCCTGCGATGCGCTCAAACACATCGTTGACAAAGGAGTTCATGATGCTCATGGCCTTGGACGAGATGCCGGTATCGGGGTGCACCTGCTTCAGCACCTTGTACACGTAAATGGCGTAACTCTCCTTCCTTGTCTTCCTGCGCTTCTTCCCGTCTTTCTTCTGAGTCTTAGTCACCGCTTTCTTGGAGCCTTTCTTTGCGGCTGGAGCGGACTTGGCTGGTTCAGGCATAATTGTACTGCTTCTCTCTCACTCTACAAAACTGTTTCCTTCCCCTCCCGGGCTCCTGCTTTTATAGCCTTCCCATGCAAATAAGGTAGTCCGATATCTTGTAATATTACTGGTCGGTTTTATCACATGGTATAAAATCCTCCCATCTCCAGATTCCGGCAGCCAAGGATTGGTGTTCCTGAAACCTCCTGTATGATTGGCTGCATCTATACTCACACAATTAGAAATGGAGGCATTTATTTAGTGCAAGCCGTTGGTGCACTAAATACACTGTGATTGGCTGGATCAGAACTCATCCAATTAAAGAAGAGAGGTGTGTCCTGCGCTGCCTATAAATATCAGTAAGTAGGGGAGTGAAGCTTTAGTCTACAACATCTTCTTGATTGTGGTTGATTTGTAGCACAGTAATCATGTCTGGAAGAGGCAAACAAGGCGGCAAGACTCGGGCTAAGGCAAAGACTCGCTCATCTCGGGCCGGGCTGCAGTTCCCAGTCGGCCGTGTTCACAGGCTCTTGAGGAAGGGCAATTATGCCGAGCGGGTGGGAGCCGGTGCTCCGGTCTATCTGGCCGCAGTGCTCGAGTACCTGACCGCTGAGATCCTGGAGTTGGCCGGCAACGCTGCTCGGGATAACAAGAAGACCCGCATCATCCCCAGGCACCTGCAGCTCGCTGTGCGCAACGATGAGGAGCTCAACAAACTGCTCGGAGGAGTCACTATCGCTCAGGGCGGGGTCCTGCCCAACATCCAGTCCGTGCTGCTGCCCAAGAAAACCGAGAGCTCAAAGTCGGCCAAGAACAAGTGAAGTGTCCGCTCCCAGCGCCCCCATCAGAGAACAACACAAAGGCTCTTTTCAGAGCCGCCCACACCGACTAAACAGAGCTCACGTGACACACATGGGATTATGGGGAGAGATTTGTAATAAGAACGTGAATAGCGCGAGGCTGTTGCATTTAGATTTTGGTTTTTGTACGTCAAATCCTATTCTAATAACTGGGTATATCCGGGCACAGAGTACATATAAAGCGCCCGATATTACACCCGCTAATACAAAGCCATAATTCTGCCCATGGCACCAACATGAATCATAAACTGTTTCCGCAGGGTGAGGAACTCGGTATCACAGGGTTTTACAACCCCCCCCCACCACCACACACTCCCAAGTAAGCGCCACTCATTGTACATATGGCCATAGTGATAGAACGAGAGAACTGACCCAACGACCCTGAATGTAGCGAAAGAGGAGAAATGACTTGTGTTACGGGAGTGAGTTGCTGATAATGTGGAATGGAGCGGCTGCTGTAGAACAGGCGGATGTAGAAGCAGGTGGCGCCACACAGCGGTGACTTGATGCACTTGCTTTGGATTTACATTGGCAGATTGTCAGCACAAGATCCAGGAACGAGTCAGGATTCGTCTAAATAAAGAAGCCAAGTTCCTTTACCTTTGTGCTTTATCAAATAAATATGTAAAACAAGCAGTAACAGCTCTAAGAGTGAGTGTGTGGGCGGCTCTGAAAAGAGCCTTTGGGTATAAAATTAGTGGGAAGGAAGAGATTTATCCGCCGAAGCCGTAGAGAGTGCGGCCCTGGCGCTTGAGAGCGTACAACCACATCCATGGCGGTAACGGTCTTCCTCTTGGCGTGCTCGGTGTAGGTGACGGCGTCCCGGATGACATTCTCCAGGAAAACCTTGAGGACCCCACGAGTCTCCTCATAGATGAGACCAGAGATGCGCTTGACTCCCCCTCTCCGTGCCAGGCGGCGGATGGCGGGCTTGGTGATGGCCTGGATGTTGTCCCTGAGCACCTTCCTGTGCCGCTTGGCGCCTCCTTTCCCCAATCCTTTTCCTCCTTTGCCGCGTCCAGACATTTTCTCTTGTGCCCTTGAAACACCATGTAACGTATCAGGGCCGCTCCACCTCTTTATATGCAGCTGGAGAGGACCTGACAGAGAACTCACTCCATAGAGGCGGAGTTTATCAGTGTGTTCGTCATGTAATTTCTGATTGGCTCAGGAAGCTAATTATAATTCCAAACAGCCTATGAGATTTCTCCCATTTATTCTTACAGAGAGGACAGAAGGCACATTAGCAGAATAACTGGCAACATTGTGTGCGCTGTATTATAACAATCACTTCCAGTTATGTTTGGGGAGACACAGGAAGTAGAGACTAATCTGTTCCTTATTTATAGAATGGGGTCGTGGTGGTGCAGGTTGGTCAGTGGAGGAGTGTGAAGTTACAATATAATGGTGTGAAAAGAACTTGCTTAGATTTAATGACTGTGTGATTTATAAAGGACAAATAATATAGACAGTGATGCATAGAAATAGACATTCAGCTCATTTGACTGGGGATGTTGTGGCTCTGAAAAGAGCCTTTGAGTTGTACTGCTGGGACGAGTGATCTAAGCCCTCTCGCCTCGGATCCTGCGGGCCAGCTGGATGTCCTTGGGCATGATGGTGACCCTCTTGGCGTGGATGGCGCACAGGTTGGTGTCCTCAAAGAGAGCGACCAGATAAGCCTCGCTGGCCTCCTGCAGAGCCATGACGGCCGAGCTCTGGAAGCGCAGGTCGGTCTTGAAGTCCTGCGCGATCTCCCGGACCAGGCGCTGGAAAGGCAGTTTGCGAATGAGCAGCTCGGTGGATTTCTGGTAGCGGCGGATCTCGCGGAGAGCGACTGTGCCGGGACGGTAACGGTGAGGTTTCTTGACTCCGCCGGTAGCAGGAGCGCTCTTCCTGGCTGCCTTGGTGGCCAGCTGCTTGCGGGGAGCCTTCCCTCCGGTGGATTTACGGGCGGTCTGCTTGGTACGGGCCATAATGTATCAGTTAAAGAAACCAAGCGTGTAACTGCGGCAGCGGGTAACCCGGATTTTTATAGGCACAAGTTCACCTTGATTGGCTAACTATAAACACGCCCCTGTCTTTCCAGCAAATCCATGTCACCTTATAGAGTGCCGCGTAAATTCTTCTATGTCATTGGCTAATTCAAACAGATCCCTCTTCTACATGTTAATCGTTGTAGACTCACTGATAACGGTTGGATTTCAGGCTGCCGCCAATTGAGCGAGACCGACGCAGGATACCGGCTTCTGTGATTCATTTGCTACAATGTCCATTTACTTTTCCAGAACGTGAAATGATTCCGCTCGACCGGGACTATATCGAATCATTTTTAGCCCTGAGGAGATTCAGGAAGACGAGATGTCGCCCGGATCAAAAGAACATGATCATGTGATTGGGCGACATCTAGTGGTGGTGGTGGGTTTTGCACGTTTGTAGCATCCTCCGCTCAATAGCGCTAACACTGAATCCTTATATGGATCTCTAGTCTGTGTAACCGCTATGGGCAGAATAAGCTAAATCTTCTTGGCTTTAGCGGCGGGTTCAGCCGGGGGAGGAGCGGTCTCGGCCATTCTAAGATCTAAACTCGCACTGAAACACAAGTGTAACAAAATATTTAGCTTTGCTCTGCCGCGTCCTCCTTATATACACATTGCCTGTGCCCCGATTGGTTGGCTGATTCTTATTTCCCCGCCCCTTCACTCTGATTCTCATTCTATTGGCTGCTGCATATATTGCCCAGAGCAGCTCCTGGGAAGTCAGGCTGGGGGAGGGGATGAGACACAGAGTAACACACTCTGGGCTGCATCTGCCACAATAACAATTCCATTTGGAAATGACATTCCAGCCTGAATGGGGCTTATTGGACATGAGGAAAGTATAACGTTTCTGTACAATGTGCTGCTCCCCCTCATAGTTCTACTCAACCAGTTGTTTGTTATATTCACTATGGCAGCTCCACTTCCAGCAGGAGTCTGTGCCCCTTAAAAGGGGATGTTCACCTTGTGCAAAGCCTTTCTAAAGTGAAAAGACTTTGCAAAATAAACACTTTCCCTATTGCAATGGTAAAGCAAAAAAAAAAACCCCATATATTTTCAATGTAATTAATACACAAAGAAAGACCCTTGAGTACGTTTGGTTTCCCCCATCCTCCTCCTTATTAATGCCGAGACTGGAAGCAGCTATAGGAGGAGCATTGCTACTTTCCTCCTTGACATTTTCTGCTTTGCTGCAAATTGACTTTGGGAAAGTGTAATTACATCATGGAAATTATTGGGGTTTTTTTTTTCTTCTTCAAGTATTTCAATGAGAAAAATGTTTCTTTTGCAAAGTCGAATCATTTTGGTGGGACTTTATAAGCGACTGCATTGAGTATATACTTGTATTGTGGAACTGCAGCTCTTACACAATGAAACCCCTACACACGAGCACTTTGATCAGCAGCAGATCAGTCAGTCAAGTGAGGTCTGTATGAATCCATTGTTTGCTGTAAGAGGACATTATATTGTAGATAAGATAGTAATATACAGTGTATATATATATATATATATATATATCTGAAGATAATTATTATACAGATGTAGTGCCAATAGCAAGTGCCCATAAGCTGCTGGTTAATAGAAGGGGCACCCATTATGCCAGGCTGATATAAAATGTCCTGCCCAAGCAATATGTAGCCACAAATTAGACACTTAGGGGCCGATTCACTAACTTCAAGTGAAGGATTCGAAGTTAAAAAACTTCGAATTTCAAAGTTTTTTTTGGGCTACTTCGACCATTGAATGGGCTACTTCGACCTTCAACTACGACTACGACTTCGAATCGAAGGATTCGAAGTAAAAATCGTTCGACTACTCGACCATTCGATAGTCGAAGTACTGTCTCTTTAAAAAAAACTTTGACCCCCCTAGTTCGCCATCTAAAAGCTACCGAAGTCAATGTTAGCCTATGGGGAAGGTCCCCATAGGCTTGGCTAACTTTTTTTGATCAAAGGATATTCCTTCTATCGTTGGATTTAAATCATTCGAATCGTTCAATTCGAAGGATTTAATCGTTCGATCGAAGGAATTATCCTTCGATCATTCGATCGAACTATCTGCGCTAAATCCTTCGACTTCAATATTCGAAGTCGAAGGATTTTAATTCCTAGTCGAATATCGAGGGTTAATTAGCCCTCGATATTCAACCCTTGGTGAATCGGCCTCTTACTGTATCTATCAGACAGGTTTGACAATCCAGTTGGACAAGGACCCCATTGCCAGGTTTGATTTTCCTCATCAGACAGGTCTCCATAGCGCAAAATGCCAAATAGCAGTTATTTAAAAAACATGAAAAAAAGAAATTAGTAAAGTAGGGAACATGCAGTAAAAGATGAACCTTTAACAAAAATGAAGGAATTTATCAAATTGAAAGAGTTGGGGGGGGGGGGGTCAGAAGATTGAGCAATGTGAAATGATTCCAGAAGGAACTGCCTTGAGAACAGCCAGGGATGTAGCAGATCTGAGTCTTCATCAGTTAACCCCTTCTGCCCCCTCTTGGCCATTAACCCCTGGAAAGCAAAGGAGAACCAGTCACTTATATTCTCAGGAGATTCAGGGCCGGTTCACAGGCAATTATGAATAGGAGAGACCGGAATATAAAGAGGAGTAATAAAAAGTAGCAATAACAATAAATGTGTAGCCTTACAGAGCATTTGTTTTTAGATGGGGTCAGTGACCCCCATTTTTATAATCTGGAAAGAATAAAAATGTGGCCACAAAATTGTGCAATTGTGCAGATGTGTGTCTACACTTGGCGAATTGCGTGTTATGTGCGCAGGTGTATATACTGTATGTGCAAATGCTGTGAATGTGTAAAAAAGTGTATGTTTGTGTGTGACACTAACCTGGGGTAGGAGGAGGGATCCCAGGAAGGGAGGCAGGATCCAGGGTGTTGGTACAGGGGGTTCCAGGAAGTGAGTGCACCAGTAGGACACGTAGTTTCCACTTGACTGCTGCTGCCTTGGGGCCCCTGGGTGATCCTGCTTCAGGGGTCACTCGCTGCTCATTGTCTAGGGGCTAGAGGGTGCTCCTCCGCTCCCCAATGTGGAAGTGCTGTCGATCGTAGAATCTAGGATCTGTGGCACTTAAGCGGGGTCAGACTGGCCTGCTGGGGCCAGGGAGAAAACCCGGTGGGCCCCAGACTTGGTGGACCCCTAGGCCCCTAGACAATGGTAAATAAAGCGATTAGGGATGGGCAAATTTTTTCGCCTTGTATCGCCGAAAAAATGACACCCATAGACTTGTATTGCATTGTGCGTCAAAATAAAAAGACGCGCGTCCAATAAATTTTTTTGATGCCAATAGACTTTAATGGGCGTCGGCGAGACGTTGATGGCGGCGAATTTTTGGCAAAACAAAACGGGTCAAATTCACCCATCCCCAAAAGCGATGCCTAACCTCAGAGGCGGGCCACGCTGTCCGGGCGCCCTAGGCAAGCCGGACCGTAGCGGCGCCTGTGCGAATCTGCGCATGCGCGAACTTGCGTTCGCGTGCGCGAACCTACATGCGCAGAATCGAAGAACATCGCCGGAGGGGAAAGTGACTGAGGGGAGACGGGGTAAAGCACTTGAGGGGAGGGAGGCAGGGAGGAACGGCGGAGGGGTGGAAGGCGGGGAGAGCAGCGAACATAACTAGGGGTAGGCAAAAGTCAGGTACCTGCCCAGCGCCCCCCTTTCGTTGCGCCCTAGGCAGGTGCCTCTTCTGCCTACCCCTAGTTCCGGCCCTGCCTAACCTTGCCTCCATTAACGTAAATTCATAGCCGCTGCCGTATGGTCTCTTGCCTCAGCCTTCTGTAACTGCAGCCAGTAATAGTGAGTAACGTGTGGGAAGATTGGACTGTCTGAGCCCCTGTAGTTCTTATCTCCTGTGTAAGATGTACTGATAGAAGTGTGAGCTCCTGCTCGCTGCTGCTTGGGGCTGTGCTGTCTATGGATTTATGTTACTGGGGCAAGGCTCTTGCACTTATTTATTAACATTCCACTTAAAACCATACACATGTGAAGAGGCCAGGGCAGGAGATACAATGGAAAGCTTTGCCAAAAGATTGAGGCAGGAGGAGTTTCATTCTGAAGAAAAAGGGGATAGTGAGAGATACAGATAAAATGTGTATTGAGGAATAGTAAAGTTAGAACAATATGTAAAAGTAAAAAGAAATGCTGACAAAAAAGATAACAAAAGAGTAAAGATGTGTAAGACAATGGATAGAAAAGCAGAACAGAGAACAAACATATAAGGTTAGTAGCATGTTGCTTTTACACATTTTATATTTCTATATACAGGTATGGGGCCCATTATCCAGAAACCCATTATCCAGAAAGCTCCTAATTACAGAAAGGCCGTCTCCCATAGACTCCATTTTATCCAAAACTTCCACATTTTTTAAAATTATGTCCCTTTTCTGTGTAATAATAAAACAGGAGCTTGTACTTGATCCCAACTAAGATATAATTAATCCTTATTGGGTTTATTTAATGTTTACATGATTTTCTAGTAGACTTAAGGTATAAAGATTTAAATTACGGAAAGATACGTTATGCAGAATGCTCGAGACCTGGAGTTTTCTAGATAACAGGTCCCATATCTGTGCACCTATACGTATGTGGGCCTTTGCCCAGGGTAACGTGTTCACAGCAATGTGCTTGTTTGTCCATGTTGGTGGAATTTCCAGTACATCTTAAAGGGATCCTGTCATCGGAAAACATGTTTTTTTAAAAAACGCATCAGTTAATAGTGCTACTCCAGCAGAATTCTGCACTGAAATCCATTTCTCAAAAGACCAAACTGATTTTTTTATATTCAATTTTGAAATCTGACATGGGGCTAGACATTTTGTCAATTTCCCAGCTGCCCCTGGTCATGTGACTTGTGCCTGCACTTTAGGAGCGAAATGCTTTCTGGCAGGCTGTTGTTTTTCTTTCTCAATGTAACTGAATGTGTCTCAGTGGGACATGGGTTTTTACTATTGAGTGTTGTTCTTAGATCTACCAGGCAGCTGTTATCTTGTGTTAGGGAGCTGCTGGTTACCTTCCCATTTTTCTTTGGTTTGGCTGAAGTTTATCAGAGCACAAGTCACATGACTTGGGGCAGTTGGGAAATTGACAATATGTCTAGCCCCATGTCAGATTTCAAAACTGAATATAAAAAAATCTGTTTGCTCTTTTGAGAAATGGATTTCAGTGCAGAATTCTGCTGGAGCAGCACTATTAACTGATTCATTTTGAAAAAATTTTTTTTCCCATGACAGTATCCCTTTAAGTTCTTTAGTGATTGGCAGGAGATCCATATAGTGTCAGCTGTTTGAATGTGTTGTCTTATGGTTGCTGCCTCAGTCCAGGTGTCCCTGGTTCTCATGTATATAATATATGTGATATACTGTATCTTATGAATATAACGGATGACTCTGTATAATGCACTATTAGGTGCCAGTATCCACTGCCAGTACCTACTGAATCTAATTTTATATAATGCTCTATATAATGTGCTTGGGTGTGATTATTATATATATATATTATTCTATTATACATTTACTGCAGTGATTTCTGGGATTATTGCTGATCATCTATTTTCTAAGGTGATTAATGGCATTTCTGGGGTTAATCACTTATCCATTTATTCAGTGACCACAAGCATTTTATTTAATTATTTTTAGTTTGATTTAATTAGATGTGTTGCCCACATTACTGCCCATTCATTCCAAAAATACTAACTAAAAAAATAATTTGGTGACTGCTGACATTGAACAATGTGCATTAGATACTTTCGTTGCAGATAATCCTTTTGTTTTGTGCTGGAATCTGGTTTAACAAGCCACTCTTACATTTTAAGGTCCAGAACTTTCCCAATCATCCGATACTGGTGTGTGTGGGGGGGGGTTGGTGCCGGCCCTTGACATGTGGTTTCCTGGTGGGCCCCAGTCCGACACTGCACTTAAATCCCTTTATCCACAGAGTATAGATTTTACGATCTGTGGCACATGAAGGGTTAATGCTAAACGTAAAGGAGTGGCAATGGTATTTAAAGGAGACATATTGTGTAAAAAATAAAAACGTACCAGTGCATTATACTCATTTAGATATAGAAGAATTGTGCTTAAAAAAAGTAGTGTTTCAGGCTGATTTATTGAATATTTCTGCAAAAACCCTAATAATCCCTCCCTTCTCTTCCACTTGCTGCTCCCTGAATTCCCAGGCTGTGCACTCAGCTCACTGCACTGTAGGACAGGAACCAATCAGCAGCTAGCAGGACCTGATAGGGAACTGAAGCCTGTCTGTGCTTGTGTGACTGCAGGGCTGTGATTGGCTGTCCCCCTCCTACTGTGCTTCTGGCAGGGACCGTTAGGACACGCCCACCCCTCATGTGAAACACAGACAGGGACCAGAGAACATCTATAGGGAGCTCCAATAAAGGGACTATTTTTAAAGATAATATTAATTTTCAGCACCATGTAAAAGCAACACCATATATAACTTATAATTGCCTACAAAATTAGGGTTTTTTCATTTATCCTATATGTCTCCTTTAATTCGCTTCCAGTTTTTTCCCCCATAGAATTCAATAGAGTTTTCAAGGGATAATTAATAGACAATTCACTTATTCATTACTTGATTCTGTATCTGATCCTATTTTTAGAATGCGGTTAACTGGCAGATTATAATACGAATGAACTGTTATGCCCCAGAAAAAGTAATTGGGGAGGGGAACAGGTTCTCTGGCCAATAAAGTGCACAATTTTAAAATTCAGATCAAAATGTATGTTAAATCCTGGTTGATACAATTTTTAGTAATTTGTTGGAGTGCCCTCATAGATCTGCTATGGTCCCAGTCTGAGTTTCAAGTGAGGAGTGTACATGTGCTAAATGTCCATACCAAAAGCACAGTATTGACAGTCAGTCACAGCCTTGCTGTCACACACTAAATCATCCCAAAACACCACTTTTTTCAGCACATTATTTTCTATATTTATAACCGTGTAATGCACTGGCACGTTCTTATATTTTAGATAATTTGCCTCCTTTAATATCTACACCAAAATCCGAGCCAAAGGGCAACACAACTCATTATATTAATCAATTAGGATCAAAGTGAGACACTGAGAAAATGTTTGATAATGTCAACTGGGGAAAAGAGTTTTACTGGGGAAAAAAAACTATCACTGCTTTAGGCCTTAAGGCAGTAAACAGAGTTATGACATTATATAATCCAATAGGGATAAATAATGAAACTAGACAAGGTTGTCCTTTATCCCGAATAGTATAAGTGCTGGTGATGGAACATTTGGCTAATGCTATTAGAAATAATCAAAGTATAGATGGTATACAAACAGGGGCACTGCACCAATGAGGGGAGTTGAAAAACTTGCCTTAGGTAGAAGTGCCAAGTTACCAGGCGTGGCAAAAAGCCATGTGCCCTCTAGCCCCCCCCACCCCCCTCCCGGCACAGGAAATCTAAGTGCTGGGGCAGCATTGCAGGAGCCTCCTCAGGCAGTTCCTTATTTAAAATCAGCACTGTATACAAATCTATGAAATAACTTTATATGCCAATAACCTATTGATTTTTGTGTCACATCCTTCATAATCTGCAAATTAATCCTAACTTTCTTTTGGGAATAAAAAAATGTACATTCTTTATTAAAAGATGAAGTAAAAGCTTTACCTGTTTTCAGATACAAAAGGATAAAGTATTACTACCCATATCACAATTTCTGGACAGCGCACTCTTCAGTTCGCGTCAAGGAATCGCTTGGTCATCAAATCGTTGGTAAATAACTTGAATTTTATTAAATATTAAACATCTTTAACAAACTGTTAAACCCTGCGCCATGAGGTCTGACACATTTCGTGTCACTGCACTTCATCAGAGACCTCACTTCCTACTGACAAATCCCTATTTTAACCCCAGTTTACCCCTCCCATTCGTTTTCATAGTTAACCCTTTAGTAGCATAATGTTAAAAAACAATTTGTATATATCCTTAAAAAACAAACAGTTCATTAATTATGTATAAATTCATTAAATATGTTTTCTCTATATATGTAAATTCATCTCTTTCATTCAAATAATCCAGATTTCAATGTTTTAGGATACTTTTCATAATTTCATTGAAATCACTTGTGTTAAAGTACTACCTTTTCAAATTGATACAATTCTAGTTACATTCCATCCTGAACAAGTTACAATACTAGATGCCAAAGTAGATACAATTTTTGTTAATTGTTAAAAAGGAGTCAATTCATTTCCTCAAATTTCACATCTTTAAATATGTAGCGATTCCATACAGTACGTCTCCTGCTCCCATTTTATATTTAGAAGAAGCAATTAATGTCAAAGACGGAGTTCAGGCCCCTGGGTTGTCTCGTACACAGTTTAAAAATCCATTTGGCCTCTGCTTTCAGCAATCTAGCCTGTAGATCTCCACCTCTTGGGCCCAAAACTACTCTCTCTATACCCTGAACTGAAGCCAACCACAGATCCCCATTATTACAACTATTAAAGTGTCTAGAGACTGGGGTGGTATTACTACCCAATTTTATGGTGTTCAGGTGTTCCCTAATTCGACTTTTCAGATTCCTTATAGTGCTTCCCACATACTGGATTTGACATTTCTTACTTGTAATCAGGTATACAACCGCTCTTGTATAACAATTAATGTAATTCCTTATTCGAAAAGTCTCCCGTGTAACACTACATTCAAAGACATCCGAAACTAGAATCACTTCACAAGTCACGCATCGCCTTGATCCACATCTATACATCCCTTGGCTCTGTAGCCAAGATCTTGATTTGGTTTCTGTCCTAAATGAACTCGGCGCTAAGGCCATCCCAAGGGTAGGAGCTCCCCTTGGGATCCCCATATTAAAATGCCTCGGATGGCATGAGTCAGCGCTTAAAAGAGAATTCCCCGCACATGGTTTAGTGTAAACTGTAGTGACAATCTCACCCCTCTCAATACACATCGACAGATCCAAATAGGTAATATTCTCTCTATTGAAAAGACTAGTGAATTTCAAATTCAAAGGCTCATTATTTAGACCCACTATGAAACTGTTAAATGATTCACTATCACCGGCCCATGCAAACAACAGGTCATCGATAAAACGCCGAAACAAAACGACATGTTCCAAGGAGGGGTTCTCACCTTCAAATACGTGGGTTTCCTCCCACCAGCTCATGTAAAGGTTGGTGTAGGTGGGCGCAAACCGTGCCCCCATCGCAGTCCCACGTACCTGAAGGTAGAAAGTGTCACTGAACATAAAGAAATTGTGCGTCAGTAAATAGAGGGTAGCCTCCAGTATAAATTCCTTTTCTCCTTCATTATAGCCACTATATCTATCTAGATGGTACTTAAAGGAACAGTAACACCAAAAAATGTAAGTGTTTTAAAGTAATGAAAATATCATGTACGGTTGCCCTGCACTGGTAAAACTGATCTGTTTGCTTCAGAAACACTACTATAGTTCATATAAACAAGCTGCTGTGGAGCAATGGCGGAAATTGAAAAACGGCTATATGGCACAGGTTAACTAATGGATAACAGATAACACCATTAGACAGACAGAGCTTTTATGCTATCTGCTGTGTAACCTGAGCCTTTTCTCCTTTGAATGGCTGCCCCCATTGCTACACAGCAGTTTATTTATATAAACTATAGTAGTGTTTCTGAAGCAAACACAGCAGTTTTACTAGTGCAGGGCAACGCTACATTATATTTTCATTACTTTAAAACAATTTTATTTTTTGACGTTACTGTTCCTTTAATTGCTATTATACCTTTCTCATGTGGTATGCTCGAATATAGTGAGACTACATCTGCCGTCCCCCATCCATATGTATTTTTCCACTGCAGCTTCTGTAGTAACTGTAACACATCTCCTGTATCTTTTAAGTAGGAGTCAAGACGTTTTACCAGTGGCTGTAACATGAGATCGATAAGCTCAGACAACCCTTCATTCAGGGATGAAATTCCTGAAATTATCGGTCTCCCCTTAGGTGGTATTTCATGCTTGTGCACCTTAGGAAGGTGATAAAATATGGGCACTTGTGGATTGTCTGGTACTATAGTATTCCAAGTTCTTTCAGTAATGAGGCCCAATTGTTTCCCAAACATAGCTATTTTTTCAATATCCTTCCTAAACTTGTGTGTTGGATTAAAACTCAATTCTTTATACGTTTCCTTATCTCTAAACTGTCGAATGGCTTCCTTCTCATAGTCTGCTGTATTTAGCATGACTATTAGGCCTCCTTTATCTGCACGTTTAAATGTCAAAGTTTTCTTAGTTTTTAAGGATATGACCGAATTGTATTTTTAACATTATGCTACTAAAGGGTTAACTATGAAAATGAATGGGAGGGGTTAACTGGGGTTAAAATAGGGATTTGTCAGTAGGAAGTGAGGTCTCTGATGAAGTGCAGTGACACGAAACACATCAGACCTCATGGCGCAGGCTTTAACAGTTTGTTAAAGATGTTTAATATTTAATAAAATTCAAGTTTTTTACCAACAATTTGATGACCAAGCGATTCCTTGACGTGAACCGAAGAGTGCGCTGTCCAGAAATTTTGGTGTGAGCAGAATCTCGTTCCCCTTAGCGACAGACTCAGGGCGGCTGCACCTGGGTCACAACGAAGTCCGGGTAAGATAACATATCTTTGAATACTTTTGAAGCCTGATCCGGTGATTTTACGAAGGATCCGGGGCTTGGTGCACCCAGACCAACAGAAGTGAAGGGTGACCCCAAAACCAGCACTAGGCGTAATTTAAACAATGAAATAAACTAACTAATTAATTGTAATAAGAGTTTACCGTAGGACTTACAAGTTAACCTTTTGAATCCCAGAAGTATTGCTGAATAATCTTTTTTGTGATATAGTTACTACCCATATCAACTTTGTTCCCAAATAACTCATTATCCTTCCTCTATCAGCTTAAGTCTACAGAAATCAACCATTAAATATTGGTTAAATATTGGCACCAGCTAATAAAGTGATTATTAATACACTGATTTCTGTCTTTGAGGAATAATGTGCACAAAAATCCCCTGTGGAGCACCCAGTCTAAGTATTTTATAAAATATCAGATAATAAATAATAATAATCAGATAATAAATCTGCTACCTAAATATACAAAGAAATGAGGAAAGGAACTAGAGACTGACTTTATATATGAACAATGAGAAACTTATTTTTAATCAACCAATTTTCCATTGTGTGTCAAGCACAAGAAACAAAGTCAAACAATTATGTGAAAGAAAGAAATTACATTCACTGTAAGTCAAGAACATTTCTCTCAGGAAGGACATGAGTAAAAGCCTTGGTACTGCACTGAGCATGGTACAACATGTAGAAAGATTATGTTTAACTAAGATTAAAAAAAAGTATGTGACTTGGATTCGTTGGCAATTATGAAATAAATAAAAAAATAGAAGGACAGGAAAATCTGTTAATTGCACCACTCTGCCTGAATGGTCAGTTTCATTAATAGTTACTAAACTAAACAAAACTCAGCTTTAGAGAATCAGTTGAACAAGAGTCACATTCACCTTTCTACAAGGACACAACCTTTAAAGGAGAACTAAACCCTAAAAATGAATGTGGCTAAAAATGTCCTATTTTATATAGTGAACTTATTGCACGAGGCTAAAGTTTGAGCTTGTCAATAGCAGCAATGATCCAGGACTTCAAACTTGTCACAGGGGGTCACCATCTTGGAAAGTGTCTGTGACACTCACATGCTCAGTGGGCTCTGATTGGCTGTTGAGAAGCTAAGCTTAGGGCTCGTCACTAATTATCCAGCAGAAAATGAGCTTCCCTGGCTGTAATATAAGCTGATGCTACAGGTTTGCTGATTATTCAATTCTGATGCTAATTGCACTGGTTTCTGTGCTGCCATGTAGTAATTATGTGTATTAATTACTAATCAGCCTTATATTGTGACATTTCTATTCTATGTGTACTGTATATTGTGAGTGGCTCCCTAAGCTCAGTAAGTGACAGCAGCACAGAGCATGTGAATCAGTGAATCAGCAGAAAAGAAGATGGGGAGCTACTGGGGCATCTTTGGAGACACAGATCTTTACTGCTAAAGGGCTGTGGTTGTCTTGGGCTGGTACAGAAGCACAAAACATCACGTACAATGTACTTGTTTAGTTTAAGCTTTACTTCTCCTTTAAAGTGGGTAAAGATATTATCCCTGGTTTATGTGCAGTAACCTGGTGTATATTGGCCACTGCTCCTCCAAGTTGAGCCATTATGGCTGGGGACTGCATGATAAGATCAATGGCTGTTCCTCGAGTCAGCCTTTCCAAGCCCATCCCCTTAATCCTGTTGAAGGCAATAGCCCAATTAATGATGACCTTAGTTAGCCAATAAAGATATCACCTTTGTTATTTTTTTATTTCAAAAGGATAACATTTTTACTGGTTAAAGGTGGGCATACACCATTAGATCCGCTCGTTTGGTGAGGTCACCAAACGAGTGGATCTAAACCCAATATGCCCACTACTGGCTGATCGATATCGGGGTGATTCTGAATGTTTGGCCCTGAGGATCAGGCCCAGATTTGTGGAAAGGCCACCAAGGCTGATTTTCGGCCTATCAATTGGGAGGACCTGTCCAGAGCCCCCACACACGGGCAGATAAAACTGCAGAACCGGTCTAAAGGACCAATAGCTTTAATCTGCCCGTGTCTGGCCACCTTTACATGGTACCACATTTATATGCAATTCACACTTCTGCAGAGGTCCGAGTTGTTGTTTAGTAAACCTTTTGTTGAAACACATAATATGTGTTAAATGTGATAATGGTTATACAGAACATCTGCTCCTTCAAAACTAGTTTAATCTGACTATTCCTAACAGATATATAGGGCCAGATTCAATTTAATGACAAAGGGGCTTATCATGTGAAAAGTCATGGATGAGATTCAATGTGAGATGCCATTCAATTCAGAAAAACGTATCTCATGGTTCATCCCTTGAAAACTCTATTGAATTCTATGGGAAAAAAAACTGGAAGCGAATTAAAAGAGACATATAGAATAAATGAAAAAAACCTAATTGTGTAGGCAATTATAAGTAATATATGGTGTTGCTTTTACATGGGGCTAAACATTAATATTGTCTTTAAAAATAGCCCCTTTATTGGAGCTCCCTATAGATGTTCTCTGGTCCCTGTCTGTGTTTCAAATGAGGGGTGGGCGTGTCCTAACGGTCCCTGCCAGAAGCACAGTAGGAGGGGGACAGCCAATCACAGCCCTGCAGTCACACAAGCACAGACAGGCTTCAGTTCCCTATCAGGTCCTGCTAGCTGCTGATTGGTTCCTGTCCTACAGTGCAGTGAGCCGAGTGCACAGCCTGGGAATTCAGGGAGCAGCAAGTGGAAGAGAAGGGAGGGATTATTAGGGTTTTTGCAGAAATATTCAATAAATCAGCCTGAAACACTACTTTTATAAGCACAATTCTTCTATATCTAAAAGAGTATGATTGCCGTTGATGAAGTGAGGTAAGCCCACCGCTCATTTGAAACATAGATGATCTATAGGGAGCTCCAGTAAAAGGGCAGTTTTAAATATTTAGTGCCCAAGGGATTACAAACATACATTGCTAGATAGGCTGAAAGCATGTGCAATGCAGAATATATGATGAATGGAACTTTAGTTGCATTCTAGGTCCCTGATGAGAGCTCTGTTGTGAATCTTCAGTGACTGGTACAGTTCATCTTTCTCAGGTTGCCCCCAGGACCTGACACAGTCATAGAGTTGTCTCATCTTCTCCTGGGAGGTTCCCTTGCTCCGCACACAGTCATACTGCTCCTGGCTCAGGATATTACACGTCAGAAGGTCATCCAGGACTGGATCCATATGAGATGTTCTGGCGATCAGCACCTTACAGTGTCTGTCAACAAAATGCTGCCCATCTGTGGGACACAAGAAAAACCCATGGAATCTTCTCTGTACAATCTATGTAACAATATAACTAATATATAATGTTAATATATTATGTCATCTTACCCCATAGGAGATTATGTTTAAAGGACCAGTAACGTCAAATTTTAACAAAAAAAATCGTTAGAATACAACGAAAAAAAAAACACCAACACAAATTAAAATTTAAAACAGCAAAGCCTTTATTAACAAATAACTTACAGAAACTCCACTTCCTGTCCTCTTAAGAAATGGCGAAAGGGCAACCATCGATCTGCAGCGCTCAATTTCTCCTCCTGGCTATACACTGACAGCCTGTCCTCTGCCCAATCGCCTTCTCCAGCTCTTCTTCATCCAGCAGCAGTAGGAAGGCGATGTCTCCAAACCCCGCTCCAGGACTGCAGCCCTGACTGCCGACCCCCATGCCCATCCGTCACTCTCAAGGCACATGAAATCAATAAAGTAAAAAAAATAAAATAAAATAACCCTGGCTCTTTGCAGGTCCGCATTGAGTATATAAGGAGGCTGCACCGCTCCAGGGCGAATGCCTGTCCCCCCCAAATCCTGCTGGCTGCTTAACGATTCAGCCTTCAGCAGCCCAACAGCAGTTTGACAGAGGAAGCAGCAGCTGCAGGCGGGGGCAGCACGGCTCACAAAGAGAAGCTCGTCCTCCTGGGGGTCAGCCGCCAGCTGCCTTGACAGTGACGGAGTGGGCACGAGGGTCGGCAGTCAGGGCTGCATTCCTGGAGTGGAGGAGCGGGGTTTGGAGACATCGCCTTCCTACTGGATGAAGAAGAGCTGGAGAAGGCAATCGGGCAGAGGACCCGCTGTCAGTGTATAGCCAGGGAGGAGAAATAGAGCGCTGCAGATGGATGGTCGCCCTTTCGCCGTTTCTGAAGGACAAGAAGTGGAGTTTCTGTAAAATTTAAAATAGCAAAGCCTTTATTAAGAAAAACTTAATTTGTGTTGGTGTTTTTTTTTCCGTTGTATTAGAACAAATTTTTTTGTAAAAATTTTTGACGTTACTGGTCCTTTAACTCAGGGCAGCATTTCACAGGCACCCTCTGTTTGGTTAAATTTACTTGGGAAAATTCTCCTGATCGTTTATTGGCCTGACATGCTGAATCTTCTATATGTTTTCTTAAGATTTCAACCAAAGGGGCAGTTACAAAACAGCCCATATGTAAGTTATGTTTGACCTTCTCCCTGGGCAAAAATCCATAGGTACAACCGTTATTGGTCTTTTAGGTCATACACTTGGATAAATGTTAGCAAAGAAGATCAACCTGCAGGAAAAGCAATTTGTCCAGAGATAAATAGGATTATTTCTTTTTTTAATCCAATATAAGTATAAATCGCTTATAAAATATGAGGTTCATGTAAATAACACTAAAACAAGATCTCTGACAAGAGATGGCAAAAACATTTCTACATAAAAATCCCATTATTCACAACTAATCCCATTATTCAATCCTATGGCCCATCTGGCTCTTAGCATCCATAGCTATCCCCCATTCCAGTATCTTAAAAAAAATGTTAAACATGTAAAGATTAAACAGAACAGTGACCAAATACAGTGAAAAGAATATCAGAGTGGAGATACCTACCAGAAGCCTTGTTGGATACTGATCCGAGTCTTGATCCTAAATCTTCTGAAAACAAAAAGCAAAGGAGTTTTAAAGGAGACATAGGGCAGATTTATCAAAGGTTGAGGTGAATTTCCGAATGAAAAAAATTCAAATTTCAAACTTTTTGTGTACTTCGACTAGGGAATAGTTCTAATTCGATTTGAATTTGAAAAAAAATGTAAATTCGAATATCAAATTAATCATATTGCCTCTTTAAAAATTCGATTTGACCATTCGCCATCTAAAACCTGCCGAATTGCTGTTTTATCCTATGGGGGGACCTCCTAGAACCTATTGGATTTTTCAAGGCCCACCAATTGACTCCAGTTTGGAAAAAACTTCAAATCGAATTCGATCGAATGCACTATTACTTCGATTCATACGATTTAAATTCGGCCGAATATGGACCTATTCAATCAAAAACTGACCTTTTCGTCCAAAAAAACAAAAACAAAAAAAAAACCTTTGACTTAATTTCGGATGGTCTTTTAAAATTCGATATTCAAAGTTTTTTCAATTTGAAATTCGACCCTTGATAAGTATGCCCCATACTGCGTGAAAAACAAGAATGTGTCAGTGCATTATACTCTAATATATAGGAGGAATGTGCTTTAAAATGTAGTATTTTGGGCTGTCATCTTGAAAAATTCCCTCGGTTCCACTTGCTTTTGCCTCCTTTCCCAGGCTGTGCAGGGGAGCCTGCAGCACTCAGCTCACTGCACTGTAGGACAGGAACCAATCAGCAGCTAGCAGGACCTAATAGGGAACTGAAGCCTGTCTGTGCTTGTGTGACTGCAGGGCTGTGATTGGCTGTCCCCCTCCTACTGTGCTTCTGGCAGGGACCGTTAGGACACGCCCACCCCTCATGTGAAACACAGACAGGGACCAGAGAACATCTATAGGGAGCTCCAATAAAGGGGTTATTTTTGAAGGCAATATTAATTCACAGCCAAAAGTAAAACCCCCTTCAGGTTCTTCTCCAATGCATGAAAAACGCTTGTTGAGAATTTACCCCACCTGAATGTCATAGGGGCAAGGGCTAATGGTAATGTATGATGGTTACCTCTCCTCAGTAGAGCATCCCAAATAGCTTTTTGGCTTTCTCTGCATGTCAAAGTCAAGGGGATCTCATCAGAAACATCCAGCAGGTAGATCTCACTGTAAGGGTACATCATTGGGTTGCCATTGAATCTCAGCTTTAGGTCCTAGAATACAATCATAAATACCAATAAATGTACAGAGATTAGGTGCCATGTGGTAAGAGACACAGTAGGGAGGAGGTCCCTGACCCATACAGCTTACAGTCTGGCCGGTTCACCTTCAAGTTAACTTTTAGTATGTAGTAGAATGGCCAGTTCTAAGCAATTTTTCAGTTGGTCTTCATTATTTATTTTTTATAGTTTTTTTAATTATTTGCTGTTTTCGTCGGACTCTTTCCTGATTTCAAATGGGGGTCACTGACCCCATCTACAGACAAATAATTTATAAGGCTACAAATGCTACTTCTTATTACGCATCTTTCTATTCAGACGTCTCCTATTCATATTCCAGTATCTCATTCAAAGCAGTGCATAGTTGCTTGGGTAATTTGGACCCTAGCAACCAAATTGCTAATATTTCAAACTGGAGAGCTGCTGAATAAAAAGCTAAATAACGCAAAAACCACAAATAATAAAAAAAAATTAAAACCAATTGCAAATTGTCTTGAATATCACTCTCTAGATCATACTAAAATGTCATTTAGAGGTGAACGACCCCTTTAACAGGCAGGCATTACAGAGATTTTACCTGGGGATGAACAGGTGAAGCAGATGGATTCTAGCGGCAGAGTGTAAGACTGATTGCAGGAGAGAGAGAGAGATTGTGAGACAGGTTAGTAGGAGATTGCAATCCTACAAGAGAGGATAAGGGCATGGATTTGTGTTTTATTTTTACTTGCAGAAGAAACAGCAGGTTTTGCAGTGGTGCATGTTTGGAGAAGAAGAGGGAAAAGTCAATGAGCCAAATTATTAGGGTAACTGGTCATACCAATGTTGTAATTTAGACACCCTCACATAATATTGGCAGGCACATCCTAAAGGTTTTAGACACCTAAATGAGTCCTAATGGGGACTTGTATCATTGTGCTGCTTATGTAAGCCCTTGTAGTTCTCACAGTGTACTGTAGATGGTGCTATAGTATAAAGGTCTAGGTCCATTGCTTTAGCCCTTACCAAGCAGGCAGAAAGGGAATAGGTAGTGGAACCTAGGTGCTTAGGCCCTAGTAAAGCGGATAGCTATACTCTGTCATAGATCACTTTATGAGTGATAGATAGGTTAGATTGTTGAGCAGCTCAAGGCTCCGACGAGGAGAGTCAGAGGGATTAAGATCCTGGGTACTAATAACCCAGAAGTAGGGACTAAGTGCATAGATTTAGGGATGGTAGAATTTCTCCTAGGTTCCACTTTGGGCACAGGCTGAAAGCTGTGGTACCTTCTCTACTGCTACTTAACTACTGCTGTAACGGTTTTGTTAGCAAAAGCTGCAAACAGAGGTTAGAAAAGTAGGAGGAGAACGAAGAAGCAGTTTTATTGTGGAAGAGAATAGAGTTTATAATAAACGAGACGTTTTATGTAAAAAAAACACAAATGTAAAAGTGCATTATTCCAATTTAGATATAGAAGAATTGTGCTTAAAAAAGTAGTGTTTCAGGCTGATTTATTGAATATTCCTGCAAAAACCCTAATAATCCCTCCCTTCTCTTCCACTTGCTGCTCCCTGAATTCCCAGGCTGTGCACTCAGCTCACTGCACTGTAGGACAGGAACCAATCAGCAGCTAGCAGGACCTGATAGGGAACTGAAGCTTGTCTTTGCTTGTGTGACTGAAGGGCTGTGATTGGCTGTCCCCCTCCTACTGTACTTCTGGCAGGGACCGTTAGGTCCCTTAGGTCCTACCCCTCATTTGAAACACAGCCAGGGATCAGTGTATGTCTATAGGAAGTTCCAATAAAGGTGTTTTAAAGGTCATTTTAATTTTTTAGCAATGTGAAACCAGCACCACATATTATTTATAAATACTTACAAGACCTGAAAGGTTTTTAGTTATGCTCTCTTTTAAAGGAACAGTTCAGTATAAAAATAAAAACTGAGTAAATAGACAGGCTGTACAAAATAAAAAAATGTTCTAATAAAGTTAGTTAGCCAAAAATGTATTGTATAAAGGCTGGAGTGACTGGATGTCTAAAATAACAGAACACTACTTCCTGATTTTCAACTCTAACTCGGAGTTAGTCAATGACTATAAGGGAGGCCACACGGGACATACCTGTTCAGTGAGTTTGCAATTGATCCTCAGCATTCAGCTCAGATTGAAAAGCAACAGTAATGGCCCATGTGCCCCCCCCCCCCCCCTCAAGTCACTGAAAACCAAGAAAGCTGCAAAGCAGGAAGTCATTTTTTGGCTATCACGCTAGACATCCAGTCACTCCAGACTTTATAGATGACATTTTGATGTAAATAACTATATTATAAACATTTTTCATTTTGCACAGCCTATCTATTTACCAGTTTTTATTATACTGAACTGTTCCTTAAAGGATACATTTTGTTTAAGAAATAAGAATGTTCCAGTGTATTATACTCATTTAGATATAGAAGAATTGTGCTTTAAAAAGTAGTGTTTCAGGCTGATTTATTGAATATTTCTGCAAAAACCCTAATAATCCCTCCCTTCTCTTCCACTTGCTGCTCCCTGAATTCCCAGGCTGTGCACTCAGCTCACTGCACTGTAGGACAGGAACCAATCAGCAGCTAGCAGGACCTGATAGGGAACTGAAGCCTGTCTGTGCTTGTGTGACTGCAGGGCTGTGATTGGCTGTCCCCCTCCTACTGTGCTTCTGGCAGGGGCCGTTAGGACACGCCCACCCCTCATGTGAAACACAGACAGGGACCAGAGAACATCTATAGGGAGCTCCAATAAAGGGGCTATTTTTAAAGATAATATTTATTTTTAGCACCATGTAAAAGCAACACCATATATGACTTATAATTGCCTACAAAATTAGGGTTTTTTTCCATGTATCCTATATGTCTCCTTTAAGGTCACCCTCAGTCCCATCCTCCTCACCTCCTGCTGAAAATGTGATGCAGTTGCCACCACAATCTTAGGACACTTTTCTTTAAGGACATGGCCTTGAAGTCAAATAAAAATACCCTCTCTGTATCCACCACTATACCAAGGACTAGAAACGTAATTGGACTTTTCCACAGTCAATATTCAAACCCAATTCTTGCAAAGCTGACATTATCATCAAATTCAGATTTCTTCCCACCAATTCTTGAGATTTACTTCTTATTAGGACGCAGGGATGGGCGAATTTGACCCGTTTTGTTTCGCCAAAAATTCGCTGCCGGCGAAATGTCGCAGACGCCCATTAAAGTCTATGGGCGGCAAATAAAATTTGTCGCGCGGCGGAATTATTTTGTCGCGTCTTTTGTTTTTGACGCACGTCTCCATACAAGTCTATGGGCGTCATTTTTTCGGCGAAACGAGGCGAAAAAATTCGCCCATCCCTAGCCAAGTAGGACAATACTAATACACCTTGTAACATAGGTTGAATTCTCGTAGCCCTCTACTGGACCTGTTTATTGGCTACACATGCAGACCATGGTTTGCCTTGAAAAAAGAAATTGAATGAGGTCGCAGAATTTGTGTTGAAAGGACTGGAAAGCATAAACAATGGAAAACTTTCATCTCCAGCTCTGGTCCAACCTCATATTTTGAGGAAGCAGATGACTCTTCCTTCCAGTAGTGTTCTTACTGCCAATCTTGAAACTAAATTAGTGAGTTTTTTTAAGCAAAAGAACAAAATATCTAGCCACAAATTGTGTAGCATCCAGGACTGTGCCTCCATATAATATAAAGATTTGCTTCTCTGATTACTGAACCGACAAGTTGCTTCTTCTGCTGCACAGTCCATGACCACCTCTGCTATGTGGTCAGTCCATAACTCCATGGCCTTATTTTCACCAGTGGCTTTGGGGGTCCCTTCATCTGCTTGTCATTCTGATTCTGACTGGGATTGTGGTGGTGTTTTGACAGACTGCACTAGACAAGGGGAAAAACCCCCTAGGAAACATTTTTATCTAATTTATTCCATTTGGATTACACAGTTTGACCCCTTGTTCTTAGGAGAAATCCTTATGCAATTTAAAAAGAGTTTTACTCCCATCTCTAGGTTCCTGGTTACCTTACAGATATAGTATCTGGACCATTGCTTCAATTAAGGAAAAATGCACCTTGAGCAAAAAAAATGCACCTTCTGAGGAAGAACCCTCATCAGAAGATAACTCCAACACATCTTTTTCTTCCTCCTCGTCTAGGGCCCTGTCAGTAAGCAGATCTGTCTTGGAAAAATGGCCACAGACAAACCCCAACCCAGTGATACAAATGTAGATAATTAATTGGATAGTAGTGAGATATCTTGCAAGCCATTCAGTGTTCTAGCCCATGCAAGTGCCTGTAAAGAATGAAAGGAGGACAACCTGTTCTGGGGGGGGGGGGGGTGTTGTCTCACACTAGAGTGGCTGCCTGCCAATTGGTGTCCTCTATCATCATCATGTGGGAAAGAAGAACTAAAATAAACCCAAAAAAGGTGAAAAGTAAAATTAGATGCTCATAGAGCGGCCCTGGTCTCTATACAAACTTAAAAAAAGTCAGGAAGGTAGGACAAAGTGCCCGGAGTATAGGGGAGGATAGAATTAGTTTAAATATTAAAATAACACATCTTCTAATCTGGATTAGGTTTGTGCTCCACAGTGTATGAAATATTTTCTGGGAAAACTTTTGAGCAAAAAGATGATCTATGCAGCATTGCTTCCCCCACCATAAGACTTACTTGAGCAAAACTCACCTTTGGATTTATTCTTACAGTCTTTGGTCCTCCCACAATATATCTTCTCCTACTATACACAGTGTTTGTCTGAGGAGGTTTGGAAACCCAGGAAAATCCATTTTCATTCTCCTTCTTGTGCAGTTCCTACACACACACAAGCATTAATAATCATTGCAAAAACACATAGGAGGGATAAGAGTGACTTACCTTCAGTAATGAGGGGTCCTGTGGCATGAAGTACAGGTGGAGGGTACAACCAGTGATGTATCGGCTGTATATAAAGACGGCTCCGTGAGTCGGAATTCTTTTTCTAAATATGCCAGGCAAAGTTCTTATCATAATGACCCCAACTGGGGAGAAGGTCGGCTGTTTTAGTACAACATAAAATGGCAGAACTTCAGATGGTGTCTCCAGTACCATATTATCATCTTTGTAATGTGCCACTTTAAACCGCTTAGTATCAATGTGCACTCCTGTTGGAAAAACTAACAGTTACCTTCCAGCAAAACCCCTCAAAGATCCATGAGTCATGCCTGATACCCTTAAGACCCCATCAATGCTTCTGCTTTGATCCTCACCCCACAATTAATGTTGATCTACTATAGCCTTGCTCCAAAATCCACAAACACCTTCGTGCCCACTTGTGTCTCAGTCCTCTCTTTCTCAAATCCATGCCATCTCGGTCTTGCTCTTCATCTCCCAAAAAATTCACTGCCCACTTCCTAATTTTTCATGGTCTGTCTGTTTTCATCTGTCCAGAACAGATCTTTGCCTTCTGCCACATCTTCCCCAATGTCCCTGATCACCATAGCTTTGCCAACCCAGAGGTCTGTCTACTGATCCATTTGTCCCTCCTACCCACATCCCACTCTGTCCAATACCCTTCTAATGTATATCCAGCTTTATGTTTCAGGCCTTATTAAATATTAGCTGATCAATGTGGAACCTACCCCTCAGACACACATAGTGAGGCAGATACACCGCTAATACCTCCCCATGTTTTATAGTGATGTTGAAAAGAGGGCTGACAATGTCACATGAGTATTTCTGCAGGTGTATCAAATAGTCATCCCAGGAACTGAGCTCAAATTCAATACTGGTTGGGGATTCCACACAGAACTGTATTCCGGTTTCAGAGCAGCAGAACCGACCTTTATATGGCAACTCCAGTCTGTAAGGGAATATCCAGTGGCAATTACACTCATCATCTTTGCAGGGGGGGTTAAGTTTAGTTTCTATAAGGATGTAAATGAAAAATGTAAATTAAAAGCTACAGGCTGAGTTAAACAGTGAACACTGAGTATCACTCATGTATTATAAGGGATAATGTACCCCCTACTGTAAATGATAAGGATATTAGAAGTCACTGAGGGGTTGTTATGTGACCATATAAAGGCACAAGGCTGCAGGCTGAGTTATACAGGGAACTCTGAGTATCACTCATGTATTATAAGGGATAATGTACCCCCTACTGTAAATGATAAGGATATTATAAGTCACTGAGGGGTTGTTCTGTGACCATATAAAGGCACAAGGCTGCAGGCTGAGTTATACAGGGAACTCTGAGTATCACTCATGTATTATAAGGGATAATGTACCCCCTACTGTAAATGATAAGGATATTAGAAGTCACTGAGGGGTTGTTCTGTGACCATATAAAATGCACAAGGCTACAGCCTGAGTTATAGTAATAAACATACCAGAATAAACAGATAAGCAGATTCTCGATTATACCTGTATGAATCACCGTTTTTTCTTACATGAACATCTATCACATCAGGAACCTGAAATGAGCAAACATTTCTAACAATGATGAGAAGTGGCTTGTAAAACCTTCAGGCAAAGAAAGACAACAAATTGTTTTGGGATTTTCCATTTTTGGTTGTGTGCAATCACATTAAAACATATACAAATACATTTACCTATGACTTAACAATAGATAATGTGATATAGCTTTTTATTTACCAATTTAAAGGCCACTATAAGTTTCTGGGTATACAAACAGCATAAGGAAGGACTTACCATTCCACAGAACTGACATTCCATTGCTCTTCCTCTGGGCCAATAACAGGGCTTCTCTACTTGTTCTATTAATTCTTCTACCAAGCCTCCAGCGGCCCCCGCTTCCAACCCACTGGTGGCCCCCTTTTTAAACCTTCTGGTAGCTTCTTTTATTCCTCCAGCGGCCCCCGCTTCCAACCCACTGGTGGCCCCCTTTTTAAACCTTCTTGTAGCTTCTTTTATTCCTCCAGTGGCCGCTTCTTTTATTCCTCCAGTGGCCGCTTCTTTTATTCCTCCAGTGGCCACTTTTTCCATTCCTCCAGCGGCCCCTTCTTCCATTCCTCCAGCGGCCCCTTCTTCCATTCCTCCAGCGGCCCCTTCTTCCATTCCTCCAGCGGCCCCTTCTTCCATTCCTCCAGCGGCCCCTTCTTCCATTCCTCCAGCGGCCCCTTCTTCCATTCCTCCAGCGGCCCCTTCTTCCATTCCTCCATTGGCCCCTTCTTCCTTTCCTCCAGCGGCCCCTTCTTCCATTCCTCCAGCGGCCCCTTCTTCCATTCCTCCAGCGGCCCCTTCTTCCATTCCTCCAGAGGCCCCTTCTTCAAACAAACTGGTGGTCCACTCTTCAAACCTAATGCTAGCTCCCAGTCCCCACTTCAAACTTTCATAATCTTCATTATCTGAAACAGTGCATTAAAGGGCATATATAACAAAACTGAAAATCCCCCTAATATTGTAGTAGATATATGGTGCTGGTTTCAATCTGGGCTAAAAATGATCACAGAGGAGGCCCTGAAAAGAGAGAATGCTGGATTATAATTCTCTACCCACCTCCTACTTGCTTCTAGAAGGGAATATTAAGACACCCGCACCTCATTAGAAACAAGTACAAGGGAAAGAGAGAGCTCCATTAAATACATTTTTAAAGATAATCATTTTTAGCCCAGAGTGAAACCAGCATTGTGTATTATTCAGTATTGGCCACAAGAGGGAATTGTCAGTTATAATAGATGTCTCCTTAAAAGAGACATAGGATAAGTAAAAAAAACACCTTTTGTAGGCAATAATATATACTATATGGTGCTGGTTTTACTTTTGAGTGTAAATTAATATTGGCCCCTTTATTTGAGCTCCCCATAATTGTTCCCTGGTCCATGTCCCTGTTTCAAATGAGGGGTGGGCGTGTCCCTGCCAGAAGCACAGTAGGAGGGGGACAGCTAATCACAGCCCTGCAGTCACACAAGCACAGACAGGCTTCAGTTCCCTATCAGGTCCTGCTAGCTGCTGATTGGTTCCTGTCCTACAATGCAGTGTGCTAAGGCTGCACAGCCTGGGAAAGGAGGCAGCGGCAAGTGGAACAGATGGGCGGGACTAGTAGGAATTTTGCAGAAATTTACAATAAAGTAACCAGAAACACTACTTTTAAAAGCACATTCCTATATCTAAGAGTTTAATGCACGGGTACATTATTGTTTTTTTTTACATATGTTTCCTTTAAAAAGAGAAGCTGCCATATACGTTTTCAAAAAGCTTTCTAATCCACAGTGCAGTTGCTACTTACAGACAAATTGACAATTAGAAATCAATGTAGAAAAGACAGTGATCTACTCCTGCCTACACCACTACTTGTTTTAGTACATACTTCGAAGTGACAGATTCTGAATTCAAGGATTATCCCAGTTATATCCTGTCCCAGAAACTGACCAGTTGTCCTGGTTCATTGCAATCACTGCCAAGCCACTTGTCTTTAAGGAGGCATATAGCATAACTATAAACCCCTCAGATCTTGTAGGCAATAATGAATAATACATGGTGCTGGCTTTTCTCTGGCCTAAACTGTTTGATTGTATCGAACGCTTCTTTTTCTGTTATAGGTTCATCTAAGATCTCTCTGTCCTGGACCATCAATTTCCGAAGGTCGGACTCTTGTAACAATTGCGATCCATCCTGTGAATCATCTTCTGTGTTTTCATAAAATTTCCTGAAATATTCTGTGAATTCATTTGTAATTTGTTTGGGGTCATGTGTCTATCCATTAGGTGTTTTGATATTTTGTATGAATGTGGGTCGGGTATGCTGTTTAGCTAACTGTGCTAGCAATGTAACTGATTTGTTTCCATATCTATAGAATTTATTAACTGTATTGTATGTTTTTTTCCGTTAATAAAGTGTCAAAAAGCAACTTTTTTTCTTTGTATTTATTTTTGTCTTCTTGTGTGTTTTTTGTTAATTGTTTTTGTAGGGCATTATATTTTTCATTGTAGCTCTTTTTCTGTTTCATTAAATTAAAATGAAGTTATCTGTCCTCTTAATACAGGTTTTGCTGCTGCCCAAAGTAGTTGTGGGTTATCCCAGTGGTCAATGTTGTTGTGTCTATATAATTTGCCCAACTTGTTTTTAAGAATAATTGAAAGTCTTCATCGGAGTTCAGATAGGCCGGAAATCTCCAATTGTATGATTTAGGCTGGGGTGTTTGGAATTTTATGCTAGCTGAGATTGGGACATCGAAAATATCTATATTGCCTATTTTGGCAGAGGATAAGGTTGGTAGCAATGTTTGTGAGATGAATATGTAATCGATTCTTGAGTGTGTGTTACGTACATTTGAGTAAAAGGTGAAATCAGTTGTTATGGGGTGTATGTGTCTGTATGTGTTGTTTAGTTGTAGGAGTGCACATAGTGTGTGTAGTGGTTTTGCTCTGTTTCATGAGTAAGTGGTTGATTTACCTGTTATATCTATGGAGTCACCCCAAACCACGTTAGTGTCTCCGCCTTGTACGAGGCGAGATTACTTATCTACCATTTTTGTTTTTATAAGTTTTCAGTATGTTACATCGGAGGGCTTTGCTAATGAGTAGAGCGACCCCTCTTGATTTCGTTTTGTATGAAGCTTGTATCACTGTTTGTAACCATCTATCATTTTACGTAAGATTATCTTTTTGGCACCAGTGAGTCTCCTGTAGGAGGATTATTTGGGCTTTTTCTCTTTTTAGTCTTTTTGGCTGGGTTGGATTTTTTTTCAAGTTTTTGAGTGAGTTGCTCTAATTTTGGCAGCTTCCAAATGGGAGGGGGGTCACAGGCCCCAGCAAATATAATAAACTACATCTCTACATCTTGCCCCCTAGTGGCAGGGTGAGTTAATAATCAGCAGTGTCAGTCAGTGAGTCAGGGTGGTATTGATAATTATGTGCTGGACAAGAAACCTGTAGGGGAGAAGCAGCGCTCGGATCTCAGTCCCCCTCGCACCTGGGAAGTGGTACGGTCCTTTACCTGAAGTCCCTTCGTAGTCGGTATCCGAATCAGTCTCTTCACTCAGTATTCTGCGCCGCGTGGAACAGACCAGCTCCGGTTGTTCCTCTGCCGGTGGACTTGGAGTGGAATATGTGACCTCAAATGAGCCTGCTATCGCTTTGCGGAAACTTCTCCGCCTCTTCTTCTTCTTCCAGCAGCAAAACATTTGTGTTGTGTCGGCTGAGATTTGCTTTATCTCTAGGTGTGCGCTGCCTCGATCATGTGTCTTAAAAAATCTTACGGGACGACTAAGCCTTTACTTTTATAGTCGCTGCTTTGCTACCCCGCCCCGTCAGCCTCCAAACCCCGCCCCTTTCGCGGAATCCTCAGGACGAGGCGATACTGCCATAGGGGCCCTGACTGTGTGAGTGTGAGGAGCAGATTCATCCGCAGAGCACCAGCTGCCTGATTTCTCTAACTGTCAGTCTCACTATAATTAAGTCGTTGTTGCTGCTGAGAGGAACAAGTCAGGGGACAGTGAGAAACTTTAGGGACAATAACAAGTTATTTGTGCCCCCCCCCATGATCTGAAGAACAATAACAACATTTGTATCCCCTTGTGAGACCCACAATCAGGTCAATCAGTTTTGCTGGAACTTCGACAATTTTTTTAAACAAGTGCAGCGACTATACAAACTGACCCATCATTTTACTGAATAGAGAAGAAGTAACAGACCCTGCAAGTGCTGGAGGCCAGGGACTGTACAGACCAGGGAACCATGAGACTCACAAGCAGCTATTTATCATCTGTTTAAAAACTGGAGTAAAACATTACCAGTGATATTGCTCATAGCAACCAATCACATCTGTGCTTTTGTTTTTCAACTGTTGAAATCTCATTGCTGATTGGTTGCTATGGGCAACATCACCAGTAATGTTCCACTTTTTAAAAAGGATCATATATAGGCCCCATATGTTCATAGAAAATATCTTGTTTTCAAATGTTAGGGGCCCAGTGATGTTGCTGTGGGGCAGAATAACCAGTCATTCCCACTGCTGCAAAGTTCATGTAGGAGACTCATATCATTCAGTAAATAGATCCCAATAGAAACACGTGACTCTATAATAACCAGTCATTCCCACTGCTGGAAAGTTCATGTAGGAGAGACTCATATCATTCAGTAAATAGATCCCAATAGAAACATGTGAATCTATAATAACCAGTCATTCCCACTGCTGGAAAGTTCATGTAGGAGACTCATATCATTCAGTAAATAGATCCCAATAGAAACATGTGACTCTATAATAACCAGTCATTCCCACTGCTGGAAAGTTCATGTAGGAGACTCATATCATTCAGTAAATAGATCCCAATAGAAACATGTGACTCTATAATAACCAGTCCTTCCCACTGCTGGAAAGTTCATGTAGGAGAGACTCATATCATTCAGTAAATAGATCCCAATAGAAACATGTGACTCTATAATAACCAGTCATTCCCACTGCTGGAAAGTTCATGTAGGAGACTCATATCATTCAGTAAATAGATCCCAATAGAAACACGTGACTCTCTAATAACCAGTCATTCCCACTGCTGGAAAGTTCATGTAGGAGACTCATATCATTCAGTAAATAGATCCCAATAGAAACATGTGACTCTATAATAACCAGTCCTTCCCACTGCTGGAAAGTTCATGTAGGAGACTCATATCATTCAGTAAATAGATCCCAATATAAACATGTGACTCTCTAATAACCAGTCATTCCCACTGCTGGAAAGTTCATGTAGGAGAGACTCATATCATTCAGTAAATAGATCCCAATAGAAACATGTGACTCTATAATAACCAGTCCTTCCCACTGCTGGAAAGTTCATGTAGGAGACTCATATCATTCAGTAAATAGATCCCAATAGAAACATGTGACTCTATAATAACCAGTCATTCCTACTGCTGGAAGTTCATGTAGGAGAGACTCATATCATTCAGTAAATAGATCCCAATAGAAACATGTGACTCTATAATAACCAGTCCTTCCCACTGCTGGAAAGTTCATGTAGGAGAGACTCATATCATTCAGTAAATAGATCCCAATAGAAACACGTGACTCTATAATAACCAGTCCTTCCCACTGCTGGAAAGTTTATGTGGGAGAGACTCATATCATTCAGTAAATAGATCCCAATAGAAACATGTGACTCTACAATAACCAGTCCTTCCCACTGCTGGAAAGTTCATGTAGGAGAGACTCATAAAATTCAGTAAATAGATCCCAATAGAAACATGTGACTCTATAACAACCAGTCCTTCCTACTGCGGGAAGTTCATGTAGGAGAGACTCATATCATTCAGTAAATAGATCCCAATAGAAACATGTGACTCTATAATAACCAGTCATTCCCACTGCTGGAAAGTTCATGTAGGAGAGACTCATATCATTCAGTAAATAGATCCCAATAGAAACATGTGACTCTATAATAACCAGTCATTCCCACTGCTGGAAAGTTCATGTAGGAGAGACTCATATCATTCAGTAAATAGATCCCAATAGAAACATGTGACTCTATAATAACCAGTCATTCCCACTGCTGGAAAGTTCATGTAGGAGACTCATATCATTCAGTAAATAGATCCCAATAGAAACACGTGACTCTCTAATAACCAGTCATTCCCACTGCTGGAAAGTTCATGTAGGAGACTCATATCATTCAGTAAATAGATCCCAATAGAAACATGTGACTCTCTAATAACCAGTCATTCCCACTGCTGGAAAGTTCATGTAGGAGAGACTCATATCATTCAGTAAATAGATCCCAATAGAAACATGTGACTCTATAATAACCAGTCCTTCCCACTGCTGGAAAGTTCATGTAGGAGACTCATATCATTCAGTAAATAGATCCCAATAGAAACATGTGACTCTATAATAACCAGTCATTCCTACTGCTGGAAGTTCATGTAGGAGAGACTCATATCATTCAGTAAATAGATCCCAATAGAAACATGTGACTCTATAATAACCAGTCCTTCCCACTGCTGGAAAGTTCATGTAGGAGACTCATATCATTCAGTAAATAGATCCCAATAGAAACATGTGACTCTCTAATAACCAGTCATTCCCACTGCTGGAAAGTTCATGTAGGAGAGACTCATATCATTCAGTAAATAGATCCCAATAGAAACATGTGACTCTATAATAACCAGTCCTTCCCACTGCTGGAAAGTTCATGTAGGAGACTCATATCATTCAGTAAATAGATCCCAATAGAAACATGTGACTCTATAATAACCAGTCATTCCTACTGCTGGAAGTTCATGTAGGAGAGACTCATATCATTCAGTAAATAGATCCCAATAGAAACATGTGACTCTATAATAACCAGTCCTTCCCACTGCTGGAAAGTTCATGTAGGAGAGACTCATATCATTCAGTAAATAGATCCCAATAGAAACACGTGACTCTATAATAACCAGTCATTCCCACTGCTGGAAAGTTCATGTAGGAGACTCATATCATTCAGTAAATAGATCCCAATAGAAACATGTGACTCTATAATAACCAGTCCTTCCCACTGCTGGAAAGTTCATGTAGGAGAGACTCATAAAATTCAGTAAATAGATCCCAATAGAAAGATGTGACTCTATAATAACCAGTCCTTCCCACTGCTGGAAAGTTTATGTAGGAGAGACTCATATCATTCAGTAAATAGATCCCAATAGAAACATGTGACTCTATAATAACCAGTCCTTCCCACTGCTGGAAAGTTTATGTAGGAGAGACTCATATCATTCAGTAAATAGATCCCAATAGAAACATGTGACTCTATAATAACCAGTCCTTCCCACTGCTGGAAAGTTCATGTAGGAGAGACTCATAAAATTCAGTAAATAGATCCCAATAGAAAGATGTGACTCTATAACAACCAGTCCTTCCTACTGCGGGAAGTTCATGTAGGAGAGACTCATATCATTCAGTAAATAGATCCCAATAGAAACATGTGACTCTATAATAACCAGTCATTCCCACTGCTGGAAAGTTCATGTAGGAGACTCATATCATTCAGTAAATAGATCCCAATAGAAACATGTGACTCTATAATAACCAGTCATTCCCACTGCTGGAAAGTTCATGTAGGAGAGACTCATATCATTCAGTAAATAGATCCCAATAGAAACATGTGACTCTATAATAACCAGTCATTCCCACTGCTGGAAAGTTCATGTAGGAGAGACTCATATCATTCAGTAAATAGATCCCAATAGAAACATGTGACTCCATAATAACCAGTCCTTCCCACTGCTGGAAAGTTCATGTAGGAGACTCATATCATTCAGTAAATAGATCCCAATAGAAACATGTGACTCTATAATAACCAGTCCTTCCCACTGCTGGAAAGTTCATGTAGGAGACTCATATCATTCAGTAAATAGATCCCAATAGAAACATGTGACTCTATAATAACCAGTCATTCCTACTGCTGGAAGTTCATGTAGGAGAGACTCATATCATTCAGTAAATAGATCCCAATAGAAACATGTGACTCTATAATAACCAGTCCTTCCCACTGCTGGAAAGTTCATGTAGGAGACTCATATCATTCAGTAAATAGATCCCAATAGAAACATGTGACTCTCTAATAACCAGTCATTCCCACTGCTGGAAAGTTCATGTAGGAGAGACTCATATCATTCAGTAAATAGATCCCAATAGAAACATGTGACTCTATAATAACCAGTCCTTCCCACTGCTGGAAAGTTCATGTAGGAGACTCATATCATTCAGTAAATAGATCCCAATAGAAACATGTGACTCTATAATAACCAGTCATTCCTACTGCTGGAAGTTCATGTACGAGAGACTCATATCATTCAGTAAATAGATCCCAATAGAAACATGTGACTCTATAATAACCAGTCCTTCCCACTGCTGGAAAGTTCATGTAGGAGAGACTCATATCATTCAGTAAATAGATCCCAATAGAAACACGTGACTCTATAATAACCAGTCCTTCCCACTGCTGGAAAGTTTATGTAGGAGAGACTCATATCATTCAGTAAATAGATCCCAATAGAAACATGTGACTCTATAATAACCAGTCCTTCCCACTGCTGGAAAGTTCATGTAGGAGAGACTCATAAAATTCAGTAAATAGATCCCAATAGAAACATGTGACTCTATAACAACCAGTCCTTCCTACTGCGGGAAGTTCATGTAGGAGAGACTCATATCATTCAGTAAATAGATCCCAATAGAAACATGTGACTCTATAATAACCAGTCATTCCCACTGCTGGAAAGTTCATGTAGGAGAGACTCATATCATTCAGTAAATAGATCCCAATAGAAACATGTGACTCTATAATAACCAGTCATTCCCACTGCTGGAAAGTTCATGTAGGAGAGACTCATATCATTCAGTAAATAGATCCCAATAGAAACATGTGACTCTATAATAACCAGTCATTCCCACTGCTGGAAAGTTCATGTAGGAGACTCATATCATTCAGTAAATAGATCCCAATAGAAACACGTGACTCTCTAATAACCAGTCATTCCACTGCTGGAAAGTTCATGTAGGAGACTCATATCATTCAGTAAATAGATCCCAATAGAAACATGTGACTCTCTAATAACCAGTCATTCCCACTGCTGGAAAGTTCATGTAGGAGAGACTCATATCATTCAGTAAATAGATCCCAATAGAAACATGTGGACTCTATAATAACCAGTCCTTCCCACTGCTGGAAAGTTCATGTAGGAGACTCATTATCATTCAGTAAATAGATCCCAATAGAAACATGTGACTCTATAATAACCAGTCATTCCTACTGCTGGAAGTTCATGTAGGAGAGACTCATATCATTCAGTAAATAGATCCCAATAGAAACATGTGACTCTATAATAACCAGTCCTTCCCACTGCTGGAAAGTTCATGTAGGAGACTCATATCATTCAGTAAATAGATCCCAATAGAAACATGTGACTCTCTAATAACCAGTCATTCCCACTGCTAGAAAGTTCATGTAGGAGAGACTCATATCATTCAGTAAATAGATCCCAATAGAAACATGTGACTCTATAATAACCAGTCCTTCCCACTGCTGGAAAGTTCATGTAGGAGACTCATATCATTCAGTAAATAGATCCCAATAGAAACATGTGACTCTATAATAACCAGTCATTCCTACTGCTGGAAGTTCATGTAGGAGAGACTCATATCATTCAGTAAATAGATCCCAATAGAAACATGTGACTCTATAATAACCAGTCCTTCCCACTTCTGGAAAGTTCATGTAGGAGAGACTCATATCATTCAGTAAATAGATCCCAATAGAAACACGTGACTCTATAATAACCAGTCATTCCCACTGCTGGAAAGTTCATGTAGGAGACTCATATCATTCAGTAAATAGATCCCAATAGAAACATGTGACTCTATAATAACCAGTCCTTCCCACTGCTGGAAAGTTCATGTAGGAGAGACTCATAAAATTCAGTAAATAGATCCCAATAGAAAGATGTGACTCTATAATAACCAGTCCTTCCCACTGCTGGAAAGTTTATGTAGGAGAGACTCATACCATTCAGTAAATAGATCCCAATAGAAACATGTGACTCTATAATAACCAGTCCTTCCCACTGCTGGAAAGTTTATGTAGGAGAGACTCATATCATTCAGTAAATAGATCCCAATAGAAACATGTGACTCTATAATAACCAGTCATTCCCACTGCTGGAAAGTTCATGTAGGAGAGACTCATATCATTCAGTAAATAGATCCCAATAGAAACATGTGACTCTATAATAACCAGTCATTCCCACTGCTGGAAAGTTCATGTAGGAGAGACTCATATCATTCAGTAAATAGATCCCAATAGAAACATGTGACTCTATAATAACCAGTCCTTCCCACTGCTGGAAAGTTCATGTAGGAGACTCATATCATTCAGTAAATAGATCCCAATAGAAACATGTGACTCTATAATAACCAGTCCTTCCCACTGCTGGAAAGTTCATGTAGGAGAGACTCATAAAATTCAGTAAATAGATCCCAATAGAAACATGTGACTCTATAACAACCAGTCCTTCCTACTGCTGGAAAGTTCATGTAGGAGAGACTCATAAAATTCAGTAAATAGATCCCAATAGAAACATGTGACTCTATAATAACCAGTCCTTCCCACTGCTGGAAAGTTCATGTAGGAGAGACTCATAAAATTCAGTAAATAGATCCCAATAGAAACATGTGACTCTATAATAACCAGTCATTCCCACTGCTGGAAAGTTCATGTAGGAGAGACTCATATCATTCAGTAAATAGATCCCAATAGAAACATGTGACTCTATAATAACCAGTCATTCCCACTGCTGGAAAGTTCATGTAGGAGAGACTCATATCATTCAGTAAATAGATCCCAATAGAAACATGTGACTCTATAATAACCAGTCATTCCCACTGCTGGAAAGTTCATGTAGGAGAGACTCATATCATTCAGTAAATAGATCCCAATAGACACACGTGACTCTATAATAACCAGTCATTCCCACTGCTGGAAAGTTCATGTAGGAGAGACTCATATCATTCAGTAAATAGATCCCAATAGAAACATGTGACTCTATATTAACCAGTCATTCCCACTGCTGGAAAGTTCATGTAGGAGAGACTCATATCATTCAGTAAATAGATCCCAATAGAAACATGTGACTCTATAATAACCAGTCATTCCCACTGCTGGAAAGTTCATGCAGGAGACTCATATCATTCAGTAAATAGATCCCAATAGAAACATGTGACTCTATAATAACCAGTCATTCCCACTGCTGGAAAGTTCATGTAGGAGAGACTCATATCATTCAGTAAATAGATCCCAATAGAAACATGTGACTCTATAATAACCAGTCATTCCCACTGCTGGAAAGTTCATGTAGGAGACTCATATCATTCAGTAAATAGATCCCAATAGAAACATGTGACTCTCTAATAACCAGTCATTCCCACTGCTGGAAAGTTCATGTAGGATAGACTCATATCATTCAGTAAATAGATCCCAATAGAAACATGTGACTCTATATTAACCAGTCATTCCCACTGCTGGAAAGTTCATGTAGGAGAGACTCATATCATTCAGTAAATAGATCCCAATAGAAACATGTGACTCTATAATAACCAGTCATTCCCACTGCTGGAAAGTTCATGCAGGAGACTCATATCATTCAGTAAATAGATCCCAATAGAAACATGTGACTCTATAATAACCAGTCATTCCCACTGCTGGAAAGTTCATGTAGGAGACTCATATCATTCAGTAAATAGATCCCAATAGAAACATGTGACTCTCTAATAACCAGTCATTCCCACTGCTGGAAAGTTCATGTAGGATAGACTCATATCATTCAGTAAATAAATCCCAATAGAAACGTGTGACTCTATAATAACCAGTCATTCCCACTGCTGGAAAGTTCATGTAGGAGACTCATATCATTCAGTAAATAGATCCCAAATAGAAACATGTGACTCTATAATAACCAGTCCTTCCCACTGCTGGAAAGTTCATGTAGGAGAGACTCATATCATTCAGTAAATAGATCCCAATAGAAACATGTGACTCTATAATAACCAGTCATTCCTACTGCTGGAATGTTCATGTAGGAGAGACTCATATCATTCTGTAAATAGATCCCAATAGAAAAAGCTGATGTTACTCCAGGGCCACCATCAGGGAAGGGGGGACAGTTGTGTCAGGGCCATTGAATTTTGAGCAGGCCCAGGTGTGCTGCACTTCCAGGATTAGCCAGGCCCCCATGAGCCATTGTTTAAAGGACCAGTAACGTTAATTTTTTTTTTTTTTTTTAAATTCATTTGTACATAACGGAAAAAAACACCAAGACATATATGTTTTTTTAAAGTTTTTATTTTTCATTTTAACAGTTGAAAAAAGAAAGAAAGAAGAAAGAGAGATGAAGACATACAAATAGCATTTTATGCCAGTGGAGCCAAGTAAAAAAAAAATTCCATTTTATCAGTACAATGTTGTTATCTTTGCCTCATAAAAAACTTTGCTGTGCATTAACATACATTTGTCAGGATCAATATCATTGTACATTGGGGTCAGGTCTGGTGTCCTCCATTTCTAATTTCTAAAATCCACCAGCACACCCTGGCCTCTCAAGCACAAGCTGGCCTGGTGCACGGACGAAGGGGCACGCCCCCAAAACGTAACGTTGTAATAAACACGCAGGGCTTTGCCCGCATGCAAGGAGCTCTGAGTGCCAGTTTTCTTTTATTACATGTCCTCCATTTCCAACCACGAGGCCCAGACTTTCTCAATTTTTTTGGACATCCCTGGGCAATGTAAGTAATGTTTTGGTTTGGAAGAGTATCATTAACCAAAGTTCGCCAGAAGGCTAGGGTTGGGGGAGCAGTGGATTTCCACTGTAGTAAAATGGCCATCTTTGCGTAATACACCAGTTGGAGATAAGTGTGACTCCAGCTCGCAGTCCCAGATCATCCGGCACTCCCAAAAGACACACCAGTGGGTTTCTTATGCATGGGACATTTAAGGTAATGGAAATCTGTTGCAAGACTTCCCCCTAAAATCTTTGGATAAGCGGGCAGGTCCAAAACACGTGCATATACAGTATGAGCCAACCTCCAGCTTACATTTAACACATTGGTCTGGGTTCGTTGGATATATCTTTGCAAGTCTATGCGGAGTAAGATAAAAAATGTTGCTTCTATGTATCTGTCCCTAATTGACACTGTGATGTCAGAAATCTGTTTAAGTCCATCCTCCCACATTTCTTCCTTCAGTTCTGGAATATCTCTAACCCATTTCTCTCTCGCTTTGGCTAAGGGTTCTGGGCTAGCCTGGCATAGTATGGTATAAAACCAAGATGTTGGTTTCATGAGGTCTTCCCTGCGCAAGTATCTCTTCAATGTGGAGTCCACTATTTCAATGGGTCTAGTGGGGAATTGAGTTCTAAAGGCATGTCTTAGTTGAAGGTATCTGAAGAACATAGAGTTAGGTAGATTGTAGCCCTCTTTAATGCTTTGAAACCCCTTAATGTCCCCATTCTCCACAATGTCACATAGAGTTTTAACTCCTTGACTGGCCCAGTTATTGATCTCAGGTAATGCACCGAAGTGCAGAAGAGAATTGTTGCCCCACAGAGGTGTCCAACAGGACCACACTAGCCTCGCCTTATGGACGTGTTTAAGTCCTTTTTTAAATGCCTCTGCCACTGTAGCCATTGGGGTAGTGATTTTGTAATGCTCAGTGGCACCTCTGTATGGTAACTTGGCCAAGGCTTCAAAAGACCCCATGCTCGTAGCTTCCAAGATAGTAGAGGGATTGTCAGCTTGGGGTACCATCCACCAGTGCATGTATGTTAATTGGCTGGCTAAGAAATAGAGCTTAAGGTTAGGAAGTGCTAGTCCACCTCTCGTCACTGGGGCTTGTAGTGTATTTAAACTCATACACGGGTGCTCCCCCACCCATATGAACCTGCGCAGTATGGTCTCTATTTGTTTAAACCAATGACTCCGTGGTGGTGTAGGCGAATTATAGAATATGTACAATAATTTGGGTAGAAACACCATCTTAAACAAGTTAATTCTTCCCGGGGGGAAAGAGGCAACTATTGCCAAACCTCTGTCTTAGCCTTTAAAGCTTCCACTATAGGGGTCGTTATGTTCCAACCAGGACTCTGGCTTTCGGCTTGTGGTATAGTGCCTTTACCCAACCTAGAAACTGCTGCCCAAATCCAAATCTGTTCTAAATTTCCCATAAGTACAGTATGTCCAAGAAACCGTATCAAATGCCTTAGCAGTGTCCAGTGACACCACTTGTTAGCATGCTCTAGGGCCAGGTTATTAAACAATCTCCGAACATTTATACCTGTAGCCTTATTTGGCATAAATCCAGTCTGGTCTGGATGCACCAGTTCAGTGATGACCCGTTTGACTCTGTTTGCCAGTACTTTTGCAAATATTTTGGTGTCACAGTTTAACAGGGAAATAGGGCGGTATGAATCACAGCTGTCTGTGGTTTGCCTGCCTTGGGTATCAGTACTATGTGGGCCATTTAACATGACTCTGGAAGTGGGGTGACTTGCGATGTTCTATTAAAGAGCACGCAGAGTTGAGGAGTCAGAGTCTTTGTGTGATTTTTATACCACTCCGTGGGAATGCCATCTGGACCAGGAGACCGCCCTGTTGGCATGTCAGCTATAGCCTTGCCTATCTCCTCCTCTGACATATCCATCTCTAACTTGTCTTTCAGTTGTTGGCTAAGGTGTGGAATCGGTATCTTGTCTATATAGGAAGCAAGGTTCTGAGTTGAGGGTGGTGGAGGTGCTGCATAACTCCTTTGGTAGTATTGCTTAAATCTATTTACCAAAGGTGGACCTGTCAGTGATCAAAACACAGTCTTCACCCGTAACACCATGTATAACTGTGTGTGGGACATTGCCTTTGCCTAATAGGGCGAGTAGCTTCCCGTTCTTATCCCCCTTATCAAACCATGCTGCTTTCCGGTACAACTCTTTCTGAGAGGCTTTTTCAGTAAGTAACAGGTTTATACATCTTTGTGCTGCTGTGAGTTCCTGTTTTGTGGTGTGAGAGGGGTGGGTTATCAGTCTGCACTCTAGATTAGCTAGTTCAATCCTGGCAGTATCCAGACTAGAGATTAGAGAAATGTAGGTGCCTCTCGTATGGGCTTTGCATGTATCCCAGACTATGTCTTCAGAGACACTCCCTTGGTTGTCGCCAATAGGCCTCTAGTATTGGGGCGTATTTTTCTAGTAGTGGAGATCCACTTGGGGGGAAGTCTCATTGCCGTGGGGCAGCAGTGTCCCTACCTAGTGTTAATATAACTGGGGTGTGATCTGAGCATACTAGAGTGGAGAACTGGATGTTCTCCAGGGCCTGCAAGACTTCAGCACTGACCAAAATGAGGTCAATTCTGGAAACCCCCAAAGAGGAGATAGTATAACAGGAAAATTGCTGGAGATGGGGATTTTTCCATCTCCAGGTATCAATGAGGCCAGCTGACTCAATCCATTGCGCAAAGATGTTATTGTCACTTGCGGTGGGTCTCAATCTATCCATACCATGGTCCGGAGCCATATTGAAATCACCAGCCCATATCATGGGGAAGCTACCCATCATGGCTACCTTCTGTAATATCTCATTAAGGACTTGCAAGTCTGCGGGTGGTGGGAGATACACATTAACAAATATAAATGTAGTGCCATCTATTTTCCCTTTAAGTATTATGAATCTCCCTACTCTGTCGGTTATTACCTTCTGGAATTTGAAATTGAGGAGATTCTTAATCAGTATGGCGACCCCCCCTAGAATAAGTGGAATATTCTGAATGGTAAACGTTTGTGATCCAAAACCTTTTAAGGGACCTGACTCTCTGACCCACAAGGTGAGTTTCTTGTAACATAATAAGGTCAGCCCTTGATTTCCTTATCTGTTCCAACACCACCGACCTTTTGATCTTATCATTTAAACCCCTGACATTCCATGACAGCAAAACTGCTGTTGTACTGACATTATCCTTTGCAGGATTGTAAGTGGTGGGGGGCGGCCCAGGGGCCACCTCCCTAGTATGGGAATCCACATTAGAATTATAGCATAGCATATTCTCATACAACACATATAAACAATGCATACCTGGCTCCATCTTGGCAAAGAGTGAAACGTTAGAAAAATACAGTCATCAAAACTTCCCCATAGCATGAACCCCTCGCCCGGTATCCTCCTCCCAACTTGGAGATACATCATTCCCAAACTAACTCTTGTTCCAGGGGTGTGCGAGACGTTGATTAACTTGTTGAATAAAGGGAACGGACAGCAGTCCAAGCTCACTCTGCGTTTTATAAGGAATTGTTCTGAATGTCCAGCTTTTCCATAAACCTGAGTGTCCAGTATTGTGAACAGACATGCTTTAGTGAATCAGCATTATGACTCAGGCCCATTGAACAACTATGGGCCGCTGCGTTAACTGCCACCATGGCAACCTCCCTCCCCTGAATGGGGACCCAGGCCCACCAATAGACTATATAAAATAACTCTAATGTGCAACTGGATGACCAACCGTTAATATGCATGGATATAGGTCCCGCCATTTAGCTGGGGATACCCAATGACTTTAATGTTCATGTGCCGAGTCAGTCCAGTGGGCACTGAAAAACAGGCCTTGTGGGGCTATGTGTTGTTGGGATTATAGGCCACAGTGATTAGTTTCATCCCTAGGCTATTATCCCATATAGGAGGAACTCTTTACTGGGCCTGGGGACTGCGATTACCTCTTGGTCGGCGGTCGAGCCACTCCAGCACATCCTCAGACCGGTCAAAGAATATCGGCTTGTCTCCTTCAATTACTCTCAGCTTCGCTGGAAACAGCATAGAGTATGTGATGCCCAGGTCTCGGAGTTTTCTCTTGACTCCAATGTATGAGCTTCTCTTTTTCTGCACAGCCGCTGAGTAGTGAGGGTAGAGTGAGACTCTGGCTCCAGCGTAGCGTATCTCCCCCTTGTTCCTTGCTTCTCGTAGCGCCGCATCTTGGTCTCTATAGTTTAATAGCTTAATAAGAAATGGGAGAGGTGGTGCACCCGGCGGGCCTGGCCTGGTCGGGACTCTATGGGCACTTCTACAACATATTGTGCAGAAAAAATTGTTGTACCCAGGATTTCTTTCAACCATGCTTTGACCTCCGTTGCCTGTTTTCCATATCTTCCAGACAGTCAGTGGTAACCAACAGTTGGTGGTGTATTTGCCTCAGAAGCTTTATTCTGCCTTCCGCACAGCTTGTCCTCTCCCGTACTGTTTGTAAATCCTTTATCAGGGATAAATCCACCATGAGTTCCTCTAATTTAGAGGTAAAGGCGGTGGACAGCGTGTTTTGGCATTGTAGGATGGCAGCCATAAGGTCTGTGGGAGTCGGATCCTCCTGGGCCACAGCTTCTTCGGGCTCCTTAAGGTGGCCATACACGGGCAGATAAAGCTGCCGATATCAGTCGTTTGGACCGATTTGACAGCTTATCTGCCCGTGTATGGGGGCTTCCGACGGGTCTTCCCGATCTATATCTGGCCACGATATCGATCGGGAAGGTTGGATTTTTAACCGACCAACCCGTCGGAGCCCCTTGGCGCATCGTAATTCGATCGTTTCGGCCATATGGCCGAACGTTCGAATTACCCCCGATATAGCCATGCTATGCTAGTGGCATATCGGGAAAGATCCACTCGTTTGGCCTTTGCGTAGTATGCTGGGGGCTTTGTGATGGACCGCCGCCATCTTGGATTTGATTTTGACGCGGGCAAATTGTTCAAGACACACTGTGGCTTCTGAGCGCACTTTAGTTGCGTTTCTCCGCATGGCTAAATTATCTCCAATCAGGTCAGAAGGTAAGTATGCCACAGATTCTGATTATTTTCTGCTGCTAATGGCTGTCAGGATCTTTGACGAGCGGAGCTCTCGGGCTGCACGTCTGCTCATCTTGCCATTCGGCCACGCCAGGCCCGGACTGGCAATCTGTGGGTTCTGTAAGGTGCCATAGAAAGTGACTACTAAGTGGGCTGGTGGGGGCTGTTTGGGCCTCTATGTACTAGGAATACCAGGGCCTATTTTGAATCCTAGTCCAGTCCTGGGCCACGCCCCCCCCAACAAGACATATTTAACATTAAAATTACAAAGTCTTTATTAAAAAATGACTTACCGAACTCCACCTGCGATCCTCTTTAGAAAAGGTGACAGGGTGACGATCCATCATGCAGAACTCGTTTTCTCCTCCCTGGCTATCTCCTATAGAAGGCAGGGAGGAGAAATCGAGTGCCGCACGAGGGATCGTCACCCTGTCACCTTTTTTGAAGATGAGTTCAAGCAGAGTTTCAGTACGGTAAGTTATTTTTTAATAAAGACTTTGCGATTTAAAGTTAAATATGTCTTGTTGGTTTTTTTTAAAAAAAAATTGTTACTGGTCCTTTTAGCAGGACATCACTGAAGAAGCGGAATACACTGAAAGAGACAAAGGGAGCCAAAGCTGCAAAATAAAGCCAACGAACTTGCTGTTGCTGAGAAGAGATTTCAAGGTAAGTTCCATTGTTCCACTTCAAAAAAAAAAAACCTGTTCACCATTTTTTTACTTGTAAAGGGGGCCAAGGGCCACCAATAGCTTTTTAAAAAACTTGGGAGCTGGTCACAGTTTTTTTTTTAACATGTGGGGTCCTGGCCACCAATGTTTTTTTTTACCATGGGGGGACTGGCCACTGGTGTAACTATAGAGGAAGTAGATGCTGAAACAGAAATCCGCTACAACATAGAACTCACCAAAACAAAATTGTTGCAGAAACAAAAAAAGTCACCGGAAGAAAAAACGCCCATTGACTTTAATGCAAAAAGTGCATTTAAAGGGGTGGTTCACCTTTAGGGTAACTTTTAGGTATGTTATAGAACGGCCAATGCTAAGCAACTTTTCAATCGGTCTTCATTATTTATTTTTTATAGTTTTAAAGTTATTTGCGTTATTCTTCTGACGCTTTATAGTTATTTGCATTATTCTTCTTTATGCTTTCAAGTGGGTGTCGCTGATCCCTTCTACAAAGCTAATGTTCAGTAAAGCTACAAATGTATTGTTATTGCTACTTTTTATTCCTCATCTTTCTAATCAGCCCCTCTTCTATTCATATTCGCGTCTCTTATGCAAATCAATGCATGGTTACTAGGGTAATTTGGACCCTAACAACCAGATTGCTGAAATTGCAAACTGGAGACCTGCTGAATAAACAGCTGAATAACTCAAAAACCTTAAATAACAAAATGTCTCAGAATATCACTCTCTACATCATTCTAAAAGTTATCTCAAAGGTGAACAACCCCTTTATAGTGCATTTGCAAATGTTTTGAAATTTTTTTTATTTTTTTTTTTGCAGTTTTGCAGTTTTGCAAATTTTTTGGACAGATTCGCGCATCACTATTGGACAGTTTGGCCAGGGGGATTGTGTAGCCCTGAGCAAACCATTTATAGGAAACTGCTGTTGACACCAAAATCTTGGGTTGTGCTCAAGAACACATATTTTTGTGTAAAACCCCAACTTGATTCAGTTTCACTTCAGTTTCTGCTTTCAAACATTTTGAAGGGATATTATTTCTGTAACTGCTTACATGCAAGGCTGGAACTCCTTCAGGCCAACCACTGCTACATATTATTGCTTTGTGGCCTTTTGCAGCCTTGAGAAATGTATGTAGCACTAGACTGATAACATCTTAGCTTTTGTCTTGAGTCACCGGAAGATATGTAACCACAATATAACAGCTAAGCGATTCTGCTAAAGAACTAGGAGAACTCATTGTAACCTGTCCTCCCTGATCTGTGCACAACCATCAGTGTATAAGGGTATATAATGTTATAATTGTCATGATACAGGCCTGTAATAGTTAATAAAACAGGCCAAGGTGTCATGAGAAATATTTCTGCCAACATCTAAATCAGACACATAACAGGTCTCTTCTCACTATGGTCAGAGGGGTCAGAGCTGTAATGCCCTCCTGTAAGCCCTGGCTGATAAGAGCCATTCCATGGGGAGGGGGAAGCCCAAGGAGTGAGAACTTAAAGTTCCCAGCAAGACCCTCAAAGGTGAAGTAGGTTACATATAACGTATACTCAAATATATTTATCCTCACAGAACCCAGACCTGTTGTACCAACAGTATAAAAAACTCTGTACTTCCAACCGGACGTGACTTTAGGTGTGATCAGGGGTCACTCACTCAGTCTCCCACCCACCTTGCACACAGGTTAGACTAACACAAAAGCCCCCCAAACACCAACCAACACCCACAAAACTCATTCGCTGCCACCATCTATCATTCACAGGCGATAGAAACCTACTGTGACTATTCCCCTGTTCTCTCTAACAGGTAATAACTCACAATACACCAATGCATTAAACACTCTCTCACTATAGTCAGTTAGTTCCTACTGATTCAACAAGTACTTCAGCATGCAGAGGGTTAAGGCTCACAGTTACACTCTTTCAGGCTAGGTTCGTTTAGAGCATCAAAGACAATCTTATTACATTCTCTTTAACATTATAAAAGGTATAACAGTGCAATATACAAAAAGATGTTACAAAAAGAGACATACATTCAATAATACAAGTACAAACAGTTGTAAAATAAAAGGGAAAACATGGAAAACCTATACTTAACTCCAAAGATATAGAATTCCTGGTCCTGGAGGCAAGGGTGAAACAAATGGGATGACTTCCAATCGCAATTGGTCCTCCAAAGTAAATCCAAAGTTTAGTCAGAAGAGCTGACTATTTATTAGTGATTTCAGGGCATCAGGTAACTGCACACTCCCCCTCCCTCAGGAATGTAAGGGGCGTGGCCTAGCAGGACACAGATTGAGTGAGTATGAGCTCCTGTGAGTAGGAACTGGACCAAGAATATAATGACCATAACTCCTTATAGGAACATAGGAGAGAGATGATATTATATTCATTGGTTATTAATTCTCTCAGGGATTCCATAGATACTAAACATCAATACTGTGTGACCTGCCCCTGCCCAGATATTCACATCTAATACACAGAGTAACAAACCCAGTCATGTTTGGACTCGTTTGAAATCTGAAATTGCCTTGAACCCATCACCAGTTTTTTATACTGTTGGTACAACAGGTCTGGGTTCTGTAAGGATAAATATATTTGAGTATACCTTATATGTGACCTACTTCACCTTTGAGGGTCTTGCTGGGAACTTTAAGTTCTCACTCCTTGGGCTTCCCCCTCCCCATGGAATGGCTCTTATCAGCCAGGGCTTACAGGAGGGCATTACAGCTCTGACCCCTCTGACCATAGTGAGAAGAGGCCTGTTATGTGTCTGATTTAGATGTTGGCACAAATATTTCTCATGATACCTTGGCCTGTTTTATTAACTATTACAGACCTGTATCATGACAATCATGTACTGCAATAAAACGAACATGTACGCATATGTTTTGTTGCTTTGTGGTGTACTCTAAATGTTAAGTGTTAATCAGGGGTGATTCTGGCCTTTCTGCTGCCTGAGGCGAAAGCATGGCAATGCGCCCTCTTGCCACGCCCCTTGCCACGCCCCCACACACCATTCCTTATAAACTACATTACACTACACAAGCCTGGGAAACATTCATTAAATAAAATAGAGTTCTTATATTGCCCTACACATGTGCCCAGTGCATAGTTTAGGTACCATATGTTAGGAAATGTAGGTGGGAGGAGGGAACCCCAAAAAATATAAAAGATGCCAGCGTTTTTTGTGATATTTCAACTATTTTTGAAGATCCTCCTATCTACTCTATTGCACTTCGCCTGGTCTGAGGTGGCAAAGGCAAGTCTGGCGCAAGAGGTAACATTCGCCAGAGCGCAACTTCGCCTGCCGTTAGGGTGCGAAGTATATCTACTTCGCTAGCGAATTTACGCCAGCGCCCGTTAGTAAATCGGCAAAGTGCCAAAATGACATCACACTGGCGAATTTTCACTTGCGTTAGCCACTTTGCCCCTTAATTTCCACAAAAACTTAAAATTTTTTAACTTTTTTTAACTTAAGCCACTATTATTTATTAATTGTCAACAATTTTATTTTGGTAATTTGTATACACAGTAACAGGCATTGAGGGCACTTGGGCAGGCTAATTATAAATACTGGCTTTTTGATGACACACACACAGTGGAATGGTAGTGGAGAATTCAAATAACAGACAGACAGGCAGTACAACTATTATATTATTTATTCCAAATATTTGTTCTGTAAGTACAGTACAGTACCTGGTTCTTCTTGTGAATAAACTCTGCCTCACACAGACCTGCTGCCCTAGACAGACGCAGCGGGCAGCCACCATGACACTACCAGGTCCAGGCACTGCAGTCCAAACTGGAACTCCAAAAGCCAACACGTGCAGACCCAGCCCTGGAGATATGCCGCCCCTTGACTGACACACATTTTGCCGCCTAAGGCGAGATTCTCAGGCGGCCTCATTATAGAAGCGCCCTTGGGAGTAGTGAAAATTAGTCATTTATAAGCCCTGGAGAGTAGTTTACTCATGTCTGATGTTCTTAGTAGGTATTGTTCCCAAGCAGTCATAGACCTGCTCCACTTCTTATGTTTGTTTGCTTGAATACACTCATACAATTGATGACAGCCCCAGTTGTCCCTGGGGTGATTTCAAAATCCTTTTTGTATTAAAGCTAAAGATATCATTCTATTATCTTTAATAAAATTGCGTATTCTAGTGTTTCTATGGTCCCATCTACTCCATTTGTTAAAGGAGCCTTTCTCCATGCTTGGACTAAACTACAGGTTGTATAGTAGGGGTTTTAAAAGGTTAGGAGGGCTTGAAAGTTTGTAAATTTCTTTATTATTTTGCTATTCTTTCTTTGTAGCTCTGATAAGTGGGTGGTTGGTTATTTCTTTGCTGGAACTACATGATGCGTCTTCTTGAGATCCGACTTGCTGAGAGAAAACAGATGCGAAGAGACAAATTTAGAGAAAATAAGGTAATAGAAATGCCGGACCTTTCTGCTGCTTGTATTCTCCACGACACGACTGTGGGATGAAGACACAAAATGCAGAGTTGGCATCCGACTGTCAGATACACGCAGCAACAAGGACCGGCATTTCTATTACTTACCTTATTTTCATTGCATCCGTCTCGTCACATAAGTTTTCTCTCAGCACATTGGATCTCAAGAAGACGCATTGTTTCAGCCTTAATATAGAGCTTGATCATCCACCCAAAGTGTATTATCAATAGGATGTGAAATGAATGTCAGTTCTAAGAGACCCAGCTGTGTATTCAAGTGAGGTGGACTGATAGGTAACAAAGGAGCAGCGCCTTTTTCCAATCTTTTTTTTTCTACACAGTATATTAGAATCTATAGGCATTTTTTTCGCAGTGAGACCTGGCAAACATTTTTGTTCATTACTACTAGAAAATCTCAAACCTATTGATAAAGTAGTCTCTGATGCCTTTTAGGATGTCTCCCGGTGGGTTTACAAGGCAGAAGACCAACAGAAAATATGTCACTCTTTACTGAACTGGCGTGTGTAGAGCAGGTTGACTCTCAGAGCACCCTGGGAGGCAGTGGCTCTAATATGGGTGGTGGGGGGAGTGCAAGGAAGGAAAGGCAGGTTCTAGTTATAGGGGATTCAGTTATTAGAAAGGTGGATAGGGGAATCTGTCGTAAGGCCCCTACATGCCGAACAGTCTGCTGCTTGCCTGGTGCTAGGGTTCTGCAGGTGGTGGAATGAGAGGAAAGATTTTTTGGAAGGGGTTGGGGAAGACCCTGTAGTTGGGCTACACATAGGCACCAATAACAAAGTTAGAGGAGGTGGTGAAGTCCTCAAGAACAATTTTAAAAAAACTAGGTCTAAAGTTGAGGGCGAGGACTTCCAAGGTAATTTTCTCAGAGATATTACCTGTGCCATGAGCAACACTAAGAAGACAGCGGGAGACTATTGCGTGGCTGAGAGATTGGTGTAGGGAGGAGGGTTTTGAGTTTTTGGAGAACTAGGCTGATTTCTCAGTTGGCTACAGGCTTTTTGCTAGGGATGGGGGCACCTCTATGATGATGCTTCGGGGGAGAAGATGGCTAGAAGGTTTGAGGAGATTTTAAACTAGGTATGGGGGGGGTGAAATAAAGGTTTCCATGGAAGATAGGTTAGAAGAGGAAGTGGGCATAGGAAGGGAAATGGGGGATTTGGTTAGGGGTACTGTTAAGGATAGGGAGGACCACATGTCATTTGTTCAATATGGTACCAGTATTGAATGTATGTTTGCAAATGGAAGGAGTCTGACTGGTAAAATGGGAGAGCTGGAGGTGCTGGTGGGAAAATATGATGTGATTGGTGTGGCCAAAACATGGCTGAATGAGTCACATGACTGGGCAGTAAATATCAGTGGCTAGACTTTGTTTCGGAGGGACAGAGGCAATAGAAAAGGAGGAGGGGTATGTCTGTTTGTTATGCAGGATTTAAAAGTTCATATAAAGGAGGAGGTTATGTTAGAAAATGAGGGGGCTGAAGTCTTATGGGTGGAGTTCTTCACCAATTGTAAAGAGTCCAGCAAATTAATTGTAGGCGTCGCTATAGACCCCCTAATGTAAGTGACGAGGAGGAGGCAAAGCTCCTGATGCAAATAGAAAAGGCTGCTAGTTTGGGGAAAGTAATAATAACGGGGGATTTTAATTACCCGGATATTGACTGGAGCAACAGTACTGCCAGATCAGTTAATGGGAACAAGTTTATAAACTGTTACATAACAATTTTATGGCACAGGTTGTTGAGGAGCCAACCAGAAAAAATGCTATTCTGGATCTAGTGATCTCAAATGACCCAGAACTTATAGCAAATGTGCAAGTCATTGAACCTCTGGGTAATAGTGACCATAATGTTATGTTATTTAATGTCTGGTGCAAAAAACAAATATATACCGGGGCAACAAAAACCATGAATTTCAAAAAAGCTAATTTTAGTGCCTTGAGGGCTGCCCTACAGAGTATTGATTGGGACATTATGTTTTCAGCTAAAAACACAGAACAGAAATTGTTGTCATTTAAAATTATATTAAATTATTACTGTTCTCAATTTATTCCCTTAAAAAGTAAATTTAGAAGCACCAAGAAACACCCTATGTGGCTTAATATAGAAGTAACAACGTTAATAGGAAAGAAGAGAAAGGCATTTAAAAACTAGTTTGTTGGGACAGAAGCTGCATTTAATGAATATAAACACTATACTGTGGTTCCAGCAATCCAGAAGGCAAAGAAAGGACATGAGGAGTGCATTGCAGCAGAGGCTAAGACTAACCCCAAAATGTTTTTTAAGTATATTAATAGTAAAAATATTTGGGTTGAGAGTGTTTCCCCTTTCAATAATGGTACCAGTATGGTTGTAAAAAACATACAGAAAAACCAACGTGCTAAATCAGTTTTTGTCTTCAGTGTATACAATAGAGTAGTCAAAGTTCCCAGACTCACTTTATAGCTGCACTGTTGGCTCAGCTCAATCTAGTCAGTGCCTGACTCAGGATGTGGTTCATAAAGCTTTAATAAAAATTTATGTAAACAAGGCTCCAGGGCCTGATGGCATACACCCCCGGGTTCTAAGAGAGCTTAGTTAAGTTTTTGACTTGCCCCTATTTCTGATTTTCTCAGATTCACTTTCATCTGGTATGGTGCCTATGGATTGGAGAAAAGCTGATGTTATTCCTATTTTTAAAAAGGAATTAAGATCTCAGCCTTGTACTTAAAGGCCAGTAAGTTTGACATCTGTGTGGGCAAATTATCCATTAATGACTTAGGGGAGGGTATTGTAAGTAATGTATCAGTGTTTGCTGATGACACAATTAATTCCATCCAGGATGTGGCACTTGCAACAGGGTCTTGACAAACTGGCAATCTGGGCAGCTAAGTGGCAAATAAGATTCAATTTTTATAAATGTAAAGTCATGCACCTGGGATGTAACAATATCCACTTATACCCTTAATGGGACTGCACCAGGCAAATCCATAATGGAGATGGAGCTTGGAGTCCTTGTAGATAATAAATTTGGCTGTAGCAAGCAATGCCAGTCAGCAGCATCAAGGGCAAATAAGGTCTTGAGCTGTATTAAATGGGGCAGAGATTCACGGGAGGAGGGGGTCCCACTGTATAGAGCACTGGTAAGGCCCCATCTAGAATATGCCGTACAGTTTTGGTCTCCATCACTCAAACAGGACATTATTGTATTAGAGAGGGGACAGAGAAGGGCAACTAAGCTGGTAAAGGGAAAATCTTAGCTATGAGGAAAGACTGGCCAAATTGGGGATGTTCACGCTGGAGAAGAGGCGCTTAAGGGGTGATATGATAACTATGTATAAATATATAAGGGGATCATATAATAATCTCTCTAATGATTTATTTACCAGTAGGTCTTTCCAGCTGACACAAGGTCACCCATTCCGATTAGAAGAAAAGAGGTTCCAGCTAAATATTGGGAAGGGGTTTGTTACAGTGAGAGCTGTGAAGATGTGGAATTCTCTCCCTGAATCAGTGGTACAGGTTGATACAGCATTTGGTAGCCATCCAAGGCCTCCTCTTATTATTAAATTTGTAGTTTGAGGACTCTTAGCTGCATAGAAGGTCCTTAATGAGTGCTCTATTATGTACAAACAATGTACTGTAGAACATCTCCTTTTCTATCTTCCCCCAAGTCTTGACACAGTCATAGAGATGCCTCATCTTCTCCTGGGAGGTTCTGTTGCTTCTCACTGTATCGTACTGTTCCTGGGTCAGGATCTTATCACCCAGGAGATCATCCAGTACAGGATCAATGTGGGACATTCTGTCAATCAGAGCTGCTCGGTGCCTATCCACAAAGTGCTGATTATCTGTGGGAGAGAAGGAAAACCCAAAAGCATTGCCAAAATTATATATCACCAAGACCATTTTATTACCCTCTTTTATGACTGCTCACTGTCATTAATTCTGATACTCATGATCATTCTTGCTTCTTTTTGGGATAAAGCATTAGTGGGGTTATGTAGTAACAGGGTAAACTTATAGTACCCACCTAAACCAATTTGAAAGTAACAATCATAGTTTTTGCTATGAGTTGTTAGAACTACATTACATCAATAACTTAAAATGGTGTGAGTTACAGCCACTCCAAGCCGTTTTCGGGCTATTTAAACCTGTAAGTCTAGTCACTGGTGACACAGTTGATGAGACTTCTACCCAGGAAGATCCAAATATATTGTAAAAAATACCAACATCACAGGAATTTCCCACAAAGCTCTCCGAGCTAAGAGAATAGACAACATGGGCCATTAAAGGAGAAGGAATCCCCCTGGGCACAAAACCCCTCCCCTGTGTTGCCCCCCCTCCCTCCTCCCCCCTGGCCTACCTGTCCCGCCGGGCAAATGCCCCTAACTTGTTACTCACCCCTCTGCGCAGGTCCTTTCCACGGAGTTCACAGTCTCCATCTTCTCCCATGCGCATCTTCTTCCTGCTTTGACCGGTGTCTTCTGGCGCATGCGCAGTAGGAACATTTACGCGCAGTAGAGCCGTACCGGTAAATGTTCCTACTGCGCATGCGCCAGAAGACGCCGGTCAAAGCAGGAAGAAGATCGCATGGGAGAAGATGGCGACTGTGAACTCCGTGGACAGTACCTGTGCAGAGAGGTGAGTAACAAGTTAGGGGCATTTGCCCAGGGGGACAGGTAGGCCAGGGGGGAGGGGGGCAACACAGGGGAGGGGTTTTGCACCCAGGGGGTTTCCTTCTCCTTTAATTGAGTGACTTACAGCAGACCAACTATGTATGTCGCCATTGAGAGGTTGCTCATAAGATTATGCTTTTTGGATTTATCTATACTGTTGGCAGTTTTATACCGCTGTCGCAAATTGTATGTACTGTTTCAGCTCTGGTTGCCAAACTGTGGAGCTGCTGTCATATTCAACTAGTGGAGACTCAGTCTGATTTCCAGGTGAGGGAGATTGGGGAGAAGTGTCATTTTCTCTGCTACATACTACATACCCCTGAAAGAACATCTTGTATGTGTGGTTAGGGGCAGTTACAGTGTGATTTGGGGTGCATAAATATTTGTTGTCATGTCTCCAGCATAAGCGGTCATCATGCTTTATATTTCATTGCTCCTTTGACAAACAGTTTTGCATTCTCCTTTTATGGTAGCATCGCTGGTAAGTAAATAGACTGAAAGTTGCACCAAAACACCTTTACAGCTGCCAGCATCCCCAGAGACATTGCTGTATATACATTTCATGCCAGCTAGTGTTTGTGTTGTTATAGTTATATATCTGCATATGTCTGCATTATTATTCTTTGTACTGATTGCATTTCCTTTGGTTTGTATTACAGTTTCACCTCTCCACTCAGCTCTTTATCTATTCCACTTGCCTATCCAGTAAAACCTACAGCCTCCAAGCTCAGTCTCTTTATTGGAGTGTGGGGAGGTTTAGCTGCATGTCAAACTACACACTGCCCCAGGTAATCCGTAGGGAGGACAGAACATTTGCTGTTCTAGAAATTATATCCTTGTAAATGGTGCTTAGTGACGTCATCAGTTATAATTGGAGCTTAGTGATGTCACGTCTTACACATGACTTACAGAAACTTATGTATTATATTAAATTACGTACCCCCTGTTGCAAAATATTAGGATATTAGAAGTCACTTCGGAGTTCCATGACCTGTATAAAAACACTCAGCCTTTGGCCCTGTGCTTTTATATGGTCATGGAACTCCTCATTAACAATACGGGGTACTTTTTTCATCATATATGTACTCATTACATTAAGGGGACTTTCATCAAAGGTAGGACCATCAAAAGTGGCTTCAACTCAATACCTTTGCTAATAAGTGAGTTATACTAAATGGTTATATATCTTATTAAGGATTAAGGGAAGAACCAAGCTATGGTATTATTAACTGAGAGGTAATATTAAATGCCATGATTCTAGTTAATAAAAACACAGGAAAAATTGGGATTCATCCTGAAATAAGGATCAAAAATAGGGTCTGACTAGTACAAACTGCAATATTTCTATACAATCCACATATTGAAGAAAATGAAGATACTTGTACATCAGTACAATTTGTAAGTCTTCTCAGCCAAAATGCTGTACAGAAAAACTGCAAAATCTGGCTTTGAAGAGGGAGCAAATTTCTTTATGCACCTGGGAATTCATATTCCCCCTCACTATACGAGAACTTTAACCAGATCATATTATGTCTGAGAGATAAAAAGTGTGCATGCTCCCCTTCTTGGTTTTACATTTTTGTGCCAGGTTGATGTTTCCATATATGTTCCACCATCTGTATCATTCATGGGAAGTACAATAGGCTATTTGGGCAACTCTCCAGTAAGTAGGGGAACAAATGCCTGTTGCTTCTCTACTCTTGAAACCCTAAAAGAAGCTGAAACCAATTTGAATAAAATCATCCAAAGGAACGGAATGGACAGTAAGAAACAGGTATCTGCTCTTCTGCAAATGGCTTATTTTGCCCATATACATTCTGTTACAACTGACTGTAAAGAATTTGGTTTTGTTACCCTTATGAAAAGAATAATAGTAATAATATATAGGATGGGCAGGGTAACTATATTTAACCCAGTTATGTAGAGCAATAGAATGTGGTTCACAAATTAGAAACATAATGCTAATACAGCAACATTAGTATAGATATGGGTATATAGAATTTATGTGACAGTAGGGAGGGGTGTGTGTATGGGGCTGGGTTTTCATTTGGAGGGGTTGAACTTGATGGACTTTGTCTTTTTTCAACCCAATTTAACTATGTAACTATGTAACATTTACAACACAATTAATACAGCAAAATATCTAAAATACCAACCTTGTGTCACTTGGGCTTTTGGTATCAAGTCTTCTAAAATAAAACACAGGGGTGGGGACATTAACATTGTATGTAGAGTAGAGCATGTCTCAGCACAATACAACAATGTTTTATTATATAGTAGAACACAGGAGACCCAGACAAGGGTAAAAAACCAACCAAAAATAAATCAATAACCCACTAACCCCAGCTTTAAAGGAGGCGTTTTATGTAAAAAACTAAGAATGTACCAGTGCATTTTACTCATTTAGAAATAGAAAGAATGTGCTTTAAAAGTAGTGTTTCTGGTTACTTTATTGTAAATTTCTGCAAAATCCCAACTAGTCCCGCCCATCTGTTCCACTTGCTGCTGCCTCCTTTCCCAGGCTGTGCAGGGGAGCCTGCATCACTCAGCTCACTGCACTGTAGGACAGGAACCAATCAGCAGCTAGCAGGACCTGATAGGGAACTGAAGGATGTCTTTGTTTGTGTGACTGCAGGGCTGTGATTGGCTGTTCCCCTCCTACTGTGATTCTGGCAGGGACCCTTAAAGGGAAACTAAAGCTTAAATAAAGATGTAGGCTAGAAATGTTGTACATGATGTCAGGGTCGGACTGGGGGGGCCAGGGCCCCCCTCCCCCCTCCCACAGTGCATCACTTTGTGTCTCCTTTAATACATAGTTTATAGTCATAGTTTATAGTTTAGTAAAAAGCCTGATAAACCCCTTGCTAGCACATTCAGGTTCAAGTGTATCTATACAAGAGTATTCAGGTATTTCCCATTCAATAAGGCAACTGAATTTGTCATTTGACACATTTTCAGTAAATGGTTTTTTATATATATATATAAAATACACAAAAGCCATGACTATCCTGTAAATTATATTCTTATAAACGGTGAGTTCTGATGTCATCAGTTATAAACGGTGAGTTCTGATGTCATTACTGTCACATGACTCACCGGAGTTCTGATGTCATTACTGTCACATGACTCACCGGAGTTTCATGACCTGTATAAAAACACTCGGCCTTCGGCCTCGTGTTTTTATATGGTCATGAAACTCCTCGGTAACTTATAATATCCTTATATTTTACAAAAGGGGGTACTTTATTCACTATATATATATATATATATATATATATATATATATATATATATATATATATATACACAAACACACGATCTGGAGCACTCCCAAGTGTTGGTCAATGCCTAGGTGCTGGTTAAATACCGTAAACAATATTAAAGTAGCAAACAAACCGCACAACCAGGTCTTGCATAAAGTGTAAAAATCAAAAACTTATTTTATTTATCGACGTTTCGGCTCCAAACTTAAGCCGTCTCCTGAAGACGGCTTAAGTTTGGAGCCGAAACGTCGATAAATAAAATAAGTTTTTGATTTTTACACTTTATGCAAGACCTGGTTGTGCGGTTTGTTTGCTACTTTTACATATATATATATATATATATATATATATATATATATATATACACAGTTCAGGCTTTGGTGCACTCCAATCCAGCAGAGTTTTATTGCCTGGGTGCTGTCATATATAGTGTAGATAGTTGTATTCCAAGGAATGACGCACTCCAGGACTTCATAATGAGATCAAGCAAAGTGAAGTTTTATTTGTCAACGTTTCGGTCCAGTCTGGACCTTTCTCAAGACATTTTCTTGAGAAAGGTCCAGACTGAACCGAAACGTTGACAAATAAAACTTCACTTTGCTTGATCTCATTATGAAGTCCTGGAGTGCGTCATTCCTTGGAATACGACTATATATATATATATATATATACTGTTCAAATGACCAGCAACTCCAGGGGTTTCAGTGAAAAAAGTTTTGTATTTAGATAAGTGCAGATACAGCCGTAGCTGTATCTGCACTTATCTAAATACAAAACTTTTTTCACTGAAACCCCTGGAGTTGCTGGTCATTTGAACAGTGTATGAATTTTTTACCGTGCACCCGGGTAATCGATGTGATACGGTGTGCCACCCAGATATGGATATATATATATATATATATATATATACCGTATATACTCGAGTATAAGCCGAGTTTTTCAGCACCCAAAATGTGCTGAAAAAGTCTACCTCGGCTTATACTCGAGTCAGCTGCTAGGGAAGAACTAAATGTATACTGATATGTCAAAGTTGCTGCTTACTCACTGATCCGAAGACCGCAGTGACTCCTCCGTGCTTCCTTAGCCCTCCGCCCCTCCCCTCTCAGCTCTCGTAACTCAGTCCTCCCTCCTCAGCCCTTCCCCTCTTAACCCTCCGTGCTCTGCGTTTGTGAGCTAGCATTTTCATTTCAGCTTTGAGCACGGAGGGGAGGGGCCGAGGGCTAAGGAAGCAAAATCAAGCCACGAGGGGGGAGAAGTATGGGCAGAACGGAGGAGTCACTACTGTATTCACATCAATCAGTAAGCATCAACTTTACCATCCTTTGATAATGGTATGCGCAGCATGTGGTGTGTCCCGGTATTCTCGGCCAGAGACTTGTCTGCCTGAGATTACCGTCACGAAAGAGAAGAAAGTGCTGAGAGATAAGGAGGGGGCATAGCAAAGACACAGAAAGAATAAAACAGGGGGTGAGTTGAAATATGACAGGGAGAGGGAGATTAAAAAAGAGCAGCAGGAGGGGGAGGTGCGGGTGAGATAAAGGCAGGAGAGCAGACAGGCACACTATGCATATATAAGAGAGTTGCAAGCTCCACAGCAGACAGGCAAGCACTTGGCCAGAAATGAATTTAGGAGTCAGGATCCAAGTGCTGCAAGACAGGCATGTTAACCATTTAGGAAACCAAAATATGGGTACTAATAATTTGAGTGATATGTTATCTTCCTTGCCCCCCCCCTGGAAAATATTCTGTGGACACCCATGCATACCGGTATACTTTTTAGAAGACTATTAGACTGCTTGCTGAATTGCATTGTAAAACAAAACTGTACAATACAGTGTAAAACATTATGGGATCAACAAAGATGCTGGGCAACACCAAAGACACTCATCAGATCTTCACTAAACTTCTTTTACTTAAGTGCCAGTTCTTCCCTAGCAGAGCGCACACAGGAACGTGTGTTCTGCTGAACATGTCCTAAAATGTATTTGTCACCCCCTAGGCTTATACTCGAGTCAATACATTTTCCCAGCTTTCTTAGGTAAAATTAGGTACCTCGGCTTATACTCGGGTCGGCTTATACTCGAGTATATACGGTATATATATAAACAAGGAAAAGTTGTGCTCACCACTAGTTTTTAAAACCATTAGGCAGGGGTGCAACGAGGCTGTGACCACAAAATACATATAGACAAATACAAGATTCCTCTGCACTCAACCCATTATCAATATATTTAAGACAGAGACATTTTGTGCTACTGCTACTGAAAAATGCCTTACCCTTTAAACAACACAGGGATTGTTTGTCCATATATTGCAATATATTTAAGCTGAACAACTACGTCACAGTCATCCCATATCTGGCCAGTCCTACGCTCAATTTTATCTGATTCATTAAGAATTCTATTGCTTCATTATGTAAAATATATGGACAAACAATCCCTGTGTTGTTTAAAGGGTAAGGCATTTTTCAGTAGCAGTATGCACAAAATGTCTCTGTCTTAAATATATTGATAATGGGTTGAGTGCAGAGGACTCTTATATTTGTCTATATATATATATATGTGTGTGTGTGATACTTTGACTATCAAAAAAAAAGATATTTCTAATAATTAATGTTCTGCAATTTCTAGATTTTTGTAGTGCAAGAAAGGACTTTACAACTTTGTTCCTTTTAAAGGAGATATATCAAATTAGTGAAAAATCTGCTAATCTTTTAGGCAGTATCAAATATTATAAATGAACATGTTATACTGAATATATTATGAATATATTGGGCTGATTTATCAGAAACAAAAAAGGAGGGTTGTGGGTGCACTCCTAAGGTCATATAAAATGTATTTAAATACAATAGTCCCCTGTCTAAATGATTCAATGAATATGCAAGTGCATGTATTTAAAAAAGAAAAGAAAAACAGGGTTTTTAGTTACAAAGTTATGATTATAAAGTTGATAAGCCGCCATACCACGTCAAGGTAAACCCCATACGGCGGTCCCTAACCTGTTTACCTGTGATCAAAATATAAAAGGTCATATACCTCTCTGCTTAACCGCATTACTTGGAATAAAAATCTCCTGAAGCTTGGTTTCAAATATGTTTTTATATGGCCTTAGGAGTGCACCCAAAAACCTCCTTTTTTGTACCTGATTTATCGGAAATCAAGTTGGCATTTTTTTCCCAACATCTGCTGATTAACAGCTTTAATCCTTGTTTTCTAAATGAAAGCAAATGTTAGGAATTTGAGGAAATGGTGCTACTTATTTGATACCCACAATCAACTGGCTGTTGCCTTCTATCATCTATGGAGGGTTGGGATTGTGACAGGAGACACATATGCAGGTTTTTCCATCAGAAAGACAAATTATGAAAGTTACCAGTCCTGAGTCGAGTTCGCCATGCTGATGTGTTATTTACTTCACACGTTAATTGTAAGTACATTTTATCCTGTATTTCCTCAAGGTATATCTCACTGTAATTATACAGCTCTGACTTGACATCCAAACACAGCTCAAGCTCCTAAAAAAGAAAACATATTTTTTGAAGTTAGGGCTTATAGAACAGGACTTTATACAGTACAAGCCATGCAGCTTGGGAACAAGCAAGAATGAACCTTCCTGTGGATTGTGAATGTTGAGGGACCTCCAGTAAAGAGACGAGACACAAACAGACCAAAGCAAATGTAATCAGATTGAATCTTCTCCATCCTTCTTCCTGTGTGTGTTATTTGACCTAAGCAATTTGCTGTTGTTTTGGGTTAACTAAAACTGGGATAAATGGAAAGTGGTTGGAAGTTAAAGGTGAAATATGGCAAAGGACTAAGGTGACCAAAAAATTACAACTTTTCACCTTGGAATGTTGCCAGATATGCAAAAACCCTGTACTTCAATGAGACATACATTAACCCCCCCCCCCCCCCCCCCCGTAATCTTGTAGGCAATCATTAATATGTGCCAGCTTTCACTCTGGGCTAAAAATAATCACTGACTTTAATTACCGCCTCTTTATTGGAGCTTCCCAAAGATCTGATCTGTCCTTGACCATGTTTCAAATGAGGGGTGGGTTTATCATAATGGTCCCTGTCAAAAGCACAATAGGAGGGGGACAGCCAATCACAGCCCTGCAGTCACACAAGCACAGACAGGTTTCAGTTCCCTATCAGGTCCTGCTAGCTGCTGATTGGTTCCTGTCCTACAGTGCAGTGAGCTGAGTGCCGCTGGCTCCCCTGCACAGCCTGGGAAAGGAGGCAGCAGCAAGTGGAACAGATGGGTGGGACTAGTAGGATTTTTGCAGATATTCTCAATAAATCAACACAACTTTTTTAAAGGAGAAGGAAAGCTACTGAAGCAGTTTATTGACAATAGATTAGCCACAATAGTGCAAGCTATAACACTATATTTATTCTGTAGAATGCTTTACCATACTTGAGTAAACATCTCTTGAAGTGTTCTCTGTTTTTCTAGGATAGCAGCTGCCATATTGACTTGGTGTGGCATCACTTCCTGCCTGAGTCTCTCCCTGCTCACTCATAGCTCAGGGCTCAGATTACAGCAGGGAGGGGAGGAATGAGGGGGAGAGGAGCAAACTGAGCATGCTCAAGGCCGTGCCCTGGAGGTTAAAGCTGAAGGCAGGAAGTCTGATACAGAAGCCCATGAGTACACAATAGAAGGAAAGAAATGTGCTGTTTCTTTTGACAGAGGACTCAGAGCAGCATTACTTTGAGGGTTTACTGGTGTATTTATATAGACCTTTCTAATAAAGCTTACTTAATTTTAGCCTTTCCTTCTCCTTTAAGCACATTTCTTCTATATTTAAAAGAGTTTAATGCACTGGCACATTCTCCTTTTTCACACAGATTCAGTTCAGTGAGAAAAAGTTTTCTCAAGCTTTATTATGTGAAAAGTCATGGATTCAATTTCGAGGAGAAAAAAACTTTTCACCAAACTCAGTTCCAGTTTTTTCTCGTGAGAGGAGTTTTTCTGAACTAAATGTAATCTCAAATTGAATTTCATCCATGACTTTTTACATGATAAACTTTTCTTCTCACTGATTTGAATCTGGCTGATATGTCACTCATAATGCAGATGGAGAGCATGTAACTTACCTCTGGATTTATTTCTGCATCCTCCGGTCCCCCCACAACATATTGTGTGCCAGTATATATAGTGCTGGTCCGAGGAGGTTTGTCCATCCAGTAAAAACAATTCCCAGTCTCCTTATTGTGCACAGCCTAAACACATTATATATAAATTAGCCACATATCAGATATCTCAATGTTCTGACTCTCTGAGAGAAACATGGGAATTTATTTACCTGCTTTAATGAGAGATCATGTGGCATCAAGTAGAGATGAATGGTGTAACCTGTTTTGTATCTGCTGTATAACATGACAACGCCGTGAGTTGGGATTTTCCTCCGACGTCCATTAGGTGATGGTTGTAACTTAATCACCCCCACTGGGGAGAAGGTGGGATTTTCCAGAACAACATAAAAAGGCTCAACTCTGTTTGGTGATTCCAGGATCATATTGTCATCTTTATAATGAGCCACTCTGAACATTGCTTTATCCACGTCTCCTCCTGTGAGGGAATCACATGATTGGCCTCTAGTATTATCATGATTAATAAGCGCAAACAACAAAAGTTTTATGTATGTATGTATGTTTAACTTTATTTGTAAAGTGGTGTTAAGGAGCCACAAAGCTGTACAGTGCATAAAAGTACAATATATATAAGTATACACAGGGGAAACAAATCACATAATAAATATATACAGAATCATAGGACAAAGAGCTTATGTGCTATGTGGTAAGAGACATAGTAGGAAGGAGGTCCCTGCTCCATAGAGCTTACAGTCTAAGTGGATGGGAGGCTAACATACAGGAACAAATTGGAGATGAAAAAGTGCACAAGGTAAAGCATAATTAGTAGGTACAAGACTAGGCTAATGTTCTATAATCCAAAAGGTAGACTCTTAGTTTTTTCTTGAAGAGATTGAGAGAGGATTCCTTACAGAGTAATTCAGGGATGGTAAGGAGCAGCAAGATAGAAGGGTTTGAGATGACAGGTGGCAGTGGATGGTGTGAAGAGAAGGTGGCTATGAGAAGAGCGGAGAAGACGGCCAGGAACATGTAGCGACACAAGAGAAGAATGTAGTGAGGAGCAGAGGAATGAAGGGCTTTGAATGTTAGTAGAAGTAGTTTATATGCTGTCCTTTGCTTAATGGGCAGCCATGCTAAGTATTTTAGTTGGGGTTGAGCAGATTCTCTTTTAGGAGAGAGCAGAAGGAACCTGGTAGCAAAGTTTAAGATTGATTGGAGGAGAGAGAGATGGGAGTCAGGAAGACCGGTTAGGAGGAGATTGCAGTAGTCTAAACGGGATAAGATAAGGGTATGGATTAGTGTTTTGGCTGTTGTTTGTGAAAGAAACGGGCATATCTTGGCTATATTGCGGAGGAAGAAATGACAGGTTTTGGCAGTATTATTAATATGATTAGAGAAGGAGAGGGACTGGTCAAAGATGACCCCTAAGCAGCATGCTGAGTTAACCGGGTTAATGGTCATGCCATCAATAGTAATGGTGAAAGGAAGAGAAGGGCTTGGTTTGGGTGGAAATCCATGAGCTCAATCTTGGCCAAGTTGAGCTTGAGGTGGCCTTGGTTCATCCACAAAGAGATAGCTACTAGGCAGTCTGCTATCTGGGTTTGAACGTCAGTGGTTAGTGAGGGAGTGGCTAAATATATCTGAAGGTCATCGGCATACAGGTGATATTTAAGGCCAAATGAAGATATAAGGTCTCCTAAAGAGAGGGTGTACAAGGAGAACAACAGAGGACCAAGTACAGAACCATGAGGCACGCCCACATTAAGATGAACAGGAGGAGAGGATTTGTTTGCAAATTAACAAAGAAGGAGTGGTCAGAAAGGTAGGAAGAGAACCAAGATGCAGCTTGATCACAAATACCAATTGAATGGAGAACTTCCATTAGAACAGAATGGTTAATAATATCAAAAGCAGAAGATAAGCCCAGCAGAATGAGAATAGAGTAATGGCCTTTGGCCTTAGAAGTCTGGAGATCATTTGCAACTCTACATAAGGAGTCTCAGTGGAGTGAGTAGGTCCAAAGTCAGACTGCATTGGGCCAAGCAGATTATTGGTGCAGAGAAAGTTAGTAAATAAATACACAGTACATTAAGTAAATAAATAAGTAAATAAATACACAGTACATAAAGCACAGGATCAGCCCATATCAGTTGGGTGATACAACCAATATGATCTTCTGGTGTTGGCCCACGGTGTAGTGAATAAGTGCAAATGTGCTGTACAAGTGTATTGTTACCAACACAATGTAAATTCAGTCAGTAGTGGCTGATAAACCACCAGCAAATTATTATTTAAAAAGGACTGTTGCCATAAACACTAGAAAATACACAATAAAGGACAACGTATATATCTAACCGATTATTGTATTATTTTACCAAGAGAGTTTTACTGTCCCTAAACCCTATTTGTTTGTATTTGTTTTACTGAGAAGGTGTTACTGCTAATAAATCCTATTGGTTTGTGTCAGTGAGACAGTGTTACTGATAATTCCTATTGGTCTGTGTCAGTGAGACAGTGTTACTGATAAATCCTATTGGTTTGTGTCAGTGAGACAGTGTTACTGATAAATCCTATTGGTTTGTGTCAGTGAGACAGTGTTACTGATAAATCCTATTGGTTTGTGTCAGTGAGACAGTGTTACTGATAAATCCTATTGGTTTGTGTCAGTGAGACAGTGTTACTGATAAATCCTATTGGTTTGTATCAGTGAGACAGTGTTACTGTTGATAAATCCTATTGGTTTGTGTCAGTGAGACAGTGTTACTGATAAATCCTATTGGTTTGTGTCAGTGAGACAGTGTTACTGATAAATCCTATTGGTTTGTATCAGTGAGACAGTGTTACTGTTGATAAATCCTATTGGTTTGTGTCAGTGAGACAGTGTTACTGATAAATCCTATTGGTTTGTGTCAGTGAGACAGTGTTACTGATAAATCCTATTGGTTTGTGTCAGTGAGACAGTGTTACTGATAAATCCTATTGGTTTGTGTCAGTGAGACAGTGTTACTGATAAATCCTATTGGTTTGTGTCAGTGAGACAGTGTTACTGATAAATCCTATTGGTCTGTGTCAGTGAGACAGTGTTACTGATAAATCCTATTGGTTTGTGTCAGTGAGACAGTGTTACTGATAAATCCTATTGGTTTGTATCAGTGAGACAGTGTTACTGATAAATCCTATTGGTTTTTGTCAGTGAGACAGTGTTACTGATAAATCCTATTGGTTTGTGTCAGTGAGACAGTGTTACTGATAAATCCTATTGGTTTGTATCAGTGAGACAGTGTTACTGATAAATCCTATTGGTTTGTGTCAGTGAGACAGTGTTACTGATAAATCCTATTGGTTTGTGTCAGTGAGACAGTGTTACTGATAAATCCTATTGGTTTGTGTCAGTGAGACAGTGTTACTGATAAATCCTATTGGTTTGTGTCAGTGAGACAGTGTTACTGATAAATCCTATTGGTTTGTGTCAGTGAGACAGTGTTACTGATAAATCCTATTGGTTTGTGTCAGTGAGACAGTGTTACTGATAAATCCTATTGGTTTGTGTCAGTGAGACAGTGTTACTGATAAATCCTATTGGTTTGTGTCAGTGAGACAGTGTTACTGCAGATAAATCCTATTGGTTTGTTTCTCAGGGTGACACTTACCTTTCAGACACACGTAGTGGGGCAGATACACTGCTGAGACTTGCCCAGATTTGACTGTGATGTTGAAAAGGGGCCCCACAATATCATATGTGTATTGGTGCAGGTGCCCCAGGAATTCCACCCAGGAACCAATTTCAATGTCAATATTGGCCGGTGATTCCACACAGAACTGTAATCCTGTCTCTGAGCAGCGGAAGAGACCTTCCCCCGGCACCACTAACCTGGAACACAATGGGTAAGTGTGAGAAACATCCTACAGAAACAGCCTGACTGTGCCCCCAACACTGAGCAACCAAACTTACTGTTTAGAAGTGCAACTAAACTTTCTTTTTAAAACTTTGGATCTGAATCAGGCCATTTGCCATTACTACCAGTCTGCAACCGGAGGTAACACCCCTGGGCTTTTTATTATGAGGTTTTGCACCCCATTTGCAGACATCATTCACCCCCTTCCCAGAAGTTCTGACATCTCTCCCCTTTCTCCTACAGGCCCCTCCCAGTCCACAGATCCTTTGCTCTGGGTGGAACAGGGCCGGCAATGCTGCTAAGATGGCAGATCTGATGTAATTTCTTGCCCAGAGATTCCCCCTTCCATCTGATAACATATAGAATATGCAGATAATATCCATTATTCTCATTCATTACAGAGCTGCCCCCGTATCTCCAGCAGAAATGAATTCTATGCCAGCACAGCTCCCCTATTAGCAGCACTAACATCAGTCAATAACAATATATAGGAATAACGTTCTACCTGTATTTGGTGCCACTTCTCTGGGGACTGATTCGTGGAACTTCAAGAATCTGAAAAAAAAACAGAATCTGTATTGGAACCAGACAAGTCCCATTCACTGGATAAAGTCATAGTTATGTAATTAATATGGAAGAAAAAAATACAAATGTCCTTCAAGTTAAACCTCCAAATGACCCCCACGGCACATACATACATACTGTACTTAAAGAGTAAACTAACAGTGATACCAAGTTAGTAATAGAACTATTGCACAGTGACAGTAATGCAACTTTCTGCTGCCAATTTAGTTTTTTGGGAAGGGGTGAGGGGCTTGTTGGGAAAACAAAGAAATGTACACTCTACTATGTGTGCTGTTATTGCAGTGAAGGGCAGCTCTGCTATTATTCCCTTGTAGAGATTTTTGTGTTGGTGTGACATGTCAGATACTTCACCTTTCCACAGAGCTCACACTCCTCTGCACTTCCTCTGGGCCAGTCACGTGTCTCTTCTTTCTGAACTCTGGGTTCCACTTCCACTTGAGAAATTCCTTCTTCCACTTGGCCAGAATCCTCCTCTTTTACTTGGCCAGAAGCCCCCACTTCTACTTGGCCAGAAGCACCCTGTTTCACTTGGCCATAAGCCCACTCTTTCACTTGGCCAGAAGCCCACTCTTTCACTTGGCCAGAAGCCCCCTCTTTCACTTGGCCATAAGCCCACTCTTTCACTTGGCCAGAAGCACCCACTTCCACTTGGTCAGAAATTACTTCTTCCACTTGGCCAGAAGCCCCCTCTTCCACTTGGCCAGAAGCCCCCTCTTTCACTTGGCCAGAAGCCCCCTCTTCCACTTGGCCAGAAGCCCCCTCTTCCACTTGGCCAGAAGCCCCCTCTTTCTCTTGGCCAGAAGCCCCCACTACCACTTGGTCAGAAATTCCTTCTTCCACTTGGCCGGAAGCCTCCTCTTTTATTGGGCCAGAAAGTCCCTCTTCTTGATCTGAAAGATGAATCAGTATGAAAATAGCATTTTAATGCTGCTGTTAGTGCTATGTATCACCCCAGAGGAACTGATGAACAAAGCACAACCCACTGCAGACACTCCTGATCAAAATGATTAGCAGTTTTGTAAGCTGGATAATTGAGAAGATGGCTAGAGGGTTGGAGGAGATTTTAAACTAGGTGTGGGGGGGGTTCAGTAAAGGATTCAGTGGAAGACAGGTTAGATGAGATAGTGACAAAATCAACACTTTGGCACGCACTCCACAGGACTCCAGGTAATGGTAAAAAGGAATTTACTTTATTACACAAACAAATATGGATATTTGTTTGTGTAATAAAGTAAATTCCTTTTTACCGTTACCTGGAGTCCTGTGGAGTGCGTGCCAAAGTGTTGATTTTGTACCTTGATGTCTCCCCTATGCTGAGGGTTCGGGGCGCAGCACCCGGACCACCGAACAGGAGCGGTGAGTGACCCACAAATTTATTTCATTGGGATATTTAAAGCGGAGGGCTCGGGGCATATGCACCCGAGCCAATTTCAAACAGCGGTGAGCAAACTTGGATTAAGTGTATTAGCAGACCGCGAAGTAGAAGAACGTCCCAATATTTAATCTTAACGATACGGCGGGTGGTTAGAGCGCTCCAGTCCCTAACTGTGTAAAAGTTAGATGAGACAGTGGGCAAAGAAAGGGAAAATGGGGGAGGAGATTTGGCTGGGGGTACTGTTAAGGATAGGGAGGAGCACATGTCATATGTTCAATATGGTACCAGTATTAAATGTATGTTTGCAAATGCAACAAGTCTGACTGGTAAAATGGGAGAGCTGGAGGTGCTGGTGGGAAAATATGATGTGATTGGTGTGGCCAAAACATGGCTGAATGAGTCACATGACTGGGCAGTAAATATCAGTGGCTATACTTTGTTTTGGAGGGACAGAGGCAATAGAAAAGGAGGAGGGGTATGTCTGTATGTTAGACAGGATTTAAAAGCTCATATAAAAGAGGAGGTTATGTTAGAAAATGAGGGGGCAGAAGTCTTGTGGGTGGATTTCTTCACCAATTGTAAAGAGTCCAGCAAATTAATTGTAGGCGTCGCTATAGACCCCCTAATGTAAGTGACGAGGAGGAGCCAAAGCTCCTCATGCAAATAGAAAAGGCTTATAGTTTGGGTAAAGTAATGATAATGGGAGATTTTAATTACCCAGATATTGACTGGAGCAACGGTACTGCCAGATCAGTTAATGGGAACAAATGTATAAACTTGTTACATGACAATTTTATGGCACAGGTTGTTGAGGAGCCAACCAGAAAAAATGCTTCTGGATTTAGTGATCTCAAATGACCCAGAACTTATAGCAAATGTGCAAGTCATTGAACCCCTGGATAATAGTGAACATAATGTTATATCATTTAATGTCTGGTGCAAAAAACAAAAATATACTGGGGCAACAAAAACCATGAATTTTGGAAAAGCTAATTTTAGTGCCTTGAGGGCTGCCCTACAGAGTATTGATTGGGACATTAGGTTTTCAGCTAAAAACACAGAACAGAAATGGTTGTCATTTAAAATGATATTAAATCATTACTGTTCTCAATTTATTCCCTTAAGAAGTAAACATAGAATCTCTAAGAATCATCCTGTGTGGCTTAATACAAAAGTAAAGAAGTTAATAGTAAATAAGAGAAAGGCATTTAAAAACTACAAATTTGTTGGCACAGAAGCCGCATTTAATGAATATAAACACTTTAATTAATGTTGTAAATCAGCAATCTGGAAGGCAAAGAAAGGAAATGAAGAGTTAATTGTGATGGAGGTGCCAACTAACCCTAGGAAGTTTTTTAAATATATTAATAGTAAAAAGATGCAGGTTGAGAGTGTTGCTCCATTAAATAATGGTACCAGTATTGTTGTAACAGATACAGAAAAAGGCAAATGTGTTAAATCAGTTCTTTTCTTCAGTGTATACAATAGAGGAGTGTGAGTTCCCAGGCTCACTTCATAGCTGCACTGATGGCTCAGCCCAATCTAGTCAGTGTCTGACTCAGGATGTGGTTCATAAAGCTTTAATAAAAATTAATGTAAACAAGGCTCCAGGGCCTGATGGCATACACCCCCGGGTTCTAAGAGAGCTTAGTTCCGTTTTAGACCAGCCCCTTTTTCTGATTTTCTCCGATTAACTGTCATCTGGTATGGTGCCTATGGATTGGAGAAAAGCTGATGTTATTCCAATATTTAAAAAGGGATTACGATCTCAGCCTGGCAATTATAGGCCAGTAAACTTGTGTGGGCAAATTATTTGAAGGCTTGTTAAGGGATCACATTCAAAATGTCGTCCTAGTGAATGGCATTATGAGCAGCAATCAGCATGGCTTTATGAAGCATAGGTCATGTCAGACAAATTTGATTGCTTTTATGATGAGGTAAGTAAAATGCTGGACAGTGGGGGGGCAGTAGATGTGATCTATTTGGATTTTGCCAAAGCATTTTCATACCATGCCCCACAAACGACTGCTTTCTAAACGAAGGTCTGTTGGGCTTAATGAAGTCATTTGCACATGGATAGCAAACTGGCTACAGGATCGGGTACAGAGGGGGGTTGTTAATGGGACATTCTCTACTTGGAGTAAGGTTCTTAGTGGGGTCCCCCAGGGCTCAGTATTGGGTCCACTTTTATTTAACTTGTTCATTAATGACTTAGGGGAGGGTGTTGTAAGTAATGTATCAGTGTTTGCAGATGAGACAAAACTATCAGCCCAATTAATTCCATCCAGGATGTGGCACTTGCAACAGGATCTTGACTAACTGGCAATCTGGGCAGCTAAGTGGCAAATGAGATTCAATGTTGATAAATGTAAAGTCATGGGATGTAAAAATAGCCAAGCCACTTATACCCTTAATGGTACTGCACTAGGCAAATCCATAATGGAGACGGAGCTTGGAGTCCTTGTAGATAATAAACTTGTCTGTAGCAAGCAATGCCAGTCAGCAGCATCAAGGGCAAATAAGGTCTTGAGTTGTATTAAATGGGGCAGAGATTCACGGGAGGAGGGGGTCCCACTGTATAGAGCACTGGTAAGGCCCCATCTAGAATATGCCCTACAGTTTTGGTCTCCATCACTCAAACAGGACATTATTGTATTAGAGAGGGGACAGAGAAGGGCAACTAAGCTGGTAAAGGGAAAATCTTAGCTATGAGGAAAGACTGGCCAAATTGGGGATGTTCACACTAGAGAAGAGGCGCTTAAGGGGTGATATGATAACTATGTATAATATATAAGGGGATCATATAATAATCTCTCTAATGCTTTATTTACCAGTAGGTCTTTCCAGCTGACACAAGGTCACCCATTCCCATTAGAAGAAAAGAGGTTCCAGCTAAATATTTGGGAAGGGGTTTGTTACAGTGAGAGCTGTGAAGATGTGAATCAGTGGTACAGGCTGATACATTAGATAGGTCCTCAAGCAGCACAGAGGCGCCTGGCGTGTTTATACAAAGACACTGTTGTTTTTGCTCCTGTTCCATATTGCCTGATGAAGCAGGAAATGCCTGCGAAACGCGTTGCAATACTGTTTTGTGAATAAACTATTACTGAAAATTACCACTTTCGTTGGTGTCTGCTTGGAGGAGGTAAGTCCACTACTACCTCCTCTGAATTACCCATTGGGTTTTTAAGTGTTTTTAGCTAATTTTATCCTTTTGGCGCCTTTGTTTTTTCTTATTACTATATCAAGTCCACCTCGAGTGGAGGGGTATCATCCCCTTTTTCTTCTTCTACAGAGAGCGACGTCTTATTCCTGAGTGGGGTCAGGATAATCTCTCCACCTGCCTATACAGTGGTTGCCTATCGGTAACCCTGGTTTGTGAGTATTAACTTGTTTACTCTACCATTATTCCTTGTAAAAACATATTACACTATTGGGGCTCTTGGTGTTCTTTTTTGTCTTCATTAGATAGGTGTAAGAAGGGGTTGGATGGTGTTTAGCAAGTGAGGGAATACAGGGATATGGGAGAGAGCTCATAGTACAAGTTGATCCAGGGACTGGTCCGATTGCCATTTTGGAGTCAGGAAGGAATTTTTTCCCCCTCTGAGGCAAATTGGAGAGGCATCAGATGGGGATTTTCCTTCCTCTGGATCAACTGGCAGTTAGTCAGATATAGAGAAGGAAAAAAAGGTTGAACTTGATGGACGTGTGTCTTTTTTCAACCTTACTTAATATGTTACTTTACAGAGCTATGTTTACACTCACTTATATATAACTACATAGACCAATATCTATATTAACTCTACATCTTAAGATCAAAATAGCCTTGGATATTATGCTTCTTCCAGAAATCAAAACAAAGATGATAATAACTGTATGGTTACGATGGTGTGTTCCCAATTTTAATAAAGTACTCAAGTCGCGCAAAGCAGGATCAGACATTTTAGAACAATGGTATGTCCTTCCTCAAGTGAGGAATAACATAAATTATTTTCTGCAATAATGTGTTGCTTGTTTCACTCTGGGTTCAGAATTTTTTTTCGAAAAAACGGACGCCGGCGTCAAAAACGGGCGCTGGTGTAAAAAAATGGGCGCCGGCATCAAAAACGGGCGCCGGCATCAAAAACTTTTCCCCATTTCGCAAATTTCGCGCGGAATTCGCGAATTTTTTGGCAAAGCGCAATGGCGCAAATTCGCCCATCACTAATGACCTGTATAAATGTGAATCTTTACAAATGTATTTCAATAAATTAGCACAAAACACTACTTTTCTCAGCACGTTCCTTCTATATTTAAAGCAGATATATAGGATAAATGAAAAAAACTTAATTTTGTAGGCAATTATAAGTAATATATGGTGTTGCTTTTACACGGGGCTAAACATTAATATTGTCTTTAAAAATAGCCCCTTTATTGGAGCTCCCTATAGATCAGGGGTGTCCAACCCGCGGCCCGGGATAGAGTTTGATGCAGCCCAGCTTGAAACGCTCGGTTGCCTGTATAATAGGGAGAGAGACTCAGCACCCCCACCTTCATTGGGCTGGCTGGACTGTGTGCTGAATAAATTTGTTGGAGATGTCACAGCTCGTCACGTGACTCCTCTCGTCTAGAGAGAGAGAGAGAGACTGCCTGCCTCTCTGCATTGTAATCCGTCGACATGTGAGGTCCTGGGAAGAGTGGGAAGAGGTACTGCTTAGTAGGGGGAGGTTAAAGCTATAGACAGGGAGTCGGGGAGAGGGGTCGCTGACACTGTTTATTGCTAAGAATGTTTTGAGCTGCGCAGGTACAATCTGGACTGTTGCGGGGGGGGGGTTAGGTGAGTTATAGTTCAGCGAGTGCTTTGTTTTTCGGTTTAATAGTCATTATTTCGGCTCCCGTGTATTACTGCCTGCTTAGAGTACATTGTGTTACCCAAGGGTAAAGTGTATCTGTAATGCAAATCTGTTGTTTTTGAATTACAACACCCCCCAAACCCTGACATCCAGTCCCCATTATAAGTTCACTTCTTGCTTTTTGTTTTTGGGACCCTCATGCCTCAGTGTTGGATGATGAAAGCAGGAAGGTGAGTTCCACCTGTGCCAGCTGCTTGATGAACTGGGTCAGCCTAGGCAGGGAAATAGCAGTAGAGCTATAGGCATTGCACTGGGATTGATCATCAGCAGGGTTGCCAGGTTGGTCTAGTTTCCAGCCAAATTAGGCTACTAATGACCTAGGGAGGAGGGAGACTGCCCATTGCCCAATTAGTAATCATACAGCGGAGAAGGTTGATCTATATTTGTCCCATATTCCAGTGTATAGCTCAATCTGGTTATCCAGCTGGTATTGTAGTTCATTTCTGTGTACCGTATATACCCGAGTATAAGCCGAGTTTTTCAGCATCAAAAATGTGCTGAAAAAGTCTACCTCGGCTTATACTCGGGTCAGCGGGCAGTAGCTGAGATTGCAGTCACTTTTAATCATTCCTATACCAACAGTTCACTTGGGGAGAGACTGCAATATCCCACAATGCCCTCTGTTGGTTATATGAAAGAATAACAGTGCGCCCTCTGTTTGTTATATCAAAGAATAACAGTGACTGCAATATCACACAGCGCCCTCTGTTTGTTATATCAAAGAATAACAGTGACTGCAATATCACACAGCGCCCTCTGTTTGTTATATCAAAGAATAACAGTGACTGCAATATCCCACAGCGCCCTCTGTTGGTTATATGAAAGAATAACAGTGACTGCAATATCCCACAGCGCCCTCTGTTGGTTATATGAAAGAATAACAGTGACTGCAATATCACACAGCACCCTCTGTTGGTTATATGAAGGATTAACAGTGATGGCAATATCACACAGCGCCCGCTGTTGGTTATATGAAAGAATAACAGTGATGGCAATATCACACAGCGCCCGCTGTTGGTTATATGAAAGAATAACAGTGATGGCAATATCACACAGCGCCCGCTGTTGGTTATACGAAAGATTAACAGTGATGGCAATATCACACAGCGCCCGCTGTTGGTTATACGAAAGATTAACAGTGATGGCAATATTACACAGCACCCTCTGCACATGGTAGTGGGACAGTGGGACAATGCACACAGTAATTCGTTTGGCAATTCTCTGTCACCATCAACTTTGCAAAGAAGTCCGGTTGATCGCTGGGGGGGGTCTCTTTGGCGGAATGTGCGCTGCGGGGAGACAGGGCTGTAGTTGTGTCTAGGCTTATACTAGAGTCAATAAGTTTTCCCAGTTTTCGTAGGTAAAATTAGGTACTTCGGCTTATACTCGGATCGGCTTATACTCGTATTTCCTTTATTTTTAGAAATCAAAAGTGTTTGTGTATTTCATGTGCGGCCCCATAAAGCCAAAAGGTTGGACACCCCTGCTATAGATGTTCTCTGGTCCCTCTCTGTGTTTCAAATGAGGGGTGGGCGTGTCCTAATGGTCCCTGCCAGGGGGACATCCAATCACAGCCCTACAGTCACAAAACAGTGCCTGGCCAAGTCAGCCGGGTGCCCTAGGCAAACTGGCCGACAACGTTGCCCCTCCACTGCTTGCGCATGCGCAGAAGAGCAATTGCAGAGGCAGCTCGGGTGATCATGCAAGGAAGAGCGCAAGTGCAGGGAAATGATAATGCGCATGCAACGAGGAACCGCTAATCCGCATGCTCACTTTTAGACGAAAGCTGCCGCTCAACGGTCCGAACTAGGGGAAGGCGTTAGAAGAAGTATATGCCTGGCGCCCCTCTACCTTTGCGCCCTAGGCACGTGCCTCTTCTGCCTACCCCTAGTTCCAGCCCTGCACACAAGCACAGACATGCTTCAGTTCCCTATCAGGTCCTACTAGCTGCTGATTGGTTCCTGTCCTACAGTGCAGTGAGCTGAGTGCACAGCCTGGGAATTCAGGGAGCAGCAAGTGGAAGAGAAGGGAGGGATTATTAGGGTTTTTGCAGAAATATTCAATAAATCAGCCTGAAACACTAAATGTCTTATTTAAATGAGTACAATGCACTGGCACATTGTTGTTTTTCACATGTCTCCTTTAACCTCTCTCTATCTGTCCCCTTCAATTGGGAACTACTGGGTGGGGTTATCACAATTCACAGGGATTAACATCTAAATCTGTGTCTCAGAGCAAATCCTACTATATGTATCTTGGAATATTGAGGGCAGGTTGTGTGGGTGAAAACTTTGCTGGAGGACACAATTTCTCACCTTTTTTCTTTTTCTTTGCTTTAAATGATTTGTTTCTATGACGTTGACCTGCTGTAAAAACAGAATAGAACAGTGTGGATACATGAAATAACCCCAGAACAGGCAGCTTGAAATGTTATTGGGAGTGAGGTCAGGGTAGGGTTATTAGAACTGATCGATTTCTGAAACCAAGAAAAAACTATTTCAGATTAAAACTAAATTAATCCAGTCCCTACCTGCCACATCATAATTTTTTTCCCAAAAAAAGTGATTGTTCCATAAACACTTCATCAGCCCCTCCCCCTGCCCTAAATGTCTGCACCCAATGAAGAAAAAAAATTGGCAATGCCAAATTAGTCTATAACTGGATGTGGCCAAGATGTGCCCCAAAACGAAAAGGTGGTTGATATCTCTGACACATACTGTAGAGGGAGATTTGCAGCAGTGTGATGATGATGATGATAATGGCAGTTAAAGGACCAGTAACATCGATTTAAAAAAAAAAAATGCGTTAGTATACAAAGAAAAATAAACACAAAGACAAATTAAACTTTGAAATCGCTAAGACTTTATTCAGAAATAATTTACCGAAACTCTGCTTGTGCTCCTGTTCAGTAAAGGTGACAGGCAATGATCCATCGTGCGGCGCTCCTCCCTGGCTATCTCCTATAAGGAAGGCAGGGAGGAGAAATCGAGCGCCGCACAATGGATAGGCCGATCGCATTTTCTGAAGAGGAGCGCAAGCGGAGTTTCGGTAATATATTTCTTAATAAAGACTTAGTGATTTCAAGGTTTAATTTGTCTTTGTAGGGTTTTTTTTCGATGTATACTAACAATTTTTTTTTTAAAAAAATTGATGTTACTGGTCCTTTAACTGCCATTATCATCATCATCATCGTGACCAGCCCAATGGATTTGCCAACACTCAGAACCAAATCTCCAGAGTGCTGCTCAGTACATGAGTATGTGAGTCCTTATATGAAATATATATATATATATATATATATATATATATATATATATATATAAACCAGTAGGTACCTGTTGGTGGGATCCATGACTGGGGGAGGGTGGAAATGTTCTCACCTTTTTTAGTCTCATTTGCATCAGTCTCCTCAAGAAATTCAGGTAATGACAGTCGTCTTTTGAGATTTCCGCCAGGCTCCAGTTCTGTAGAACAAGAGGATCCAGTTATTCTTTGGTCTTGTCTCATATTTCCCCTATACAGACCCTTCTCTCAAGTGTTCATTTTGGGCCACAATCCAGCCCATGTGCTCAGTGACAGATGCAACTGAAGCAGAGATGCAGAATTAGGGTTGGGGGGTGGGGGATATGGTATTTCTCCGCTGACATGGAAGTCTCATATCTTCCATTAGCCTTAGGGTTTCAGGAGGAAATTGCCCCTTATTGTTTCCTATGTGAGTGATATAATGACATGAGTTTGGGTTTGGGAGAGAAACCCTGGCACAGACAATACGGACAGGATTCACACAGGCTTCACTAGGGGGTTATGAACATTTAAATTTAATGACGCATTTTAGAGCAAGGATAGATCACAAGAGGGCAAATAACTGCCTGTGTATTATTGGCTGTTCAACCCTAAACCACATGCAGGAGATTATTGCCAAATTTCTCTGCATACCATAGAAACAAGAGACAAACTCTGCATGTCATTCCCACAGGTCAGCCTATCTGCTGATTAATAATATCTGCAAAATCCCTACTATTCCCACCCATCCATTCCACTTGCTGCTGCCTCCTTTCCCAGGCTGTGCAGGGGAGCTGGCGGCTCTCAGCTCACTGCACTGTAGGACAGGAACCAATCAGCAGCTAGCAGGACCTGATAGGGAACTGAAGCCTGTCTGTGCTTGTGTGACTGCAGGGCTGTGATTGGCTCTGGCAAAGAGCCTCTAGAGCCGAATGTCTTATTCTTTTATATTAAAGGTCACTGCCACTTAGTGACCAAACTGAGAATATCTAGGGGTCATGTTTTGACGCTGGAAGGGGAGAATTACTCCCTCTATAGACTAAGGGTCCCTTTAGTGGCCAAACCATAGAGGAATGCATAATAACTAAAAAATAAATAAATAATAATAAATAAGCAAATCACACAGGCTTCATGCTGTCAGTCAATAGCTGCTATTCACATGTGTGTGTGTCAGGGACACAGGGACTATTATGAGTGTAAGGAACCAGACTGGGAATGGAGTGACTCTCACTAATGGTCACTTCAGTTTCTCCAGCAGAATTTATGGCTTACAGTCTCTCCCAGCAGCCTCCCTGTGTGTATGGGGAATATCACTGTCCCTAAATTGCACCAACTGAAATCTCTGCCACTCAGGCTGATACTGTACTATAGACATGTGTGCGATGTAGTTCAGCAACAGCTGATGCTCCTAATGATCTCACCTGTGGGCTTAGTCTTGTCACAATGGGTCACAAAGCTGCTCGGAAAGATCCAACTGAGTGTCTCTCCTGTGTTCTTTATATGGGACAAACCAGGATTATTCATGTAATTCATACATTCAATTAATTCAGTAGATAGATTCAGTAGCCCCTTGGCTTCCAGCTCCAGCACATAGGGACAGTCAGGGAAGGAGATTTGGTGTTGTGTGAGGGGATCATCCCAGTCCTTCCAATTCTCCAACTCTCCCGCACAGGAGAAACACCGCACCCGGTCCCCAGGCCCCACATAGTAGAATCCTGCCCGGGACAAGCTCTGCCGATTGTTAAGTGGGAAATGGTGACGGTGCCCCCGGTAAGTCTCTAACCTGTTGTTTTCATCACTCATTGTCCAAAGGGGTTTCTGCCCTGAGATACTGGAGCCACTGGGGGGCGCTGATATCTCACTCTCCCCTTCTGTAATAGACTCCACTTCAGTCGGACTGAGTCTCTCCATCATATGGAATAATTGAGACTCCTTATGCTGATACTGATATTGACCCCACAGTTTATGACAGTCAGGGAAGGAGCGTTGGTGTCGGGTGAGGGGCACATCCCAGTATTCCCAATTCTCCAACTCTCCCCCACATGAGAAACACCGCACCCGGTCCCCAGGCCCCACATAGTAGAATCCTGCCTGGGACAAGCTTTGCCGATTGTTATGTGGGAATTGGTGACGGTGCCCCCGGTAAGTCTCTAACCTGTTGTGTTTATCTCTCATTGTCCCAAGGGGTTTCTGCCCTGAGATACTGGAGCCACTGGGGGGCGCTGATATCTCACTCTCCCCTTCTGTAATAGACTTCACTTTACTGTAATCCGGTTCCTTTATCAGTCCCTGTACAGTGGGACAATTAGAACTGCTGGGAACTGTCGGACTGAGTCTCTCCATCATATGGAATAATTGAGACTCCTTATGCTGATACTGATATTGACCCCACAGTTTATGACAGTCAGGGAAGGAGCGTTGGTGTCGGGTGAGGGGCACATCCCAGTATTCCCAATTCTCCAACTCTCCCCCACATGAGAAACACCGCACCCGGTCCCCAGGCCCCACATAGTAGAATCCTGCCCGGGACAAGCTTCGCTGGTTGTTATATGGGAAATGGTGACGGTGCCCCCGGTAAGTCTCTAACCTGTTGTTTTCATCACTCATTGTCCGAAGGGGTTTCTGCCCTGAGATACTGGAGCCACTGGGGGGCGCTGATGTCTCACTCTCCCCTTCTGTAATAGACTTCACTTTACTGTAATCCGGGTCCTTTATCTGTCCCTGTACAGTGGGACAATTAGAGCTGCTGGGAACTTTCTGACTGGGTCTCTCACTCATATGGAACAATGGAGACTCCTTACGCAGATACTGATATTGAGCATTGATGGGAAACACCGCAGCTCTCTGCCCCCCCCGCACATAGGGACAGTCAGGGAAGGATTGTTGGTGTCGGGTGAGGGGCACATCCCAGCGCTCCCAATTCTCCAACTCTCCCCCACAGGAGAAACACCGCACCCGGTCCCCAGGCCCCACATAGTAGAATCCTGCATCAGCCAATGCAGACTGCAGGCAGCGTATAGTTGCAGAGTAGAGATCATTACATTTTCTTAAGCTCAAGTACCTGTTAACCACACTGCGCATGTCAGTGTCCCTGTCAGTTCTCAGGTATTTGATCTCCTCTTCGCTGCTTGTATCTGTCACTTCAATCTCCAGTCTGAGCGGTTTGGGGACTTTCCTATGGTCCAACATCGAGTACTTGCGGTATTTAATGGAAGAGCCGCGCACATCTTTATGTGACTCCTCACTCCTCTCACTGTTCCCATCTGATCCTCCCCGTGTCTCCTGCAGTTGCTTCTCCGACTCCATTCTGCGCTCTCACTGACACTTCTCTGTGACTTCTAATACTTCGCTACTTCCTTATAGAAGCTCCGCCCCCTCACATGTCTGTCATTGTAACCCTTTATGTACATTTACACTTCCAGCCAATGAGGAGACTATATGACTCAGTGAGGGGGGGGGGAGCTGAGCGGTCACAGGGGATCTCTGAGCGATTATCGCTGCGCTTACTGGAAGGGATAAAGTTCTGGTATAAAGCTCAGTCAGTCTCTATATTGAGGCAAAAGCACAGTATGAGGTAAAGGTGCAACTACAAGACACTCAGTAACTGTCACACTAATGCTCAGACTAATGAATGTTATACTTGTAGGTTATTTAGGCAGATGAGAGGGACTCCAGGATCCCCTGAGATGCCAAGTGCTTGACTATTTGTATCCTGTATGGAGCTCCTCAGTGTAGGGTGTAGGGTGACCAGCCGCATTGTCAGACCAACCCATCCCTCCACCTTGACTTCCTCCACTTGGGGTCGCCATGGCAAAGTGACAAGGGGACAGTGGGGTGTGTATGGCAAGGGGATTGTGTGGCAAAGCAAGGGAGGTACAAGCTTAGCGCCCCTATCATTGCACCCTAAGCATGTGCCGATTCTGCCACCTCTGGTTCCAACCCTGGCCACATATCCTGCTTTAGACACGGCCAGTGGTACCTAAACTGCACCTCCCCCTGTCAATAAATCTTCCAAGGGCACAGGCAACCCTTGCAATAGAGACATATTGTGTAAAAAAACAAGAATGTACCAGTGCATTATACTCATTTAGATATAGAAGGAATGTGCTTAACAAAAGTAGTGTTTCAGGCTGATTTATTGAATATTTCTGCAAAACCCCTAATAATCCCTCCCTTCTAGGGATGGGTGAATAAATTCGCCATTGTTAAATTCGCGGCGAATTTCTGCGTTTTGCTGCGGATTTTTCGCGAAATTGCGGCAAAAATTCGTCTCACGACTCGTTTCACTGCGCGTCGAAATTTCGTCGCCCGACGAGCCGCGACGCCGCGAATGCGCGTCAAAACAAAAAGACGCGCGACAAACTGAACGTCACCCACAGCAGCCAATAAGATGTGAGCCATCCCTGAGCCATCCCTGAGCCATCCCACTGGCTATATAAGGAGCTGCAGAGGCGGCCATTACTCGTGGCATTTCTGGTAGAGGTAGAGAGAGCAGGATAGTGAGAGATTTGTGTTTGATTTAGCTAGTGGAGTTTGTGTAGAGAGTCAGTGCAAGTGGAGGTTGTGGATTTCAGTTTACTGTTTTCCCTCTTCTGCTTGCCTGCTCACCACCCAATAGCCCTTTTTAGGGCTAACTGTCTTTGTCTTTGTCTTTGTCTGTGCTGGTGTGTGTACTCCTTGTGGGTGAACACTTCTGCTGAGGGGATTTAGTTGAGGGTTTTATTTTTTTCTCCTTTCCTTCCCCGAAATATCCAAACCCCCCCCTTATATTTTTTGTTTTTTTAGTTTAGTTGCCCAATATGACGGGCTGTGGGAGAGGGGGGAGGGGTGGTGGTGGTGGTGGTGGGAAGAAGGGTGGGATAGGGAGGGGTGGCCGAGGAAGAGGCCGTGGGCATCCAACCCCACAACAGCCCAGCCCATGTGCCATGCCCAGTCTGGGCACTGTAGCGCAGCACAAGCTGCCATCAAAGCAGCTGCCATCACAGCAGCAGCTGCAACAACAACAGCAGCAGCTGCAACAACAACAGCAGCAGCAGCCGCAACAACAGCAGCAGCAGCAAATGCCACAGCAGCAGGTGGCTTTGGGTCGCAGTGGGGCAACTGGCACACGTAGGACTGTGCCAGATTTTTTTGCCACTGCTTCGCGACCCATACGCTCGCAGCAGGCAGAGGCAGTGGTAGACTGGCTGACCCAGGCTACCTCGTCTGCAGTGGGCACCAGTGAGCGGCAGGAGGTGGCATCACCTGCTAGCTCAGTGTGGGATGACACCCCATCCCTCTTATTTGATCCTGAGGTGGACATGGGCCCAGACACCCAGGATCTTTTTGATGATCAGGCAGGAATGGGGGGGGCATTCATGTCTGATGAAGAGGAGGAGGTCATGTCACAGCCCACATCAGTAGGGGATATTGGGCAGGGTCCCCTTATGGCAGGGCAGCAAGTTGCTGGTGTGGGGTCAGACACCAGCATGCTGGATGTGGGTATTGATGCCATGTATGAGGCAGGGTCTGGTCTGGGGGAGGATGAAGACAGGGACAGACCCTGGGAGCCGGCTCCAGAGGATAACAGCAGCAGTTCAGGGGGGGAACTGTTTGTTGTTGATGAGGATGAAGAGCCGGCTCCACCGACCACTGCTAGGGGGGGCAGGCAACAGGGCAGCACTGCGCCTAGGTCCAAAGCCTATGGGCGTACGGGTGGGGACCATCCCCAACCCTCCACAGCAGGCAAGGCAGTGGCCCGCACTTCAGCAGTGTGGGCTTTTTTCACGTGCCAGGCAGAGGACCAGGCAGTAGCAGTGTGCCAGCTCTGCCGGCAGAAGGTTCGAAGGGGGCAGGCAGGGTCACATATGGGAACATCAGCTTTAAGTTCCCATATGAAACGTCATCACAGGATGACGTGGGAGCAGCACCAAAGTGGCAGGGCACCAGGGGGCAGCGGGGCTTCCTGTCCACCTCCTCCCATTCCTCAGGGAAGAGGTGCTAGCTCCCCAGACCCTGCAGCAAGGGAAGAGGATTCTGGGGCTTACAGTCGGAGGCAGCCACTGTGTAGCTCAGCCTCTTCTGCAGCCTCCTCCTCCTCAATGCGGCCCCTGTCCCGCCAGGTTTCCCTCCCCCAGTTCCTCACCCGCAAGACGCCTCTCTCCCCCAGCCACCCCCAAGTGCAAAGGCTTAATGGCTGCCTGGCAAAGCTTCTGGCAGTGCAGCTGCTGCCCTATCAGCTAGTCGAAGCAGCCCCCTTCCGACAGCTGCCCCTAACTGGCGGATCCCCATTATTTTGCCAGGAAGGCCGTCCCTGCCCTCCACCAGCAGGTGGTGGAGAATGTGTCCCTGTCGCTGGATCATGCTGTTGGCGGCAGGGTGCACTGCACCACTGACACGTGGACCAGCAGGCATGGGCAGGGGAGGTACATAACCTACACTGCGCACTGGGTCACCCTCATGAGTGCTGGGGAGGGTGCAAGCCGGGGCGCTCCCCTCAGGCTACAGGTGCCTCCCCGTGGGGTACAGGGCAAACCCCACATGTCCACTTCCTCCTCCTCCTCCTCCACTATGGATGAGCCACCCCTGAAGCGTCCCCGCAGCTACGCTTCAGTGCAGCACAGGCAATGTCAGGCTGTGCTGCAACTCCTCTCCCTGGGCGAGAGGAGTCATACTGCACCTGAGCTCATGGCTGCCTTCCAGACTCAGGTGCAGCGGTGGTTCACTCCCCGCCAGCTCCAAGCAGGTAACATTGTTTGCGACAACAGTCGCAACCTGCTGGCCGCCATCCACCTAGGGCACCTGACCCACGTGCCTTGCTTTGCACATGTCCTCAACCTTGTGGTGCAGTGCTTCCTCAAGAGCTACCAAGGGTTGGGCGACATGCTGGAGAAGGTACGTAGGGTATGTGCCCATTTTCGCAGGTCCCCCACCGCCAGCGCGTCTTTGGCATGGATGCAGCGGCAGCATAGTCTGCCACCCCACCGGCTCATCTGTGACCTGCCGACGCGCTGGAATTCCACCCTGCACATGGTGGAGCGCCTCGTAGAGCAGCGCTGGGCGGTCAGCAATTACCTGCTGGAGCACAGTGGGCAGATTTGGGGTACTTTAGTGCAGAGCAGTGGCAGCAAATGAGGCAGCTCTGCCAAGTACTTGCCCCCTTTGAGCAGGCGACACGCTTTGTTAGCAGGGACAATGCGTGTCTTAGTGATGTGATACCCCTGGTGTTCCTCCTCAAGCGCACGTTGGATGGGCTGCTAGAGGAGGGTGACGTGCCTGAGGAGGAGGAGGAGGAGAGTAGGCCCCGTAGGCAGGCAGAGGGGGCTGAGGAGGAAATGGTGCCCGATGAGGAGGATGAGGGAGAGGAGGACTGGGTGCCTGCGCAGCATGGGGAGCAGGGCACATGCCACCCAACCACCCCAGCTATTGTCCGCGGCTGAGAGGGTACAGAGCAGGGGCAGGTCGAGCCAGATGACCTGCTGCATCTGGAGGGCAGTCAAGAAGAGGTTGGTCGGGGGCACCTCTTTTACATGGCTGCCCATATGCAGACTTGCCTCAGAAGCGATCCCCGGGTCTGTTCTATCAAAGACCGGGAGGTTTATTGGGTGGCTACTTTGCTTGACCCACGGTACAAGGGAAAGGTGGGGGAGTTCCTTGTACCCAGCCAGAGAGAGAGGAGGATGGGTCAATTGAGGAAGGCTCTGTGCTCAAAATTAGTGGAGGCCTTCCCCTAGTCTGACACTTCTCAGGCCTCCACTACTCCACACACCCAGCAGAGACGGGGGCCTAGCAGCAGCAAGGGCGGAGATCTCATGGGTGTGTGGAAGAGCTTTTTCGAGCCTCAACGGCCAGCAGCAGGCCCAGTCAGCACCCAAAGCCACCACCAGCAGCGGGTGGAGCATATGGTGGCTGACTACATGGGGTCAGTCAGCGTGCAGGATGCCATTCGCCCTGACGATGACCCCATGCATTATTGGGTCTCGAGGCTCGACCAGTGGCCAGAACTGGCACATTACGCTCTGGAGGTGCTGGCTTGCCCCCCTGCCAGTGTCCTGTCAGAGCGTGTCTTCAGTGCCGCAGGTGGGGTGGTCACTGAGAAGCAGACACGGCTATCCACTGGCAGCGTGGATAAGCTGACGTTCATTAAAATGAATGAGGCATTGATAAGCGGGGATATCCAAGTGCCCATTGCAGACAGCAGAGACTAGCCTCCTCTCCTCCTTCTCCTCCACAGATTTAGCCTCCTCTCTCCATTGCTGCCCATACTCTCCTCCTCAGTAGTATTGCCCATTCCCCATCTGTCTGCACCTGCTGCCCTTGCTCCTGCTGCTGCTGTAGCCTGCTACTAGCCCTAGTAGTACTGCTGCTGTGCTGCATTGTCGGCAAATTTTTTTATGGTGGGGGCCTATCAAAGCTCCTACTGCTATCGTAGATACTACTGTGCTGCATTGTCTGCAAATTTTTTTAGTAGTTGAGGCCTAACATGGCCTCTAAATATGTTTCTTCGAATACTGCCACATTGTTGGCTAATTTCTTCTGGTTGAGGCCTAACGTGGCTTCTAAATATGTTGCTTATAATTTTGCCGCTAAGTTGGCTAATTTCTTCTGGTGGTTGAGGCCTAACATGGCTTCTAAATATGTTGCTTATAATTTTGCCACTAAGTTGGCTAATTTCTTCTGGTTGAGGCCTAACATGGCTTCTAAATATGTTGCTTATAATTTTGCCTCTAAGTTGGCTAATTTCTTCTGGTTGAGGCCTTACATGGCTTCTAAATATTTTTCTTACAATTTTGCGGCTAATGTCTTCTGTTTGAGGCCTGCCTCATTTAATTCTTCTGGCTCTAATATAGAGTTAATTAAAAGTTACAACATGACTGTTGCTGCCGCTGCTGTTGCTACTAATGCCTCATTATTTGGCCAAAGTCTTCTCTGTTTGAGGCCTGCCTCATTTAAATCTTCTGGCTCTAATATAGAGTTGATTAAAAGTTACAACATGACTGCCGCTGCTGTTGCTACTAATGCCTCATTATTTGGCAAAAGTCTTCTGTTTGAGGCCTGCCTCATTTAATTCTTCTGGCTCTAATATAGAGTTGATTAAAAGTTACAACATGACTGTTGTTACCACTGCTGTTGCTACTAATGCCTCATTATTTGGCAAAAGTCTTCTGTTTGAGGCCTGCCTCATTTAATTCTTCTGGCTCTAATATAGAGTTGATTTAAAGTTACAACATGACTGTTGCTGCCGCTGCTGTTGCTACTAATGCCTAATTATTTGGCAAAAGTCTTCTGTTTGGGGCCTGCCTCATTTAATTCTTCTGGCTCTAATATAGAGTTGATTAAAAGTTACAACATGACTGTTGCTGCCGCTGCTGTTGCTACTAATGCCTCATTATTTGGCAAAAGTCTTCTGTTTGGGGCCTGCCTCATTTAATTCTTCTGGCTCTAATATAGAGTTGATTAAAAGTTACAACATGACTGCCGCTGCTGTTGCTACTAATGCCTCGTTATTTGGCCAAAGTCTTCTCTGTTTGAGGCCTGCCTCATTTAATTCTTCTGGCTCTAATATAGAGTTGATTAAAAGTTACAACATGACTGTTGCTGCCGCTGCTGTTGCTACTAATGCCTCATTATTTGGCCAAAGTCTTCTCTGTTTGAGGCCTGCCTCATTTAATTCTTCTGGCTCTAATATAGAGTTGATTTAAAGTTACAACATGACTGTTGCTGCCGCTGCTGTTGCTACTAATGCCTCGTTATTTGGCAAAAGTCTTCTGTTTGAGGCCTGCCTCATTTAAATCTTCTGGCTCTAATATAGAGTTGATTAAAAGTTACAACATGACTGCCACTGCTGTTGCTACTAATGCCTCATTATTTGGCAAAAGTCTTCTGTTTGAGGCCTGCCTCATTTAATTCTTCTGGCTCTAATATAGAGTTGATTAAAAGTTACAACATGACTGTTGTTACCACTGCTGTTGCTACTAATGCCTCATTATTTGGCAAAAGTCTTCTGTTTGAGGCCTGCCTCATTTAATTCTTCTGGCTCTAATATAGAGTTGATTAAAAGTTACAACATGACTGTTGTTACCACTGCTGTTGCTACTAATGCCTCATTATTTGGCAAAAGTCTTCTGTTTGAGGCCTGCCTCATTTAATTCTTCTGGCTCTAATATAGAGTTGATTTAAAGTTACAACATGACTGTTGCTGCCGCTGCTGTTGCTACTAATGCCTCATTATTTGGCAAAAGTCTTCTGTTTGGGGCCTGCCTCATTTAATTCTTCTGGCTCTAATATAGAGTTGATTAAAAGTTACAACATGACTGCCGCTGCTGTTGCTACTAATGCCTCGTTATTTGGCCAAAGTCTTCTCTGTTTGAGGCCTGCCTCATTTAATTCTTCTGGCTCTAATATAGAGTTGATTAAAAGTTACAACATGACTGTTGCTGCTGCTGCTGTTGCTACTAATGCCTCATTATTTGGCAAAAGTCTGGTGGGTGTCTATCAAGGCTCCTACTGCTGTTGCTGACACTACTGCTGCATTGTCGGCAATTTTTTTTTGTAGTTGAGGCCTAACATGGTTTCTAAATAGGTTGCTTATAATTTTGCCGCTAAGTTGGCTAATTTCTTCTGGTGGTTGAGGCCTAACATGGCCTCTAAAAATGTTTCTTCGAATACTGCCACATTGTTGGCTAATTTCTTTTGGTGGTTGAGGCCTAACATGGCTTCTAAAAATGTTTCTTCGAACACTGCCACATTGTTGGCTAATTTCTTCTGGTGGTTGAGGCCTAACATGGTTTCTAAAAATGTTTCTTCGAATACTGCCACATTGTTGGCTAATTTCTTCTGGTGGTTGAGGCCTAACATGGCTTCTAAATATGTTTCTTCGAATACTGCCACATTGTTGGCTAATTTCTTTTGGTGGTTGAGGCCTAACATGGCTTCTAAATATGTTTCTTCGAACACTGCCACATTGTTGGCTAATTTCTTTGGGTTGAGGCCTAACATGGCTTCTAAAAATGTTTCTTCGAATACTGCCACATTGTTGGCTAATTTCTTTTGGTGGTTGAGGCCTAACATGGCTTCTAAATATGTTTATTCGAACACTGCCACATTGTTGGCTAATTTCTTTGGGTTGAGGCCTAACATGGTTTCTAAAAATGTTCCTTCGAACACTGCCACATTGTTGGCTAATTTCTTCTGGTGGTTGAGGCCTAACATGGTTTCTAAAAATGTTTCTTCGAATACTGCCACATTGTTGGCTAATTTCTTTTGGTGGTTGAGGCCTAACATGGCTTCTAAATATGTTTCTTCGAACACTGCCACATTGTTGGCTAATTTCTTTGGGTTGAGGCCTAACATGGCTTCTAAAAATGTTTCTTCGAATACTGCCACATTGTTGGCTAATTTCTTTTGGTGGTTGAGGCCTAACATGGCTTCTAAAAATGTTTCTTCGAACACTGCCACATTGTTGGCTAATTTCTTCTGGTGGTTGAGGCCTAACATGGTTTCTAAAAATGTTTCTTCGAATACTGCCACATTGTTGGCTAATTTCTTCTGGTGGTTGAGGCCTAACATGGCTTCTAAATATGTTTCTTCGAATACTGCCACATTGTTGGCTAATTTCTTTTGGTGGTTGAGGCCTAACATGGCTTCTAAATATGTTTCTTCGAACACTGCCACATTGTTGGCTAATTTCTTTGGGTTGAGGCCTAACATGGCTTCTAAAAATGTTTCTTCGAATACTGCCACATTGTTGGCTAATTTCTTTTGGTGGTTGAGGCCTAACATGGCTTCTAAATATGTTTATTCGAACACTGCCACATTGTTGGCTAATTTCTTTGGGTTGAGGCCTAACATGGTTTCTAAAAATGTTCCTTCGAACACTGCCACATTGTTGGCTAATTTCTTCTGGTGGTTGAGGCCTAACATGGTTTCTAAAAATGTTTCTTCGAATACTGCCACATTGTTGGCTAATTTCTTTTGGTGGTTGAGGCCTAACATGGCTTCTAAATATGTTTCTTCGAACACTGCCACATTGTTGGCTAATTTCTTTGGGTTGAGGCCTAACATGGCTTCTAAAAATGTTCCTTCGAATACTACCACATTGTTGGCTAATTTCTTCTGGTGGTTGAGGCCTAACATGGTTTCTAAAAATGTTTCTTCGAATACTGCCACATTGTTGGCTAATTTCTTTTGGTGGTTGAGGCCTAACATGGCTTCTAAATATGTTTCTTCGAACACTGCCACATTGTTGGCTAATTTCTTCTGGTGGTTGAGGCCTATCATGGCTTCTAAATATGTTTCTTCGAACACTGCCACATTGTTGGCTAATTTCTTTGGGTTGAGGCCTAACATGGCTTCTAAAAATGTTCCTTCGAATACTGCCACATTGTTGGCTAATTTCTTCTGGATGTTGAGGCCTAACATGGCTTCTAATTATGTTGCTTCTATTTTTGCTGCTTAGTGGGCTAATTTCTTCGGGTTGAGGCCTGCCTCATTTAATTCTTCTGGCTCTAGTACAATTGATTACAACAATGCTTGCTGCTTGGTTGTCAAATGTATTCACACTATTATTACCCCTGAAACGACTGCGGCCAAAAGTCCTGTGCCTCAGTCATTATTCTTTCATTTGAAATGATAGGAGTGCTCTAAAAATGTATACAGGGAGGGCATGTGTGTGTAGCAGTAACTGAGTGAAACATAGGTGCGAAATTCCGAATTGCTCTTCCCATTGATTTCAAAGCAAAACATGGCATATATACATTTTTCACTGTGTACAAAGCTTAAAAGAAAGGGAAATGTTTTAATGGTAGCCCCAAAGCCATGTCTGGTCTGGGAGTCAAAATAGGCCCTGGCATTCAAATTACACAGAGGCCCAAACAGGCCCCAACCATCCGCCCAGTAAATTTGACTGGAAACCAACCAACCTGGCAACCCTGGGTGACGCAAACATAGCCATAAACTCTACTTAAATTCATGCTGTAAGTAATAATTTAGATGGAATTTGTCCTCTATGAATGCTTTTGTCCTTGAGTTAAATAAACGAGACAACACAGTTTGCTTAATGGAAAGAGGAATTTCATTCCTAGATGATGTCCATCTTAAATCCCACTTTCAGCTGCATCTGCTATTTTGCAACTTTCAACTTCACAAGCAGTCTTGTCCCAGTTTGCTGTCCATAACCTTCAAAGAGAACACACGCCATCCTTTGTTTCCAAACACTTTACACAACGTATTCATAGATCCAGTGCAAAGCCCTTAAAGGGGTGGTTCACCTTTAAGGTAACTTTTAGTATGCAATAGTATGGCAAATTCTAAGCAACTTTTAATTTGGTTTTAATTATTTGCCTTTTTCTTCTAAGTTCTGACTCTTTGCAGCTTTTAAATGTGGGTCAATGAGTTGACCCCAACTAAAAAGCAAATACTATGTCAGGCTACAAATGTAGTTAGTCATTGCTACTTTTTTCCATTTAGGCCTCTCATATTCATATTCCAGTCTCTTATTTAAATCAATGCAAGATTGCTAGGGGAATAATGTTACTTCTAATAGTGCCTAATTACCAAATATAGTGTGACTTAATATAATTTATTTAAAAAAATCAATGTATTTGTATGTTACAGTAGTCAATTTAACAATTTCGGCGCCGTCGCGACGAGATTCGGCGCCGCGCGACGAGATTCGGTGCGCGTCATAGCAAAACTGTGTTTGCGCATGCGTCGTGCGCGCGTCAAAAATGGGCGTCGCCACTATAAATAGCCCCGCCCATGCTTACAATTGTAGGAGTGCATTTTGAAAATGGCAGGACCTGGCATGATGAATAGAGACCAGCTACGGTACTTTGTCAGGTACCTGCACCAGGAGGGATACGACAATATCCCTCCTGGTGTGAGAGGCATCCAGGCACTCCGACAGAGCATAATGGAGAGGCTGAGGCGCAGACTGCGGAGGGAATTCCGCTTGCGCTTAAGCCTAAGGCAGCTCCAGAGGATCTGGAGTGATCTCAAAAGGCGCCACAGCGCATTTGTGGAAGAGCTGCGCGTGGAGGTTGAAGGTAGAGTTATTTAAAAAGAAAACATCTTATAATGATTTGCTATTTTACAGCAAAAATGTATTTAAGTGAATACTGTAATTAGGATTGGAACAGTTGACTTTGACTGACTGGCATAATTGCAGACAAGTTAGATAACAAGTAAATGAGCTGTCAAATGGAGATTATTTAAACAGATTATAATAGATTTATTTAAATGGAATACATGGGTTTCCCTTCTTAACTTCAATGAAGCCACTTGATTCCTATTTATTTTGGTATTTTGGAGCAAATGTGTATTTGTTTAGGCCTGTGACAAGGCTAATAAGAATTTTACTTCACATAAAGGAAGATTTATTTAAACGGAATAAATAGGTTTCCCTTCTTAACTACAATAAAGCCACTTGATCAGGCTCGGATCTGTGGAAAGGCCACCAAGGCCCGGGCCTAGGGCTGGAGGATTTTAGGGGGCGGCAGCTGTCCAACCACACCTACATTGGTTCAGAAACACTGGGGATGCACAGGAGATACAATAGTTTCCCATGCAGCTGTAGGGGAGAAGAGAAATCCTTCCCCTGCTTTTCTGTCTGTGACATCATTCAGCCCAGTAACAGGCTGGAGAGCGACCTGATTGGCTGGAGACCGCAGTGCATCCTGGGAGGAGAGGGTGTGCCCGACTGTGAAGCTGTGTGTGTAGGCCCTGCTGGATCTGTGAGGTGTGCAGGAGTGCAGAAAGAGGCTGTCTGACCCTGCCACGCTGCTAAAGCTTCAGAGGAGGAAAGTGCCATTGGTGAGAGTGATTCTGGAGAAGAGTTATTTGTGATTCCAATGTGATCTGCCTCTGAGAGAAAGCGCTGAGTAAATCCCTTGAAGAGAGGATTTGCCACAGGAAGACAGGCCTTGTGTAATTTTGCCTGCTACGTGGGAAGCTGCTATTTTCCAAGGGAAAAGGTACTCTGGGGAAAGGTAGCGCTACCGGGGGAATAAGAGCTCTGGGGAAAGGGACATTGCAATTTGAACTGTGTGCTTTTAACCCTTCCAGACAAGTGGGACTGTGATACTATAAGAACTGTGTTTGAACAGATAGTTAAAACCTAATAGGGATTTAGGTGGTGTCCCTTATATTCCCATACAGGCGTGACTTGTGTATTAGTTACTACTTTACAGTTTATATAAAGTTAAATATTGTTATCCGCAAAGTGTGTGTTTATTATTTCCTAGGGGATTCCTCTGAGGTAAGTTCCTCAGTGCTCCCTAGGTGGAGGCACTGCGCTGTGATTCCTAGTTCCCAGTACTTTTCGACTTGCAAAAGGGACTCAGGGCCCCTGAATTGCCAAGGAAGCTATTATTTAAAGGGACAGTAACCAAAATAGCGTTACATTGGAGGCACTGCTGAGATGTCGACTGGGAAGCTGGGGATGTTTGATGAAAATATGTCTGCCTTTGAAACTCCACAAAGTGTTCGCCAATGGTGTACTGCATTGGGACTTAACCCCCGAAAGGTTGCCGCTGTTGGGCCCATGGTGCCCAGAGTGAAGGAAGAATTTATTTATCAAGTTCTGGATGGGGAACAGATTTTTTACCGCCCAAGGGTGGCTGCGGCACGGCGGGATTCTGCCGGGGTCCTGTTGAATGTTCTTATAGACAGCCCCAGAGAGATAGATCGTGACCGTGTTCCCCCGGATATTGATGCTGAAAGTGAAGGGCCCTGGAAGATTGTTCTGCCTGATATGTCTGATGACGCAGATGAGTTAACTTCCCAGGGTGATGCCCTTACTACCCAGTATGCAGTGAAGGCACCGGAGAGTGTGCAACTGAACAAGACGTTGTTTGATTCGCCAGCTGAAAAGAGTCACATAAAGAGATGTCCATCCTGTGAGAGCGTGGTCTCCAAGGGGAGTCGCCATAGTTCTGGTGGCCGGCTGGATACCCCAGAGATTGTGAGCGCGCTGGGACAACTGACTGACCAACTGACACAGCTGGCCTGGAATGGTAATTTTAAGAGACTTAAAGTGTTTTCCGGGACAGATCCTGTACCTACTGGTGAAGAGTCCTTTGAGAGCTGGAGAGACTCCACTGTTGTGTCCGTGAGAGATTGGACTGGCCCCGAGATGACTATGAGAAGGAAAATCCTTGAGAGTCTCCGTAGTCCTGCCGTGGATGTTGTTAAGTCCTATATGGTCGGTCACCCCGATGCTACTTCGGGTGATCTGATTGAAGTCCTGGAGGTGACGTTTGGCCCTGTAGAGAGTGCTACAGAGATGCTTCATCGCTTCCACTCTACCTTTCAGAAAGAGAAGGAAGATTTGTCTGTTTATCTTGTGCGGCTAGAACAAGGCCTGAGACTGCTAGTGAGCCGTGGTGCAATTACAGACAGTGAAATGGATCCTCTGAGAATTCGCCAATTGAAGAGAGGGACCCTGAATAGTGACCCTGTTGCCATGACAATTAGAGCACACTACCAGGATAAGCTACCCCCTGGGTACATTGCTCTGATGGAGAGAGTGCGGCGAGAAGAGGCGGATGCCTATGTGAGGGTCAGACGAAGTCCCACTTCAGGGCATACAGAGAAATCCACTGCTGATGCTAAACTGTTGGAGGAAAACAAGAAGCTTCGCAAAGAGTTGGAGGAGTTAAAAGCTCAACTGTCTGAGAGAGCCAGACCACCCCAGCTGAGGCTAAGAAAGTTCCTAAGTGTTACCGGTGTGGCAAGCTTGGCCACATCCAGCCAAACTGTCCAGTTCCTGATGAAGGTGAAACCCAATCTGCACAGTGTAAAGTACGCCGTAGGCGTAGAAGATTCCATGGGAGATGTTACAAGTGCCAAGTGATGGGTCATCAGGCCCGAAGTTGTAAGACTTACAAAAATTCCTACATACAGAAGTCTTATTATGAGCCTTCTGTCTGTGAGAGTGACTCCCCTGAAGAGGATAGGGTGTTGAGTCGAGAGAAGACTACTGTGGAGAACCCTATTGGCATGAAGGTGGCCCCTGAAACCTTTGATACCCCCTGATAGATCTAATGTACTGGGTCTGGGTAAGCGCAGGTCTCCAGGTAAGGCCAATGTTAGGGTCCCAGGTAACAATAGTGATAAAGACATTTTTGACTGTTTTGCTGTCCAGGCATGCCAGGGCATACGGCAAGCGAGGACGTTGCCCGATTTGTCCAAGGGGAGAATGTAGGGGAGAAGAGAAATCCTTCCCCTGCTTTTCTGTCTGTGACATCATTCAGCCCAGTAACAGGCTGGAGAGCGACCTGATTGGCTGGAGACCGCAGTGCATCCTGGGAGGAGAGGGTGTGCCCGACTGTGAAGCTGTGTGTGTAGGCCCTGCTGGATCTGTGAGGTGTGCAGGAGTGCAGAAAGAGGCTGTCTGACCCTGCCACGCTGCTAAAGCTTCAGAGGAGGAAAGTGCCATTGGTGAGAGTGATTCTGGAGAAGAGTTATTTGTGATTCCAATGTGATCTGCCTCTGAGAGAAAGCGCTGAGTAAATCCCTTGAAGAGAGGATTTGCCACAGGAAGACAGGCCCTGTGTAATTTTGCCTGCTACGTGGGAAGCTGCTATTTTCCAAGGGAAAAGGTACTCTGGGGAAAGGTAGCGCTACCAGGGGAATAAGAGCTCTGGGGAAAGGGACATTGCAATTTGAACTGTGTGCTTTTAACCCTTCCAGACAAGTGGGACTGTGATACTATAAGAACTGTGTTTGAACAGATAGTTAAAACCTAATAGGGATTTAGGTGGTGTCCCTTATATTCCCATACAGGCGTGACTTGTGTATTAGTTACTACTTTACAGTTTATATAAAGTTAAATATTGTTATCCGCAAAGTGTGTGTTTATTATTTCCTAGGGGATTCCTCTGAGGTAAGTTCCTCAGTGCTCCCTAGGTGGAGGCACTGCGCTGTGATTCCTAGTTCCCAGTACTTTTCGACTTGCAAAAGGGACTCAGGGCCCCTGAATTGCCAAGGAAGCTATTATTTAAAGGGACAGTAACCAAAATAGCGTTACACAGCAATCCCCATTGCTCCTGTCCAGATGATAAAAATTTGCCCGTATAAAGGGGAGGGGACAGGGGCGACGAATGGCAGTGGGCCTAGGGGTGCCTACTATGTAAATCTTGCCCTGCACTTGATTCCTATTTATTTTGGTATTTTGGAGCAAATGTGTATTTGTTTAGGCCTGTGACAAGGCTAATAAGAATTTTACTTCACATAAAGGTAGATTTATTTAAACGGAATAAATAGGTTTCCCTTCTTAACTACAATAAAGTTAATTTTCCTGTAGTTACAACATGACACCTTATCCTGTATAATTCATACTGTACAAATGCAATTGCTGTGTTACTCAAACTGAAATTTATTCATTGCCAGCTGAGTGGATCCAGGATGATCCCGATGATGATGGGGATAATGTCCCACCACCACCACCTGACCAGGCAGCACCGCCATCACCTGATGAGGCAGCACCACCTCCACCTGACGAGGCAGCACCGCCTCCACCACCGGACCAGGCGGCACCACCACCTCACCGGGCAGCACCACCGGACCAGGGGCTCAGTGTAGGCACACAAACCAAACATGCCTACTATGACCAGACTGAGCTCCTGGTCACCCTGGTCCACCAGGTCAATGCCATGCGCCAGGATCTGGGAGAGGTCAGGGATATAGTGGAGTCCCTGCAGAGGGTAATTGCTCCTCCTCCTCCTCCTCCACTGTAATTTATTTTTGATGCAGCACCGTTGTGCTATTTTGTAAATTAAAAAAGTTTTTTCATATCTCTATATTTTGAGTTCATTTTTCATTTAACTAAACTAATACTCACATGGTACTTGAAATTGTTTGGATTCTAATAACACAACGATGATTATTCTTAATCGGAGTCATTAAAATTACATTACATAGTATTTCAGAATCATTACAATTACATGATGTAAATATAAGGTTGATTCACATAAACATATGGTTTATTCATTTTTATCTGCGATACAAAGCATCCAGATACTATCTGCTCAGATTTATTAGTTGTACTTGTGTTAGTAATCTACTATTAGATATATAAAGTACAGATGGTACTTTTTGGTTAAACAGTGATATAGAGTAGTAGTAGATACCATTACCAGTTGACCAGAGGTAATGTAAAAAAATCCACAAACGTTAAAAGTTTAAGAAACTTGCAAAATGGGAGCCATTTTTTTCAAGATAGGAGTCCTCTAACAATGCAGGGCATGTGTGTAGCAGTATAATAAGTGAAACACGCATGTGTATTGGTCTTCCCATTGAGTCCAATCCAATTCAGCACATTCAGACACAAAGCAAAACATACCATATTCATTTATCATCACAGACTACAAAGCTTGAAACTAAGGGGAAATTTTTTATCTGTAGCCCCAAAGGTGAAAAAAGGTTATACAAACAAAACAACCATAGAAGATGGGTTTCATCAAATTGCACTGCACGTCAAAAATAACGTCGCGCGTTAAAACACTTATTTGCGTCCGCGACAAAATATTTTAACACGCGACGAAATCGGCCGCGCGTCTCGTTTCGCGAATTTTTCACCGTTTCGCGAATTTCGCTGGAAATTCGCGAATTATTCGGTGAAACGCGACAGATTCGCCCATCACTACTCCCTTCTCTTCCACTTGCTGCTCCCTGAATTCCCAGGCTGTGCACTCAGCTCACTGCACTGTAGGACAGGAACCAATCAGCAGCTAGCAGGACCTGATAGGGAACTGAAGCCTGTCTGTGCTTGTGTGACTGCAGGGCTGTGATTGGCTGTCCCCCTCCTACTGTGCTTCTGGCAGGGACCGTTAGGACACGCCCACCCCTCATTTGAAACACAGACAGGGACCAGAGAACATCTATAGGGAGCTCCAATAAAGGGGTTATTTTTAAAAATAATATTAATGTTTAGCCCCATGTAAAAGCAACACCATATATTACTTATAATTGCCTACAAAATTAGTTTTTTTTTCATTTATCCTATATGTCTCCTTTAAAGGCCTCTGCCTGAGGTGAAGTTCACAATGCCTTTCTCTCTTGCCCCTTACACTTACCTTTAGATTGGAAGCAAGGGGTCCAGGGGGGCATCACTAGCACAGTTTAATAATAAGAAAATTGCCTCTTAAATGTACAAGGAGCGGCTTTTTGCCACCCTGGTAACTTCTGGGGGAATGCCTGTGCCACCTGAAGCAAGATTCTTACCTTACCTCATAAACTGTAAACTCCCAATGAGGCTGGGAGGGAAGGGGTCTACCCAGGGTAAGGGGAGGTTTTTTTCTGGAATGGGTTTAGTTATCCTTTAAAGCTATAGAGGAAGCACACCCTACAGTCAAGGCCACCCTGTGACTATAGAGGAAGTGGGTTCTGCTTCCTCTATACTTATCCCACTGGACAGGCCAGTCCTTGTTTTGACCACTCTGTCTACGGTTGCCACCTTTTTGAAAAATCTTTACCAGCCAGGGATGGGGGCGGGTCCATGAGGTGGAGGATCATTCTATAAATGGGCAGGGTCGTGACATCACTTGTGGGATCATGATGTCACTGGGGCGTGGTCATGATGTCGAGGGGCAGACCTAAGTCATGAAGCATGGAATCGGTAAGTAATTTAGCTATAGAGGGAAGAAAGGGGTGGGCTGAGGGTGTATCAGAGGCAGGCCAGGAGCAGTTAGAATGGTGATCACAAATTTACCGGCAGCTACATTTGTAATACTGGCCCTGGCCTTGGCCTGGTGGCAACCCTAACTTTGCCCTGTGCCCAGGAGTAATAGGTGTAATGCTTGAAGGAGACATATAGGATAAATGAAAAAACCCTAATTTTGTAGGCAATTATAAGTAATATATGGTGTTGCTTTTACATGGTGCTAAACATTAATATTATCTTTAAAAATAGCCCCTTTATTGGAGCTCCCTATAGATGTTCTCTGGTCCCTGTCTGTGTTTCACATGAGGGGTGGGCGTGTCCCTGCCAGAAGCACAGTAGGAGGGGGACAGCCAATCACAGCCCTGCAGTCACACAAGCACAGACAGGCTTCAGTTCCCTATCAGGTCCTGCTAGCTGCTGATTGGTTCCTGTCCTACAGTGCAGTGAGCTGAGTGCACAGCCTGGGAATTCAGGAAGCAGCAAGTGGAAGAGAAGGGAGGGATTATTAGGGGTTTTGCAGAAATATTCAATAAATCAGCCTGAAACACTACTTTTTTAAGCACAATTCTTCTGTATCTAAATGAGTATAATACACTGGTACGTTCTTATTTTTTACACAAATTGTCTCCTTTAAGGTGGGCCTACTCTGTTCAAGTGCAATCCTACCTCAAGCTTTTATAAAGCCAAAACCATTGAACTATTTCTCAGTGGTGAGAAATGGTGAATATCTGTAATATTGTAACTGAATATAAATAGTGACGGGTGAATTTATTTGCTAGCCATGAATTTGCGGCGAATTTCTGCATTTCGCAGCCGGAAAATTAATTTGCAAAACACCCGCAAAAATTTGCCGGTGTCAAAAGTCCAGTTTTGCTTATTTTTCGCCGTTTCCTGAATATCATGGGAAATTCGCAAATTTTTTCTGCGAAGCGAAACGGGACAAATTCACCCATCATTAAATATAAATGAAACCCATGGACTTTATGTGATATGATATCTGCTCTGCCATTACTAATAGTGAATATTGCAATCATCCCATCTCTGTTGCTCACAATATTCGGGGCAACTATAAATAACTTGTATTTACCTTTGGAACATTTCCCTTTCCATAACCATGAAACAAACTTACCATAATTGCCTCCCCTTCCTACCCCTAATTTGCATATGTAAATTAGGATTTGGTTCGGTATTCGGCCAAATCTTTTGCAAAGGATTCGGGGGGTTCAGACAAATCCAAAATAGTGGATTCGGTGCATCCCTAGAGCATATAGGATAAATGAAAAAACCCTAATTTTGTAGGCAATTATAAGTAATATATGGTGTTGCTTTTACATGGGGCTAAACATTAATATTATCTTTAAAAATAGCCCCTTTATTGGAGCTCCCTATAGATGTTCTCTGGTCCCTGTCTGTGTTTCACATGAGGGGTGGGCGTGTCCTAACGGTCCCTGCCAGAAGCACAGTAGGAGGGGGACAGCCAATCACAGCCCTGCAGTCACACAAGCACAGACAGGCTTCAGTTCCCTATCAGGTCCTGCTAGCTGCTGATTGGTTCCTGTCCTACAGTGCAGTGAGCTGAGTGCACAGCCTGGGAATTCAGGGAGCAGCAAGTGGAAGAGAAGGGAGGGATTATTAGGGGTTTTGCAGAAATATTCAATAAATCAACCTGAAACACTACTTTTTTAAGCACAATTCTTCTTTATCTAAATGAGTATAATGCACTGGTACATTCTTATTTTTTACACAATATGTCTCCTTTAAAAGGAAATACCAAAATGGGAATAGCAAATGGCTTTACTTTAAAATGGGGGAAACCAGAAAGTATTGGTGGGTGAGCATGGATGTCTGCAGAAAATTTTCCAGGGGGGGGGCAAGGAGGCAAAGGAATCGCACTAATCCAGTACCAATATTTTGGTTTCAGAATCTAGAAAGCTTTTCTATAATATATATAGTAGTACAAATTGCATACGTATAGCATTCTCATTTTGTTACTGACACTTTACCGTCAATTGGATCTTTCAAATTTGGCCCAGCATGGCACAGGTACAGGGGGTAGTATGGCTGCTGCTGGCACAGGTAAAGATTGGCAATATGATGGAAAGTTCATGTAGGAGAGACTCATATCATTCAGTAAATAGATCCCAATAGAAACATGTGGCTCTATAATAACCAGTCATTCCCACTGCTGAAATTCATGTAGGAGAGACTCATAATCATTCAATAAATAGATCCGCAATAGTAAACATGTGACTCTATAATAACCAGTCATTCCCACTGCTGGAAAGTTCATGTAGGAGAGACTCATATCCATTCATTCGTAAATAAAGTCTCCAATGAGCAAAAGCATGTGATCCAATATACCTCTCACCCAAGTTCTATATGGCTCCTTGTCCATTTGCACTTGAAAGTTGCGAGAACCTCATATCAACTCCATGGTCAGATGAAGATAGATTTATCCCAGGTAGCAAACAGGTTGATGATCTATACCATTACCTAGTGATGTTGCCACCACGGGTTCTTGAAAGTCTACAGTGAGGACGAGACGTTCAAGTATCATTGTGTCTTAACTTAATTTTATTTATCCCCATGACTAGAAGACTCAGAACTCTATAATAACCAGTTCCATTCCGCTGCTGGCCAAAGCTTCTTCATAGTAGGAGAGATCTCGATTTACATTCACAAGAAATATGTTCGCAATGGAGGACTACGTGACTTCTATAATTAAACTCAAGTCATGTCCCTTCACTGCTGGCAGAGTGTCCATGTGGACGCCACTCATATATTCATTTTTCAGTCAAATAGATCCCAATAGAAACAGCTGATGTTACTCCAGGGCCACCATCAGGGAAGGGGGGACAGTTGTGTCAGGGCCATTGTGTGCTGCACTTCCAGGATTAGCCAGGCCCCCTCAAGCCATAGTTTAAGCAGGACATCAAAAACCTGCTCACCATTTTTTTCTTGTAGGGGGGACCATGGCCACCAATAGCTTTTTAAAAAAACTTGGGAGCTGGCCACAATTTTTTTTAGCATGTGGGGCTCTGGCCACCAATGTTTTTTTAACATGGGGGGACTGGTCACTGGCGTAACTATAAAGGAAGCAGACCCAACTTCCCATGGGGGAATAGGGGGGCCCGGACAGCAGGGTCTGTTTCCTCTAGAGCAGTGCTGTACAACTTCTGTGGTACAGAGGGCCAAAATTTGTTCAGCCTACATAGTGGATGGCGATAATGGAAGCCAGTGTTGACCACTCCCTGTTTTTAAACCTATAGTAACAGTGGGATAATAGTCTCTGGGAAGGGAGTGTGACTGTGGGATAGCAGGTATAGTAGGGAGAGATGTGTCTATAGTAACAGTGGGATAATAGTCTCTGGGAAGGGAGTGTGACTGTGGGATAGCAGGTATAGTAGGGAGAGATGGTGTCTATAGTAACAGTGGATAATAGTCTCTGGGTAAGGGAGTGTGACTGTGGGATAGCAGGTATAGTAGGGAGAGATGGTGCCTATAGTAACAGTGGATAATAGTCTCTGGGAAGGGAGTGTGACTGTGGATAGCAGGTATAGTAGGGAGAGAACGTAGTCCTCTGGGAAGGGAGTGTGACTGTGAGGATAGAGGTAGTAGGGGAGGTGTCTATTAGTAACAGTGGATAATAGTGTCTGGGAAGGGAGTGTGATTGTGGGAAGCAGGTATAGTAGGGCCCTTTTGAGGATGCCGTGCCTATATGTAACAGTGGATAATAGTCCTCTGGGAAGGGAGTGTGTGTGGGATAGCAGGTATAGTAGGGGAGAGATGGTGTCTATAGTAACAGTGGATAATAGTCTCTGGGAAGGGAGTGTGACTGTGGGATGCAGGTATAGTAGGGAGAGATGGTGTCTATAGTAACAGTGGATAATAGTCTCTGGGAAGGGAGTGTGACTGTGGGATAGCAGGTATAGTAGGGAGAGATGGTGTCTATAGTAACAGTGGATAATAGTCTCTGGGAAGGGAGTGTGACTGTGGGAATTAGCAGGTATAGTAGGGCAGAGATGGTGGCCTATAGTAACAGTGGGATAAATAGTCCTCTGGAAGGGAGTGTGGACTGTGGGATAGCAGGTATTAAGTAGGGAAGAGATGGTGTCTATAGTAACAGTGGGATAATAGTCCTCTGGGAAGCGGAGTGTGACTGGTGGGATAGCAGGTAATAGTAGGGAGAGATGGTGTCCTATAGTAACAGTGGATAATAGTCTCTGGGAAGGGAGTGTGACTGTGGGATAGCAGGTATAGTAGGGAGAGATGGTGTCTATAGTAACCAGTGGATAAATAGTCCCCTCTGGGAAGGGGAGTGTGACTGTGGGATAGCAGGTATAGTAAGGGAGAGATGGTGTCTATAGTAACATGTGGGATAAATAGTCTCTGGGGAAGCGGCGTGTGACTGTGGGATATGCAGGTATAGTAGGGAGAGATGGGTGCCTATAGTAACAGTGGATAATAGTCCTCTGGGAAGGGAGTGTGACTGTGCGATAGGCAGGTATACTAGGGAGAGATGGTGCTATAGTAACAGTGATAATAGTCTCTGGGAAGGGAGTGTGACTGTGGGATAGCAGGTATAGTAGGGAGAGATGGTGTCCTATAGTAACAGTGGATAATAGTCTCTGGGAAGGGAGTGTGACTGTGGGGATAGCAGGTATAGTAGGGAGAGATGGTGTCTATAGTAACAGTGGATAATAGTCTCGGGAAGGGAGTGTGACTGTGGGATAGCAGGTATAGTAGGGAGAGATGGGCTATGTAACAGTGATAATAGTCTCTGGGAAGGGAGTGTGACTGTGGATAGCAGGTATAGTAGGGAGAGGAATGGTGCCTATGTAACAGTGGATAATAGTCTCTGGGAAGGGAGTGTGACTGTGGGATAGCAGGTATAGTAGGGAGAGATGGTGCCTATAGTAACAGTGGGATAATAGTCTCTGGGAAGGGAGTGTAACTGTGGGATAGCAGGTATAATTGGGAGAGATGGTGTCTATAGTAACAGTGAGATAATAGCCTCTGGGAAGGGACATGTGGGCTGCTTTGATTTTTTTGCCCGGGCTGCTTTTTACCCCCAGGCCCTGATGTGAGCTGTAGTGATCATGTGACCTAGCGATGGAACAGGTGAAACTTGGCCCCATCACTTTCCTTGGACTTAAAGGAGACATATTGTGTAAAAAATAAGAATGTACCAGTGCGTTATACGTTTAGATATAGAAGAATTGTGCTTAAAAAAGTCGTGTTTCAGGCTGATTTATTGAATATTTCTGCAAAAACCCTAATAATCCCTCCCTTCTCTTCCACTTGCTGCTCCCTGAATTCCCAGGCTGTGCACTCAGCTCACTGCACTGTAGGACAGGAACCAATCAGCAGCTAGCAGGACCTGATAGGGAACTGAAGCCTATCTGTGCTTGTGTGACTGCAGGGCTGTGATTGGCTGTCCCCCTCCTACTGTGCTTCTGGCAGGGACCGTTAGGACACGCCCACCCCTCATTTGAAACACAGACAGGGACCAGAGAACATCTATAGGGAGCTCCAATAAAGGGGCTATTTTTAAAGATAATATTAATGTTTAGCCCCATGTAAAAGCAACACCATATATTACTTATAATTGCCTACACAATTAGGGGTTTTTTTTCATTTATATATCTCCTTTAAGGGTTGAAGGGAAAATTCTAATTTTAATTGTTTTTGGGTGAAAACTCTCAAATTCTAATTCTGAATTATCAAAACTTGATTTCAGTTTTAATTAGAATTTCAAGATTTATCATAATCTGTCCCTTTAAGAACTCAAATTTGACTATTTGCCACCTAAAACTTGCCTAATTACTATATAAGTTAAAGGGGTGGTTTACCTTTCAGATAACTGTAGTATGATGTAGAGAGTGGTATTCTGAGAAAATTTGCAATATTTTTTCGTTTCAAGTTACCTTAAAGGTGAACCTCTGCTTTAATGGGAGAGGTCCAGAGATCAATTTGGTGATGTTTGCAGCCTTCCCGATACTTCCTGACATTTAAGTTTTTTCTGAGAAAAAAAACCTGCTCTGTTACTGGACACAAATGAGATCAGACCTGGAATCTGCTTCTGCTTATTGGAATGTTGAAACGGGGTCAGGTCTGTGTGGCGCTGCCAGATGTCAGGGAACATCATTCCTAATGAAGGGGTCACTGTGTCTTTAAATACTGGGCCCACTGACATACAGTTGTGCTGTGCTGGGAGTTGCTGGGAGTGACTCAGCCCTTTAGTATTGAGGGGACATCACTATTTAGTAACTTACAAATGAAATCAGATATGAATTGTAGAAACTAAATCTCAAACGTGGGTGTGTCCTGTTCTGAAATGTCAGCACTGAGCTCAAATTCCCATTTGCCTAATAATAATAATAATAATATTATTATGAAAAGGGGTGAGTATCTCAAATATTTGTGGTTGAAGCTAAAAAAAACCTGCATGTGTCACAGAGCAGCCCCCACCTTATTGAAGCCACTCCAATCACAGTCCTTATAGAAGCTATAAAACAGATGGGAGTTTCAGTTCTACCCAATTGCCGCCCTGGACTGACAGTTGTGTTGCCCCACTGAGGCCTGACACTGATTTCCTGGTTATTTACTGGAACTGCCACAAGGGGCAGCATTGCGCTTCATTCCAATTGGTGATTTGTGGCTAAAGTGAGCGCCGTGTAATCGGAATCAGTGACAGAAAAAGAACAAAACTGAGTGAATTCATAGAGAAATAGAATATATCAATATAATACAAAGTAAACAGCTGTGAGGGAGGAGCATATAGATGTGCTGGACCTGAGAGGGAACTTAGATAAAGGTGGAGTTTGTCCGTATCTGTGTAACAAGCCCATTGATTGGTAACACACGTATTCTTTTGTCTTCTTAAAGCCAATGACTGATGCGACAAAAAAAACTAAAAATAAAACTCAGACGATCTGACTGGCACCCAGGATTATATCAGTGACATTATACTTAGATTTATTGGGATATTATCGGCCCATATATAATCTATACTGTGATAAAACACTGTCCTACTCTCCCTTATACCGAGTACAGCGTTTCACTGCGCGGGGGAAGGGACTTGATTTTGATTAGACGGCGCCAAACTGACTGATCTGTGCGCATTAGAGGCAGATTCTTCCCTTGTGGTGTCAGGGGAATGTTATAGCGGCTGTTTGTGCTGGATCAGCATTGTCCCTCCATAGAACCCTATTCTAAGTCTTTAATTCTCATACATAAAACTCAATATGAAGTGACAGATCTTTTTGGGAGAAGGCCAGTATCGGGGGGCACCAGTCTCAGCACCTTGTACACGTAAATGGCGTAACTCTCATGCCTTGTCTTCCTGCGCTTCTTCCCGTCTTTCTTCTGGGTCTTGGTCACCGCTGTCACGGTCAGCACCCAACACCACAACAAATGCACCCTGGTCTCGGCTTGTGCTTCACCTGTAGTGTGACCTCCTTTGGCCTCGGGAGGAGCCCTCAGCTACTTGGATGCCACCAGGACTTAAATGAGAGGTGCAAGGCTAGAGGTTCTGGATAGGCTGAGGGGTACGACTTTGGGCAGAAGGTCATAGTACAAGGTGTTAGGTAATAGAGATCAGGCTGGGTTGAGGCAGGCAGAGAATAAGCGTAGTCAGGCAGGCAAGGGTGAAACCAGGATATAAAGCAGAAAGGATTAGCAGAAGAGGTAGTCGGTATTCAGGCAAGGGTCAGGATCCAGAGGTCAAAATAGACAAAAGCCAGACAGGGGTCACAACAGGAATCAAACAGGTTCAGACAGATTTAGCTTAAAGCTCAGAAGCATCAGGAACAAACTCCTATAACGGGCAATTAGAATCTGCATAATGGCCCTTTAAATATTTTCAAAATTCGCGCCATTGCGCGCTGACATCAACACGCCAGCGCGTATGTGCCAATAAATACAGGAGAGACGCACCACGCAAGCCCTACCAGTCAGCGCGCACAGGAAGAAGAGGATGTGGCTCGTGGCGGGCATCCCCGTCGAGGAGGTGGCAGGCATCCCTGCTGACCCCCTCCCACTAGACTGCCAGGGTAGGTTATTACATTACCCTCCCTCTAGGGGGGCCACTGGACCCCCAGGTCTCACAGGAAACTTCTGATGGAATAGTTTCCTGAGACGGTCAGCCCTGATGTCACTAACTGAAACCCAAGAGTTTTCCTCAGGGCCATAGCCCTTCCATTTAAGCAGGTACTGGAGCTTACCTCGCACGAGGAGAGAATCGAGGAGCTCTGGGGTAGGAACAGACAATTGACGGACCTGTGAAGCTGGCTTTAGAATAGACACATGAAAAGAATTAGAAATTTTTCAATTATCAGGTAGTTTGAGGCGAACAGAAGAGGGATTAATTATTTCACTGGTGGGATATGAAACAATGAACCTGGGCCCCAACTTGAAAGAGGGGACTTTAAGCTTAATGTTCTTTGTAGACATCCATACAGAGTCTCCTACCTGATATTTCGGTACCTCTCTACGAGACCAGCTGATTTTTTCTGAGCGGTAGTAGCTGCAGAAAGAGAGTCGTGCACCCCAGACCAAATTTTTGCAAACTGTTTGACAGAAGAGTTGACAGAGGGTACAGGGTACAAAGAACCAGAAAAAGAAAATGCTTAGGGATGTAATCTATTAAAGGGGACCTGTCACCCTAAGAAATAATTTCAAATTATATCATGTTAGTTGAGCAAAATAAACTTTACTTACACTGTATATATTATTTAAATTTTGTTTCCTTCTGCCTTGGGATTATACAATCACAGCAAGCAGGCAGCTGCCATTTTGTGGACACGCTCATGAAGGGAAATTGTGTATCATCCCAAAATCTTGTGTATGCACCAGGATGGGGGACCTAATGTCCATGTGCAGTGCCCTACACAATTATAGAGCCTGAGGAGGGAAGGGGGAATGTGAGGAGAGCAGTGACATCTAGGAAGTGCTGAATGGAAAGTGAAAGTAATTGTCTGCCCCGCCTCTATGCCACTCCTCTAATATTTGATTGACAGTTTAGATATTTAAACACCTTTATAACAGATATGAATGTTTTAATGAAAATACATTTTGGGGTTCCTTATTTAATTTGCAAAGGACTTTCATTATGCAGCTTTTTATGTGTAGGTGACAGGTCCACTTTAACAATAAAGAATGGAGATTCACCAGAAGAATGAGTTGCATTATTGTAAGCAAATTCTGCCCAGAGTAATAGTTCAGCCCATGAGGATTGGTTGTCAGACACATAACAGCTTAAAAATTGTTCAAGGGATTGATTAACCCTTTCGGTTTGACCATTTATTTGAGGGTGATATGCGGTAGAAAAAGATAATTCAATTCCAACCAAAGAGCAGAATGCTCGCCAAAACTTCGAAACAAATTGTACCCCTCTGTCAGAAACAATATTAACCGGAAACCCATGCAACTTAAAAATATTAGAAATGAATAATTCGGCTAAGGTTTTGGTAGCAGGGAGGTGTGGGAGGGAAATGAAGTGGCTCATTTTGCTAAACCTATCCACCACCACCCAAATAACAGTCTTTCCCTGAGAGGAAGGAAGATCGACAATAAAATCCATTGAAAGATGGGACCATGGTCTGTCAGGAATAGGGAGTGGCCTTAACAACCCTTGTGACAATTTTTTAGAGGATTTTGACCTCTGACAAATAGGACAAGAAATAACAAATTTTCAGACATCCTCTTAAAGGAAGGCCACCAAACATTTTGAGACAAAAGGGACACAGTTTTAGCGATGCCAGGATGTCCCACCATTTTGTAATTATGGGCTTCACCCAAAACTTGTTCCCTCAAATCTTCAGGAACAAATAATTACCTGAGGGAGTTTCTACAGAAGCAGTTGACTGAACAGAGGATAGGAGTGTGGCAAGGTCAGGTCCCAGAGCAGCTACAATTAACTCACCGGGAATAATGGGAATGCACTCACTAGTTTCAGATGGATTGGACTCAAAACTTCTAGAAAGTGCATTTGCCTTTGAATTTTTAGTACCAGTCCTGAAAGTAAGAGAAACATCAAATCGGTGAAAAACAAAGCCCATCTAGCCTGCCTAGGATTCAGTCGTCTAGCAGATTCAATAAATAGCAAAATTTTATGGTCGATAAAGACCGTTATCACATGCTTAGCCCCCTCCAACAGATGTCGCCATTCCTCAAAGGCCCATTTAACAGCCAACAATTCTCTATTCCCAATGTCGTAATTAGTCTCAGCAGGCGAAAGATTTTTAGAGAAAAAAGCACAGGGATGTACTTTGTTGGTTGTTGGATGCCTTTGAGAAAGGACTGCCCCAGCCCCAACTTCAGAGGCATCGACCTCCACAATGAATGGAAGCGAGGTGTCAGGATGACGAAGAATGGGGGCAGACACAAATTACTTTTTAAGGGTTTCAAAGGCCTGAGTCATATCGGGAGGCCACATACTCGGATCTGCACCTTTCTTTGTTAAATCTGTGATAGGGGCTACAATCAGGGAGAAGTTTTTTATAAATTGGTGGTAATAGTTGGCAAACCCTAAGAACCTTTGGGTCACCCATAAGGAAAGAGGCTGGGCCCAGTCTAGTACCGCTTTAACCTTCCCAGGATCCATTTTCAGACCCTTACCCAAGATATTAAACCCCAAAAATTGGACAGATGAAACCTCAAAAATGCACTTTTCAAGTTTAGCATAAAGGTTGTTTTCCCTTAGCCCGAGTAATACTTCCTGAACGTGTTTACGGTGATCACACAGATTAGAAGAAAAGATTAGAATATCGTCTTGATAGACCACTACGAATAACCCCAGCAGGTCCCGGAAGATGTCATTGACAAACTCCTGGAACATTGCGGGGGCATTACAAAGACCAAATGACATTACCAGGTATTCGTAGTGGCCACCCCTGGTGTTAAAAGCCGTTTTCCACTCGTCCCCTTCCCTGATAAGGATGAGGTTATAAGCACCTCTAAGATCAAGCTTGGAATAAATGTTGGCATTTTTAACCTGATCAAATAGTTCAGAAATCAAAGGAAGGGGGTAACGGTTTTTTATGGTGATTTTGTTCAGACCTCTGTAGTCTATACAGGGATGAAGACCACCATCTTTTTTCCCAACAAAAAAACCCACCCCAGCAGGGGAATTAGAGGGTCTAATGAAACCTCTTTTTGGGTTTTCCTGAATATATTCTTTCATTGCCTGGGCTTCAGGCAAGGAGAGAGGGTAAGTTTGACCATGAGGGGGAGTAGACCCAGGAATAAAGTCGATTGGACAGTCATACTGTCTATGTGGGGGTAAGGTCTCTGCAGCCTTCTTAGAGAATACATCAGAAAAGCTCGCATAAGCTGCAGGTAACCCCTCAAGGGAAGAGACTACCACCACCGGAGGAAGACAAGAACCCTTACATGTAGAACCCCATTGGAGAATCTCCCCTGTTACCCAATCTACATGTGGATTATGTGCTTGAAGCCAAGGTAACCCTAAAATTAGAGGAGAAGAAGCACCCTCAATAATGAAAAAGGCTAGTTCCTCATAGTGCAAGTTATTGCATAAAACTGCAGTTTTCTTGGTTACCAGGCCTGAACCTAAGGGTTTTTTGTCCACCGCTAAAATTCTCATAGGAGGGCTTAGAGAGGTTAAAGGAACATTAAACCTTACTGCGAAGGCATCATCCAGAAACTTCCCCTCCGCCCTAGAATCCACAAAAGTGGAGACCTTGATAGAGCCCGTAGGCCATGTTAATTTAACTGGTATCCAGGGGTGATCCTGGCCCTCCGCCGCCTGAGGCAGCAGCAGTTGCTGCTGCCCCCCCCTCCCCTGGAAATTCACTCTTAAAGTACCAGGAGCAGCATTTTTGCTGCCCCTGGTACCTAGTGGGGCGCTGCCGCCTGAGGCGACAGCCTCAACTCGCCTCATTGGCAAAGCACCCCTGCCGGTATCATAATCCTAGAGGAAGAATGGGGAGAGGAAATTTCTGCACCCAAATGGAGCTCCGCTTATCCATTTAGGCTTGGAAGTTTCCCAGCCTCTTAGGACATAGATTTAGAAAATGTCCCTTTTCCCCGCAGTAAATGCAAAGACCCAAATTACGCCTGCGGGCCTTTTCCTCAGGAGTTAGATGGGATATGCTCAGTTGCATAGGTTCTTCCTGAGGTAAAGGCACAGAGGGATTAGGAGGTTTGACATTAGTAACCACATTGGGAAGGAAAGACTTAACATTGGTATCCCGTGAATGAAAAGAAGTTCCCCTCTCACCCCTTCTCTCCCTCTGTCTTCTATCTACTTGGATGGCAAGAGACATGAGGTCATCCAGGTTAGTAGATAGAGGGTAATTTACTAGGCTATCTTTGACAGAGTCTGAGAGCCCTATCCGGAACTGGCTACAAAGAGCCATGTCATTCCACCCAGTTTCTACTGCTCATTTGCGGAACCTCCGCATTCCGCTTTCCCTGGCGTAGTTTACGAATCACGGAATTGCCAGAGGAAGCACGATCCGGGTCATCGTAGAGAATCGTCATGAACTTAAAGAAAGTTTCTAAAGAAAAGCGGGCAGGGTCAGTGGGAGGTAACCTCAGGGCCCAAAAGACAAAAGCCAGACAGGGGTCACAACAGGAATCAAAACAGGTTCTGACAGATTTAGCTTAAAGCTCAGAAGCACCAGGAACAAACTCCTATAACGGGCAATGAGAATCTGCATAATGGCCCTTTAAATATTTTCAAAATTCGCGCCATTGCGCGCTGACTCTAACACGCCAGCGCGCATGCGCCAATAAATACAGATGACGCGCCGCACGCACCCTAGCAGTCAGCGCGCACAGGAAGAAGAGGATGCGGCTCGTGGCGGGCGTCCCCGCCGAGGAGGCGGCAGGCATCCCTGCCGACCCCCTCCCACTAGACCGCCAGGGTAGGTTATTACAACCGCTTTCTTTGGGGCTGGAGCGGACTTGACTGGATCAGGCATGTCCAACTTGCTTCTATCTCTCACTCTACAAAATTGTTTCTTTCTCCTCCTGGGCTCCTGCTTTTATAGCCCTCCCATGCAAATAAAGCAGTCCGATATTTTATACTCCTGCTGGTCAGTTCTGTCACGTGGTGTAAAATCCTCCCATCTCCAGATTCTGACAGCCAAGGATTGGTGTTCCTGAAACCATCTGTGTCATTGGCTGCATCTATACTCACCCAATTAAAAATGAAGGCATTAATTTAGAGCAATTGATTGGTGGTTCCTAAATCTACACTATCAAGAAACAACACAAAGGCTCTTTTCAGAGCTAAACAGAGCACACGGGATGGGGAGGAGAGATTTATACTAAGGAAGTGAATAGCACGAGGCTGTTGAATTGAGATTTCGGTTTTTGTACGTCAAACCCTATTCTAATAAATGGGTAGATCCGGGCACAGAGTACATATAAAGCGCCCCCATATTACAACCGGTAATACAAAGCCATAATTCTGCCCATGGCACAAACATGAGTCATAAACTGTTTCCGCAGGGTGAGGAAGTCAGTATCACTCCGGAGTTTTAGAAATCCACGCCCGATCCTCTAACCCTCAGTAAATAGGAACAGGCAGGGCTGTGCAGTTCCAGGTACCAGGATCCGTAAATCCATTATTCTGGCGGCTTTATAAACCAGTTTGCGCGTATAAATTAGCCAATGGTTGACAAGTATATTGGCGGGATTTCTAGACCTGGCACAGATTTGTTAAGTTACAGTGAGGCGTGTCTTTATAGAACCAATCACAGGGAGAATCTAGTTTAATTAGTGTCGTCACTGACAACGGGTCACACTCCAAGTAAGCGCCACTCATTGTATATATGGCCATAGTGATATAACGAGCAGCAGGTAGATTATCAAGTAGATTATCAGAACAACAGGATCCAGGAACAAGTCAGGATTAGTCAAGATATAGAATCCAAGTTCCTTTACCCTTGTGCTTTATCACTGCAACATAATATGTACAATAAGCAGTAACAGCTCTAAGAGCGAGTATGTGGGCGGCTCTGAAAATAGCCTTTGGGTATTAAATTAGTGGGAAGGAAGAGATTTATCCGCCAAAGCCGTAGAGAATGTGGCCCTGGCGCTTGAGAGCATACACCACATCCATGGCGGTAACGGTCTTCCTTTTGGTGTGCTCGGTGTAGGTGACGGCGTCCCGGATGACATTCTCCAGGAAAACCTTGAGGACCCCACAAGTCTCCTCATAGATGAGGCCAGAGATGCGCTTGACTCCCCCTCTCCGTGCCAGGCGGCGGATGGCGGGCTTGGTGAGTCAGGGGGAGTCGGCCTCTGAGGTTTCTCTCATTTATTGTTACAGATGGGATAGAAGGCACATTAGCAGGATACCTGGCAACATTGTGTGTGCTGTATTATCACAATCACGTGTATCACTTCAAGTTATGTGTTGCCTCTTCTTTCAATTGCAGCAATTATAAAATCTACTCACTGTGCTTTATTGGTTCTCTCTCTAGTAGATCTCTCTCCTATCCATGTAATCATTTTTTTCTCTTTCATTACTGGAATGATTGCGCTTGATCTAATTAGAGTGATATAGGGAATGATGTGAGTTTACTTTTCTGTGAAACTTCATGAAAATCGCTGCTGCGTCTGTGTCAGATACGGGGAACATGTGGTGTCTGTTTCAGCCTCTGTGCTCGGCATTGGAAATGCCACATAACCTGAGACGGAGTTCCCAGATTACTAATATTGAGTTTGGATTTACTGTTGAGCTGCCAAATCACGCAGTTTTATACAAGTGTAACCCATTTTTGGCTACCCCCTGGTGCCAAAGTGGTACATCACAATAATTACTGACTTACAGGTCCTGATTCCCCTTTGCTAGGTGAAAGGTACTGGGAATTCTTCTTCTCTGGTAGTGCCTCCACCTAATGGGATCTGGGAGTGCACCTGCAGATGGCCCCATTAGGAATAACATGAAACACACTTTATTATATAAAAACAACAACTTTATATAAGGAAAGTGTAATTTACAGAGTAAGTAAAAACACATTGTCATCATATCAAATATAACCTACTCTCATGTGAACCTGTGGCAGTCCATTTCCTGGTGCTCCATGCCAGGCAAAGTCCCGCACTACTCATTTGCAGATTAAAGTCTCAGTCCCTTATCCTAAATGAGTACCTTAGGTCCCAAGTAGCAATAGCAGCCAAAGACACCTTTCCCTCTGGTTAGGTACTGGCTCCCTCATGGCAGGCAAAAACAAAGCCCATTTTACAAATGGAATTTTGCCGGATCCTCTCTTTCTCCACCCTCCTCTGGCATCATTCACCCTGTGGATTCACTCAGATGGGCAGGTTCACCTAGAGCTGGAGCAGGCATCCACAACGATGAATCCATTCCATAAACATACACAGCTTGTATTAGCTTCCATGACATAGCTCCTAGCACTGTCTATAGCGCGAGCACATTGTTGCTGAATGCATAGCTGAACTGTAGCTCCCAGTACTGTATATAGCGCAAGCATTTCACTTTCAGTTGGGCAAATCTGGAGCTTCCAACCCTCTTGATCGAGCTCCCAGGCATGGGGTTGCACCCCAGCCACCGAGGCCTTCCTGCCTCTACATTGTGGCAGCTGAACTCACTACTCCTTAGTGAAATACTATCAGCAGCAAATCCTCCAGCAGTAATGGCTGACTGAGCACATGGCAGTCTCCTTTTATAGGGCACAGCGACACCTTGTGGGTGCTTTTTGGATCAGCCTTGCTGCACCAATCCAAGAGCTCTGCCACTGGAAAACTCTAGGAGACCCCACTCTCAAGCCAAACAGGGGAATTCCCAGACCATGAGGTCTTAGACCATAGGATTAACACTACGGGTCCCTACACAAGAAGGAAGTAGCAGCCACTGGCAGATAGAGGGTCAATCGCTAAGAAAGTCTTTTTACTATTCATAGAACATACCACTTGGGAGGCACAGGAAGTAGAGACTAATCTGTACCTTATTTATAGAATGGGTCGTAGGTTGGTCAGTGGGTGGAGTGTGAATATACAATATAATGATATGAAAAGAAATTCAGCTCATCGATGGCTCTGAAAAGAGCCTTTGTGTGGTGGACTTGGTTTGCCGCCGCTGCCAGTTGGAGACTGATCTAAGCCCTCTCACCTTGGATCCTGCGGGCCAGCTGGATGTCCTTGGGCATGATGGTGACCCTCTTGGCGTGGATGGCACACAGGTTGGTGTCCTCAAAGAGAGTGACCAGATAAGCCTCGCTGGCCTCCTGCAGAGCCATGACAGCTGAGCTCTGGAAGCGCAGGTCGGTCTTGAAGTCCTGAGCGATCTCCTGGACCAGGCGCTGGAAAGGCAGTTTGCGGATGAGCAGCTTGGTGGATTTCTGGTAGCGGCAGATCTCGCGGAGAGAGACTGTGCCGTGGGAGAGACAAACCGTGGGAGAGAGCTTCAGAGGAGAGGTGCAGCCCTTGCAAAGTCTTGAATGCGAGCATGTGAGGTGGTAATGAGAGAAGAGTTGAGTAGCAGGTCAGTAGAGGAGCGTAGTAAGCAGTTGGGTGAGTATATAGAGATGAGTTCAGAGATGTAGGGTGGGGCAGAGTTATGAAGTGCTTTGAATGTCAGGGTCATTAATTTGAATTTGATTCTGAAAGGTAGCAGAAGCCAGTGCAAGGATTGACAGAATGACGAGACAGAGAAGGAGCGGTTTCTGAGGTGTATGAGCCTCGCAGCAATGTTCATTATGGACTGGAGAGGTGACAGTCTCTGGAGGGGAAGGCCAATTAAAAGAGAGTTACAGTAGTCTAAACGTGATATGACGAGAGAGTGAATAAGAATTTTGGCAGCATCTTGAGTGATAAATAATGGTATTTTGGATATGTTCCTTAGGTGGAAGTGACATGATTTAATAAGTGACTGGATATAAGGAGTGAATGACAGGGCAGAATCTAAGATAACCCCAAGGCACCGGGCCTGGGGAGAGAGGGTGATAGTGGAATTGTTAGCTATGATAGATACTTCTGGGATGCTACTAGTGTTAGTTGGAGGAAAGAGAACCATTTCAGTTTTAGAGAGGTTTAATTTAAGGTAGCGTTGCGACATCCAGGTAGAGATAGCGGACAGACAGGAGGAGACGCGAGTTAGGAGTTCTGGGTTGAGATCAGGATAGAGGTGGTAGTGGAAACCGTATGAGTTGATTAATTTGCAGAGGGAGGAAGTATAGATGGAGAATAGTAATGGTCCCAGGACAGAGCCTTGAGGAACCCCAACAGAAAGAGGTAGGGGAGAAGATGCTACTCCATTATAGGAGACACAGAAGGAATGATTGGTGATGTAAGAAGAGAACCAGGACAGGGCTGTTTCACGTAGGCCAAGCGAATGGAGGGAATGGAGGAGCAGAGGGTGATCTACAGTGTCAAATGCAGCTGAGAGATCAAGCAGTATTAGTAATGAGAAATGATTGTTGGCTTTAGCGGTTAAAAGGTCATTAGTTAGTTGAGTCAGTCGAGTGTTGTGGCTTAAAACCAGATTGTAGGGGGTCCAGCAGGCTATTGTCAGAGAGGAATGAAGTTAGTCGGTTGTAGACTAGGAGCTCAAGTAGTTTAGAGATGAAAGGTAGCAGAGAGATAGGTCGGAGGTTGTCAAGATTGGAGGTTGAGTAGTGTAATGTCTCTTCTGATAGTGTCAATTTTGTTTTTGAAGTGCTCAGTAATATCTTGAGCAGAGACAAATGTGCATGGAGGGGGTGGAGAAGGGGAAAGGAGAGTGTTAAAGGTGGAGAAAAGTTGTTCTGGTTTTTTAGAAAGGGAGTTAATGAGTGAAGTAAAGTATGTTTGTTTGGCTTGGAAGAGGCTGGTGTTATAGGAGTGCAGGGCAGGTTTGTAGCTCCAAAAGTCTGACTCTGTCTTTGGAGCGCTTTTGTATGAGCAGTATGCCGAGGTTGAAGTGGTTTGGGTCTAGAATGTTTAGTTTTTATAGGAGCAGCTCATTAAGGGCAGTGGTGAGAGTACTATTGTAGACAGAGGTAGCCACATTAGGACAAGGGTTTGGGGAAATGTCCCCAGCTGCCAGCAATAGAAAGGAAAGATAGACTAAGTGAGAGCGGGATTTGTAAGTTCTTAGTTTGTATGAAAAAGAGGAGTTTTGTGGAATAGCTAAACAGAGTACTTTATAAACTTCATGTGTGGAGAGGGAAGGAGAGGAGAGTAGAGAGGCTGATATTTGTATAGAACTGGGATTTGATGGAGGAGGTAGTGAAAAATGTTTTATGAAGCATGAGAGTGAAAGGAGGAGAAATGCAGGATAAAGTATGTTTGGAGTAAGAAGTTACAAACTGGCAGGTACAAACAAATCTGTTTTCTTCTTATCCCAGCTGGTTCAAAGTTGATAGAAGATAATCCGGTTCCTTTTGCCTTGTCAATACCTTGTCCAACTGCCTTGTATAAAAATAGTTTTATGGAGATCTCTCACTTGTATAGATCAAAATCTCTAAGCAGAACACTACCAAATTTCCAAAGCACCGCTCCACAAAACGGCATACTTCTGATTTCAAGGCCAAACACTCGACTAACAGTAGGTTTACCCTAGAAAACAACGCAATATTAGAAAGAGCAGATTCTGACAAAAATGGGTAAATAGATCTATGGGGTCCTCTGAACAGTTTTATGTCCAATATGTATAGGTGTACCCAAGTACGTGGCATATAGGAGCCCCAAAACGAAGACCCCCCCATATGGTCTATCATTTCAGATACTGCAAAAGCAACACATTTACATCATTTTGAGGGGGGCAAAGTTAAAAAAGAGTACGTTCACCCCAGAAAACCATATATTTTTGGAAACTACACATTCCTCCGAATGCAAATTTGGTATACATGTCTTTCTACTCCAAAGCACCATACTGCAAAGCAACGCTAAAAGCTGTGGTTTTTATGACATTTCTGAAAATCACCTAAAAATATTACAATTGGCCACATTTTTCTCACCCAATTTCTTTCTTACAATTGTAAAACACATACAATTGTAAATATTGATGCCAAGGGTCTACTCTTGCACATACAAACACATTTATACACTTTTTAGAGCTCTACACATAATATTACACAAGCACACACATATAGAATTGTAGTTCAGTATGTTGGAGTAGAAAGACACAATTACTCATTTTGGATTCATCAGAATGTGTACTTTACACAAATATATGGTTTTGGGGGGTCTTTGTGCTGTTAGAGGGTCTTGTGGCAAATAATACACTGTAGGGGTTTTTGTTAACCTTTATTTCATCTTTATTTGGGGTCCGCACATGCCACCTGCTTTGGTATATCTTGGGCATCAAACTGTTCAGTAGACCCTTGGCATCAATACTTAGGGTGTTTTACAATTGTAAGAAAGAAATTGGGTGAGATAAATGTGGCCAATTGCAATATTGTTAGGTGATTTTCAGAAATGTCAAAAAAACCACAGATATTAGCGTTGCTTTGCAGTATGGTGCTTTGGAGTAGAAAGACATGCATACCAAATTTGTATTCGGGGGAATGTGTACTTTCCGAAAATATATGGTTATCTTGGGTGAACTTACTCTTTTCTTCTTTTTTTTAACAAATGTTTTTATTTATTTTCATAAAAGTAAAACAAATTCAAACAAAATAAACAAGTAATCTGTTCAAAATTTGGAGGAGCAAAAGGAGAGAAAATAGAAAAAGTGGGGTCATAAACCGTACAGTTTAACATGTATAGATATCGAACAAAGTTATTCACTTAACTTTACCATTTCAGTAAACAGCATTTTTTAAGGTTTTTAAATCCATAACCAAACTCCAATCCTTATTGCTTATATACCACTTGCAGATAGCAATCTATTGATTTGGTGACTCCTGGGGGGTGATTGATGACTCTTTCCCTGCGATCTATAAAGATTCTGTATGTATTGATTTGTATCTTATACTACATTATTGTTGAGCAACAATTCTGTATCAAACCATATGGTATGTCGAAATGCATAAATCGTTAAATGTGGAGTATGAGTAGGGAGTGAGGATATATATGTCATCCAGGTTGAAAAAAATGTTACTGTGTGTTCCTCTTTATTTGTAGTGGTTTCTATCCAGTCCATGTGGAAGATCTGGTGGAGTTTTCGTTTAACTAGCGAAAGCGGAGGTACCGATGGGGAAAGCCAATGATGAAGAATAGCTTTCCTATATGTTGCCATTAGTCTTTCCGCTAAGCATCTCTCAGATTGTGATAATGTTAGTTGTGAAGGGGGGGACCCAAAAAGTACCCATAATAAAGTAAAGGGAGCTGTATGTTGTGTTAAAGATCTCCAATATCCCTGCACGTTTTCCCAGAATTGCTGTATTAAGGGGCAAAGCCAAAGACAGTGCACAAGGTCTGCTCGAGACTGATGGCATCTTAGACAATTGTCCCTGTCCAAAGTACCAATATGATAGCGCCTGAGTGGTGTAAGATAAGAATGGTGTAGGACCTGTAATGACATTTCCTGGTATTTGCTGGAAGATAGAACCTGCATAGTTTTTGCATGGTATTGAAGTATTTGAGCTGTATCTATCTGCGGAAGTACTGAAGTCCATTTAGATAGAAAAGTATCTGTTGATTCTACTTGTAATGTGGATTGAATTATTCGGTATATCTGGGATGTAGTTTTGTATGAGTCACTCAATAGTGTATTAATTGGATTATCTTTGTCTGCAGGAGATAGATGTTGAAGAACCGTCTTAGTGAAGTGGATAATTTGAATTGAAAGCAAATAATAATTGGAGAAAAAGGGGAATTTTTGAATAAGATTTTCTTTTGATGGTATAGTAAAAGTCTCACTAATAATATCTTTGACCAATCTTAAATTTTGATTTTGCCAGTCCAAAACTGTTTAATTTTGTTCCCCTATCGGAAAGGTTGGGTTACCGAGCCATGTCAGATAGATAGAGTGATAGGAGTTAATTTATATCTGAGCCTTACTGAAATCCAAGTTTTGTATGTGTCAATGAATAAGGGGTGTTCAATCATATCCTGGGAAATGTCTTTTAGAGAGGAGTGGAGAAGCACATTAAGAGATATGCCACCTGACAGAAGTTGATCCACTTCTGTTGAAGTGTAAATATTTCTGTTATGTATCCAATCACCTACAAATCTGAGTAAAGATGCTTCATTATATTCCCTTATATTTGGAAAATTGTCTTTGGTTTGTTGTAGTTTAAACATACTTATCCGTGGTCTCTTTTTTTGCCAGATAAAAATGCAGCACATTTTAAGTAATCTTTTGTAGTCTGATGGTTTTATGCTATAAGGTAACATCTGTATTTTGTAAAGGATTTTTGGGAATAGCATCATTTTTATTAAGTGAATTCTGCCTAGCGAGCTAAGATTCAAGTTATCCCAGGATTTTAACTCTTGCTGGATCTTGTCTATAGTATGACGAATATTAATCGGATATAATTCAGTATGTTTTTTTGGCAACTTAATTCCCAGGTATGTTATGTAAGATTTTGCCACTTTAAAAGGAAAATCGCTATTTCTGCTTGTTATACTAGAACCCCCAAGTTCCAGTGCCTCCGATTTATTTAGATTAATCCTAAATACTACAAAAGTGCTAAAAGTTTCTATTGTTTCTAGTATCGTAGTCAATTCTATTTGGGGATTGTTAACAAATAATAAGATGTCATTGGCGAAAGCTGTTATTTTATGTTTGGTGTGGCCTAGTGGGATACCTGCAAATGTCTTAATCTGCAATAAATGTTTTATTAAGGGGTCTATCGCAATATTAAATAGTAAAGGGGATAGAGGACAGCCTTGCCTAGTTCCCTGTTGAATTTCAAATGTTTCCGAATTGTAACCGTTAACTGTGAGAAAAGTTTGGGGAGAATTATATAATGCTTTGAATAAGTTTAGCATGTGTATTCCAAAATGTTGAAACTTTAAAAGTCTCCTTATATTAATATAAGCGATCCTATCAAAAGCCTTATCTGCATCCAAATTTATTAATAATCCTTGTTGTCTCTTTTCTAGGTTACAATGATAAATAACAGCAATTGCCTTCCTAATCGCCTGGACCGGATATCTGTTTATGAGGAAGCCCATCTGATTAGAGGTAAGTATAGTAGGGAGAATTTTTTGTAGTCTATTCGCCATAATTTTTGTTATAATCGTTAGGTCTTGGTTTAATAGAGAGATTGGTCTATAGGAGGACGGGTCTGTACGTTCCTTTCTAGCATCTGCTGCTTTATCCCATAACTGATTGTCTTGTAAGATATCATTGTATAAAGATGTTAATAAAGAGGTTGTTTCTGTGAGTAGTAGTTTATAAAATTCCACTCATAAGCCATATGGGACTGGAGATTCACCATTTTTAAATTTAGTAATAGTCATTGCTACCTCTGTTTCCGTTACAGGTGCATCTAGGATTTCTCTATCCTGGACAAAAAGTTTATTCAGATGAGCTTCTTGGAGAAACTTAAGCCCATTTTCTGGGGAATCGAGAGTTCGCTGATAAAGTTTTTTTGAAATGGGATGCCATCACGTTTGTGATGTCTTTTGCAGTGTGGCTTAATTTATGTTTCATCTGTTCAGTCAATAAAGTATTGAAAAGAGCCTTTGACTCTGTGTATTTTTTCTTTGCTATAGCAGAATTTGTAGATTTAAAATTTTTATAATCCTGCGTGAGTTCTTTTTGTAGCAACCAGTACTTTTCACTAAAGGACCTCTTCCGCTGAATCAGGTAAGATATGATGTGGCCTCGTAACACTGGTTTGGCTGCTGCCCATAGTAAGTTTTTGTCATCCCAATGGGCTAGATTGTCATCAATATAATAAACCCAATGTTGCTTTAGATAATTTCTAAAGTCTTCATTATGGTACAGGTAAGTCGGAAATCTCCAATTATGTGAGTATGGTTGGGGTACAGACAGACGTAAGGTGAGTTTCATGGGGGCATGGTCTGAGGTATCTATGTTACCAATACTAGCGTCATCAATTGAGGCTAAGAGATGGGTAGACAAAAAGATGTAATCTATCCTCGAATGCGAGTTATGGACTGCAGAAAAGAAAGTGTAATCCCTAGTGTCCGGGTATAGGTATCTATAAGTATCTTGTAATTGAAGGTGTTCGTAAAGGGAGTGCAGTGGTTTGATTCTACTTAAGACATGTGTGGATGATGTATCTGACTTGTCCATGAAGGGATCACACACCGTGTTCATGTCACCACCAAAGATCAAATTTGAGGCCCCCCAGCAGTCTAACCATTGGAGCAATTCTGCAAAAAAAGATTGGTTTTCAGTGTTAGGAGCATAGACATTAACAAGAGTATATTTTGTCCCATATATATTCCCATCCATAATTAGGTATCTACCCATTTTGTCTTTGAGTATTTTTCCCACCGTACTATTCAAAGCAGTATTTAGGATAATTGCCACACCTCTACATTTGGAAGCATATGAGGCAGTAGTGACAGAGCCTATCCATCTATCTTTTAGAGAGGCTGTATCATGTCTGCGCCAATGCGTCTCCTGTAGAAAAGCTATGCGGACTTTGTCCCTTCAAAGGTGGTCCAATATTTTACGTCTTTTTATAGGAGTATTTAAACCCCCGACATTCCATGAAATTACCTTAATTTTCTCAAGGATATTATCCACCCTAGGGTTAGTAGAATCTTGAGTAGAAGACATATTAATTTAGCCTATACATTTTTTTGGAAAGCGTATGTCTCTATACTGATAGTGTATCCGGTCTGGCTGTCCCAGCGAGCAGACCAGGGTCTGGAATAAGTTGGGGTGTGGGAAAGTATCTTGTTCCTAAAGGCACACTGGCCTCCAGATTCCAGATTATAATATAATAAACATAATAACTAATCAAAATATTTAACTTGAAATATTATGACTGCATCTTAGCCGACTGTTCATATCATGCCCTAGGTCTCTCCAAGTATATAGAAATATAAGTGTAGGTCAAAAGGACCAATATGCAAAATTATCATCTTGTAGTGCAAAAAAATAAAAACCTGTAATACAAACTGTACTCTGAAGAAAAATTGTCCATAGCAGATAGTCCAACTGAAAAAGTCCAGTACAAAAGAAAAGCTAGGGAGCCAAAGAGAAAAGTCTGTTCCGGCTGATGAACAAGGGAGAAAAACCCTATGGAAGGTCTGTCTTTCCAGGCCAGAAGGCCAAGTATAAGGCTAGATGTCATTCCAAAAGGTATTTAGCGCTTAGTCTGTCCCAAAAAAGTATAATAGAACCATGTTATGAAAGAACAAGATGACATAGCTTAGATATAAGTTTATATCATACCAGGATCAATGTGTTTACAAGGATATATGTCCCTTTTCGGATCAAATACAAAACCGAATATCCCAACTCAGTAAGACAGAAAAGGGGTAGAATGTTAAGATCAGCAAAAGAGAAAGTTTTAACTCCTTCAGAAAATCATGGTCAACCTTCTTGTGCATTTTGTAAAGTATCAACATAGACACGTGCTTCATTCGGATTTTCGAAAAAATTGTGGTTTATCATTTTTTTTTCTGAGGATTTTCAATTTTGCCTGGTATAACAGTGAGAATTTATAACCCGCTGAGTACAGAGTTTTACAGTTGGTGAAAACTCCTGCCTTTTTGCGGAGACAGAGGCAGAATAATCCTGAAAAATATCGAGTCGGTGTCCATTATATTGTAAGTCCTTTGTTTTCCTGTATGCATCTAGGATTCCAATTTTGTCTGCGAAATTTAGTATCCTGAAAATCACTTGTCGTGGTCGGGTTGCGGATTGTTTTTGAGTTGGGCCAATCCGATGATAACTTTCTATCTGGAAAGATGGAGGTGACATTGGTAATTGGAGGGCTCTAGGAAGCCAAATCGTTAAAAGGTCTTCCAGGTCCTTGCCTTTAACCGTTTCTGGAACCCCAACAAGTCTCAGGTTGTTCCTTCTACTACGATTTTCAAGGTCCTCAAGTTTTTCAGCCAAGATGGTAATCTCTTTCTGTTGGTACTTTGTGCTTTGCCCACCTCATCTTCCAGAGATGATATACGTTCTTCTGCTTCGGATAGCCGTTGTGAGTGGGTGGTCACTTCCTGGAGAACCTCAGTTATGGAATCTTTAATGGAAGCCAATTTTTAATCCAATAATGGACCGAGAATCTGCACAAGGTCTTCCGCCGACGACAATTGAAGTCCAGATTGCGAATGTTGTAGATCTAGTTCAGCCTCTTGTTGAGTGTGTCCTGTCGATTTTTTTGTGTCCTTTAGTTTGGTCGATTTAATTGCTTTTGGTGGCATTGTTATAGTACTGTCTAAATATTTATCCATAACGGAGATAAGCAAATGAGTAGATAATACGTCTCCTTTCCGAAAATGAGTAGTATAGTTCAACCTGGTAAGATTTTATAATTTGGCCCAAAATATTTTGTGGAGCGAGAACCTGAGTGTTTATGCTGTAGTATCACATAATGTCTCTTATGAAGTAAAGCTGTTGAGAAACAACCGAAGATGTAGCATTCAAAGGGTTATTGTTACATAATGTGGCTGAGCCCTGGTGTAAATGATTTTCAGGCCTGGGTGAAAAAATTCCAGAGTCCTTTGCACAAATTCCAGGGCTTGTCTGTACAGGGATTTACCTCTGCTGGATGTGGCAAACAATCAAAGTTGCGATAGCCCCCTGTTGTTTCCCAGGTTGTGTTTTTAAATAAGTCCTGTGATTGCTCTGTCTATATAAAACAGAAAAATATTAAATAGTAGGCCAGAAGATTCCCAGCCATTGATAGCCAGGTAATTTGGATACAGGAGGCCTAGGTATTGAGTAGTATGTATCCAGGATTCATTATGCTTCTTATGGCCTTACCTCCCGTGTATCCCTTAACCGGGTTATGCCAGCCAAAGTTGGGTATTATTCATAGTGTACACTTTACCCGTTTATTGTACCGTCTTAGAAAAGGGTTATGCCAAGCAGTGGATTTGCTTAAGAGAAGCCCTGGCTTATGTTTGACCTGCCTGTGCAGCTTCTTTTATGGCGCGCCTGGTGGCCTTGTCCCTCTGTGGGCCTTAATAGGTGTTTGCGCCTCTCCTCCCATACTCGCCCTCCTGTGACCAGACTTACGGTCTGGAGGCAGCTGACTGTCACGTAGCTGCGGCCGATGATGTTATCGGTAAGTTGCCTCCAGTGATTGCAGTGTACTGTGCTCAATATCCGGTCCGGGTCCACGAGGTTGTTGTTCCAGCGTGTGTCTCCTGTTGTTTTCTGGTGGATTCTGGAGACAACACTCCTAAAAAATCTGTGATATTGAGGCAGCCGACAGGAGCTCTGTTAAGATGCCGACATCTCGTGGGTCCGCCCCCGGAAGTCCTCGAACTTACTCTTTTCTAACTTTGCCCCCTCAAAATTATGTAAATGTGTTGCTTTTGCAGTACCTGAAATGACAGACCATATGGGGGGGTCTTTGTTTTGGGGCTCCTATATGCCACGTGCTTAGGTACACCTATACATATTGGGCATCAAACTGTTCAGAGGACCCCAGGCTTTCATATTTGGGGTGATTTATCTTGATACCTAGTGATGGGCGAATCTGCGCCGTTTCGCTTCGCCGAAAAATTCGCGAAATTCGCGAAACGGCGAAAAATTCGCGAAACGGCGCCAGCGTCTCGTTTTTGACGCCGGCGCCCGTTTTTTCGACGCCGGCGCCCGTTTTTTACGCCAGCGCCCGTTTTTCGGAAAAAATTTTTTTGACGCGGGCGAATTTTTTCGGCGAATTTTCGCGAATTTATTCGCCTGACGCGAATCGCGCAAATTCGCCGCGAATTCGCGCCTGGCGAATAAATTCGCCCATCACTATTGATACCTAATAGTATGTGGAAAAAATGATGCTGCAGGGTAGAAATTTTGAGGTGATTTTTGGAAATGTCACCAAAATCGCCAAATTTAGGAAAGTTTTCCGGCTTGGTGCTTTGGAGTAGAAAGACTTGCATACCCAATTTGGATTTGGGGAAATGTATACTTTCCGAAAATATATAGTTTTCTGGGGTGAACTTACTCTTTTCTAACTTTGCCCCCCTCAAAATGATGTAAATGTGTTGCTTTTGCAGTATCTGAAATGACAGACCATATGGGGGGTCTTCGTATTGGGGCTCCTATATGCCACGTGCTTAGATACACCTATATGTATTGGACAAAAAACTGTTCAGAGGATCCCAGGCTTTCATATTTGGGGTGATTCATCTTGATACCTGATAGTATGGGGAAAAATGATGCTGTAGGGTGAAAATTTTGAGGTGATTTTTGGATATGTCACCAAAATTGCAAAATTTAGGAAAGTTTTGGGGGTTTGTGCTTTGGAGTAGAATTACATACCCAATTTGGATTCGGAGGAATGTGTAGTTTCCGAAAATATATGGTTGCCCCTCCGAATCTATGTGAATGCGTTGATTTTGCAGTATCTGGAATTACAGAACTGATCGCTCAAATGGGGTGTCTACATTTTGGGGTCCCTATATACCACATGCTTAAGTAAACCTATACATATTGGGCATGCAGCTTGGTAGTTTGGTGTACATAGATATATTTAACCATTTTTTATTTGCCAGAATCTGCTCTTTCAATGTAACAATGCATCATTTTCTAGGGTAAACCTACTGTTAGTGGAGTGTTTGGCCTTGAAATCAGAAGTGTGGCATTTTGGGGAGCGGTGCTTTGGAAATTTGGTAGTGTACTGCTTGAAGATTTTGATCTATACAAGTGAGAAATCTCCAAAAAAAAGAGACATAGACCATTCCAAATCTGCTGTGTTCTCATACATAAAATAAACTATGTTTCTGATATATGTATTTGTACTATGTGAAACATGTTTTTTTTTTTCATTTTATTAGACACTTAGAAGCCTATATCTTTTTACAAATGTGGAATTACACAAAAAGCCCAGGTTGTCCTGAAAAAAAACACCAATATATTGTTTTCCTGGGTAAACTAAAAGCCCCTCCCAGGAAAGGCCCTTAAAGTGAAAGAGTACAAAAAGTCTAAAAACTGATGTTGGCATTTAGGATGAAATGGCTGGCAGGGAAAGGGATAGACCAAGTGGCAGATCATTTCACTAATGTGCCCAAATATTACTGCTGATTACACTGTGCTAGGCAGGCCACATAATTAATAATTTCATGATGGAGGCTGAGGGCCAGTGTAAATTTGAAAATGGGCCGCATTTGGCCCCCAGCCTGACTATGGGCTAAGGGCTTTAGTTGCTTGGAGTAGATGGAGCTGGAGAGTATCAGTTATTACTGTCTCCTGGATTAAATTTAACAAAATGAGGGCTTAATTCTCAACCTGGATATTGTTCTTAGTTACAATTGTAGCGCTATGGTAAACTGACTTTGTTTTGGTCAGCCCTCGCAGCGGGGTGGAGGCAGGGTGTAGTGCAACTGTAACCAGGTGCAATAGCACAATGATGGGCGCCAGTAGTTTTTTAACTCTTAAACAATGAACTGTCTTTATTCAACTTAGCACATATCATAAATCCACAATGGAGTATAGAACAATCAGACAGCATAAAGGTAACATATACTCACAGTACCAGTATAGGCTGAATCCCTGCAGGTCAGGGGAAATACAGCAGAGAGTGTGGCAGCTTGTGAGGGGTATTGCCCAGTTTTCAGGATCTCTGTCAGAGGCAGTCTAGATGAATTCCTACCATCCCTAGTCTCATCACTTTAGTCCCTACTCTGGGTCAGTAATACCCTGGGATCTTAATCCCTCTAATATCCTCGGCGAGCTTTGAGCTGCTCAACTAAATAACCTCTCTATCACTCCTAGAGTGATCTATAAACGAGTATAGCTGTCTAATTACTAGGGCCAAGTGTTGCAAAATTGCATAGACTTGTGTGGAGTAGTGCAAATTAGTAATTTATAAGCCCTGGAGAGTAGTTTACTTATGTCTGATGTTGTTAGTAGGGATTGTTCCCATGCAGTCATAGACCTGCTCCACTTCTTATGTTTGTTTGCTTGAATACACCCATGTAATTGATTATAGCCCCAGTTGTCCCTGGGGTGATTTCCCAATCCTTTTTGTATTTCAGCTAAAGATATCATTCTATTATCCTTAAAAAATTGCGTATTCTAGGGTTTCTATTGTCCCATCTACTCCATCTGTTAAAGGAGCCTTTCTCCATGTTTGGACTAAACTACAGGTTGTATAGTAGGGGTTTGTAAAAGGTAGGGAGGGCTTGAAAGTTTGTATATTTCTTTATTATTTTGCTATTCTTTCCTTGTAGCTCTGATAAGTAGGTGGTTGGTTATTTCTTTGCTGGAACTACATGATGCATCTTCTTGAGATCTGACTCGCTGAGAGAAAACAGATGCGAAGAGACAAATGCAGAGAAAATAAGGTAATAGAAATGCCGGACCTTTTCGCTGCTTGTATTCTCCACGACACGACTGTGGGATGAAGACACAAAATGCAGAGTTGGCATCCGACTGTCAGATACAAGCAGCAACAAGGACCGGCATTTCTATTACTTACCTTATTTTCATTGCATCCGTCTCGTCACATAAGTTTTCTCTCAGCACGTTGGATCTCAAGAAGACGCATTGTTTCAGCCGTAATATAGAGCTTGATCATCCACCCAAAGTGTATTATCAATAGGGTGTGAAATGAAAGTCAGTTCTTAGCGACTCCAATCTTTCTTTTTTTTCTGCAGAGACCCAGCTGTGTATTCAAGTTAGGTGGACTGAGAGATAACAAAGGAGCAGCGCCTTTTTGCAATCTTTTTTTTTCTACACAGTATATTAGAATCTATAGGCAATTTTTTCGCAGTGAGACCTGACAAACATTTTTGTTCATTACTACTAGAAAATCTCAAACCTATTGATAAAGTAGTCTCTGATGCCTTTTAGGATGTCTCCCGGTGGGTTTACAAGGCAGAAGACCAACAGAAAATATGTCACTCTTTACTGAACTGGCGTGTGTAGAGCAGGTTGACTCTCAGAGCACCCTGGGAGGCAGTGGCTCTAATATGGGTGGTGGGGGGAGTGCAAGGAAGGAAAGGCAGGTTCTAGTTATAGGGGATTCAGTTATTAGAAAGTTGGATAGGGGAATCTGTCGTAAGGCCCCTACATGAAGAACAGTCTGCTGCTTGCCTGGTGCTAGGGTTCTGCATGTGGTGGAATGAGAGGAAAGATTATTGGAAGGGGCTGAGGAAGACCCTGCAGTTGAGGTACACATAGGCACATATAACAAAGTTAGAGGAGGTGGTGAAGTCCTCAAGAACAATTTTAAAAAACTAGGTGTAAAGTTGAGGGCGAGGACTTCCAAGGTAATTGTCTCAGAGATATTACCTGTGCCACGAGCAACACTAAGAAGACAGCGGTAGACTATTGCGTGGCTGAGAGATTGGTGTAGGGAGGAGGGTTTTGAGTTTTTGGAGAACTAGGCTGATTTCTCAGTTGGCTACAGGCTTTTTGCTAGGGATGGGGGCACCTCTATGATGATGCTTCGGGGGAGAAGATGGCTAGAAGGTTTGAGGAGATTTTAAACTAGGTATGGGGGGTGAAATAAAGGTTTCCATGGAAGATAGGTTAGAAGAGGAAGTGGGCATAGGAAGGGAAATGGGGGATTTGGCTGGGGATACTGTTAAGGATAGGGAGGACCACATGTCATTTGTTCAATATGGTACCAGTATTGAATGTATGTTTGCAAATGCAACAAGTCTGACTGGTAAAATGGGAGAGCTGGAGGTGCTGGTGGGAAAATATGATGTGATTGGTGTGGCCAAAACATGGCTGAATGAGTCGCATGACTGGGCAGTAAATATCAGTGGCTATACTTTGTTTTGGAGGGACAGAGGCAATAGAAAAGGAGGAGGGGTATGTCTGTATGTTAGGCAGGATTTAAAAGCTTATATAAAGGAGGAGGTTCTGTTAGAAAATGAGGGGGCTGAAGTCTTATGGGTGGAGTTCTTCACCAATTGTAAAGAGTCCAGCAAATTAATTGTAGGCGTCGCTATAGACCCCCTAATGTAAGTGACGAGGAGGAGGCAAAGCTCCTGATGCAAATAGAAAAGGCTGCTAGTTTGGGGAAAGTAATAATAACGGGGATTTTAATTACCCGGATATTGACTGGAGCAACAGTACTGCCAGATCAGTTAATGGGAACAAATTTATAAACTTGTCACATGACAATTTTATGGCACAGGTTGTTGAGGAGCCAACCAGAAAAAATGCTATTATTGATTTAGTGATCTCAAATGACCCAGAACTTATAGCAAATGTGCAAGTCATTGAACCCTGGGTAATAGTGACCATAATGTTATATCATTTAATGTCTGGTGCAAAAAACAATATATACTGGGGCAACAAAAACCATGAATTTTGGAAAAGCTTATTTTAGTGCCTTGAGGGCTGCCCTACAGAGCATTGATTGGGGCATTAGGTTTTTAGCTAAAAACACAGAACAGAAATGGTTGTCAAATGATATTAAATCATTACTGTTCTCAATTTATTCCCTTAAGAAGTAAATGTAGAAGCTCTAAGACTCATCCTGTGTGGCTTAATACAGAAGTAAAGAAGTTAATAGGAAAGATGAGAAAGGCATTTAAAAACTACAAATCTGTAGGGACAGAAGCTGCATTTTATGAATATAAACACTGTAATAAATGTTGTAAATCAGCAATCCGGAAGGCAAAGAACGGAAATTAATGAATTAATTGCGGTGGAGGTGAAAACTAACCCTAAAATGTTTTTTTATATATATTCATAGTAAAAAGATGAGAGTGTTGCTCCATTAAATAATGGTACCAGTATGGTTGTAACAGATACAGAAAAGGCAAATGTGTTAAATCAGTTCTTTTCTTCAGTGTATACAATAGAGGAGTCTGGGTTCACAGGCTCACTTTATAGCTGCACTAATGGCTCAGCTCAATCTAGTCAGTGGCTGACTCAGGATATGATTCATAAAGCTTTAATAAAAATGAATGTAAACAAGGCTCCAGGGCCTGATGGCATACACCCCCAGGTTCTAAGAGAGCTTAGTTCAGTTTTAGACCAGCCCCTATTTCTGATTTTCTCAGATTCACCTTCATCTGGTATGGTGCCTATGGATTGGAGAAAAGCTAACGTTATTCCAATAATTAAAAAGGGATTACGATCTCAGCCTGGCAATTATAGGCCAGTAAATTTGACATCTGTGGTGGGCAAATTATTTGAAGGCTTGTTAAGGGATCACATTCAAAATGTTGTCCTAGTTAATGGCATTATGAGCAGCAATAAGCATGGCTTTATGAAGGATAGGTCATGTCAGACAAATTTGATTGCTTTTTATGATGAGGTAAGTAAAATGCTGGACAGTGGGGGGGGCAGTAGATGTGATCTATTTGGATTTTGCCAAAGCGTTTGATACTGTGCCCCACAAACGACTGCTTTCTAAACTAAGGTCTGTTGGGCTTAATGAAGGCGTTTGCACATGGATAGGAAACTGGCTACAGGATCGGGTACAGAGGATGGTTGTTAATGGAACATTCTCTACTTGGAGTAAGGTTCTTAGTGGGGTCCCCCAGGGCTCAGTATTGGGTCCACTTTTATGTAACTTGTTCATTAATGACTTAGGGGAGGGTATTGTAAGTAATGTATCAGTGTTTGCAGATGACACAAAACTATCCAGCCCAATTAATTCCATCCAGGATGTGGCACTTGCAACAGGATCTTGGAAAACTGGCAATCTGGGCAGCTAAGTGGCAAATGAGATTCAATGTTGATAAATGTAAAGTCATGCACCTGGGATGTAAAAATATCCACTTATACCCTTAATGGGACTGCACTAGGCAAATCCATTATGGAAAAGGACCTTGGAGTCCTTGTAGATGATAAACTTGTCTGTAGCAAGCAATGCCAGTCAGCAGCATCAAGGGCAAATAAGGTCTTGAGTTGTATTAAAAGGGGTAGAGATTCACGGGAGGAGGGGGTCATTCTTCCACTGTATAGAGCACTGGTAAGGCCCCATCTAGAATATGCCGTACAGTTTTGGTCTCCATCACTCAAACAGGACATTATTGTATTAGAGAGGGTGCAGAGAAGGGCAACTAAGCTGGTAAAGGGAAAATCTTAGCTATGAGGAAAGACTGGCCAAATTGGGGATGTTCACGCTGGAGAAGAGGCGCTTATGGGGTGATATGATAACTATGTATAAATATATAAGGGGATTGTATAATAATCTCTCTAATGCTTTATTTACCAGTAGGTCTTTCCAGCTGACACAAGGTCACCCATTCTGATTAGAAGAAAGGGGTGTTACAGGGAGAGCTGGGAAGTGAATCAGTGGTACAGGCTGATACATTAGCTAGGTATAAGAAGGGGTTGGATGGTGTTTAGCAAGTGAGGGAATACAGGGATATGGGAGAGAGCTCATAGTACAAGTTGATCCAGGGACTGGTCCCATTGCATCTTGGAGTCAGGAAGGAATTTTTCCCCCTCTGAGGCAAATTGCAGAGGCTTCAGATGGGTTTTTTGCCTTCCTCTGGATCGACTAGCAGTTAGGCATATAAAAAAAAAACTAAAAGGTTGAACTTGATGGACGTGTGTCTTTTTTCAACCTTACTTACTATGTTACTATGTAGTTCTTATGTCTATCACACACACCCCACAAAGCACCACCTAAGTCCCAGGCACCTCATTGTACAGTGCTAAGGCAGTTAGGTCCCCTAACTGTCCTAAAAAGGACAACACTTTAACATCATGTCATCTTTGTGGCCCTAGAAATTTGTTTTATTGTTGTCGCTGTATATCTCGCCACTGGTACTGATGACATCAGCCCAACAGGTCTTGTGCCTGTGGTTAAAAACAGACTTTACAACTGTTTGAGCCTAAAAGTACTCTAGTTAAATATGTTATGGCAGCAGTCACACCTGACATTACAGTCTGTTGAATATGCACACACTCTACAGCTTGTAGCATGCCTTACATTTCAGACTCCCTAATACCATAGAGGATATAGTTAAGATGCCAAAAGTTAATTTCTTCCTTCTCCAATACAATACCACTTTCATCCTTATGGCTATAGCATAGTTAATATAACTAGAACAACAAGGAATATTGGTGAGTCAGTACACATTTGTTCAGATAGCATCTGTATTAATACATCAGCTATTACTGTTCTTTTTGTTCCTCCTTCTTCTTTCCACTGCGTGTCAAAAATACATTGCTGATTCTATGAGTTTGAACAAGCTGTTTTAGCACACATTGATAAAGTTGCAAAAATCAAATCTGTTTTTTTTTTTCACATACTGAACAAACAGTATTTTCCTGTCTAGACCCATCCACTTGGTTTCAGGCCTGGGCTCCTTGTTCTCTGGTTGGTTACATGGCCTCTTATCCCTCATTATCATTGCTTGTATTTTATCCACAAATCCCTCCTCAACAGGGTTGGACTGGTGAGGGTCACAACACATTGATTACTAAGTGCAGGAAGGTGCAACACTAATGCAAAGCAGCAAGTCTGCACCCACACAGCCAGACTGTACTTACTGAGGCAGTAGAGCAGTGCTAGTGTGGACATGGAACATGCCATCTTTTTGATGCTGATAGTTGCCTGTCTGTGTGTGCTGCATCTGTATGTAACACCCCCCCCCCAGTGTATGCACATCAGTAGAGGTGTGGCTCTTTGTACAGTGGACAGCAGGCACGATCACTATGGGGCAGGAAGAGTTTAGAATCAGAGTTGGCAGGCAGGCCTGGCACAACCCCCAGATGGCAAACCAAAAATTGACTGGCTGAACTTACACTTCAGATCATTTGTGAGTGGGTCCACTGCTGCAGCATCCTGCATCAGGTACTGTTAAAATGACTGAATCTGTTGTAACCCTTTGTTGGTACACTCATTTTCTTTGTAGCAGTTGCTATGGCGAGCCTCTTTGCATGAAAGATACTAGGAACTGGGATTTACAGCACAGTGCCTACCTGGAATGCAGGTTGCAGCAAAAAAAAACAACTTTATATTAAATTTAAGAAAAAAGAAATTGGGCATGTAATGCACAATACCATCCTAAACTAGGGACATGTGTATAGGTATCACTCTGACTGTCTCTCCAACACAGTCCTTTTTATTATCAGAGTCCCAATCACACCATAAGGGGTTAATGACCACACAGTTCAGTTTAAATTAAACTCCCCTTCCTAAGAGATCTTATTTGCCCAGTTAGTGCTACCTTTTTCCAAAGTACCTCAACCTTGGACAATTAGCAGCTGCTTCCATGTGGCAGGTACACAAACAAGACCTGTCCTCACACAGGGGTCCCATAGTCATCGGAGGGCTCTCAGCAGTCACACTGGAGATTACAGGAAGCTTAGGTAGGATCAAGCAGCTTGTCAGGGAACAGGATGGGCTCTCTCTGTACTTCTATATCTGCAGACATCTTATCCAGTCTCACGCTAACTGGTTCTGGCTGGATGTTATAGCAGGGGCTCTTTTATAAGGTCTCCCTGCCAGCCCCATAGATTTGGCCCCAAAACCTGGATCCTCCTCTTTTTTCCAGATGACCTCTAGGGATGTCAGACAATCAGTCACTTCTCTGCCTGTAAGTGGGTTCAGTGATGTCACAGGAATAACAGGGAGAAGGGCTAATATGTCACTGTCACTTGGGTGGGGTGCAGGCCCTTGATCAAGTTTCCTGGTGGGCCCAAGGCACCCAAGTCGCACACTGGCTCAAATACATTGTTGATAAATGAGTTCATGATGCTCATGACATTGGAGGAGATGCTGGTATCGGGGTGCACCTGCTTCAGCACTTTGTACATGTAAATAGCATATCTCTCCTTCTGGCTCTTCTTGCGTTTTTTTCTATCTTAGTCACCGCTTTCTTGGAGCCTTTCTTTGGGGCTGGAGTAGACTTGACCAGGTCAGGCATGATTTGTACTGCTTCTGTCTCACACACTAGTAAAGTATTTCCTCCTCCTGCTGGGCTCCTGCTTTTATAGTCTTCCCATGCTAATAAGGCAGTCCGATATAGGAAGAATCCTATCATACAGTGGCGTAACTTTGGATGCCAGGGCCCCCTCTGCACATATATAATAGTGGGAGAATTTCATGTATAATACCCCCAGAACTCATAGGAGGGTGGTACAGTGGCAATTCCATGTATAAATACCCTCTGAACTCATAGAAGGCTGGTACAGTGGCAATTCCATGTATAAATACTCTCAGAACTCATAGAAGGATGGCATAGAGGCAATTAGAGATATATATATATATATATATATATATATATATCAGATGGCACAATTGCAATTTTGCACATTAAGGCAAGGAAAGGGGTTAAAGGACCATAAGGCAGTGCAATAAATGTGATTTGTATCCTTACCCCCCTACATTCTTTCTATGCTGATAGTCTGGTAGAAGGGGGAGGAGGAGGGGAACGACCATCTGTCCTGCCTGTCTGGCTCGCTTCCCTCCACATGTTATTGAACTACAACACCCAGCACCAACACCTGGAGAGCTACAACCCTGGCCCAGGGCTAGTGGGGAGAGAGAAGAACCTGCTCCTGGAACTTTCGTGTCAGGCCGATGGTAAAACAGAGTGAGTTTATTGCGTGCGCACTGTGTAAATAGAGTGGGAAAAGGGGCATGAGTGTGGGCACAGCTGGCATCACACCCCCACAGCAGCAAATGTACCAATCATTCACACACATAGTAACAAACACACACAAACACACAAAAAACACACACACAAACACACAAAAATACAAACAGAGAAACACAAACACACACTCAAACTGTAATTGACACACATAGTAGAGCTTGCCTGGCTGCATGGCATCTCATCCAACCTGCTCCCTAAATCCACCCCGCCCCCCCAGGTTTAAGCTCAAACAGTTCCAGCAGCACAAACAAGGCAGCTAGGAAGATCAGCAGGCCACCGCTACCATGAGCACTCAGCACTGGGATCCAGCCATTAGCATTTGTGCCATTGTGCCATGTGACAGTCCTCTCATACCGGTCCCGGCACTACACTGACTAACTCCTCCAGGCACTGGGTGGAGGGGGGAGTTTAGAAATAGAAGAGCCCATCCAGGCATGCCTCTCAGACTGAAACAGCTGCACTGAGCACTGTAGGTTCGGCCCCCCAAGTGACGCCGTGGAGTTTAGAAGCTGTTTTTTTTCCTAGCTGCTCAGGATGTTGGGAATTTAAAGTGCCTATACGGAACATTGGGTTGAGCTGCAAAAAATGGGGCATTTGAGAGATATGCAGGTATCCCCATACTACTGAGGAAGCAGGCCCCGTCTGGGCCCCCTGTACTCCCGGGCCCCCCGTGGCTGTTGGGTCTGCTTCCTCGGTAGTTACTTCACTGCTATCATACTTACCTTGATTTTCCATTCCTGGCCAGCATTAACCTTCGGGTATTCCCCCTCCCACAGATGTGTCCTCTAGCAGTGTTTAAAAACCCGCATACTCATTTGTCTACTGTATGTAAAAAGCTCTAGGATTATGATGGGGATGCTGACCAGGGGGATGACCAGTAAAGGAGAATCATGGTAAGTATGATGGGATTAACCTTTAGGTAAATGCCCAAGCAATAATAAGGGAGGGCAACACAAGAATGAATCAGAACTTTATTCAGAACTTAACACCACCTGAATAACCTTTCGACCAAAATTAGTTCTTTTGGTCGCACTAACATCCAAATGATAATGTTTGACAAGAGTAGAGGGATTAGGTAGCTGCCTTGCAAATAGCATCTGTAGACATTTCTGCTTCTGCTGCCCAAGATGTTACCACCCGTCTGGTCGAATGAGGCCTGACCCCCTCAGGTGCTTCCTGCCCTGTAACGAGTAGGCTTTCTTGATTACAATCATTCTGCGAATTGTGGCAGTAGAAGCAGCTTGCCCCTTGTTTGCTCCACAAGGGATACTAAAGAGTCTTTCAGACTTTCTAAAGGATTTCGCAATGTTTAGATACACCTCTAGAAACCTCTTGACATCTAATGACACCGGGATGTTTCCTTCCAGACCTGACTTCTCCACATCAATGGCTGGAAGAAATATTGGCTTGTTCAAATGAAAACTGGACACTACCTTTGGCAAAAAACAAACTTGGTTTGAGGGTAACCCCTTGATCACTGCAAACTGTGTGAGGAGGATTGGACATTAGGGCTTGAAGTTCAGATACTCTTTGACCCGAAGCAACTGCCACTAGAAAAACTGCCTTGAGAGTTAGATCCCACAAGGATGTTTCTTCCTCTGGAAAGAAGGGTGACTCAGATAATGTCAAGAGGCAAATCCAAAGGAGGTGCCAGTTCTTTAATTGGAGGTCTTATTCTTACCATGGCTTTTAGAAATCGGACCACTAATGGGTCATTGGAGAGTTGAATACCTAGAACAGCTGAAAGAGCAGATACTTGGGACCCTTAGGACATGACCACCCCTAATTTGAAACACAGACAGGAACTGTTACATATTTATGGGGAGTTCCAATAAAGGGGGGGTTTATAAAGATATTAATTTTTGGCCCAAAGTAAAACCAGCACTGTTTATAATTCATTATTGCCTACAAAATTAGTGGGCTTTTTTGCTTATCTTATATGTCTCCATTAAAATGCTGACATTGCTTAGCCTGTATGATGGTTACGGAATGAAAATGTTTGGGTTAGAGAGCAGTGCAGAACAAAGAACAATTAAAGAACATATTTTTATTAATATATACTGATGATTCTGTCCCCACAGAGACTTTTGTATCTGAAAATAGTGCCCATACACAAAAACACAAATTTAAGGAATATGTGTGAAAGATTAGTAAAAATCTATTACACAAAGGGAATTTTTTTAACCCTTTAAGTGCCAGCAGAATTTCACATTTTGGTTACATGAAATGCCAGCCGTTTTTGAAACATTTTGTGCTCTCTCACTTTAGGGGCATTTTCTGAGGGGAAACCTATAGTTTACCTAGAAAAACTATACATTGTTTTTTTTCGGTAAAAACTGAGCTTTCTAAATCTGCCTGAGTTTTCATGTATTTCCATAATAAATTTATAGTGCTAAATACCAAAAAAAAATGAAAAATTACCATTTTTCATCGTATATCAATTTATACCAGAAAAATATTTCATTTTACGGATAAAAATCCAACTGATTTGGAAAGCCTTATGTCTCTCGAACGTGCCAATACCATAGATGTATAGTTTTAGGGAGATTTAGGATTTCTGTACAGCAAAAACTCCCTGCAGTATATTGCCGAATTTTGAAAGCACTAAGGCAGAAAATGGCATACTTTAGATTCCAAGACAAAAAATCCTGAAACCATAGGTTTACCCCAGAAATTTTTGAAAATACACATTCTGCTGATTACAAAATGGGTAACTATGTCTCTCTACTCCCAACTACCAAACAGAAAAGCTTGTCTGAACATAGCGGTTTTTCTAAAAAAAAATTCAAAATTCTGAAAAATCACTTCAAAGGTTTTATTTTGCTGCTCCGCATATCCAAAACTATATTAGGTACCAAGAAAAAGCACCTGAAATATGATTGCCAGGGGTCCACTGAACAGTTTGATACCCATTATGCATAGGTTTACCAAAGTATCTGGCATTTAGAGACACCAATATGAAGTTAGCACATCCAAATTGTTCAGGACTTTACTTCAGCTACTGAGAAATCAACACATTGACTGCATTTTTTGTGGGGTAAAAACACAGAAATATATGTTTACCCCCCAAACCCATATATTTTTGGAAAGTACACATTCTACAGAATCTAAAATGGGTACCCATGCCTTTCTGCTCCAAACTACTGAGTCGCAAGGCTTTCCCAAAATTGTCGGTTTTGGTGAAATATCTGAAAATTGCCTCAAAGCTTCAACTTCCCAGCACCATATCACCCATGTATCATTAGGTACCAAGAAAAAACACCCTAAATATGATTGCCAGGGTTCCTCTGAACAGTTTGGTGGCCATTGTTCATAAGTTTACCAAAGTATCTGGCATTTAGAGGCCCCAAAATGAAGTTAGCGCATACAAATAGTCCTGTGGGTAACTTCCGCTAATGAAAAATCAACACATTGACTGCTTTTTTGTGGGGTAAAAACACAGAAATATATGTTTACCCCCAAACCCATATATTTTTGGAAAGTACACATTCTACAGAATCTAAAATGGGTACCCATGCCTTTCTGCTCCAAACTACTCGCTCGCAAGGCTTTGCCAAATTTGGCGGTTTTGGTGAAATATCTGAAAATTGCCTCAAAGCTTCAACTTTCCAGCATCGTATTGTCCATGTATCATTACCAGCATAAAACATCCTAAATATAAACATAGGGGTCTAATAAACAGTTTGATGCCCAATGTGCATAGATATACCAAACTATGTGGGGCACAGAGACCCCCAAATGACAATAGTGTATATACATTTTCACGGCTGACGCGCTGGCTGCTGCAATATAAGCGCCTGGTGTGTGTATTATGTGACATTAGACCCCCTAACAGTACAGAGACCCCAGAAAAACCATATATTTTCAGAAAGTACACATTCTGACAAATCCAATATGGGTAAATAAGTGTTTCTACTGCAAACTGCCAAACTGCAAAGCAATGCTGAACGTAACGGTTTTTATCAAATTTCTGAAAATCGTCACAAAGCTTGAATTTTACCCCATTATATGCCCCACATTTCGTAACGTATCAGCATTAAACATCCTAAATATGAACGCCAGGGGTCTACTGAACACTTTGATGCCCAATATGCATAGATATACCAAACTATGTGGCGCACAGAGACCCCCAAATGGATATATAGTAGATAAAATTTACAAGGCAAAACAAAATAAGGCAGTAAATCCAATAAAACCACAAAAATCAATGTTTTTTTTTCCAGACTAGTGTAATCGGCCGTCAGAATCACAGTTTGAATATTTTAGCTGGGCCAAACAGGTTATACGGCTAGAAACAAGTGAACACAACATACGCAGAGCTGAAAATGCAATAAAATGGCTAAAAATTCAATAAATTGGCTAAAAATGCACCAAAATGCCCAAAATTGCAATATGATCACCGAAATAACATACAAAAGGTATTGCACAGTAAGGTTAGCGAATACGCTATTCGTAATGGCAATAAAACATTTTTTTCAACCAAAAAAAGAGACGATGCGATAAGAAAAAAAAAAAAAGCCACAATGCCATGTATGTGTGTGTGCGTGTGTACAAATGGTAAATTACATGTTATGTGCGCGTGTGTGCGTGTGCACGTGTGTGTAAGTGCAGTGAGTGTAAGTGACCCCCCCAATCCCCAAAAATGTATTTGTAAGTGTGTGTAAGTGTGAATCTAAGTGTGTATTACTGTAATAAGTGTGTGTTGGTGTGTTTGTGTGTGTAATTGTTGCACTAACCTGAAAAAGTTGCTGGAGACTGTTGCAGACGATCTGGAAGGGCCCCAGGAAGACATCTGCGATGTGATTCCTGTCCCTGTGCTGTGGGGGCGGAGCTGGACGGCGCAGTGTAGGCTGCAGCAGCAGGACACGTAAGTGACACGTGCCTGCTACTGTTTTGGGGCCCCTGGGCGATCACGCCCCAGGGGCCACTCAATCCCCTGCTCTGCTCGTTGCCTAGGGGCAGGGGATCGAAGAGGAACGGAGCGAGCGGCTCTAACAGCCACTCCTCCGCTCCAGAACCCGGAAGTGCTGCAGAATGTAGAATCTACGTTCTGTGGCATTTCAATTTACTTTTCCACAGACCGTAGATTCTACGTTCTGTGGCACTTAAAGGGTTAATATAAAAAGTAAAAGAAATCCCAGTACCAACATATATACGCCCCATACAGGTAGCAGCAAAGAATACAAACACACTTCAGAATGGAGTAAATACAGTGGAATAAAACAATCACAGTGATGACCCGTATCTTAACTAGTATAGTTGTGGGACCCGGAATTGATCACTGAAGAGTAAATGCATTTATTGGCTCAGTCAAATACACAGTACTGGAGAGGATAAGGACCTGAATTTTGGCAGAAGAAAGGGGTATATTTCTGTTGTGGTCCTGAGAAAGAAACAGTATGTCCTGGCCAGGAATTCAGTGTGACCTCTGCCTTGGGAGACTGGATGCAGACTGAAGGTGTTGAGATAAATGTTACATGGAGGAAGGGATCAAGGATACAGTGTGGCTTCACATTATTTTAGCCTAAATATCAATGTTACACAATGATACTAGAAGAAGTGAAAGGATGTGATGATCAAATCCAAGGGCTAATCTTTTGTTAGATCTGTAGGTCTGAACTCTCAGCTGTGTAAAAGTTCCTTGATGAGTGATTTGTTGTGTACAGACAATGTAAAGTAGAATACATTCTTATCAGCGTTCCCCCAAGTCTTTATACAGTCATAGAGTTGTCTCATCTTCTCCTGGGAGGTGCTCTTGCTTCTCACTGTGTCGTACTGTTCCTGGGTCAGGATCTCATTATCCAGGAGATCATCCAGGACTGGATCAATGTGGGACATGTTGGCAATCAGAGCTGCTCGGTGCTGATCAATAAAGTGCCGCCCATCTGTGAGAGAGGAGAAAAAGTCAAAAACAATTATGTCAACAATCTTATGGCACTTACAAGCTTGTGACTTTACTAGCTTGGAGCTTTGCTAGACTTAATTTCCTTTATTTTTATGGGCAGATTTGTCAAAGGTCAAATTTCGAATGTATTTGAATTTATTTAACTGTAATAAATTTGAATGTACTCAAAATTCAACCGGGAGGTTATTTCTAAAAGAATTTGATTATCTAAAATTCGATTGTTAATCGAAAATTCGAACTCACTTTTTGACCCTTAATAAATCTGTCCCTTAGGGGCATATTTATCAAGGGTCGAATTTCGAATTGAAAAAACGTCGAAATTCCAATTCAAAAAGACCAACCGAAATTAAGTCAAAGTTTTTTTGGGTCGAATAGGTCCGTATTTGGCCAAATTTGAATAGTAAATCAAAGGAATTGCACATTCAATCGAATTCGATTCAAAGTTTTTCCCAAAAAAAAACCTTAGAATTTTCAAAGTCTAAAGTTCAAAGTCTAAAGTCCTAATAGGTTCTAGGACGTCCCCCCATAGGCTAAAACGGCAATTTGGCAGGTTTTAGATGGCGAATGGTCGAAGTCGAATTTTTAAAGAGACAGTACATGATAAATTTCGATATTAGAATTTTTTAATTTTTTCCAAATTCGAATCAAATTTGGACTATTCCCTAAGTACACAAATTCAAATTTTTTTCATTCAAAAATTCACCTCGACCTTTGAATCTGCCCCAAGTGTCAAAGCACTCTCAATTTTATGTCCATTGTGACACTTGGTATTTGCACTCATAAGTAAACCCTAGTCTCCTATTTGAATACCTCTGAACATAGATTTTGGATTAACGAGCAGTTCCAACCATGTAGATATTGTTTGTTGTCTCCCCACAAACTCAAGGACACAGAAGAAAGAATATCATGTAGACTCAGGGTGAATGACCAGTTGAGATAATCTCTGTAGGCACCACTGTGTTGGTACCTACATTGGTATGTACTTAGGCTCAACAACCACTGAGTTATACACACTCGAAAATACTCTTCAACTCATCCATAAATTAGTTGTCAGGGACATTTTGAGTATACAGCATCTATCCCAGTGAAAAAAAACTATAGTTTTTATCCTGCTTGGCATGACTTCTATACTAGGCTAGATTACTTTTTAGTCTCCTCATGTGCACAGCTGCTTCCAGTATTCAATGGCGTTATTAGAGATCGATATTACATTGCAGCCCTAAAGAAGGTCTCATTGATGATTAAATGAGGAGATTTTAAAGTAAACATATAGGATATGCAAAAAAAAACAACTTTTGCAGGCCATAATGAATAATACATAGTTCTGATTTTACTTTGAGTTAAAAATTATCTTCAAAATCTTCAAAAATGTCCACTTGATTGGAGTTTCCCTATAAATCTGTTATGGTCCCTGTTTGTGTTTCAAATGAGGGGTGGGCGTCTCATAACGGTCCCTGCCCGAAGCACAGTAGGAAGGGGACAACCAATCACAGCCCTGCAGTCACACGAGCACATACAGGATTCAGTTCCCTATCAGGTCCTGCTCGCTGCTGATTGGTTCCTGTCCTACAGTGCAGTGAGCTGATTGCTGAGGCAGCAGCAAGTGGAAAAATTCCACATCCGATCCTCTCTCTGCTTCACTGCAGTCTCAAGTTTGAAGTCAATGGGGCAGCTCCATATATTGTACATCTTTATAATCCTTAGGATAGCGGGACAGGGTACCATGTTCCACATGTTGAAAACAACATAATATTGCAAGAACAACGTTTGAGGAAAAATACCAACCTTCTGTCACCTTTGTTTTTATTTCCAAGTCTTCTAAAAGAAAAAACAACAGTGGAGGAGACATTAATCCAATAGACCAAAGCATCTCTTTAGCATCTTTCAGCATAAGATAGAAGATGTATTAGAGCTCACTCTATTAAAATCACCAGACATCATGTCTCTCTACAAGCAGAAATTGTGCAAAAAGCTGTTTTTTTGTTAGATTTTGTTTGTACTGGAATCAGTCATTTGAGTGAGCTCTACTACATCTGCTAGGAAAGGAGCCCCCCTATAAGATATATTGGATCTAACTGTCAGTAAATATCTGACACCCAACTGCTGCATGAAGACAGAATGAAGAGAAACAGATGCTGAGAGAGGAATAGTGAATATAAACTTGATTATTTCAGAAACAGGGCAGAATATTTAATTGATTGTATTTATAAAGTTTCTTATTTCAGTATGATGAAACTTACATTTTCTTATTCGCAATAGTTCCTCTCTAAATAGAAGAACATTAAAGAAAAAACACCCACATCATAAAGTTCAGAATGGGGAGGGCTACTTCAATAGTGCCGAGAGGGCAATTTCATTTTCTGCACTAAAAGACATACATTTCTTGTGAAAGGTTTGTGTCCAATACAATATTGCTACATCAGATCAGAATCAATCCTAAGAAAGTCAATGAGCTTAGAATCTATTTTTTATTTCAAATGTAAGAAATTGTTGCAAATAAGGGGTGACATTTTCAATTTCCAAAAGAAATTCAGTCAGCTGACCTCTCTAATTTATATTTGTTACATTATTTTTCTATATATAAATATATTTCCTCTGTTTGTTTGGAAGTGACCTCGTTACCCTTAAATTAAAAAGGCAGAGTATTTCTTTACAAAATGTTTGTAAATGAGTCCCAGAAACCTTTTAATATAACAAACCTGAAAAATTCAGATAGGTACATTTGTCTTTTTACTATACACACCAAGCTGAAATCCTTTGCTATAGGATTTTTTACAAAATTTACAACCCACACTACAAACTTCTATTTCCTCAAAATTCTTGGATACAATCAATATGAATTACATGGGTATTTATATATTTGGTTAAATATCTGGCTACATCTGATCATAAATCTTTTGGAATTTTAATATAAATAGTAGTAGACTACTGCCAGAACACATAAGTTTTGTGAAGCAAAATGTATTTCTTTGTACACAAAACATTAAAGGAGACGTATAGCATAAGTGAAAAAACCCTAATTTTGTAGGCAATTATAAGTAATATATGGTGTTGCTTTTACATGGGGCTAAACATTAATATTATCTTTAAAAATAGCCCCTTTATTGGAGCTCCCTATAGATGTTCTCTGGTCCCTGTCTGTGTTTCACATGAGGGGTGGGCGTGTCCCTGCCAGAAGCACAGTAGGAGGGGGACAGACAATCACAGCCCTGCAGTCACACAAGCACAGACAGGCTTCAGTTCCCTATCAGGTCCTGCTAGCTGCTGATTGGTTCCTGTCCTACAGTGCAGTGAGCTGAGTGCACAGCCTGGGAATTCAGGGAGCAGCAAGTGGAAGAGAAGGGAGGGATTATTAGGGGTTTTTGCAGAAATATTCAATAAATCAGCCTGAAACACTACTTTTTTAAGCACAATTCTTCTATATCTAAATGAGTATAATGCACTGGTACATTCTTAGTTTTTACACTGAATGTCCCCTTTAAAACACAGATCTATAGTACAACTAGTGATTTTTACATAAGTTATACATAAGAGAAGGGATGGTGCAAGTAGACACATGAAACATGAAAGTTACCTGTCCTGAGCTGAGTTCGCCATGTCGATGTATTTTCTCCTTGACATGTCAATTTTAGGTAAATGTTATCCTGTATTTCCTTAAGGTATATCTCACTGTAAGGATACAGCTCTGAGTTGAAATCCAAATACAGCTCAAGCTCCTAAAAGAGAACAGATATTTACTCAAGTGAAAGATGAAATTTTGTGTGAAAAACACAAATGTGCAAGTGCATTATACTCACCTAACTTTAGAATTAATTTGCTTACAAAAATATATCTTTGGTGCTGAAAAATTCCAGCAAAAACCCCACTAGTCCCACTCATCTATTCCACTTGCTTCCGCCTCCTTTCCCAGGCTGTGCAGGGGAGCCAGTGGCTCTCAGCTCACTGCACTGTAGGACAGGAACCAATCAGTAGCTAGCAGGACCTGATAGGGAACTGAAGCCTGTCTGTGCTTGTGTGACTGCAGGGCTGTGATTGGCTGTCCCCCTCCTACTGTGCTTCTGGCAGGGACCATTAGGACACACCCACTCTTCATTTGAAACACAGACATGGACTGTTACAGATCTATAGGGAGCCCCAAAAAGGTGGTATTTTTGAAGATATTAACTTGTAGCCCCAAGTAAAACAAAACTGTATATTATTTATTATTGCCTAAAAAATGTTTCTACGTATCTGTCAGGATCTGCTGGTAATTGAACTCTAGTCACTGTGTTCCCATTTGCCTGCATTACCTCAGTGAGCCACTGAAAGCATAAACCACTTGCACGGACTAGTTTCTATAATGGGTCTTTTACATTCCTTTCTAAACAGTGCCCTCCTCCAAACTCGTTTGATTCATCTGTTCTTGATCAAGCAATTTGGGGCCTTTATAACCCTGTTTCCTGCATCTCCCAGTTGCTTGATCATTGTATCCCACAAACCTGACCCAGCCCGTTAATCTGTTCCTGCTTGTGCCCTGCCTGATTCCTGATCTGAGTCCTTGTCCTTGTTCCTGAGCCCTGCCTGTTTTTGACTGATCTCCTGGTACTGACTTCGGCCTGTTCCCTGGTTTCTCCTTTGTCTGCAAACTGCCCAAGACCTCGGCCTGCCTACCAGATTTCCCTTGCTTGCTCCCTGTCCAGAACTCGGCCTGTTTAATGGACTCTGATTACTTGCCTCCTGCCTCTGACCCCTGGCTTGTTAAAAGTACTTTTTTGTTTATTTTTAACCTGCTACATTGTTCTTTATCATCTTCATTTATAACATGTCATCTGCCTATTATCATGCTCCATTCCTGCATTACCCTCGTTATACAACACATAGGCTCCTACCAGCCAACCACAGACCTGTGGTCAGTCCTTACAGTATCTCCTTTAAGGCTTATAAGTAGGGATGTAGCGAACTGTTCGCCCGCGAACTAGTTCGCGCGAACTTCGACCGTTCGCGTCCGCCGAATGTTCGCGAACGTTTGGGAACGTTCGCATTTTGAGTTCGCGTTCGATTCGAATACAAGTCGTTCGACCATTCGACCATTCGAATTCCTTCGACCGCTAAAAATCGAACGATTTCCATTCGTTCGAACGATTGTAAGCATTCGATCGAATGAAAAGCATTCGATCGAATAGCTTCGATCGTTCGATTCTAATGAAAATCCTTCGATCGAACGATTAAAATCCTTCGATCGTTCGATTCGAACGATTTTAGCGGGTGTTCGAAGTTCGCGAACTGTCCGCGAACGTTCGCATTTTTTGCCGGTGTTCGCGAACGGCGTTCGCGAACACCAAATCGGCAGTTCGCTACATCCCTACTTATAAGACATGGATTGTTACATGCACTAGAGCCAGGGCCAGATTTCCTTTTCACCTGCCCCTAGGCCGTGCCCATATTCCGCACCCCTGGGCCGCTCGGTCCTAGTGCCGGCACTGCCCCCTCCTCGTGAGTGCACACAAACAATCGCAGGAGCACTGGGGAGCTGTGCGTACCCAGTGCTCCACAGAAAGCAGCTGGGCGGCATGCCGTCTCTCACATTTTGCCGCCCTAGGCCTGGGCCTTTGTGGCCTTGCCACAAATCCATGCCTGACTACAGCTTGGGAATAGCCAAGAATGAACCTTCCTGTGGAGTGTGTGTGTGTTATTATTTGACTGAGCACACATAATAAAGGTGATAAACTATGGAATAAATGGGACTCTGCACCAAAATAATTCTGAGAAAGTATAACTTGTAAAAATCATTCCATTTGCATTGAGCACCAGTGATAAGCAACATTTTTCACCTAGTTACACCGCAAAAATGATGCCATAGACTCCAAAGGTGAAAAAAATTGTCAAAAAAATTTTGTTGCTCCTCAAGAAATGTTGTTGCCCATAGATTCCAATGCATTTTGACAAATTTTTGCCATTTCACGATTTTTTGGAGAAGCAAAAAAGGCCAGATTCACCCATCATTATTGAGCACTTTTTAATTTTCACCCTTTTTTACACTCCAGGGTAACCCAAACACTGGCACCGTTACCTCTAAAGTTTTTATTAAACCCACGGCTGGGAATACGGTATTCAGAGCAAGCCGTTGACAGCCAAACACTATTAACTATTCTAAAACTATTAACATCAACATACGGACAGTTTATTAGGTACCATAAGAATTGTTCCAATGTAAAGTTATTTGAAGAACAATCTACTTGATTGAAAAAGAGACTAAATGCTCAAGGTTATTCCAAAAACACAATACATTAGGCACATTTAAAAGCTGGAGAATTGAATTGAGATGAACTATTGCCAAGTTTATCCCATATTAGAAAATACAGGTGTCAGCAAGATTTGAATCATATTTCTTTTTCTACTGAATATTCTTTGGAATCGAATGAGATCTATCATATTGTCAAACAATTTCTTCCCATGATGTATAGTGATCCGAAATTAAATTACATACTGCGAAACCATTCTATCAAATTTGTTTCTTGGAAAGCACTGACTTTAGCTAATAAACTGGCCCCCACTATGATAACCTCTTCTGCCAAGTCTTCTTCTCAATCCAATTGGCTCAATATGGTTGGTACTTACCCATGTGGAGCTATTGCCAAAAGTGTCACTTTTAAATCAAATGTTACACATAAAGAATACAAAATGAGACATTATGGCAACTGTAACTCCAAAGGTATAGTATATTTATTGGACTCCCTAAACTGCCATAAGCAATATGTTGGCCACACTTTTTGTTAGAATATCTAAAGAGTGTACTGCTATTCTGGGTTAACTCAGAATTCACAACTAAAATTTGAAAAACCCCTAATTTTGTAGGCAATTATAAGTAATATATGGTGTTGCTTTTACATGGTGCTAAAAATTAATATTATCTTTAAAAATATCCCCTTTATTGGAGCTCCCTATAGATGTTCTCTGGTCCCTGTCTGTGTTTCAAATGAGGGGTGGGCGTGTCCTAACGGTCCCTGCCAGAAGCACAGTAGGAGGGGGACAGCCAATCACAGCCCTGCAGTCACACAAGCACAGACAGGCTTCAGTTCCCTATCAGGTCCTGCTAGCTGCTGATTGGTTCCTGTCCTACAGTGCAGTGAGCTGAGTGCACAACCTGGGAATTCAGGGAGCAGCAAGTGGAAGAGAAGGGAGGGATTATTAGGGTTTTTGCAGAAATATTCAATAAATCAGCCTGAAACACTACTTTTTAAGCACAATTCTTCTATATCTAAATGAGTATAATGCACTGGTACATTCTTATTTTTTACACAATAAGTCTCCTTTAAAGCACAATTCTTCTATATCTAAATGAGTGTAATGCACTGGTACATTTTTATGTTTAACACAAAATATCTCCATTAAGGCCTTTCTATAATTCGGAACTTTCTGGATAACAGGTTTCCAGATAACGAATCCTATACCTGTATTTCAGGATGACATTACAAATTTCTGCAAAAACCCTACTAGTCCCGCCCCTCTGTTCCACTTCCTGCTGCCTCCTTTCCCAGGCTGTGCAGGGGAGTGTAGTGAGCTCCAGTAAAGGGGCCAGCACCATACATTATTTATAATTGCCTACAAGATTGGATGGATTTCATATAGATATGAAACATGGCTAATTATTCTGCAGATGGAAGTCTGCACAGGTATTTGTACCAAACTTACCTCTGGTATAATGTCTGCATCCTCCGGTCCCCCCACAATGTATATTTTCTCAGCATATATAGTGCTGGTCCGAGGAGGTTTGTCCACCCGGTAAAAGCCATTTTCTGTCTCCTTATTGTGCACAGCCTAAACACAATATATATAAATTAGCCACATATCAGATATCTCAATGTTCTGACTCTCTGAGAGAAACGTGGGAATTTATTTACCTGCTTTAATGAGAGATCATGTGGCATCAAGTAGAGATGAATGGTGTAACCTGTTTTGTATCTGCTGTATAACAGGACAACGCCGTGAGTCGGGGTGTTCCTCTGATTTCCATTAGGTGATGGTTGTAACATAATGACCCACACTGGGGAGAAGGTGGGATTTTCCAGAACAACATAAAAAGGCTCAACTTTGGTTGGTGATTCCAGGATCATATTGTCATCTTTATAATGAGCCACTCTAAACATTGCTGTATCCACGTCTCCTCCTGTGGGGGAATCACATGATTGGCCTCTAGTATTACCATGATTAATAAGAGCAAACAACAAGAGTTTTATCTATGGACAACCTATAAGTAAGTGTGAGCAGAATACTGTAGCTAATGATGTGCTGTTCATGGTTAACCCTTTAAGTGCCAGCAGAATTTCACATTTTGGTTATGCGAAATGCCAGCCATTTTTTAACCATTTTATGCTCTCTCATTTTAGGGGCATTTTCTGAGGGGAAACCTATAGTTTACCTAGGAAAACTATACATTGTTTTATGCAGAAGAAACTGAGCTTTCTAAATCTGCCTGAGTTTTCATGTATTTCCACATCTGCAAAAAGATTTATATTATATACGCTTAATAACAAAAAAAAGAGAAATTCCTATTTTTCATTGTTTATGAATTTATACCAGAAAAATATTTCATTTTACGCATGAAAATCCAACTGATTTGGAAAGCTTTCTGTCTCTCGAACGTGCCAATACCAGATATGTATAGTTTTAGCAGATTTATGACTTCTGTACAGCATAAACGCCCTGCAGTATATTACCAAATTTAGAAAGCACTAAGGCAGAAAATGGCATACTTTAGATTCCAAGTCAAAAAAATCCTGAAACAGTAGGTTTACCCCAGAAAACCATTTATTTTTGAAAAGTACACATTCTGCTGATTCCAACATGGGTAACTATGTCTCTCTACTCCTAACTACCAAACATCAAAGCTTGTCTGAACATAGCAGATTTTATAGAATGTTTTCAAAATTCTGAAAAATCACTTCAAAGGTTTTATTTTGCTGCTCCGCATATCACACACTATTAGATACCAAGAAAAAGCACCTGAATATGATTACCAGGGGTCCACTGAACAGTTTGATGCCCATTATGCATAGGTTTACCAAAGTATCTGACATTTAGAGACACCAATATGAAGTTAGCACATACAAATAGTCCTGTGGGTAACCTCAGCTAATGAAAAATCAACACATTGACTGCATTTTTTGTGGGGTAAAAACACAGAAATATATGTTTACACCCACCCCCCTGTGTGCCTCAAAGCTTGAACTTTACAGCATTGTATCATCCATGTATTATTACCAGTATAAAGCATCCTAAATATGAGCATGGGAGTCTACTAAACAGTTTGATGCCCAATATGCATAGATTTACCAAGCTATGTGGCATACAGAGACCCCCAAGTCCAAATTGTGCATATGAATTTTCACATATGACACTCTGGCTACCAAAATATAAGCAAAAGTACACATTCTGACAAATCTAAGCCTGTAATTACATCTTTCTACTGCAAACTACCAAACCGCAAAGCTATGCTAAACATAATGCTTTTTTTGAAATCTCTAAAATAATAGTCCCAAAGCTTGCATTTTACCCTATTATATAGCCCACATTTCTTAACGTACCAGCAAAAGGCATCCTAAATATGAATGCCAGGGGTCTACTGAACAGTTTGATGCCTGATATGAAAAGATTTACCAAATGACCCCCAAATGAAAACGGTACATAAGAATTTTCACGTATGACACTTTCTTTTTTTTTTTATTTAATTTATTTATTCAGTTTTTTTTTTGTTAAAACAAAGAGTACAACATATAACAAAACAATACAGCAATAAATGTTTTCTCATTGTATGGTCGTCACAGCTCATTAAATACATTTATCTGTATGCACAGATACATAAAAAAGAAAAATAAACAACAAAGAAAGAAAAAAAAAATTTTTTTATTACCCTATTAGTTAATAAATAATAATAATAAAGAAATTAATACTGTCACCCCCTTCTTAATTGTCCTTCATTCTCTAGAAAATCACACCATTGTTTCCATAATTTATGGTGTTTATTCGTTTTACCTCTTTTTTTGCTATTATTTCTTCTATACCTCTTATTTCTTCAATTTCCTTAATCCATGATAATTTATTTATTGGTAATTTTGTTTTCCATTCATATTCCTTGCCACACCTATTATTAATTTAATTACTGAATCGGTAATAGTTTTCTTCTTTTTATAGTCGTAAAGCAATATAATTTGTGTTATGTCTGTATCTGATATATAGGTTCCCATTTTATCTGTTACAGATAGGACATATTCCCAAAATGGCCTGATCACCTCACATTCAAACCATAGGTGGTTATATGTTCCTTTCTCTTTTTCACATCTCCAACATACCTCGGGCATTCCATACATATTATGAAGTTTAGTTGGTGTGTAATACCATCTGGATATCAGCTTATAACTAAATTCTTGCAATTTTGTATCCTTTGATATCTCTATGTTAGCTTTACAAATATAGTTCCACTCTTGATCTGATAAGGATATGTTTAATTCCTCTTCCCATTTTTAAAAAAAACACGGTTTGCTTAATGATCCTTTAATTAGCTCCCTGTAAGTCCTCGAGAGGCTATGTTGTATTTTATCTCCTCTATCTATAAGTTTCTCAAACCATGTTAGGGGTCTTATAATATCCTCCAATCCTAACGAGCAGATAAAATGTCTTATCTGATTTAATACCCAATCCATTCTAGGGTGGTATCCATACTTTGCTATCAACTTTCCTATTGTGATTATCCCATCTTTCTCTATGAAGTCTTTTATTCTCAATATTTTACCTTCCTTTTCTTCCCATTTTTTCAATAATCTATCTTCTTTCCCTGGAACGAAGATGGGGTTGTCACACATTGGGCTCATCATCGATGGGTACGTAATTATATTTAATTTTCTATTTTTCCTTCCCCAAATCTTTAGAGTTGAAGCAACTGTAAGCTCTTTTTTATCTATTTTTGCGTCTTGTATTGTATTTAATCCAAAGGCAGCTCCTAGTAATATGCCTTCCTCTCCTCTTTCAGCATTAAACCATGGTGATGAATCATCTTCTAGAGCCCAGTTCAGTACCCTTGATATGTGAACTGCTTCATAATAGGTATGGAGACATGGGAAGCTCACTCCTCCTTCTTTTTTTTTCCCAATCAGATTCGCATAGGATACCCTTGGTGGTTTATCTTTCCAGACATATCTCATCATAATACTTTTTATTCTCGAAAAGAATCCCTTTGGTATGTATATTGGTAAGGCCTGAAATATATACAATATCTGTGGGAGAATCATCATTTTAATAATATTCATTCTTCCAAACCATGATATGTTAATGTTTTTGCATCTATCCAATTCTCTTTCTAATGTTTGGAACAATGGTACATAATTTCTAATATATAACTGGTTTACTTGAGATGTAATCTGGATTCCCAAATATTTAATTTCCTTATTTGACCATTTTAACAAAAACATTTTTTCCAATTGTTCTACCTCTTCCTTTTTCAAATTTAAATTTAATATTTCCGATTTTTTATAATTAATTTTAAAATTTGAGAATGTTCTATATCTCTCTAATATTTTCATAATGTTTGGTATTGTTATTTTAGGTTGGGATACATAAAGTAGTAAATCATCAGCAAATGCTGCTACTTTATGGTGGGTTCCCCTGATTTTAACTCCCTTTATGTCTTCGTCTTCTCTAATTGCAATGAGTAGGGTTTCAATACATAGAACAAATAATATGGGAGATAGGGGGCATCCCTGTCTGGTGCCATTCCCTATATTAATTTTTTCAGATAAAATACCATTAATCTTTATCTTCGCATTTGGGGTTATATATAATGACATTATTTTACTCAATAGCTTGTCTCCAAATCCCATATACCATAATACTTTTTCCATAAATTCCCAGGACAGTCTATCGAACACTTTTTCTGCATCCATTGATATAATTACCGCTCCCTGGTTTCTTTTTTGTATTGTCTTTATCAGATTTAATGTTCTAATTATATTATTTTTCCCTTCTCTCCTAGGTACAAATCCACATTGGTCCTTGTGTATCCGCATCGGTAAGTATTTTTGTAGCCTGACTGCTATGAGTTTAGCAAATATTTTTTGATCCAGGTTGATCAAGGAGATGGGTCTATAGCTAGCACACTCCGTCGGATCCTTCCCTTCTTTATATATGACCGTAATATGTGCTTCCTGTGACTCGGGATATTACTTTTTCTGTTTTGATCATTATATAATTGTAAAAGTGTTGTAAGTAACTCATTCTGAAATTTTTTGTAATACAAGGCAGTTAATCCATCCGGGCCAGGGCTTTTCCCTACAGTGAGTTCTCAAATTATTTTTATAAGTTCATTTTCAGTGAATGGTAGTTCTAAATTTTCAATTATCTCAGTAGGAATTCTTGGAATTTTAAGTGTTTGTAGGAAATTGGACATATCGATTTTCGCCAACATGTAATAAAAGGCACTAAGTTTGCCCAGGAGCAGTAACCAGTAGCAACCAATAATATGTTTGCTTTTAAACATGTGACCAGGAAATTCTACCTGTTTATTGGTTGCTATAGGTTACTGCCCCTGGGCAAACTTAGTGCCTTTAATTACATAACCCCATTTGACTGCTACAATACAAGCACCCGATATATGTTTTATGTGCCATGAGACCCCCCTTACAGTATGGAAAATGGACAATGCCTGCATTTCACCCCATTATAGACTCCACATTTTGTAGTCTACCAGCATAAAGCATCCTAAATGTGAATGCCGGGGATCTACTAAACAAGTTGATGCCCAATATGCATAGATTTACCAAACTATTTTGCACACAGAGACCCCCAAATGGATATATAACATAAAAAATTTCCATGGGCAAAATGAAGTAACAAAGAACAGAAAGAAAAGGTATAAAATCACCAAAATCCAACAAAACCACAAAAAGCAAAGATTTTTTTTCCCGTTTAGTGTAATCAACACTCAGAATCAAAGTTTGAATATTTTAGCATATTTTAGAGGTTTTACAGACAAGAATTAAGCAAACAACACCTTTGCAAAACTCAAAATGTAATAAAATGGCTAAAATGAACCAAAATCACCGGTTGCAGTATAATCACCTTAATAACATATAAAACTTATTGTGCAGTGCAATTAGTGAATACGCTATTCATAGTGATGGACGAATAAACTCGGCAGGCACGAATTTGCGGTGAATTCCCGTGTTTCGCCACCGGCGAATAAATTCGCAAATCTCTCGCGAAACTTTGGCGGTGAAAATTCACATGCGGCAATTTAAGTTTTTTACGTTTTTTCGTGAAAACCGTCGAAATGCTTGATTTTTTCGCGAAAAGGTACGAAACGCTTGATTTTGTGTGAAAATATCTGAAGTTCACAAATTTTTCATGAAAACTTCAGAATTTCAGAAATTTTTCGTGAAAACGTCTGAATTTCACAAATTTTTCATGAACTTTCTGTTTTCAAAATTTTTCGCGAAGTTTTCGCCCCGAAATTAGCAAATTTTTCGGCGAATCCATACGGGAAAGATTCACCCATTACTAGCTATTCGCAATGGCAATAAAACAGTTTTTTCAGGCAAACAAACTGACGATGCAAAAAAAATAAATAAACACATAATAGAGTATGTATGTACAATTGGCCAATTGCATGTTGTGTGCAAGCGTGTGTGTGCGCTATGAATGTGTGTGACTCCCCTGATCCCCCAAAAAATGTATGTGTGTAAGTGTGAATGTAAGTGTGAATTGCTAAAATAATTGTGTTTGTGGGGGGGCACTAACAAGGAGTAGAAGGCTCAGGATTGTCCATCAGGGCTGGAGGATGTGAAAGAACCGTCTTGACCCGTCTATCCAGTAAGTGGGCGGAGCAGGGGACCAAGAAGTGCGTGCAGCAGCAGAGCACGTCCATTGCATGTGTTCTGCTGCTGCCTTTGGGGCCCTTGGGCAATCACACCCCAGGGGCCACTCGTTCCCGGCACTTGCTCATTGCCTAGGGGCTGGGGAACGAGAAGGAACAGAACGAGCATCTTGAAAAGCCACTCCTCCTTTACCAAACCCTTTAATGCTGCAGAACATAGAATCTATGTTCTGTGGCATTTCAAGTGCCTTTTCCACAGAACGTAGATTCCATGTTCTGTGGCTCTTAAAGGTTTAATCAGTGAAAGGAAGGGGAGTAAGTAACATAAATACACAGCAAATAAAGTAAATAAATAACATAAATACACAGCACTTAGATAGTTAAATGATACCTTTAATTATGATTTATCCCCTCAATAGAAGACCAGGTCTGATTAGAGCTACAACATAGAGAAAAGAAAAAGAACCCCTCTTCTATCAAGTACCCAAATGGTCCGTTTCAATTAATCTATTTCAAAAATTAACAACAAAATTACATTATTCTCTATAAATTAACACCAAACTATCCTCACCCCAACTGGATTAGTACTTAAATAAAGTGCTAGTGCTATTAATTCAATTCATTAAGAAAAATTAATTGAATTCCATAGTTAATTAAGGTGCTAGTTAATTAAGTTCATAAAAAGGCAGATTAAATCAATTCTAATTAATTATCTGCCTACCATTCAATAAATTACCAATAATTGGATTAAGAGTGATAGACTGCCTAAAGTGCATTAGTGTTAAAATTTCAATAACTTAACAATGTTGAAAGTGCAAGTGCCATTGTACACTGATCAGGACTTATAACAATTAATTGTTGTTCAAAGGAAAATTAATTATTCACAAAAATTGATTAAAAAATATAAATAGATTTTTAATAAATTTTGGTGACTAGTTAATTTTCCTTTGAACAACAATTAATTGTAATAAGTCCTGGTCGGTGGGCAATGGCACTTGCACTTTATTGAATGGTAGACAGATAATTAATTAGAATTGATTTAATCTGCCTTTTTATATTAACTTGATTAACTAGCACCTTAATTAACTATGGAATTCAATTAATTTTTCTTAATGTATTAAATTAATAGCACTAGCAATATTTTTAATAAGTACTAATCCAGTTGGGGTGAGGATAGTTTGGTGTTAATTGATAGAGAATAATGTGATTTTGTAGTTAAATTTGGAAATAGATTAATTGAAATGGACTATTGGGATACTTGATAGAAGAGGGGTTCTGTATCTTTTCTCTCCATTGTTATAAATACACAACACATAAAGTAAATAAATAAATACACAGTACATAAAGCACAGGATCAGGTGCACGGAACAGCCCATATCAGTTGGGTGATACAACCAATATGATCTTCTGGTGTTGGCCCACGGTGTAGTGAATAAGTGCAAATGTGCTGTACAAGTGTACTGTTACCAACACAATGTAAATTCAGTCAGTAGTGGCTGATAAACCACCAGCAAAATTATTATTTAAAAAGGACTGTTGCCATAAACACTAGAAAATACACAATAAAGGGCACCGTATATATCTAACGGATATTGGATTATTTTACAGAGACAGTTTAACTGTCCCAAACCCTATTTATTTGTTTGTATTTATTTTATGGAGACAGAGTTACTGTTGATAAATCCTATTGGTTTGTGTCAGTGAGACAGTGTTACTGATAAATCCTATTGGTTTGTGTCAGTGAGACAGTGTTACTGATAAATCCTATTGGTTTGTGTCAGTGAGACAGTGTTATTGATAAATCCTATTGGTTTGTGTCAGTGAGACAGTGTTACTGTTGATAAATCCTATTGGTTTGTTTCTCAGGGTGACACTTACCTTTCAGACACACGTAGTGGGGCAGATACACTGCTGATACTCGCCCAGATTTGACTGTGATGTTGAAAAGGGGCCCCACGATATCATATGTGTATTGTTGCAGGTGCTCCAGGAATTCCACCCAGGAACCAATTTCAATGTCAATATTGGCCGGTGATTCCACACGGAACTGTAATCCTGTCTCTGAGCAGCGGAAGAGACCTTCCCCCGGCACAACTAACCTGGAACACAATGGGTTAGTGTGAGAAACATCCTACAGAAACAGCCTGACTGTGCCCCTAACACTGAGCAACCAAACTTACTGTTTAGAAGTGCAACTAAACTTTCTTTTTAAAACTTTGGATCTGAATCAGGCCATTTACCATTACTACCAGTCTGCAACCGGAGGTAACACCCCTGGGCTTTTTATTATGAGGTTTTGCACCCCATTTGCAGACATCATTCACCCCCTCTATTAAATTCCGGACCCTGTAGTAGTACACAAAAGATTCACAGTAGCTGGGAGTAGAACAAACTTTACTAGAAGGAAAGCATGGCTGAACTGCCAACAAGTTAGGAGAAAAGAGAGATAGAGAGGCAGATACTTGGGAAACAATAATCAGCAGAGCAGAGTGACACATCTCAGTATAAGATGTAACAGCGCCATCTACTGGCATTACATTAGCAGTCAATACATAACACCCCTCCCCTCCTAGATAACATAATCCTCTAGGTGGCGGGGCCTTTGAATGACCCTTCTGGGCCGCTCCATTGGGACACTGATAACCTCTCCTTGTGGATTGGTCTCAGTATCTGTTGGTAACCCCTCAGGTACATCTACTGTCTGTTCAGCTGCAGGAATCTCTTCCTCTGGAAAAGCTAGAGGAGTTAAGTCACCTTGCAATCCAAACTGGCCATGGTTACCCTCTGTGTTAGGACAAACATTGTCCCCTAATCTGCTCCGAAGCTGATCAACATGTCTTCGAATAACACGGCCATCCGCAGTCTTAACCTTGTACGAGACAGGGCCTGTCGCTTCAACAATGACTGCTGGTATCCATTTTGGTCCCAGTGCATAATTTCTGGCATACACACTATTGCCTGCTTCAAACATCCTCACTATGGAGGTCTGTGCATTTTTATGGAATTTATCTTCCTGTTTATTTTGTACATCAGAAGCCAAGTCGGGATGCAGTCTGTCTAAACAGGTTTTAAGCCGTCAGTTCATCAAAAGTTCTGCAGGACTGCAGCCAGTGCTAGCAGAAGGGGTTATGTGCTGCTGCAACAAAAACTTTGCCAGTCTATAATTCCAGTCACCATCAATTATCCTTTTTAATGCATCCTTTGTAGTCTGGACCATGCGCTCAGCTTGTCCATTTGAAGATGGATGGAATGGTGCTGTTGTAACATGACGAATAAGATTACTTTCCATAAATGCTCTGAAGTCTGATGATGTAAACTGTGCTCCGTTATCGGATACAATAGTGTCTGGGAGTCCATGGGTGGCAAACAACTTCCGCAACACTTGAATGACTGCATGGGTGGTTGCAGATGCCACTGGAACAACTTCCAACCATTTGGAAAAGGAATCAACCACAAGGAAGAATGTCTGACCTTGAAAAGGCCCTGCAAAATCGATATGAAGCCGTGACCATGGGCTCCGCGTCACCTCCCATGGATGTGCCCAGGCCTTAGCAGGGGCATGTCGGTTGGTCTGGCAAGGGACACAACTTTTTACACAGTTTTCAATACATTCATCCATTTTAGGCCACCAGACATAACTTCTAGCAAGGGCTTTCATATTTACAATGCCTGGGTGACTCTCGTGTAGGGCTTTAAGAACATGGTTTTGCCCTGCTTTGGGAATTACCACTCTATTTCCCCACAAAAGGCAACCTTTGTATGCAGAGAGTTCATGCTGGCGTTTCTCAAAAGGTGTGAACTCTTCCTTTAAACTTATTTTTGGCCACCCCCTCCATACCCAGTTCAACACTCGAGACAATACTGGGTCAGTAGCTGTCATTCGGGCAATATCTGATGCCTGCAGAGGGGGACTAGGTAATGACTCTAGCATGAGGACCTCAGACAAGGCCGGTACTTGAAAATCAGGAGTGTTTACAGGTAAACGGCTTAAAGCATCTGCATTACTTATTTATTTTCCTGGGCGGTACTGCAACTCATAGTCATATGCATTTAGCAATAAACACCATCTCAGCATGCGTGGAGAAAGTATCTGCGCAGTAGGCCCATTATTTTTAAACAGACCCAATAATGGCTTGTGATCAGTAATTATAGCAAAACTTCTGCCATACAAGTACTCGTGGAATTTCTTTACCCCTGCCACAATGGCTAAAGCTTCCTTATCAATCTGAGCGTAATTCCTCTCTGTGGTACTCATGGTCCGTGAATAGAATGCAATGGGAGCCTCACGACCGCCACTTACAGTATGACTTAAAACAGCCCCTATTCCATAAGGAGAAGCATCACATGTGAGGTTAAGAGGTTTATGCAAATCATAATGTACTAGCACACTGTCTGATGATAAAAGTCTCTTTGCATCCTTGAAAGACTGCTCATGCAGGGCTGACCACTTCCAGGTAGAATTTTTGTCCAGTAGTCTGTGTAGTGGCTCAGCCACAGTAGCTTTGTCTTTCAAGAAGGAATGGTAGAAATTTAAAAGTCCGAGAAATGCTTGCAGCTCCTGTTTATTTTTGGGAACTGGAGCTTCATGAATGGCTTTTACTTTTGCATTTGTTGGATGTATTCCATTTGCATCAACTTTGTATCCCAGGAAATCAACACTTGGTACTCCTAAAACACATTTTTCCTTCTTAAGTTTTAACCCAGCATCTGCAAATCGCTGTAATACTGCTCTTACCCTTTCAGTTAATGATTCCATAGAGTCTGCTCCAATGAGGACATCATCAAAATATGGCACCACCCCTGGCAGGCTGGAAAGGAGGTCATCCATCAATTTCTGGAACACACCTGGTGCAATGCAAACTCCAAATTGCAACCGTGTAGCTTTAAATGCTCCTTTTTGTGTGATAATTGTTTGTGCATCAGCAGCTGCATCATCCACCGGTAACAGCTGGTATGCTTGAGCCAAATCAAGTTTGGCAAATAACTTTCCTTTAGCCAAGGTGCTGAGAATCTGATTGACAGCAGGAATTTGATATGGATGTTCCTGTAATGCCTTGTTGATTGTACATTTGTAGTCAGCACATATCCTCACTTCTCCATTTGGCTTCAGTACAGGCACTATTGGGGTGGCCCAAGTTGGCCGGGTTACTGGAATTAGCGCTCCTTGTTGCACCAAGCGATCTATTTCGGCATCTATTTTTGGACGGAGAGCAAATGGTACAGGTCGTGGCTTCATGCGTATTGGGGCAACTTTGGGATCCAGCAGGAATGATATTGGTGAGCCCTTAAATTTGCCAAGGCCTTCTTCAAATACACTGCTAAAGTCTTTGAGGACACTTTGCAAAGAGTCTGTCGTTGCATAATTTACTCCAGTTAATTGAATTCCTAGGGGCTCAAACCATTCTACTCCTAATAAGCTTGCTCTGTGTCCTTTTGTAATAATGAGGCGTAGTTTTCCTCTGTCTTTTCTATAGTGGACTTTAACAAAGCAGGCGCCCACAACATCCACAGGCTTTTTATTGTAATCCACAAGTCTAACTTCACATGGTAAAATAGGTGGGCCATTAGTGGGCCATAATGCATGGAAAGTTTCCTCTGAAATTAAGGAATAGACACAGCCTGTATCTACCTCCATTGTACATTTAGATCCTTGTAGTATTACATCAGTGAATTTCTTTTTGTGCATTGGCTCATTTTCAACACTATTTATAATTTCTGAGACATAAATATCTGTTTCTGCCTCCTTCTCAGTAGTGTCATTTTGGATTTTTACTATATGTGTTGCATCCCCAGATGGAGTTCCTCTGGCTTGCTTGTGTCTCTGTGAATTATCAACTTGGCGGCAGACTCTCTGTATGTGGCCGCGGCGCTTGCATTTGTGACACACAGCATTTTGGAATTTACAGTTTCCACGCAGGTGACCTCCCCCACAACTGTGGCACCTTAATTTTACTGGATCTGATACCTGTGCTGATGCTGGCATCTTATACACTTGATGCAGCTCTGGTGCAATAACTGAACTGGCAGAGGCCTGTATCTCCTTGGAATGTGCAGATGCAGCCTCATAAGCAAGTGCTTCCTCCTGGGCCAAAGCAAAGGTTAGGTTGTGCTTTGCTAGAAGCCTTCTTTGCAGTGATGCATCCCTGACCCCACACACAAGACGATCCCTTAGCAAGGATTCCCAGCTGCTGCCAAAATTGCAGTTTTCTGCCAAACTGCGCAGCTCTGCTATATAGGCAGCAATACTCTCACCTGACTGCTGGCTGCGCCTGTTAAAGTGGAACCTCTTAACAGTTTCAGATGTTGTGGGTGCAAAATGATTTTTAAGCTGCTTAATAATTTCCTCAAATGAGCAGTCACTGGGTTTAGTGGGGGATACCAGAGAGCGAATAATCTCATAAGTCTTTGAGCCTATAACACTCAGCAGAACTGCACGTTTCTGCACAGGGTCTGTCACCTTATTTGCTTCTAGAAAGAACTGTAGTCTCTCTGCATAGGAATCCCATGAGGATGGCCTGGCAATGTCAAACTCCTCTATGTGGCCCAGGGACACCATTATGGAAATAATAAAGTCTCTTAAGTTCCCTTTTACTCACTGGAATCTTGTAGTTGTAGATTTTTTTATGGGTTATATCCCAATCCACGTCGCCAGTATTAAATTCCGGACCCTGTAGTAGTACACAAAAGATTCACAGTAGCTGGGAGTAGAACAAACTTTACTAGAAGGAAAGCATGGCTGAACTGCCAACAAGTTAGGAGAAAAGAGAGATAGAGAGGCAGATACTTGGGAAACAATAATCAGCAGAGCAGAGTGACACATCTCAGTATAAGATGTAACAGCGCCATCTACTGGCATTACATTAGCAGTCAATACATAACACCCTCCCCAGAAGTTCTGACATCTCTCCCCTTTCTCCTACAGGCCCCTCCCAGTCCACAGATCCTTTGCTCTGGGTGGAATTGGGCCGGCAATGCTGCTAAAATGGCAGATCTGATGTAATTTCTTGCCCAGCGATTCCCCCTTCCATCTGATAACATATAGAATATAGTGAATAAAGTAAAATATAAGGATATTATAAGTTACCAAGGAGTTTCATGACCATATAAAAACACGAGGCCGAAGGCCGAGTGTTTTTATACAGGTCATGGAACTCCGAGGTAACTTCTAATATCCTTATATTTTGCAACTGGGGGTACTTTATTTATTATAATACACACGTTTTAGTGAGTCATGTGACAGAAATGACATCAGAACTCACCGTTTATAACTGATGACATCAGAACTCACCGTTTATAAGGATATAATTTACAAGATATTCATGGCTTTTGTGTATTATATGCAGATAATATCCATTATTCTCATTCATTACAGAGCTGCCCCAGTATCTCCCCAACAGAAGCAGAAATGAATTCTATGCCAGCACAGCTCCCCTATTAGCAGCACTAACATCAGTCAATAACAATATATGGGAATAAAGTTCTACCTGTATTTGGTGCCACTTCTCTGGGGACTGATTCGTGGAACTTCAGGAATCTGAAAAAAAAACAGACTCTGTATTGGAACCAGACAAGTCCCATTCACTGGATAAAGTCATAGTTATATAGTTAATATGGGCTGAAGAAAGAAAATACAAATGTCCTTCAAGGTAAACCTCCAAATAGTGGTGGGCAAATTGAAAGCAGCAATTAAGTTGCAGGTAAAACTTAGTCCCTTTGTAAAATGTATAATGAAGCAATTGAATTCTTAATGAATCAGATGAAAATTAAGCGTAGGACTGGCCAGATATGGGAAGACTTTGACGTAGTTGTTCAGCTTAAGTATATTGTAATATATGGACAAACAATCAGTCTTGTTTAAAGGGAAGGCATTTCTAGTAGCTTAAGGCACAAACTGTTTCAGTATCCTTAATATATTGATAATGGGTTGAGTGCAGAGGATCTCTTGTATATAGTTTATATATATATATGTATATATATATATAATTAACTAACTGTGATACCAAGTTAGTAATAGAACTATTGCACAGTGACAGTAAAGCAACTTTCTGCTGCCAATTTAGTTTCTTGGGGATGGGGTGAGGGGTTTGTTGGGAAAACAAAGAAATGTACGTTCTACTATAAGTACTGTTATTGCAGTGAAGGGCATCTCTGCTATTATTTCTTTGTAGAGATTGTGTGTTGGTGTGACATGTCAGATACTTCACCTTTCCACAGAGCTCACACTCCTCTGCACTCCCAGTGGGCCAGTCACATGTCTCTTCTTTCTGAACTCTGGGTTCTACTTCCACTTGACCAGAAGCCCCCCCTACCACTTGGTCAGAAATTCCTTCTTCCACTTGGCCAGAAGCCCCCACTTCCATTTTGCCAGAAAGTCCTTTTCCAACTTGGCCAATAGCCCCGTCTTCCACTTGGCCAGAAATTTCTTCTTCCACTTGGCCAGAAGCCCCCTCTTTTATTGGGCCAGAAAGTCCCTCTTCTTGATCTGAAAGATAAATCAGTATCAAAATAACATTGTAATGCTGCTGTGAATGCTATGTATTACCCTAGAAGAAATGACAAAGAAAGCCCAACCCACTACAGACACTCCTGATTAAAATAAGATAGCTAATTGGGTAGAATGAGAGACCTATTATAGCTCAGTGACATTCTTGCCACAATACACTGGTTACAAACATAGTTAAGTAGTTAAAGGAGACATACTGTACAGATAAATACTAGAGTCCTCTGCACTCAACCCATTATCAATATATTTAAGATATTGAAACATTTTGTGCCTTAAGCTACTAAAGATGCCTTACCCTTTAAACAAAACCGGGATTGTTTGTCCATATATTGCAATATATTTAAGCTGAACAACTACGTCAAAGTCATCCCATATCTGGCCAGTCCTACGCTCAATTTTCATCTGATTCATTAAGAATTCTATGGCTTCAGTATACTTTTTTTTTTTTTAAACTTGTTTTTATTCCAAAAAATATACAGAACATTTTTGTAGTCATGACAGGACAGTGAGATCATGTGATGTTCTGTTAACGTATCAAGTATGCAGTATCATGATAACAATAGTAACTATATTACAATATAAACTATCAGCTTGAACAATAGACAGCATATAAGACCCTATTAAGAAGTATGCGAATAGGAGGATAATAACCTGTTTATTAGGTGGCTCCTGGGGGGTTCATGGTTCGACCGTCTTTGTCCTTGTGGCTGGTTACTTTCACGTTGGGACGATTCCATGACCAATGGCATTTCTGTCAGTAATGCCGTGTCATACCATGTTGTACACTGAAATGTTTGTACTGTGAGATGTCTAATTTGTTGTGGCAAAGATTCTATATAAGGTGTCCATAAATTGAAAAATTTTGTGGTGTTTTGTTCTATTTTAGTCATGGTTTCCAGCCAATCCATGTGAAAGAGATAGTGCAGTTTCTGTTTTACTAATGTAATGTAGGGGGGGGGTCGCTGCCAATTTTCCAATCGGGTTCTTGTCGGTTTTCCTTAACTGCGTGTAAGTTGTATCATTGCTAAACATTGCCCATTCTAATTGCGCCTGAAAAGGTTTACCAATTATCTGAGCACCATATAGTGTTACATCTGAGCAGAAGTTTTTGAGTGAGGGGCATGACCATAAAGTATGGATCAAATCTGCTTTGGGTGATTGACATCTGAGACAGTTGTCGGTGGGCAGATTTTATATCTCCTGGCTGGAGTTAAGTAGGAGTTGTGAAGTATTTGGAGAGCCATTTCCTGATATCTACTGACTGGAAGCAGCTTCATGACTTTTGTGTGTTGTTGGAAGATCTCTGAAGTGTCGGAGTTTGGAATGTCGCCAGTCCATGTAAATCCTGGTCTTTGTTCACTCTCTATTTTAATTAACGTTCTGATTATTTGATATAGTCGTGAAGTTGTTTGTTTTACATGTTTATTTTTCCAGATTTGGTTGAAAGGGTTAATTTTGTCAGTCTCAGGGATTTTCCTAATTACACTAGTTGCAAAGTGGAGAATTTGTATAGTTAAAAACACGTGTTGTGTCGTGAATGGGAATTTTTCTTTCAATTTATCTTGAGAGTATATCGCATATTTGCTATCTATTATATCAGTTAGGTTACGCAATCCGTTGCCGCTCCATTGTAAAAGAATAGGGTTGTGTTAGCCTATAGGAAAATTGTCATTGCCTATTCATGATAGGTATGGGGAAAGAGTTGGTGACAGATTTGGTTTCTTTCTAACAGCTTGCCAGGCTATGTATGTATCCAAAAATAGAGGGTTGTTATGTAGTTGTGGTGGGATTTTGTTTGGTGGTGAATGCAGTATGTAACTTAGGGAGCGGGTTTCAGTTGTATATTGATCTAAAGAGATCGTGGTGTAAAGGTCTCTGTGGAGGATCCAATCTCCCACATAGCGGAGAAGTGCTGCTTCATTATATTCTTTAATGTTAGGAAGATTGGTGCCCCCTAAGTGTTTTAGTTGATGTAGTTTAAAGAGACTAATTCTCGTTCGTTTTTTGTTCCAAATAAAAGTTCTCAATGTTTGGTTTATTCTTTTCAGGTCTATTGACTTTATATGGTATGGTAACATTTGTAAAGGATATAGTAATTTGGGGGAAAAGAACATCTTAATGAAATCTATTCTTCCCAGAAAGGTCAGATTTCCATTTCCATTGATGCATTTCTTGATGAATATTGTCTATGATTTTCTGGATATTTAAGGCATTGTCCTTGTGATGTGATGGTAATTTAAAATGTGGGAGCCAATCTGAGGAATCGGAGTGGTGAAGTTGTAGAGCCTCTGATTTGTCTAGGTTGATTTGAAATCAATCGCTACATTGAATAGGAGGGGGGACAGCGGGCAGCCTTGGCGTGTACCTCTATGAATCAAGAATCTATCCGAGTTGGTGTTGTTTACTGTTAAAAAGGTAGTGGGTGTTAAAGGGATACTGTCATGGGAAAAAACATTTTTTTCAAAATGAATCAGTTAATAGTGCTGCTCCAGCAGAATTCTGCACTGAAATCCATTTCTCAAAAGAGCAAACAGATTTTTTTATATAAAATTTTGAAATCTGACATGGGGCTAGAAATTTTGTCAATTTCCTTGCTGCCCCAAGTCATGTGACTTGTGCTTTGATAAACTTCAATCACTCTTTACTGCTGTACTGCAAGTTGGAGTGATATCACGCCCTCCCTTTTTCCCCCCCAGCAGCCAAACAAAAGAACAATGGGAAGGTAACCAGATAGCAGCTCCCTAACACAAGATAACAGCTGCCTGGTAGATCTAAGAACAACACTCAATAGTAAAAATCCAGGTCCCACTGAGACACATTCAGTTACATTGAGAAGGAAAAACAGCAGCCTGCCAGAAGGCACAAGTCACATGACCAGGGGCAGCTGGGAAATTGACAAAATGTCTAGCCCCATGTCAGATTTCAAAATTGAATATAAAAATATCTGTTTGCTCTTTTGAGAAATGGATTTCAGTGCAGAATTCTACTGGAGCAGCACTATTAACTGATTCATTTTGAAAAAAAATTTTTTTCCCATGACAGTATCCCTTTAAGTATACATTTTTAAAAAGATTTAGCATGTGTATGCCAAAGTGTTGGAATTTCAGTAAGCGGCGTAAATGTGTGTGTGTAATTCTGTCAAAGGCCTTATCAGCATCTAAATTCACTAACATTACATGTTGTCTTTTTTCCAGGTTACTAACATATATGGCTGTAAGAATTTGTCGAAGGGCTCGAACTGGATGACGCTGTAAGAAAACCTACCTGATTTTCGGTGAGTATTGACGGTAATTTTTGTTGTAGTCTGTCTGCCATTATTTTGTTTAAAATTTTCAAACCCTGGTTTAAAAGTGAAATTGGTCTATATGATTTTGGATCCGTAAGATCTCTGCCTTCTTTGGGTATCAATATGATTCTAGACACATTTGCCTCATGCCAGAGTGGATTTCCTTGTAGGGTATCAGTGTATAGGGTGTTTAGGAGTGGTGTTATCTCTGGTAGTAAGAGTTTGTAAAATTCTGCTGTTAATCCGTCTGGTCCTGGTGTTTTTCTGTTCTTTAAATGTCGAATTGTGTCTGATATTTCTTTTTCTGTTATAGGGGCATCTAGGATTTCCCGATCTCGGACTGACAATTTTTTAAGGCCAGCTTCCTGTAAGAATCGTAGGCCGTCGGTGGGTCTGTCTACTGGGGCTTCATAAAGCGTTTTGAAATGTTCCGACAGTGTGTCTAATTTGTGTGGAATCTCGTGTCCATCCATCAGTAGTTTTAAGTTTTTGTATGTATGTAGTACATGTTTGTTTTTTAGCTATGCATGCTAGCAATTTCCCAGATTTGTTGCCATATCTGTAATATTGATTTGCTGTGTGGCTCAATGTATTATAAGCTCTTCCAGTCAATAAAGTATCAAAAAGTGTTTTTGTCTCTTTGTATTGGTTTTTGTCCTCTTCGGTGTTCGTATTTTTAAAGGTTTTGTAATGTTCTATCAATGGATTCTGCAGAAAAGTATATTTCTCATTGTATGACTTCTTTTGCTTTATTAAATACGAAATTATCTGCCCTCTTAGAACTGGTTTAGCTGCTGTCCATAGCAGTTGTGGATTGTCCCAATGATCTATATTATCATCCACATAATTTGCCCAACTGGTTTTCAGAAAAATCTTCATTGGTGCTCAGATAAGCCAGGAACCTCCAATTACAGTATATGAGCCTGATTGGGGGGTTTTCAGTTTTAAAATAATTGAGATTGGGGTGTGATCTGAGGTGTCTAAGTTTCCTATTGTGGCAGAAGTTAATGTCTGTAAGATCGTCTGTGATATGAATATGTAGTCCAATCTTGAGTGCGTTTTATGTACTCCTGAATAATAAGTGTAGTCTTTGGTTATGGGATGTATGTGTCTATAGGTGTCGCATAGTTGTAAGGTGTCACATAACATGTGTAGAGGCCGTGCTCTGGTCCATGAATGGATGGTGGATTTACCTGACTTGTCCATGAAATCGTCCCAAACCACGTTGGCATCTCCTCCCAGGATGATGTTTTCTGCCCCCCAAGAGCTCACCTTCTGCAATACAGTCATAAAATTTTGTTTATTTTCATCATTAGGTGCATATAAATTCACTATCGTGTATATCGTGCCATGTAGGTCCAGGTCTATAATCTGTAGGCGTCCTTGTTTGTCTTTGTATGTTCTCGTTATAGAACATTGGAGATCTTTAATAATTAATATCGCTACCCCTTTGGTCTTAGTTGTGTGTGATGCTTCTACAACTACTTGTAGCCATTTACTTTTGAGTGTTTGTTGTCCAGTGAGTCTCTTGTAAGAGAATTATCTGGGCCTTTTCCCTTTGCAATCTGTTTAGCACCTTTCTCCTTTTAATTGGAGAGTTAAGTCCTCCTACATTCCATGAAAGTATTTTAAAGTGAGTTTTAAGTTTGACTGTGGGGTCATCAATTTTCTCTGTATTTTGCATCTGGGTGGTTTAACCCACTCCTTTTTTGTGGAAGTTTATAGCAAGGGTATAAATCTCTGTATGGGTTAGCCTGTCCCAGCGAGCAGGCCAGTATCCCTGATATGTGTTTGTATAGGGTCTTCGTAAGAAAGACATTGTGTCAGTAGCAGTTGTGTTTAATGTCATTCGAGCTGATTTGAACATTTGAATTAAAGAAAACAACAAAAAAGAATATGCAATGTAGCTTGTTAACATTTGGTACTTAAACTAAAAAAGAAAGGAAAGAAAAGAAAAGGGGGGAGGGAGGGAAAGGCAGAGAGAAAAGGAAGTAGAAATAGAAATGGTCGAATATTTCTCATTACCGCCCCGTATGAGGAGTCCCTGCAGTCTTTTTATGAAGTAGGGAAACAGGGGGTTTGTGAAGAGGTCTTTACTAAGCACGTTGAATTAGTCCAGGTTCACGTCAATACAAGTTGAAGCTTTATCTTTGGTCTTCTCCTCAAAGTATTCTTTGGCTTGTTTCAGGGTTTCGAAGAATAGAGTTTGTCCATTGTCTTTATCTGTGACCTTTAATTTTGCTGGAAAAAATAGAGAGAATCAGTATCCGAGGTAAATAGGGTTGAGCAAATTGGCGAAAATTCCTTTCTTTTTGCTGTGACCGATGCCGAAAACTCGTGAAAAATTAAGATGCGTTTTCCATATATTGTAGATCCCTCTTTTTCCTGTAGGCAGCCAGTATGTTCATTTTGTCAGAGTAATTGAGCAATTTAAATATCACTTGTCTTGGTCTGTTGGTGGTTGTTGTTGGTGGGGGTCCAATTCTGTGGAATCTCTCTATAAGGAAAGTAGATTGAGTAGTCTCCATTTGGAGCAGAGTTGGTAGGTCACAAATGAGAACATTTTCCAGATCTTTTCCTCTGACCGATTCCGGGATGCCAACTATTCTGAGGTTGTTTCATCTGCTCCTGTTCTCCAGGTCATCCACCTTTTCAGCTAGAATAGTGATCTCTTTCTGTTGTGTGTCTACAGTTTTTTGTGTGATGTCCAATTTGTCCTCTAATGCCCAAAATTCGCCAAACAACGAAAATTCATCAAAATGCACTGAAGTTTTAGGGGTGTCAAATTAGTGTTGATTGTATTACTATGATTGGATCTTTGAGGTGTTATTAAACCTTCCAGGCAGAGGTGCAAAAATAGCATTGTATGTGACAGACAATAGTTGTCGTACCCCCAATAAACCAATGTTTAATAAACATTCTAACGTTATTCTGAATTGAGAAAGTCAGTTGGATGACTGGTGAAACGTCTTCAAGAAAAAACACAGCAAGTCCAGTTGATTTGACTTATTTCTACAGATATACCATGACCTGGATAAATGAGAATTTCTCACATTTTTTCTCTTTCTTTTCCTTAAATGATTTGTTCTATGATGTTGCAAACTGTTTCGGATTGAAAATGAATCAATTCCTACCAGCCACATCATTAGTTGATCCGAAAAAGTGATAGTTCCATAAAAACTTCATCAGCCCCTCCCCCTGCCATAAATGTCTGCACCCAAGGAAGAAAAACATTGGCAATCCCAAATTAGTCTATAACTGGATGTGGCCAAGCCCAAGATGTGCCCCAAAAAGAAAAGAGGTGGTTGATGTCTCTGACACAGGCTGTAGTTCAGGGGTGTCCAACCTTTTGGCTTCCCTGGGCCATATTGGAAGAAGAAATATTTTCTGGGGCCACACTCGAAATACACACAAACACTAACGCTAACTTTTGATTTATTTTATTGTAAAAGTAAAAGAAAAGAGGGTATCATAAACCTAGTGAGATTTTTGACATTGTGTTTGAGAAACTAATGTATCAATATCTGGTTCAATGGAAGTAGTTACAATTCTCAGAGAATTTTCAAGGTGCTCATCAGATAATTTGGTTTTAATTTTAATTTTAGGGGCAAATTTGTCAAGGGTCGAATTTCGAATTGAAAAAAAACGTAGAAATTAGAATTCAAAAAGACCAACCGAAATTAAGCCGAAGTTTTTTTTGGTCAAATAGGTCCATTTTCGATCGTGTAGGTCTGTATTCGGCCAAATTCGAATTATATGAATTGAAGGACTATTGCATTCGATTCAACGTTTTCCCCCAAAAAAAACTTGGATTTTTCAAAGTCCACCAATTGACTCTAAATAGGTCATAGGAGGTCCCCCATAGACTAAAACAGCAATTTGGCAAGTTTTAGATGGTGAAAGTTCGCCGTTAAATTTTTAAAGAGACAGTACATGATAAATTTTGATATTCAAATTTTTTAATTTTTTTCAAATTCAAATCGAATTTGGACTAACATCACATAAAGCACCCTCCTCCTATACCTCCCCCAGTCTAGTAAGAAGCACTTGAAGGGGTGGGAGGTTGGTGAATGCTGCCATGAGAGTGACTTGGAAATAGAAATTATGGTAAGTAGAAACAATTTCTACCTTTCCCAAGTCACCATGGCAGCAATTAACCAACATGGGATCTCCCAAAGCAAGAAAGAAGGGCAGGACTACAACAACTGCTGCATACATTTTTTAATCACACTTATTTCTCGACTGAAGATCCTTCCTCCCAAATTTGGCTTCTTGGGAATGTAGTACGTCCAACTTATAATGACGTACAAAGGTTGTCACTGATGACCACCTGGCTGCTCTGCAGATCTCCTCTGGCAGGGCCCTGGCTTCCGCCGCCCAGGATGTAGCTGCAGCCCTGGTTGAGTGAGCCCTCAGATCTCTGGGCACCTCCCTGCCAGCCAACGGATAAGCCATCACAATACACACAATTATCCATCCACCAATCATCACTTTAGAAGAAGATTGACCCTTCCTTGGGCCTCTTGGTATTACAAAAAGTCTATCCAACTTACGCCCTTGTGTGGTCAATGTAGTATGGCACTGCTCATACTAAATCCAGAGTATGCCACTGCTCTTCCCGCTTAGACTTTGTATTGGGATAAAATTAAGGCAAAATGACTTCCAAGTCCATGTGGAACTGAGAGATGACCTTCGGGAGAAATCCAAATGTTGGTCTCATCACCACTTTATCCTTGAATATAATAGTATCTGGTTCCTTTGCAGAAAGGGAATGAATCTATTTCACCCTACAAGCCGAAGTCACTGCCATTAAAGGAGAAGGAAAGCTACGGAAGCATTTTATTGCCAATAGATTAGCTACAACAGTGCAAGCTAGAATGCTATATTTATTCTGTAGAATGTTTTACCATACCTGAGTAAATAGCTCTAGAAACTCTCTGTTTGTTTAGGATAGGAGCTGCAGTATTAACATGGTGTGACATCACTTCCTGCCTGAGTCTCTCCCTGCTCTGGGCTCAGATTACAGTAGAGAAGGGAGGGGGGAGGGGAAAGAGGAGCAAACTGAGCATGCTCTTGCCCAGGGCAATGAGGTTTAAGCTGAAGGCAGGAAGTCTGATTCAGAAGCCCATGTGTACACAATAGAAGGAAAGAAATGCAGTGTTTCTTTTGACAGGGGACTCAGAGCAGCACTACTTTTGGGGTTTACTGGTATATTTAGATGGACCTTTCTGATAAGGCTTACTTAGTTTTAACCTTTCCTTCTCCTTTAAGAAGAGTACCTTCAAAGTTAAACGCCAGTCTGAAGCATCTTCCAACGGTTCAAAAGGTGACCCCATAAGAACTTGCAATACCGCTGGCAAATCCCAAGGGGGAACACGTGGCTTGATATATGGTTGAATCCTTTTTAAGGCCCCAAAAAATGTATAACCAGAGAATCCTCTGCCCAGGTCTTATTGTTCAAGGCTGATATAGCTGAAATCTGCCCACGTAAAGTACTATTACTTAGTCCTTACTGATATCCAGTGAAGAGAAACTGAACAATTCGACATGGTTCAGGACTTTCAGGATTAAAGTTCCTACTTTGAGCAAACTGAACAAAATGATCCCAAACTCGATAATATTGAGCTGAGGTAGAGGTCTTTCTGTATTTTAAAAGAAGGGTCAGAAGGTCTCCCTGGACTCCCATCTCACACAGCCGCTGACTCTCAACTTCCATACCATCAAGGATAGGTGTACCACATCCTCGTGGAATATGGGCCCCTATGACAACATGTCTGACCTTACTGGAAGCTTCCAAGGGTCCTCCACTGCCAGCTGAAGCAACAGCGGGAACCAAGGCCTGCTGGGCCAATGGGGAATCACTGCTATCACCAATGCTCCCTCCTGGTCTATTTTCCTCAGTACTCTCCAGATCATGGGAAATGGGGTAAAGATAAAAGAGAACATCTTGCTCCAATCCTGAAGCAAAGCATCTGACACTTCAGATTCAAATGTGTTGCCATTAAATCAACTTCCGGAACCCCTAACTTCTGGGTTATCCGCCCGAAGACTAAAGGACTCCATTTCCCTGGGACCAGAGTATTGCGGCTCAGATAGTCTGCCTGCAAATTTTGAACACTTGGCACATAGAAAGCTACTTACCCTGACAGATTTTGTTCTGCCCAACTCATAATGGGATCCATCTCCTTCATCAAACTGGAACTTCTTGTTCCCCCTTGTTTGTGAATAAAAGCTACTGCTGCGGCATTTTCGGAGTGTATTTTGACCCACTTGTGGGACACTTCCTCTGAAAGGGTGAACAACAGAGCTTGACCTATCGGCCTTAATTCCAGGACATTGGATGGCAGAGCATGCAGATTCCAACTTCCCTGCGCCAATCTGCCAAGCATGACTGCGCCCCAACCTGAGGCGTCTGTTGTAACCGTCATCCACTGGGGTTTGAATAGGGGCATACCCCTGGCCAGATTATGTGGTTCCATCCAACACCTCAAACTGGACTGCACCACTCCTGACAAACAGAGTTTTTGGTGAAGCTGCAAAGGATTCAGCACACCTGACTTGATCAGGAATTGCTGCAGGGGTCTCAGATGCCCCCTTGCCCATTTTACCATCTGGATAGTTGACGTCATGAAGCCCAGTAGCGACATACAGTCTTTGACCGAGACTTTCACTTGTCCCACAAAGGAAAGAACTCTCTCCTGTATTCGCTTGATCTTTTCTTGAGGAAGACCTATCAGATCTCTGACTGTATCTATCTGGGCCCCCAGAAATATTTGACTTTGGGTTGGAACAAGGCAACTCTTCTGCCAGTTTATGACCCAAACCGAAGTCCTGCAACATTCAAACAGCTTTGTCTCTGTTTCTTGCTGCTGCCAGGATGCCAGCCTCCCTCAAGACTGCAATGTTCATTACTAACACCTTCAAAAACGTTCTCTGTGACGTTGAAAGGCCAAAGGGGAGACAGGTGCACATGTTGATCCCCCACCACAAACCGAAGAAACTTTCCGTGTGGTCTGCAAATTGGCACGTGTAAGTATGCATCCTTCGGATCGAGCTTTATCAGCCACGACTCTGGACGAATTGCCATAGTAATCGAGACCAGAGACTCCAGCTTGAATTTTCTGCACAGGATGTACTGATTGAGGGGTCTCAAATCTAGGACTGGCCTGAAAGCCCCTGATGCTTTCTTCACTAAAAATAGTTCTGAGTAAAAGCCCAACCGTTGTTGCGAAGGTGGTACTGACTCCACTGCTCCCGACATCCTGAGCTGTTGGAGATAATCTTGAAGAATCAATTCCGCCCCTGCAATATTTGGAATAGTTGACACACGGAAAATATTGTATCTCAGAATCTTGCAGAATTTCAGTCGATAACCCTCCTGGATTATATTCAAAACCCAAGAATCCTTGATCTTTGAGACCCAGGTGTGTTGGAAGAAGAACAACCTTGCTCCTACCCTCACTTGGGTCTGCTGAATCTCTTTTTACTTTATTGGAAGTTGAGGGGAAGGACTTATTGCTGGACTGACATCCCTCTCCACTAGAGGACCTCCAACTTGATTGTCTTCCATACCCTCTACCAGGCTTTGAAAAAAGGAAGTCTACTTTTACATTTTCTCTCCCTGGGAGATGAACTGCCGTTAACCTTCTAACCAATTTTCTGCCCACTGGAACAGTGGCTTCACCTCTTCCAATAGGGCTTCACTTCTGGTGCCTCCTTGTTTCACTATATAAGCGACAGCAGTTGTGTTGTCTGACATGACTTTTACATGTCTGCCCTTTATTAGGTGAGAGAAGGAAAGAAGGGCTTGCTTTATGGCTTTGTGAAAACACAATCTCTTTTTTCCAAGTGCCTTGAACAAAGCTTTTGCCTATGTGGGCTCCCCACCCCACACTTGACGCATCGGTGGTCACTACCACCCACTCTGGCTCTTCCAAAGGAACCCCTTTTGCCAGATTTCCTTGATTGCGCCACCAGGATAGGCTTTTCTTGAGCTCCTGTGGTACTCTGACTTTTTCTTGTAAATGTAAATGAGGCGGTTTCACTTTTTTCAGTAAAAGGTCTTAAATGCCACCTTGCCATCGCACTATTTGTATAATCACCGAGGCTGTTCTCCATCCCTTGAATTCTTTTATTAGGTTGCTCATCTTCAACTGTCTGTCTAGTGGAAGACTGACCAGATTTTGGTTTGTTTGAAAGAGGGCCCCTAGATATTGCAGGGCTTGAGTGGGAACCAAGTCGTTTTTCTCTTGGTTTATTATCCACCCATGGGTTAGCATAAACTCACAGAATGCACTTCGGCCTCTTCTCTCAAGTTTGCTTCCACCAGGATGTCGTCCAAATAATGGTAAACTGCTAAGCCTTCCTTCCTCAATTAGGCAATGAGTGTCACTAACACCTTTGTGAACGCTCTTGGGGACTGGACAAGCCCAAATGGCCGGCATTTGAATTGTACAGTACATGCTTTTGTTCTACTGCAAACCTCAGGTACCTTCTGTGTCCTTGAGCTATTGGCACATGAAAGTAGGCATCCTTTAAATCGATGCTTGTTAACCAATCTCCTACTGAGACCGCTTGCATAATTGATGCTAGAGATTCCATCTTGAATTTTCTTACTTGCAGAAATTCTTTCAATCTTCTCATGTCCAACACCGGCCTTAATTCACCCAATGCTTTTTTTTATCACAAAGAGTCTTGAGTAAAAACCTGTGTACCTTTCTTGTGGAGTCACCGTTTCTATTGCTCCCGATTCAAACAACTGGTTCATGTCATCTTGAACAATACTCCTGTTTGATTCTGTGCCTTTGAAAACAGACTCTATGAAAAAATTTCTTCTGGGTATCGACTTGAACTCCAGAAAAAACCCAGATTCCACCACCTTCTGTACCCATGTGTCTCAAATGGTTGTGGCCCAGACATGTGCAAACTCAGATAATCTGCCCCCCACCATGTACTGGGCCTTGCCACCTTCATTGCTGATCGGAGGTAGATGGGGCGGAAGAAAAAACTCCGGTTCTCTTTGATGTTCCTCTGGAGCTTGGTCGACATGATCTCCATGTAGACTGCCTGTAGTACTCTCTCCCAGGCTTATACTGTCTTGAAGCTCTAAATGATTTTTCCTAAGCCTTGTTGTAGCGAGCCTTCTTGGCCTGACTTTCCTGAGGCAGGAACACACTCTTACCGCCAGAAACCTTCTTTATAATCGCAACAAGCTTCTCCCTAAATAACATTTCTCCTTCAAAAGGTAATTGACACAGGTTCGCTTTTGATGCCTTATCAGCTGCCCATGACTTCAGCCACAGCACTTTCCTGGCTGCCACAGACAACACCATGGACCTCGCCGAAAGATGCACGAAATCTATCGATGCTTCGGACATAAATTCTGTTGCCATCTTACAGTCTGATAACATCTCCAAATGCTTTGGTCTTTTCACATTAGACGAAATTGCATCACCTAGCTCGGACAGCCACACTTTCAACGCCCTAGACACTGATGTCAATGCCACTGATGGCTTACAGGCTGCTCCTGCTGCCCCAAATGCCTTTCTTAAATTAAATTAATTTTTTTCTCCATAGGCTCCCTAAAGACCGCCGCATCGTCTACTGGCAGAGTAGTCTTCTTAGCTAGTCTAACCACCGCTGCATCTACCTTCGGTGGAGAATCCCAGGACTTTGAATCCTGATCATCAAAGGGGTATTTTTTATTACATTTTCCAGCTGTCTGAGCTCTCTTTTCAGTTTTCTTCAATTCCATCATAATAATCTCCTTAACTGATGAATGTACTGGAAAAATGTTTTCTTTGAGGATGGAAATAACTTATCTGCTGATGACATCTTTGCAAATTCTGTCAGAAAAGTTAAGGTTTGCCTAACCACCTTTATCAAAGGATCAATGACTGCCAGATCAAATGTTGATTCCTCCTCCGACTCAATTTCCCCTTCTTCTGATCCTGCTTGCAAAGGACATCTGAATCAGGTGACAAATCACCTTCTGATACATCTGACACAGACTCCCCTTGCCTTGCATGACAATCCCTTGGCCTTTTCTTAGCACTGGATACTTCGTGAAATCCTTGTATGACTGTCTGCTTTATCACCGAGGCTAAGGACTCCTGAAATAGATTTTCTTGTGATAAAGATGCTCCAGGCTCTTGCTGTTTTTCACCAGAAGCTGTCACTTTCTCTGGAGACTTGTCTTTTTTAGCATCTGCGGCAGGAAGGCTGCAGAAAAATAACTGTGGGGCCCTATAGGGTTAATTGGCCCTATAGAGAGTTAATCTTTTCATTCTTTCTTTGGGTTATTGGGTAAGAGACCCTGTAGTAGACTAACCTTTAGCATTATTGGCTGAGAGGTGTAATGACACTCCCCTGCTATACTGCACTATAGTGAGTGTAAGGAGTGGCCTCTTCCTCTGTCGCCTCTGGATGCTGATCCAGCTGGATGTGCTCAGAGGGGCCGAGTACACCAGGCCCAAACGAAGTCATGTGTCCAAGTCGGGGACCAGGAATTCCCGTGAATGAGGAATACTTACACCAGGGCAGACTTGTCATAGTCTCTCTAGGAGAGGTTAGAGAGAAAGAGCAGTTCTGAGCTCCAACATAGGAGTGGCAGTTTGGTATCTCTCCCAGTCAATATCTCTCCCAGTTTGGTATCTCTCCCAGTCAATATTGCCTATAGTGTAGGGATCCCAGCAGAGAGGGAATCAGGAGAGAGTGATTGGCCTGAGGTTGATCCAGAGACACTACTGGAATATGTCGCAGAGGTGAAGTGGGATTCCTGCCAACTCTGTCCCCAGGGAGTGTCAGCCTGTGTCTGCTCTAGGTGAGCTGCCTGCAGATCTGTGTGACCTCTCTATATGCTGTTGCCTAAACTCCTGCCTGAGTACAAACCTGATGTCACTTGCCTCGTGCATAGTAATAAACAGTTTTCCTGTTCTACTGCAAGATCCTCCTGGTGCCCATATTTTGTATGTTTTGTGTGCACCGTAGCCTGAGGGATGTAGTTGCACTACACCATAGAGGGAACACTTCCACATGGTGAAGGCCCTGACCCTGTTGTGTAAGTCGCATGTAGCCAATGCTCTACTCTGCTAGTGGGTATTTGGTCACATACTGCCAAATAGGTGCTACTTAACATACTGTTAATACCTGAGCCTTCTGACCCCGCCAGTCTCTCTCATATTTCACCTTTTCCCGTTAGGGTGAGAGGCTTTCCCAGACATACCAGGTTCCATAGGTGAACTAATGAAGAGAAATAAATAAATACAATTAAATCAGCTTTCCCTCCTAGTATAATACAGAGGAAACTTAAGCCGACTCTCTCCACAGACATATCTGTATTTGGTGCTTTGAATGCTTAGCAAAAACTGCGTGGCAAAATGGCACCAACAGGAAGTCTAAGTTGCTTAAATAGAGGCGGCAGCCCTCTGGATACTATAATATAATCCCCCTGGCTGCATACCTGTAATACAATCTGCTTGCAGGTCAGAACGCCAGTTTTGGTGCCACTATCCTGCATTTTACCTCTGTGCTCAATAGCACAAACCGTTTGCCAGTAACCAAAATGGCCGCCTGGGAACTTCCGCTCTGACGTCACATCCCTTCACATGCCATGCGCTCAGAACAGCAGTGCTTCTACTACCTTCCTCCTGGCGCACTTCCACCCGGGTACAGGCAACACCTAACCCGCTCTGCGGGAGGATACAGCCCACTTCTCTTACTGAAGCTCCAACTGCCCCTCTTCTTGCCGACCCTCCTGACCCAGGACTAAGGTTGCCACCCGGCCGGTATTTTACCCGCCTAGCCAGCAAAATACCTGCCAAGACCGGGGCCGGTATTACAAATTTACCGGCAATGTAACTGCCGGTAAATTTGTAATACCATCAAAAGGAGCCCTTGGCCTGCCCCCAATCCCCTGCAACTTACCTTTTCTTTTGCCTCTTCTAGCGTCCGTGGTGTCCGTGGTGTGGCCCCGCCCCTTTTTACATCACATCCCGCCCCTTTTTATGTCACGCCCGCCCCTTTTTATGTCACGCCCCCCAGCAGCCGGTAATTTTTTTATAAAAGGTGGCAACCCTACCCAGGACTAGGTTTGCCATCTGTCTGGTATTTTACAGGCCTAGCCGGTAAAACACCTGCCAAGGCTGGGGACGGTATTACAAATTTACTGGCAATGTAGCTGCCGATAAATTTGTAATACCCTGAAAAAGACCCCCTCGGCCCGCCCCCAATCCCCTGTAAACTTACCTTGTCCTTTGGTTTTTGTCCTGGCCGTGCTGTGGCCCCACCCCTTTGCGTCACAACCCCGTCCTCTTTGATGTCAAACCACGCCCCAACCAGCCGTATATTTTTTTTTTGCAAAAGGTGGCAACCCTACCCAGGACTGGGAGGAGAATCCCCTCCGCGTATGTTTTTAGCCATGCTGACCCCTGCACTGGGGAGCTAATTAGGCCTTTCACGCAATCATAATCCTCATAGTAGTTTGTTTAAAAAATAAATAATATATCCTTCCCTGGCCCGGACAGGACAAAAAAAGACTAGGGGGAAGGGGAGGAAGCAGAACATTTGAACTGTTGGTAGGAGGTCCTGTCCGCTTGCCAGCAGGGGGAATTAACCAATTAGGTGAATGCTGTCCATGGGTGACTATGGGAAATAAGAACGTATCAGTGCGTTATACTCATGTAAATATATAAGACTTGTTCTTAAAAAAGTAGTGTCAGGATCATTCACTCCTGGAGATGACACGCTGCTCTCGCATACGTTTTTAGTTTACTGTTCTGGCACGTCAGTACGTCTATTGACACCTTCAGCCCTTAAGAAGTATGTGAGAGCGGCCCGTCACTACGTGTCTATGACTAACACCTTCAGCACACAGGCAGCAGTATAGACCAAGTAAATGTTACGCAATTGGAAAATAAGTCCAAACAGACTCCACTTCCGAAACGCCATGTACGCGTCCATCTTCGGGAGTGACTAATCCTGGAATGATCCTGATCACAAGTTAGCTACCTCGGAAGGGATATCGGTGTCAGGCTGAATGGTCGGCCCCCACACATTTTCACCTCACCTAATCTGGCCCTCTTTGCAAAAAGTTTGAACACCCCTGGCATACACCCCTGGCATAATAACTAAAAATAAATAAATAATAAGCAAATCACACAGGCTTCATGCTGTCAGACAATAGCCGCTATTCATGTGTGTGTGTCAGGGACACAGGGACTATTATGAGTGTAAGGAACCAGACTGGGAATGGAGTGGCTCTCACTATTGGTCACTTCAGTCTCTCCAGCTGAATTTATGGGTCACAGTCTCTCGCCAGGCTCCCTGTGTGTATGGGGAATATCACTGTCCACCAGCTGAAATCTCTGCCACTCTGATATTGTACTATAGACATGTGTGAGCTGTAGTTCAGCAACAGCTGATTAAAAAGACATTGATGCTTCCAAGGATCTTATCTTACCTGTGTGGTCAGACTTGTCACAATGGGTCACAGAGCTGAGTCTCTCTCCTGTGTACGTCATATGGAACGGTGTCATGTAACTCAGATATTCATTTAATTCAGTAGAGAGATTCATTGGCCTCTTGGCTTCCAGCTCCAGCACATAGGGACAGTCAGGGAAGGAGAGTTGGTGTCGGGTGAGGGGCACATCCCCAGGCTGCCAATTCTCCAACTCTCCCGCACAGGAGAAACACCGCACCCGGTCCCCAGGCCCCACATAGTAGAATCCTGCCTGGGACAAGCTTCGCTGGTTGTTATGTGGGAAATGGTGACGGTGCCTCCGGTAAGTCTCTAACCTGTTGTGTTTATCTCTCATTGTCCGAAGGGGTTTCTGCCCTGAGATACTGGAGCCACTGGGGGGCGCTGGTGTCTCACTCTCCCCTTCTGTAATAGACTCCACTTTACTGTAATCCGGGTCCTTTATCTGTCCATGTACAGTGGGACAATTAGAGCTGCTGGGAACAGTTGGACTGAGTCTCTCACTGGCTGATACAGTCTGACTTTGACCAAAGATGGTAGACATCTCAGCTCTCGCTCTCAGCTCCAGCACATAGGGACAGTCAGGGAAGGAGAGTTGGTGTCGGGTGAGGGGATCATTCCTGAACTCCCAATTCTCCAACTCTCCCCCACAGGAGAAACACCGCACCCGGTCCCCAGGCCCCACATAGTAGAATCCTGCCTGGGACAATAAAGACCACATGGAGGCTATAGGTGCAGGGTAGAGGTTATTACATTTGCTAAAGCTCTGGCACCTGTTAATCTCACTGCGCATGTCAGTGTCCCTGTCAATTCTCAGGTATATGATCTCCTTTTTGCAACTTGTATCTGTCACTTCACTCTCCAGTCTGAGCAGTTTGGGGACTTCCCTATAGTCCAACATCGAGTACTTGTGGTATTTATGTGGCTCCTCACTCCTCTCACTGCTCCTGCCCGATCCTCCCCGTGTCTCCTGCAGTTGCTCCTCCGACTCCATTCTGCGCTCTCACTGACACTTCTCTGTGACTTCTAATACTTCGCTACTTCCTTATAGAATCTTCTCCCCTCACATGTCTGTCATTTTAACCCTTTATGTACATTTACACTTCCAGTCAATGAGGAGACTATATGACTCAGTGAGGGGGGGGGAGCTGAGCGGTCACAGGGGATCTCTGAGCGATTATCGCTGCGCTTACTGGAAGGGATAAAGTTCTGGTATAAAGCTCAGTCAGTCTCTATATTGAGGCAGAAGCACAGTATGAGGTAAAGGTGCAACTACAAGACACTCAGTAACTGTCACACTAATGCTCAGACTAATGAATGTTATACTTGTAGGTTATTTAGGCAGATGAGAGGGACTCCAGGATCCCCTGAGATGCCAAGTGCTTGACTATTTGTATCCTGTATGGAGCTCCTCAGTGTAGGGTGTAGGGTGACCAGCCGCATTGTCAGACCAAACCATCCCTCCACCTTGACTTCCTCCACTTGGGGTCGCCATGGCGAAGTGACAAGGGGACAGTGGGGTGTGTATGGCAAGGGGATTGTGTGGCAAAGCAAGGGAGGTACAAGCTTAGCGCCCCTATCATTGCACCCTAAGCATGTGCAGATTCTGCCACCTCTGGTTCCAACCCTGGCCACATATCCTGCTTTAGACACGGCCAGTGGTACCTAAACTGCACCTCCCCCTGTCAATAAATCTTCCAAGAATGTACCAGTGCATTATACTCATTTAGATATAGAAGGAATGTGCTTTATACAGTTATGTTTGATTACTTTATTGTAAATTTCTGCAAAATACCTACTAGTCCCGCCCATCTGTTCCACTTGCTGCTCCCTTAATTCCCAGGCTGTGCTCTCAGCTCACTGCACTGTAGGACAGGAACCAATCAGCAGCTAGCAGGACCTGATAGGGAACTGAAGCCTGTCTGTGCTTGTGTGACTGCAGGGCTGTGATTGGCTGTCCCCCTCCTACTGTGCTTCTGGCAGGGACCGTTAGGACACGCCCACCCCTCATTTGAAACACAGACAGGGACCAGAGAACATCTATAGGGAGCTCCAATAAAGGGGCTATTTTTAAAGATAATATGAATATTTAGCACCATGTAAAAGCAACAGCAAATATTACTTATAATTGCCTACACAATTAGGGTTTTTTCATTGATCCTATATGTCTCCTTTAAAGGCCTGTGGATAACACAACATCCCCAGCACATGATTAAACAATAATTAGGTGGCCTAATTATTGTTAGGCCACCTAACAATAATTTATTTTCAAATGCTAACAAACCCCCCAGAACAAATACCAGGCTTATATTCCACAGGCAGAGCATGGCACACACAGGCAGAGTATGTTACACACAGGCAGAGCAGGACACACACAGGCAGAGTATCACACACAGGCAGAGCAGGACACACACAGGCAGAATATGTCACACAGGTAGAGTATGTTACACACAGGCAGAGTTTGACACACACAGGCAGAGTATGTCTCATACAGGCAGAGTAGGAAACACACAGGCAGAGTATGTTAGATACAATCAGAGCAGGGCACACACAGGCAGAGCAGGGCACACACAGGCAGAGTATTTCACACACAGGCAGAGTATGTCACATATAGACAGAGCAGGGCAGGGCAGGGCACACACAGGCAGAGTATTCCAATACAAACTCCAGCATCACTCTGGTATAGTGAAAAAATAATTTATTTGTGCAAATGAAGCAACGTTTCGGGCATAACCAGCCCTTTATCAAGCTTAACACCAGTGTAACATTTACTCCTTTATATACCTCAGTAGGGGGAGGGGAAAACACATTTGCTCCTCCCATGTGATAAAACTTTATATTAACCCTTTATGACATATATGATGAATAAATACACATTAAATACATACTAAATATTCAAGTATCTTTTGTTTATATACTGTATAATCCAAAAATCTTCAAAGTGTCCTTTAAAACTCTGCATCCTGCAGAAATATGGTTTGCTTAATAGTAAGCCTTGCAACATACATTAAAATCATTACTCACAATTTATGTTGTTTATTCCTGCGCCAAAAATGCCTATGTAATGAGGAACACAGCCATTCCCAGAGCATGAGCTGTATTTATCTAAAAACAAAAAGTGAGCCCACATCTGCTTTTATCAAGGTATCACGGAAATTTTTTCCCCTTTTATATGCCATTAACGGTGGCTCAGAGAAAGCCTTTATATGTGGTGCACAAGTTTGTAAAAGATGCCAATGTTTATTAATGATACTCTTCACCTTATTGCTAGCAGTAGTATATTTGCTAATGAAGGCTAGTCTCAAGGTTTCGTGTTTCACCCTTTTTGTTCTTAACTCTTCTCGGGGGATTTCTTCTACCTCATTTCTCACTGTTTCTAAAAGTTTTTTTGGGTATCCTCTCACTTCAAATCTCTTTTGCATTTCATCTAGTCTTTGACACTCTTTTTGTTGCTCTGAGACAATACGTCTCACTCTCATAAACTGAGATTTCGGCAGATTATTTTTCAGGGAAGGAGAGTGAAAGCTAGAGAAATGCAATAGATTGTTATGCTCTGTTTCTTTCTTGTACAGGTCAGTCTGTAACCGAGTACCTTCCTTTTTGATGGTCACATCCAAAAAGTTAACTGTCTCTGCATCATATGTCAAAGTGAAGTGCAGTGTGGACACCCTAGAATTTAAATGGGTAACAAAAGTTAACAGATTTTCCTCCGACCCTGTCCATAGCATCACTATATCATCTATATAGCGATAATATAGTTGGCACTATATATTTTCACTATACCGGAGTGCTGCTGGAGTTTGTATTGGAATTTGTGTAAAATAAGGTCACCCCCTTATTTTACACATTACCAAAAATTCATAAGAATTTGCAATTCCCTCCGGGCAGACCGATAGTGGCAAGTAATGAGTCAATTTTGGCTCCCCTGTCACTTTATCTAGATAAGATCTTACAACCTTATATGGTCAACACTAAATCTTACCTAAAAGATACAACACATCTATTGAATATTTTAGAAAACTGCCTGGTGACAAAGGAGACTTTTTTTTAGTGACGATGGATATACAGAGTCTCTACACATCAATAATGCATGATGCAGGGTTAGAAGCAGTACGAGAAACTCTTTTGATATATGATAATTACCCTTTGGAAGCCCAAGAATTTTTTCTATCATTATTAGAGGTGGTCTTATGTGAAAACGACTTTATGTTCCAAGATCAGTTTTATAAACAGATACAGGGGACCGCCATGGGGAGCAATGTTGCTCCCACGTATGCCAATTTGTACATGGATAACTTTGAACGTAAATTTGTATATACTAATACCCTATATCAACAGCATTGCCAACTATATTATCGCTATATAGATGATATAGTGATGCTATGGACAGGGTCGGAGGAAAATCTGTTAACTTTTGTTACCCATTTAAATTCTAGGGTGTCCACACTGCACTTCACTTTGACATATGATGCAGAGACAGTTAACTTTTTGGATGTGACCATCAAAAAGGAAGGTACTCGGTAACAGACTGACCTGTACAAGAAAGAAACAGAACGTAACAATCTGTTGCATTTCTCTAGCTTTCACTCTCCTTCACTGAAAAATAATCTGCCGAAATCTCAGTTTATGAGAGTGAGACGTATTGTCTCAGAGCAACAAAAAGAGTGTCAAAGACTAGATGAAATGCAAAAGAGATTTGAAGTGAGAGGATACCCAAAAAAACTTTTAGAAACAGTGAGAAATGAGGTAGAAGAAATCCCCCGAGAAGAGTTAAGAACAAAAAGGGTGAAACAAGAAACCTTGAGACTAGCCTTCATTAGCAAATATACTACTGCTAGCAATAAGGTGAAGAGTGTCATTAATAAACATAGGCATCTTTTACAAACTTGTGCACCACATATAAAGGCTTTCTCTGAGCCACCGTTAATGGCATATAAAAGGGGAAAAGATTTCCGTGATACCTTGATAAAAGCAGATGTGGGCTCACTTATAAAATCAGGACAAACATTTTTTTTGGGTCCCCAAAATGGGTACGTTCCCTTGTTTGAATTGTGCCAGTTGTAAAAATATCACTAAGGGATCCCAGTTTACACATCCACAGACTGGACGGAAGATTGACATCAAAAGGTACTTTACATGTAATTCAACTTTTGTTGTTTACCTAATCAAATGTCCATGTGGTTTAGCATATGTGGGAGAGACCACACAAAAAGTTAAGGATCGAATTAAGCAACATAAATCAAATGTACGGTGTGGATACACACATCTTCCAATACCAGCACATTTTGCTGCTGCCAGACATACAATGAGTCAGCTGCGGTATCAGGTGATAGATAACGTAGAACCTTTGAGACGTGGAGGAGACCGGACCCTACAGTTAAAAAAGCTAGAGATGAAGTGGATACGGAAACTAGGGACGCTGGACCCAGGTGGTTTGAACCGGGAATACACACCAATGCTATTTATTTAATTAAATGAGGTTGACTTGAATTTGTGCTAAGTGTAACATTGTTTTGTATATTTTTGTTTTTAGATTAATACATCATACTCATGCTCTGGGAATGGCTGTGTTCCTCATTACATAGGCATTTTTGGCACAGGAATAGACCACATAAATTGTGAGTAATGATTTTAATGGATGTTGCAAGGCTTAGTGTTAAGCAAACCATATTTCTGCAGGATGCAGAGTTTTAAAGGAAACTGTACACTTTGAAGATTTTTGGATTATATATAAACAAAAGATACTTGAATATTTATTATGTATTTAATGTGTATTTATTCATCATATATGTCATAAAGGGTTAATATAAAGTTTTATCACATGGGAGGAGCAAATGTGTTTTCCCCTCCCCCTACTGAGGTATATAACGGAGTAAATGTTACACTGGTGTTAAGCTTGATAAAGGGCTGGTTATGCCCGAAACGTTGCTTCATTTGCACAAATAAATTATTTTTTCACTATACCGGAGTGATGCTGGAGTTTGTATTGGAATTTGAACTGGACCTGGGCAGACAGAGTCGCAGCGGCACCCGACCCTACAAAAAGCGGTGAGATTGATTGTGTAGCACTACTCTCTATGTTTGTACATGGGCAGAGTATGTCACATACAGGCAGAGTATGTCACACACAAGCAGCATATGTCACACACAGGCAGAGTATGTCACATATAGACAAAGCAGGGCACACACAGGCAGAGTAGGGCACACACACACAGGCAGAGCAGGACACACACAGGCAGAGCAGGGCACACACAGGCAGAGTATGTCATATTCAGGCAGAGTAGGGCACACACAGGCAGAGTAGGGCACACACAGGCAGAGTAGGGCGCACATAGGCATAGCAGGGCACACACAGGGAGCATATGGAAGGCAGAACAGAGCAGGAGACAGGGAAACCCATCAGGACCACTCTTTAGGGGTGTGAACAATAGAGGTGTCACAAGTGTGAACAATACAGGGGATTAGTCTGAATTTGAGGTTTAAACAATGCAGGGGCTAGTTAAGATCTGTAGTGATACCATTTAAAGTTTATACATGGTAAGCAGACACAGCAGGCAGGTGGGGGCCACACAAGGGGGTCAGGCCGCCAGTGGTACAGCCCTGCTCTATAGCATTGAAATCTTTCTCCCTTGCACCTGAGTGAGGGAGGGGGGTTGTGGGCAGGAGTGCCTATGCACCCAGGCCTTGTAAAAAAAATTCTGGCTGGGGGCCTGGCTTGCTGTTGTTACACCCCTGATCATAATTTTGTAACTAAATCATTGTTTTTGAAAATGCATGCACTTCCATAGATACCAGAGAATGTGCTGTAATCAATTCCCTCACTTTTGTACAAAATCCAAAATAAGCAATAGCCGTTGGACAGTAGTGATAAGAGAATTATTTCTCCAGGCATGGATTTGTGGTTAAAGTCTGCATTCCGCCATCTGCAAAAAAAATTTTATGAAACTGCTGCAAAAATCCGCCACGACATAGAACTCGCCAAAACAAAATTTTTGCAGAGATTTTAATGCATTGATTGCCCGTTGATTTTAATGCATTTGGACAAAAAACTCACAGAGACAAAAAAGTGCATTTAATGCATTTGGAGTGACAAAAATTATCACGTGCGGAAAAAATCTTTTTTGACTTCAATACATTTCGCAAATGTTTTGCTGTTTTGCAAGCCATTTATAGGAAACTGCTGTTGACACCAAAATCTTGGATTGTGATCAAGAATAATTTTGTTCTGTAAAACCCCAACTTGATTCAGTTTCACTTCAGTTTCTGCTTTCAAACATTTTGAAGGGATATTATTTCTGTAACTGCTCACATGCAAGGCTGGAACTCCTTCAGGCCAACCACTGTTACATATTATTGCTTTGTGGCCTTTTGCAGCCTTGAGAAATGTATGTAGCACTAGACTGATAACATCTTAGCTTTTGTCTTGAGTCATACCGGCCTCACCGGAAGATATGTAACCACAATATAACAGCTAATCTAGCTTTTCTCTTGAGACATGCCAGCCTCACCGGAAGATATGTTACTACAATATAACAGCTAAGTTTTTTTGCTGAAGAACTAGGAGAACTCTGTAAATTAGGCTTCAATAACTAGTACCAGTAGAACACCGGTTACACTGGACTCTCTCACCCAGAGTGGGCCTTCGCACAGTGGAAGAGGAAGGTAATGGTGTTGTTCAACTACACCTCCCATGCTGCTATGCAGAAAAGACAGAGGGCGCCAGAGGTTCTTGAAAATAACAGAACAAAAAGGGTTTATTGAACATCCACAGGGCTTACTCACATCACAGTGGTTCAGAGACAACACATCACATACAGATACAAGGCCTCCTAAGGCCATATAAAAAATATTTAAATACAATAATCCCCTGTCTAAAAAAAGAAAAACAGGGTTTTTTGTTACAAAGTTATGATCATAAAATTGGTAAGCCGCCATACCACGTCAAGGTAAACCCCATACGACGGTCCCTAACCTGTTTACCTGTGATCAAAATTTAAAACCTTGGTTTCAATCTGGACTAGATCCTCCCCCACCACCTGCTTATGCGGCTTTTGAAGGGGAGACTGGCCAGACCAACGCCCATTTAAAAAAAAAAAAAAAAAAATGTGATTGTGAAGAGACTATAATGAAGGCAAAGTAAAGTTGTATATATAAGTGCACACTTGTGTGTGTATGTGTGTGAGTATAAGTATGAGTACAGGTGTGAGTATAGATTTAGAGGGAGATGAAAAAGGAAAAGCTAAATGTGGAGTGTAATAGGTGTAATGTAATGTGTGTGGTAAGGTATTGGTAAGGCGAGAAAGCGAGGAAATTGCAGGCTCCCAGTTTCCAGGAAGATGGACAGAAACTACCCTCCCACCACCTTTACCGACCCGCTGGTTCCTGCGTTCCCCGCAGCCTGGGCCTATGAACGGAGCGCCGCCGGGACCCAGGTAAGAGCAGGCGCACAGCAAAGTCCTACGACTGGGGCCTTTTCTTTCTAAACAAGCTAACAGTACAGGGAGCGGCTTAAAAGAGTGCGGTGGTAGCAACAACCACTACAGGCCAGGGATCCTCCCTCACTTGCAGGCCTGAGCAACCCTCCAGGTGTTCCCTGTCACTCAACCCGTGTATGTGCCAGTTATTGTTGCACTTGTACCTGCTTCCCTATGTTGTGCAGTTCCTAAAGTGCAGCTGGAAGTCTACAGGTTGGACACCCTGGCTCTGCATTAACATATGTAATCAGCCTTGTCATTATTGTGTGGGGAGTGTGTGTATATAGTATATGTGTGTGTCTTTGTATGATGGTGTGGGTAGAGAGTTTGTGTGTGTATATAGTATATGTGTGGGGAGTTTGTGTGTATAGTATGTGTGTGTGATTATTTTGTGGGAAGAGTGTGTGTGTTAAGTATATGTGTGTCTATGTGTGTATAATTGCTAGTGGAAAGTATATTTTGTCTCAGCTGAAAAATATCTGTAATATAAATCCACTGGGGGGGGACAAATTTTCAGTGATTTAGTTTGCGCTGTAGTGATTGTAGCATAAAGGGTCTTAGTTGTGTCTAGGCTTATACTCGAGTCAATACGTTTTCCCAGTTTTCGTAAGTAAAATTAGGTACGTCGGCTTATACTCGGGTCGTCTTATACACGAGTATATACGGTAATTGGCTTATCCAGATAATACTAAGTGGGGTTAGACATGACAGGCTATATCGAATCTGAGATTTAAACCTTCTGGTCCCCAGTGTGAAAATCCAGAATGCTTCTCTATGGAGAAGCTTCTCCATTAGATTACCCCCTCTATAGGCAGGCTCAATTTTTTCTATGCCCTGAATATTCAGATATTTTATGTCTCCATCGCTACAATCAAAAAAATGTCTAGACACTACTGTGGAGTTACTCCGGGAAACTATATGATTTATGTGCTCCCTCATTCTGCTCTTTAAATTTCTCGATGTACAGCCAACATATTGTATACCACATTTTGAGCAACTTAGTAGATAAATGACAAATTTTGTATTGCAATTTATGAAATGATTCATTTTAAATGATTTTCCTGTGCTGTTGCTTACAAAATCCTTAGAGACCAGTATCCTTAAATGTCTTGAATAAGAAAATGACACATTGTTTATAACAAAATTGTTTAATTGTGTATCTGTTGCTTCTGATAACAATACAAACACAGAGGGGCAGATTTACTAAGGGTCGAACATCGAGGGTTAATTAACCCTCGATATTCGACTAGGAACTAAAATCGTTCGACTTCGAATATCGAAGTCGAACGATTTAGCGCAAATCCTGCGATCGAACGATTGAAGGATTTTAATACAACGATCGAAGGAATATCCTTCGATCAAAAAATCACAGGCAAGCCTATGGGGACCTTCCCCATAGGCTAACATTGAGTTCGGTAGCTTTTAGCTCCCGAACTAGGGGGTCGAAGTTTTTCTTAAAGAGACAGTACTTCGACTATCGAATGGTCGAATAGTCGAACGATTTTTAGTTCGAATCGTTCGATTCGTAGTCGAAGTCGTAGTCGAAGGTCGAAGTAGCCCATTCGATGGTCGAAGTAGCCCAAAAAACACTTCGAAATTCAAAGTTTTTTTAATTCGAATCCTTCACTCGAGCTTTGTAAATGTGCCCCAGAGTGTTTGGAAAACACCACTGTCTTGCAGGAAAGTACATGGAAAAGAGTACATTTAAACTGCAAAATAGGTGTTGCAGAGGGATACTTGGCTCAGGTAGGGTTAATATTCCCTCTCAACCAGGTAATTAAGTGGCAGCTGAGAGAGGATCTACCTGGCAATGTAAAAGGGCTGTGTGAGCACAATTCAGGGCTCTCCAGGGAAGTGAGGGGCTGTGAGAGACAGAGCTGGGCAGAAGGAGCTTTTCTGCCAGCAAGAGAGTTCCAGAGGTTGGAGCCTAAATCCCTTGTGAGGAAAGAAAGAGGAAAGGACTGGCAGAGGCTGGTGAGTCTGAGTCCCAGGAGGGGAAGCCAGCAGGGCTGAGTGTGAAGCCCAAATACTTCAAAGTGCAAGAGGGTGAGAGTTTCCCTTGATGGTGAGCGACCAGAGGGGGGAAAACCCTGAATGTTTTGCAGTGTATTTACTAAACTGTACCCTGCATGTTCTACAGTGAAGTTGAACTGTAACCTGAACATTTTTCTGTTGCCTTTTTGTTGGGAATGTGCAGTGCTTAATAAAGCTGTGTTTATGAATACAGCCCTACCTGGGGTTAAGTTCTCCTCTCTGGAGGCAGGACAAACAATTAATGAATTCCTAAACTCCTCCTCTTCCTGTGTCTCCTTCCACCCTCAGTTTTTTGTTTGTCCTGCTCGGAGGTGGACACCTACATACATCCTCTTCGCATTTTTTTTTTTTTTTATTTACTTTTCATTTTATTTTTTTGGTTTATTCAGTGTGCTCTTATCTGACTTGAGCCCCCTTCTATGGTTGTGTGCTTTGTCAGTGTATTGAGCCCTGCTACACATATCTTCACAAGGTGAGCCCCCCTTTTATTGTGTGCTCCTTAATATTATGCGTGTTTAGAGCCCTACTGTATTGTGTGCTCCGCTTTTGTAGCGTTTACTGGCCAGTGTGAGCCCCATCCCTTCTTATGGGACAGGTGCGCTCCACTACATGCTAAGAAGCCAGTGTTTCCCTCGTGGAATTATTCAGAATGGCCAGCGGTTATTCCCCCGGCATCCTTACAGCCATTGCACAAGGAAGCGCAGCCAGAGTCTCCTTCTGCTGAAGGAAAGCCGCATTCATACCTGTAAGGAGAAGTGCCAGATATGCGACCTCCTTCTACGTCGCTTCCGCTCGCACTGATCTCTGTTAAGTACAGATTTCTACTCAGACCAAGTCCAAGTCTAAAGCAGCAGTGCCTATCCCTTCTGATTCTTCAGACTCAGAATCTTCTGACCATATTCTGAACATAATGATTCCAACTCTACTGATTCAGATTCTTCTGCATCAAATGAGGCCGTCTCTACTAAGCAACCTGACGATATAAAATTACTCCTCAAGTATCTTTGCGATACTTTAGAGATCAAAGAGACTCCTTTACCAGTATCTAAAGTAGACAAAGTGCTAGGTAACACACTCAAAAAAACCAGAGTTTTTCCCACTAGCAAATCCGTCACCCAAATCATATCTGATGAATGGTCAGAACCAGACAAAAGAAATACTGTCCCACAAAAGTTTCTCTCTAAATATCCAATTTCGGATGAACACAAATACTTTGGTGACAAATCACCTAAAGTTGATTCGGCCATAGTACGTCTATCCAGAAATACTACACTGCCATCTGAGGATGCTGGATTCTTCCGGGATCCCATGGATAAAAAGATTGAATCAGCTCTACGGAGGGATTTTATTCATCCAGCTGCAGTTTTACGCCCTGCTTCTGCTTCTCTCAGCGTAGCACGCACAGCAAAATTTTGGTGCCAAGAACTTAAAAAGTCTACGCTGGCTAAACATTCTGACACTTTGGCAGCTTTAGATAAACTCTCTCTTACCCTCTCTTTTCTCAGTGATGCTTCACTAGAAATCACAAAACTGGCTTCTAGAGCTTCAGCAGCATCTGTAACGGCTAGACGTGCTCTTTGGTTAAGACAATGGTCTGGGGATCCGCTTCCAAACACAAATTAGTATCCTTGAAGTTTGAAGGGACTCAATTGTTCGGTCCAGAACTCAAACAGATTATCGCAGAAGTGACAGGCGGAAAAGGGGCATTCCTTCTTTAAGGTAAAAGACCACACAAGACAATACACAAGCGTAACTACCATCATAGATCCTGGGGCTCTTACTCCAGGCAATCCAACCGGGGTAGACCTAGTTCCAACACCACCAACAAGAAATTCAAGCCATGGCAATCACAACAGAAGAATACAAGGAAAGGGTGACCGCCCAAGAATCAGGACTCCTGACTCAAGCGGAGTCGAGACTTTCAAGGTGGGTGGCAGACTACAACAGTTAGCAACCATCTGGCAAACCTCCATTTCCGATCCATGGGTCCTCAATATTGTTTCTTCAGGCCTAAAAATTTACTTCACCAAATTCCCACCAGCCTCCCGGTTTGTACCCTCAAAACAACCTTCAGATCCTATCAAGGCAGCAGCCACCATCTCAATTCTTCGAGACCTTCAGGAGAAAAGAGTGATAACATTGGTGCCTCCTACGGAGCACTTCCAAGGTTTTTATTCAAACCTCTTTTTGGTACCAAAGAAGGATGGTGGTTTCCATCCAGTACTGAACTTGCATCCACTCAACAAGTCGGTCAAGTACCAAAGGTTCAAAATGGAGACAGTTCGATCCATAACAGCAGCAATTCCAACAGGCGCATTCATGACGAAAGTAGACCTGAAAGATGCGTACTTACACATCTCCATACACCCAGATCACCACAAATATCTCAGATTCTTCCTAAACCAGCAACACTTCCAGTTCCAAGCAATGCCCTTCGGCTTAACCTCAGCGCCACGAATATTTACAAAAGTCCTAGGAGCACTGGTGGCGGTAATTCGCTCATTGGGGATACACATCTATCCATATTTGGATGACATCCTCATTTTTGCAGAGTCCAATCAAAAAGCTCATCTAGCTACGCAACTTTGCATTCAACATCTGACACAGCATGGCTGGATAATAAATTATCAAAAAAGCATTCTCACTCCAACTCAAATTCTCCCGTTCTTAGGTTTAGTGGTCAACGCCACTCTTCAAAGCCTTTTCCTTCCAGGGGAGAAGATTCATCATATTCAGTCAGTGATAAGGTCACTACAGACAAAATCGGCAACGGCTTTCGCCATACTGCAACTCCTAGGTCTCATGGCATCGACCATAGACGCAGTTCCATTCGCAAAGTTCCACATGAGACCATTGCAAAGAGAATTTCTTTGTCAGTGGAACAAGGATCATCAGGATCTTTCTCAGACAATGTCATTATCCAGGACGGTATTATCCAGTCTCCACTGGTGGTCCGAGGAAGTCAATCTCTCCAAGGGCAAGCCTTGGCATTTACCAGCTCCGGTGGTTATATCCACGGATGCCAGCCTCAAGGGCTGGGGAACGGCTTGGCAACACCGTTCTTGTCAGGGCCTGTGGAACCTGCAGGAGCAGAAATTTCACATAAACATTCTGGAAATCAGAGCTATATTCAATGCCCTCATCCATTGGTCACAACTGCTAAGAAACACCCATGTCCTAATACAATCGGACAACAGTACCGCTGTAGCATACCTAAACAAACAGGGGGGTACAAGGAGCGCGACAGCACTGTCAGAAATATCAAAGATCATTACATGGTCCGAAACACATTCTACCACTATAACAGCCATTTACATCCCAGGTCTACAAAATTGGCAGGCGGACTATCTCAGCCGCAACACATTGGACCCTGGCGAATCGCAGCTCAAGAAATCAGTATTCCAACTCATCGTCAACAAGTGGGGAACCCCCTGCGTGGATATCATGGCATCCAGACACAATTGCCAAGTACCAAGATTCTTCTCCAGGATCAGGGACCCAATGGCAGAGGCTGTAGACGGGTTAGCTACTCCTTGGGTCTTCAAGATGGGTTATGCCTTTCGACCATTGCTGATGTTGCAGCGGACACTCATGAAGATTCATCAAGAAAGCCTACCTGTCATACTAGTAGCACCGCACTGGCCAGCTCGCTGTTGGTTCACGGAGGTGGTAGCAATGCTAACAGATCATCCATTTCGATTACCTGTCACACCAGACCTACTGTCACAAGGTCCCACCTGGTATCCAGATGTCCACAGGCTGAGTTTAACGGCTTTTCTCTTGAATCCAGTATCTGGAGCCAGAAGGGATTTCCGCAATCAGTGATAGATACGTTGCTTTCTGCAAGGCGACCAACTACTACTGCCAAAGCTTATCACAGAATCTGGCGTATCTTCAACTCGTGGTGTGTGAATAATTTAGTTTGGAGGAATTGTACATCTCCTCACATTCTACAATTTCTACAAGAAGGATTCAATAAACAGTTAAGCATACCATCACTCAAGGTACAAACGTCAGCACTAGCAGCACTATTTCAATATCAATGGGCTCTGCTTCCAGAGGTGAAATTGTTCTTTCAGGGTTTATACCGTCTCAAACCACCAACGAAAACACCTATTCCTCCTTGGGATTTGAATTTAGTTTTGGAGGCGCTTAAGTCTGCTACTTTTGAACCCATTGATTCTGTGGAAGTTAAATTTTTGACTCTCAAAACAGTTTTTCTTCTAGCGGTGGCTTCCGCCAGGAGAGTATCTGAATTAGCTTCCTTGTCGTGCAAATCTCCATGGCTCAAGTTTCATCCAGACAAAGCAGTTCTTCGTCCTAATTCGGCCTTCTTACCTAAGATGGTATCAGCCTTTCATGTCAACCAAGACATTGTCATTCCAGCCTTCCATGTTAGGGATTCTGATCAGTCAGATGAGATCACACATCCTTTGGATCCAGTCAGAGCTGGAACATCTGTAGACATACAGATCTATTCATCCTATTCGGGGGTCATAAAGCTGGTTCCCCTGCTTCATAAAGGACCATAGCTAGATGGATTGTGGACACAATTTCTCTATCTTATACACAGGCAGGAATGCCCCCCTATTCAGTTGAGGGCACATTCCACTAGAAAGGTCAGTATTTCATGGGCCTTCTTTGATGATGCTTCTTTAAAAACAATTTGCCAGGCAGCCACTTGGGCCTCACCTCACACATTTTCCAAGTTCTATAAGTTTGATTTGTTTAATGCAAGCCAATCAGATTTTGGCAGGAAGGTGCTACAAGTAGCAGTAGCACGTAGCTAGCTTCCTATAGTTCAAAATTTCAGTATTTTGTTACACATGTCAAGTTTTTTCTACCCTACCCTTTTTTAGGACGGCTTTGGGACATCCCCAGTCGTCCTGCACTGACAGGTAGGGCCGTATGCATAAAAGGAGATTTACTTACCTGGTAAAGCTCTTTTGCATAGGCCCGTACTGTCAGTGCAGCATCCCGCCCTTTTTTTGGTGTGGGTGTCGGTTGCTGACGCTCCTTAGCTAGTTAGGGAGTTAGTTCTATGTTTGCTGTGTGTCTCCATTCACAGACTTTACAACCAACTGAGGGTGGAAGGAGACACAGGAAGAGGAGGAGCTTCAGAATTCATTAATTGTTTGTCCTGCCTCCAGAGAGGAGAACTTAACCCCAGTCATCCTGCACTGACAGTACGAGCCTATGCAAAAGAGCTTTACCAGGTAAGTAGATCTCCTTTTTTGTCCTAAACCTTGGTGTCCCTCTCTCTAAGCTCCAAAATCCTACGCTACCTGCCTACCAAACGCTAATTCCCCCATAAAAGTGCATGTGCAGGCCAGTGGCATGTCACAATATACTTTGTATGAATTTGCAGGGTATACACAGAAGGAATCTCTTCAAATTGACTTTTTTTATGAACTAAACTTATTGACTTAATGAGGTTTGATTCACATGTATGACGTCATATCTAGGTGCCTTTTTTGAAATGGGATGGGCTATGTCTATAAATATGAACCCCAAACACTTGTAATTTATCCTTGATAAAGACCCAGGCATGGGCCAAAATGTTGGCTGCACAAGTCTGAATAAACACTAATTTTCTTCACTGAACATTGGAGTGCGGGTCCCTGTCTAATTGCTATATGCTTAAAATTTGACCCAGCACCCACAGTAACTTAAGACTGGATTAGAGTGTGAGCGTTTACCGGCTTGTGTAAAAGGAGAAGAACAGATAATCTAAAAGCATTGTGCAAATACTTTAGGGCAAAGTTATAAGTAGCTTTCAAAGGCAAAATGATGATAGATGTAAACAAATGTTTAATTTCTGGTGTTAGTATCTCTTTAATCTCTCTGCCTACAAGCTGAATTCAACGGAGGAGACGCTGCTACAGAAAGGCAAAGGATTCCGGCCCTCAGTGAGTTACATTCAGTTTCAACATGTTGTTGACAATTTAAAATTCTCTAGACAATTACATAGTAACATAGTAAGTAAGGTTGAAAAAAGACACACATCCATCAAGTTCAACCTTTTATTTTTTTTTTTTTTTTTATCTGCCTAACTACCAGTTGATCCAGAGGAAGGCAAAAGACCCATCTGAAGCCTCTCCAATTTGCCTCAGAGGGGAAAAGAATCCTTCCTGACTCCAAAATAACCCTGTATTCCCTCACTTGCTAAACACTATCCAACCCCTTCTTATACCTATCTAATGTATCAGCCTGTACCCCTGATTCACTTCCCAGCTCTCCCTGTAACACCCCTTTCCCTTCTCTAATCTCATTGGCTCCCTCCTGTCTGCTGGGAGGAGCTACTGGTGAATAAAGCATCCGACCCTTCCTTGTACCTATCTAATGTATCAGCCTGTACCCCTAATTCACTTCCCAGCTCTCCCTGTAACACCCCTTTCCCTCCTCTAATCTCATTGGCTCCCTCCTGTCTGCTGGGAGGAGCTACTGGTGAATAAAGCATCCGACCCTTCCTTGTACCTATCTAATGTATCAGCCTGTACCCCTAATTCACTTCCCAGCTCTCCCTGTAACACCCCTTTCCCTCCTCTTATCTCATTGGCTCCCTCCTGTCTGCTGGGAGGAGCTACTGGTGAATAAAGCATCCGACCCTTCCTTATACCTATCTAATGTATCAGCCTGTACCCCTGATTCACTTCCCAGCTCTCCCTGTAACACCCCTTTCCCTCCTCTAATCTCATTGGCTCCCTCCTGTCTGCTGGGAGGAGCTACTGGTGAATAAAGCATCCGACCCTTCCTTATACCTATCTAATGTATCAGCCTGTACCCCTGATTTCACTTCCCAGCTCTCCCTGTAACACCCCTTTCCCTCCTCTAATCTCATTGGCTCCCTCCTGTCTGCTGGGAGGAGCTACTGGTGAATAAAGCATCCGACCCTTCCTTATACCTATCTAATGTATCAGCCTGTACCACTGATTCACTTCCCAGCTCTCCCTGTAACAACCCCTTTCCCTCCTCTAATCTCATTGGCTCCCTCCTGTCTGCCTGGGAGGAGCTACTGGTGAATAAAGCATCCGACCCTTCCTTGTACCTATCTAATGTATCAGCCTGTACCACTGATTCAGGGAGACAATTCCACATCTTCACAGCTCTCACTGTAACAAACCCCTTCCCAATATTTAGCTGGAACCTCTTTTCTTCTAATCGGAATGGGTGACCTTGTGTCAGTTGGAAAGACCTACTGGTAAATAAATCATTAGAGAGATTATTATATGATCCCCTTATATATTTATACATAGTTATCATATCACCCCTTAAGCGCCTCTTCTCCAGCGTGAACATCCCCAATTTGGCCAGTCTTTCCTCATAGCTAAGATTTTCCCTTTACCAGCTTAGTTGCTCTTCTCCATAGGTGGATTCAATAAGGCTAAGGGAGGCTAAGCCTCCCCAAACCTGCCTGGCACCTTAAAACAAACTCACTCCGTTTCTGACTGCTGGTTGATACCTTTAACATCGTGGAAACCGGTTCTGTTGTAAACAGCTGCACTCTGATTGGATCTTATTCCTCATGGTTTCCCCAATCAGAATGCAGCTCTCTTGACTGACAGTAGAACTAGCCAATCAAGTCACAGATAAAGGTGGGGGTGGGGTGAGATTTGGATCATCAGAAGTCACTGCAGAAAGGACTGACAAGAAGGAACCTCACCAGAGGTGTAACTAATTTGCTACAGATTTCAGCTTACTCAAACAGGTACAGTACTAAACTGGAAAAGCTCTAAAGGCTTAAACACTATCTGGAATAAAATAGTTTCTTTTGTCAAAGTTTTTTTCTCTCAACTGCCACCTATAATATCCCTATCTCCCTTGCTCCAATCTTGAATTAACTCTTTCCCCATGAAAAGCAAATTGTGCATTTTATGTTTTTGCGCTTGTTTTTTTTTCCCTTACTTTGTTTATTTTAGTCAAAGGGGTGTTCACCTTGAAATTAACTGTCAGTATGTTATACAATGGCCAATTCTAAGCAATTTTTCAATAGGCCTTTATTATTTATTTTTAATAGCTTTTGAAATATTTGCCTTCTTCTTCTGACTCTTTCCAGCTTTTAAATGGTCACCCCATCTAAAAAAACAAATGCTCTCTAAGGCTACAAATGTATTGTTATTGCTACTTTGTATTATTCATCTTTCTATTCAGGCCTCTCCTATTTATATTCCAGTGTCTTATTCAAATCAGCGCATGGTTGCTAGGGAATTTGGACCCTGGCAACTAGATTGTTGAAACTACAAACTGGAGAGCTGCTGAATAAAAAGCTCAATAACTCAAAAACAACAAATAATAAAAAATGAAAACCAATTGCAAATTGGTTTAAGAATATCATTCTCTGCATCATACTAAAAGTTAATTCAAAAGTGAACAAAACCTTTTAAGTCTGTTAGTTAGTTAGTCAGACATTCTGAGACAAGTTTTAATTGTCTTTCATTTTTTTATTATTTGTGTAGCTTTTCAGTGTGCAATTTCAGCAATCTGGCCCATTTAATACAACTTATTTGCCCTTGATGCTGCTGACTGGCATTACTTGCTACAGACAAGTTTATTATCTACAAGGACTCCAAGCTCCGTCTCCATTATGGATTTGCCTAGTGCAGTCCCATTAAGGGTATAAGTGGCTATTTTTACATCCCATGACTTTACATTTATCAACATTGAATCTCATTTGCCACTTAGCTGCCCAGATTGCCAGTTTGTCAAGATCCTGTTGCAAGTGCCACATCCTGGATGGAATTAATTGGGCTGATAGTTTTGTCTCATCTGCAAACACTGATACATTACTTACAACACCCTCCCCTAAGTCATTAATGAACAAGTTAAATAAAAGTGGACCTAATACTGAGCCCTGAGGGACCCCACTAAGAACCTTACTCCAAGTAGAGAATGTCCCATTAACAACCACCCTCTGTACCCGATCCTGTAGCCAGTTTCCTATCCATGTGCAAACGACTTCATTAAGCCCAACAGACCTTAGTTTAGAAAGCAGTCGTTTGTGGGGCACAGTATCAAACGCTTTGGCAAAATCCAAATAGATCACATCTACTGCCCCCCCCACTGTCCAAAATCTTACTTACCTCATCATAAAAAGCAATCGAATTCGTCTGACATGACCTATCCTTCATAAAGCCATGCTGATTGCTGCTCATAATGACATTCACTAGGACAAAATTTTGAATGTGATCCCTTAACAAGCCTTCAAATAATTTGCCCACCACAGATGTCAAGTTTACTGGCCTATAATTGCCAGGCTGAGATCATAATCCCTTTTTAAATATTAGAATGACATCATCTTTTCTCCAATCCATAGGCACCATACCAGATGAAAGTGAATCTGAGAAAATTAGAAAATAGAGGCTGGTCTAAAACTGAACTAAGCTCTCTTAGAACCCGGGGGTGTATGTCATCAGGCCCTGGAGCCTTGTTTACATGAATTTTTATTAAAGCTTTATGAATCATATCCTGAGTCAGCCACTGACTAGATTGAGCTGAGCCATTAGTGCAGCTATAAAGTGAGCCTGTGAACTCAGACTCCTCTATTGTATATACTGAAGAAAAGAACTGTTTTAGCACATTTGCCTTTTCTGTATCTGTTACAACCATACTGGTACCATTATTTAATGGAGCAACACTCTCAACCCGCATCTTTTTACTATTAATATATTTAAAAAACTTTTTGGGGTTAGTTTTAGTCTCCACCGCAATTAACTCTTCATTTCCTTTCTTTACCTTCCGGATTGCTGATTTACATAATTTATTATAGTGTTTATATTCATTTAATGCAGCTTCTGTCCCAACAGACTTGTAGTTTTTAAATGCCTTTCTCTTCTTTCCTATTAACTTCTTTACTTCTGTATTAAGCCATTGTCAGGAACTTACCTGTCTTCAGCGCGATGCTGGTCTTCAGCACGTTCCATTGATGTCAAGAATTGTGCGTTGCGATACTGGCGCCGGGGATTCGTTTAGCACAGCTTATTGACGCAGGTGACCTTACTTCTTTCGGCACAGAGTTTCTCCCAGTGCTCGTACATCGTTTTTCCTGGCTCAGTGACTTCTGATTCTACCTGAACTTTGGTTTTGACTTTGCTATTGCCTATTTGACTACTCTCCTATATTAACCCTTGGAACCCTACTTGGACTTGATTTACTGTTGCCAAACTCTGCTTGCCATATTGATTACGCCTCCTGTGTTAACCCTTTGAACCCTGCTTGAACTTGATTACTTTTGAACTCTGCTTGCCACTGACTACGCTTTCGCCTTGACCCCTGATACTTCGCATGGACTTTTGACTATCACTGCCGACCCTGTTTGCCTAATTGACTCGCTCCAGACTCAATCTTGGGAACCTTCTTCCTGTGATCTTCCATTGTTAACTTGGACGCCTGTCTGACCTTTCTGTGTACTGAGTTAAGTGGCCAATCTTATCACCTGCGCTGATCGTCATATCTGCCGGCCACGCTGAAAACATCTGTCCGCGGCTGACACTAAGGTGCTTGCTGAAACTGGTATCCTGTGACTCTCTTCTCTGCTCACAGCTACTTCCACAGCTAATCATAATCTCCCTGTACTCCTTACAGCAACAAGACCCTCTACTCCACAGGTAGGTGGATCCTTCCAGGACTCTTAGGCTCCAATACTTACCTTCACTAGCCTCCCTCTGTACCTAATTGAAGGTGCACTGTTGGGGGGCTGTAAGGGGTGTCTTCCTCAATGCCAGTGGTCCTTCCTGGTTCAGTAAGTCTGACAATATGTCCAAGCCATATCAACGGGAACCACTTGAGGAAGCTAGTATTCTAGAGACTTTGTCCCAGCAAATGGCAGCCCTGATGCAAGCTGTGCAAGATTTACAAGGTTATCTGTCCACCTTGTAATCCAAAATCAGAAGTTAAAGCAGTGTGAGCAATTGTGCACAGACATAAAGGTGAATTAGCATGAGTTTAAATGCAGCATTCGGTTGTGTTAGGCGTGTAAACCCTTTAAAACATCGAAACAATAGTTCATTAATCCCATATTCCCTTAAATAAATGACACTTCCAGACCTTCAGCCTCTTGAGAAAGCCACGCTTGTGGCCAAACGGTAACACAATTACAGATGTATTATTCCGGCATAAGAGCATATCAGTGCTTCATACTAAGGAGAAAAATGACAGAATAACAATGAATGCACAACTGCCTTATAGCTAAAACCTACTGTAGTTACATTACGTACAGGTATCTTCCAACTGTCCTGATTTTCACAGGACAGTCCCGAATTTGACAGCTCAGCCCACTGTGCCGGATCTGTTTTCAAATGTCCCACATTTCGCTTTGATCTCCTGCAATGAAGAGCCAGGAAAAGTAACAAAGTCGCCAACTAAATGAGATAAGGAGACTTCAGCAAAGCCCAGAATACAGAATGCCTGTACTTAGAAACAATTTGTAACTAATTATAACAAGTCTCTTGGGGGAACTAAAACTTTCAGCTGAATGAGGAATTACACCTCTGTAAATAAGGCATTAAAGACGACTCTAAGACCCCTAGAACTGTCTTTCCACAGCCTGCCAAATGAAAGTGTGTAAAAGAGGTCTGGTATAAACATTTTCACAGCACTATGTGCAGCAGATCTTTAACTCTCTTTTGTCAGATGCTGAGTGGTATACATTAGATATTGGCTGTATAACTAAGATTCTGTGTATCTGGCATAGTGAATGTCTCTCCACAGCCAGTGCTGGGAATTCCCTCTGGCCCTGCTCCACTGCAGATCTCTTCAGGCATGTGCAATAAAGACGTCTCCAGCCAACCCAGTAAATTAGAGGGTGGATTGTCTGTTTTGTAAATTTGTGCTTCAGGGGTGTGAAACACAGGGAGGGGTGTTATTCTGGGGAATTATTTCCGTCTTTAACATCATGACTTTCATCTTTCCACCATCTTTCTTCTTTTGATCAGAGTTGTTTGTGTACTTTAATACCCATTTCACACCAGAGAGAATGGCACTGTGCTGAGGAATATTGTGGTGGCACCTTTAATCAATAATGTAGTTGCTCTATGTGAGTCAGAAAAACCCTCCCAAACCGTAACCCTACCTCCTCCATGCTAAACTGTTGCATTAAAGGAAAGATTATATGTAAAGAACAAGAGTGTGCCAGTGCATTAAACTCTCTTCAATATATAAGGAAATTAAGTCTGCAAAACCCCAACTAGTCCCACCCATCTGTTCTACTTGCTGCTGCCTCCTTTCCCAGGCTGTGCAGGGGAGCCGGTGGCACTGAGCTCACTGCACTGTAGGAACCAATCAGCAGCCAGCAGGACCTTATAGGGAACTTGTGTGACTGCAGGGCTGTTATTGGCTGTCCCCAACCTATTGTGCTTCTGAAAGGGACCATTAAGACACACCCATCCTTCATTTGAAACAAGGACCATAGCACATGTATCCTACATGTCTCCTTTAATATTGTCTATTTCAAAATACTTGTTTTATTTAGATACAAACTGAGGTTCAGCTCAGGGATCAGACTGTGAGTTTTATTGGGTAAAATGCAGGTAGAGAGGATAGGAGCTCCAATAAAGGAGTCATTCTTACAAGTAGCAATACTATTTATTCCCAATTTAAATCAAGCACCATATAGTATTAATCGCTGCCTACATGACAAAGATGTGTCCCCTTTAAAAGGAAATAGATCTGTATTGCTTGAAAACCCAACCTGATGCCAATGAGATCTTCTAAATATTTCCTATATGCCCCTATCAGTTACCCAGCAGTGCATCCCTCAGCTCTTCCTCAGGAGTGATACTGAGCTTGGAGCAAATGTAAATAGTGCCTTAGCCTATCAGGAACAAGAGTACGAGGCAGAGCTGGATGCACTTTCAGGTCCAACAGGGGTACAGAATGAGGGAGCTGCAGGGAGTCAATGGTTCATTTTGAAAGAAATTGTTGGTACCAAGTAGATTTTCTAAGCCATACTGACATGTTATGATCTTTAATTGGTTTGTATCACTTTAAAGTCACAGAGTCACACCCAGCCCTCTAATCTTTATTTGCTCTCTCACTAAAGAATTTAGTTTCATTTCTTCTTCTCCTTCCCAGGATGGCGGCTGTTGATGTGAGAGAAGAGCTGAGCTGCTCCATCTGCCTGAGTATTTATACTGACCCTGTAATGCTGCCGTGTGGCCATAACTTCTGCCAGGACTGCATTGGGAAGGTGCTGGATACCCAGGAGGGATCTGGGGGTTACACCTGCCCTGAATGCAGAGAGGAGTATCAGGAGCGCCCTGCCCTGCACAGGAACAGGACTCTGGGTAACATAGCAGAGAAATTCCTTCCTACTCAGCCTGAGCCGGGGGAGACTGAGATCCTCTGCACTTACTGTGACTCTCCTGTACCTGCTGTTAAATCCTGTGAGCAGTGTGAGACCTCCCTGTGTGATACTCACTTACACAAGCACAACAAGTCTGTACAACACACCTTAACTGAGCCCACCTGTTCCTTTATGGACAAAAAATGCTCCTCCCACAGTGAATTCCTGAGGTATTACTGCTGTGAGGATGATGTCTGTGTCTGTGTGTCCTGCTGTCTGACCGGAGAACACAGGGGCCACAGGGTGGAGCTGCTGAGTGAGGCCTCTGAGAAGAAGAAAGAGAAACTGGGGAAAGTTCTGGGAAAACTGAGCCAAAAGAAAGAGAAGACTAAGAGAAGAGTCCAGAGACTACAGGAGCACAGGAGAGAAGTGGAAGAAAAAGCAGCTGGAGAGACAGAGAGAGTCACTGACCTGTTTAAGGAAATCAGGGAACAGCTGGAAGCCCTAGAGAAGCGACTCCTGAGTGACATCTCCAGCCAGAAAGAGGAGATTTCCCTTCAACTCTCTGATCAAATCAAACAGCTGGAAATAATGAAGGACGAGTTGTCCCAGAAGATCCGTCACATTGAGGAGCTGAGCAACATGGCAGATCCACTCACTGTCCTACAGGAACGGGAATCACATGGAGCTGCATTCTGTGGGACTGAGGATACAAACTGTCATTTTGAGGTTACTGTGGGTGAGGAAGATGATTTTGATGTTACTGTGGGTGAGGAAGATGATGATAATGTTGATGAGGAGTCTGATGTTGAGGTAGAGGAAAACTATTCTGACAAGGAAAACACTGACTATGAAGCAGAGGGAAAATGTGATAAAGAAGATAAAGGTGAGGAGACAGATAATGAGGATAGAGAGAGAGATGATATAAAGGTCCCTGATACAGGGAATCTGAATAAAGGACTGATCTCAGAGACATTACTCACAGGCTTAGCTGCCATTGTGACTGGGGTAAAGGGAAGAATCTATGGGCAGGAGGCTACAGACCTGTTACTGGATATAAATACGGCCTATAGACGTGTTGCTTTATCAGAGGACAGGAAAACAGCAACTTGGTCAGAGACTGACATTTGTTACCCCAACACACCAGAGAGGTTTATAGAATATTCCCAAGTGTTAAGCAGCAGGAGTTTCCCATCTGGGCGACATTACTGGGAAGTGGAGGGAAGTAAATTTGGGAAATGGGATATTGGGGTGGCCTATCCCAGTATAGAGAGAGAAGGAGATGAATCAGGTATAGGGAATAATATTCATTCCTGGAGTTTGTCCAAATATTGTGATGAATTTACAATGTTACATAACTCTGTTAAAACTCCTGTATCTCCCACCTGTGAGAAATTCAGAATCTCACTGGACTATGAGGCCGGACTTCTGTCCTTCTATGAACTGAGTGAGCCAATCAGACACTTACACACCTTCACTGCCTCCTTCACTGAACCCCTGTACCCTGCATTCTATGTGTATGACAAGGGCTGGGTGAGAATCTGCAACTGATCCCACTGATCTCTCCCCAGCACAGACACTGTCAGTCTCATTCTCTTCTCCCTATAGATTATTTGTACTGGAAATCTTAAAATAAATGACAATCAGGACAGAATAGGGACACAGGTTTTGTGCATAAAGCTTCAACAGTGCCATTTAAATGGGGAATACTCTGATTATAATTTGTTTAGGGAATTACATATCACAGCAGAACAGTGTAAGGCTATCATTCTTGTGTAGAGACGTCCCCTTCAGTCCCTTTATATAATTATTTAGAAATAGATCGGCACCTATGTGAAATTTTTTTTTTAATGAATCACCACGAAGTACAGAATTCTCATGGGATTATAATTGTGATACTTTTACACACTTGTTAAATTGGCATCATGTTACTTTTTCAGTGGTGTGATCTGATTACACACATGTTCAGCCAAAGTCTCTCATATATATACATGTATGTAATACAGACCATTTCCTAATGTTTTTGGCACAAATAAACACTTTCAAACCAATCAGAGTGCTGTAATGTGATTATTCTGGACACACCATTTCCCAGGCACAGGGCGACTGCAGCAAGTCAGTTCTATATGATTTTGATGTCAGGGATCATATACACAAATCATTTTCTCATTTATATTGACACAGATATTTGAATAATCGTATTGGTTGCAACACCATATGTGATTGCCTGAGCTCTACCTTAATCAGATCATATTAGATGGATTTAAAAATACACAAAACTGTCTTTAACAAAGAATGACACAGATAAGCAGCAGAATTCCGTCTCTGTATTCATATCATTGCTACTCATAATAACATGTTGAAGTTTTAGTCTTGTTTTATGTTAAAGGAGATATATAGGATATGTTTATTAAAAAAAACTAATTTTGTAGGCAATAATGAATAATATATGGTATTTCACGATAGAATGAAATTCCCCCATAATTTAGGTATTTTTAGAAACTGCATACCTCTAGGTTTGTACTCTAAATGTAGCTGCCGTCATACAGATCACCCTGCAACGCAATAATATTTTTTTTTCTGAAACACCATCACAGCAACAAAGTCAGAAGTGAATTTGACAAAAATAAAAATATTCGAATGAACCCAAATATGAACAAACAAGTTCTCTTGAGTAAAACAATACCCCTCATGTATGGGTGGTCCTAAAGATGTGGCCTCCAAACACCCCAAAACAGGGGCAATACATAAGGACAATTTTAGCTGGAAAGTTTGGGGCAGTGCTCTAAGTGCACACCTTGCAGTTCTTGCCTCTAAACACCCCCTTACCTGTGAAATACCCCCCACACACTATCTATTCCTTGAAAGGGCACACTTACAGATATTTAGCCTCACCTTCCATGCTTTTCTACATGCAGATCTGTGGGTGCAGTTCTCCGTAGAAGTTTGCGGTTTGACCTGAAATAGAAAAAAAAGTTTAAAAGTTATATTTCTCCCCATAATTCTCTCAGCCTGAAACACTACTTTTTTAAGCACAATTCTTCTATATCTAAATGAGTATAATGTACTGGTACATTCTTATTTTTTACACAAAATGTCTCCTATAAGATCACACCTTGCAGATTTTCCCCCCATTACCTATGAAACACCCCACAAATTGAACATACACACCTTAATTTTTGTAGAAGTGCTGTCCTTGCCTTCGTATTTGCATAATTCTGGAGGCTATTCCTCACAGAATTACATGGTTACAGATTCAACATTAGATTTCTCTCCAATTTCCCAAAGAAATGTTGTTTCATCTGTACTCATGTCCTCGGACAGTGCTGCTTTTTCTTAGTTTTTTTTGGGGGGGTACTTCTAGAACTCTAAATAGAATATCTGCACATTTATGGAAAACATATTTCAAATATTCATACTGGTAACCCAAACCAACCCAACTTAGTAGGCCATACCCCCAATGCATATTCTATTTGTGACATGAGCAAACAAAAACCATAGCTGTGCCAGCCTCTGTTCTACACAAAGCTGAATGCCTATACCAAGAACAAAATATATATAGCCCAGAAATAGAGAGAGCCTCAGTAACAGCACAGAAAGTTGAGCTGTTGAGTTTTCCGAGCAAGTATCCTATTTTGCTCCAAAAGAGGCATAATAAAGTAGTAAAGTAAAGAATTAAGTGGCTATAGAGGAAGCTGATCCTAACCCTAAACCTAGTCTAAAGGTTTGAAATGCCAACTGTTCCCATCTACCAGTAAACCATAACTTTATTTGCATAACTGCAAACCCTGAATGTGCCAAGATCATTTTACAAAAAAAGCTGAGGCCCTTACTAACCAAGATTCTAGGGAGACCTAATATACTAGTAAAACTTGGAAATGTTTCTCAGAAATACTGCATTAACAACTGCACGAAAGGGGGTGCTTATGAGGTGTCAGTAAAAAAATGTTTGAGGCATCAGAAAGATGAAATCAGCAGAAAGATGAAATTATCTCATGAAGATAGACAACACTGTAGTGGTATCCCAGTAGGACTTTTATGAGACCCATTGCTAAAGTGAGGCCCACAAACCTCTTCATCATGTTAACATCTGTGGGATGCCACACATGTGCTCAAGCATATCTGGATAGGAGATTTTGGGGAAAATTTTGCTCGGTATACAAATTGATATAGAGGACCATATCCTGTAGGATGGCCTCAGACAAAAATAATCGGGACAAAATTCCTGGTGTCCATTGCAGTAAATAAGAGGATTTCAGGGGGAAAATTACCAGGAGGCCCACACACAAGCTCTCCTCCAGTTGCAGCATCGGCCCTATCACCCTTTTCTTGTTCTTCAACACCCTGATCAACCTGATCATACACATCCTGCTCAAGCTCCATGGGCTCCTCAAGGGCAGTAATGGTGCTACAACTACCCAGTGATTCATCAGTAGAAGAGTCACTCCCTCCCCTTCCCCCTCAGCGTCTCTCTTCCCTCCCCATCCTGCTCCTCTTCTGATACCCCCTCACCTTCTGCTTCCCCCTTCGTGTCTCCCTCCCCTTCCCCCTCAGCATCTCTCTTCCCAGGTAGCGCTACTATTTCCCAAAAGTACCTCTTCCTTTGGAATTTAGCAGCAGCTCCCACATAGCAGGTAAATACACAAGACTTGTCTTCGCTTTGGGGCCCCATGCTTGTATCTGTGCCAGTATCCTCCTTTGGGTGGCTCACTCACCAGGGTGCTCTCAGAGGCAATCACACCGGAGATTATAGGCAGCTCTGCAACAGGATCAATCTCACCAGTGGCACCTTTCTCCTTCTGAGTCTCTAGCAGTTTGGCAGGGATCACTCTAGGCTCAATCTGTACCTCCATAGATTCCACAGATTTAACAGCTTCTCTGTACTTGACAGTCTTACAGCTACTTGTGCTGGCTCTGTTCAGCTCTCTGGGAGACCCCGTACATTTGGCTCCAAAGTTATGCACACCCTCTCTCCCAAGGATGCACTGGGGTGCCCAGCAAATTGGATCACTCTCCTGGATGATGTCACAGGCAGAAAAATAGTGAAAAGATTCATTTTTTCCCCTACAGAGACATATAGGATAAATGAAAAAACAATAATTTTGAAGGAAGTTATAAGTAATATTTGTTGTTGCTTTTACATGGTGCTAAAAATTAATATCTTAAATAATAAAGGAGACATATAGGATAAATGAAAAACCCCTAATTTTGTAGGCAATTATAAGTAATATGTAGGGGCACATTTACTAATCTCGAGTGAAGGATTCGAATGAAAAAAAACTTCGAATTTCAAAGTATTTTTTTGGGTACTTGGACCATCGAATAGGCTACTACGACCTTCAACCTCAATTCGAACGATTTGAACTAAAAATTGTTCGACTGTTCGACCATTCTATAGTCGAAGTACTGTCTCTTTAAAAAATACTTCGACTACATACTTCGGCAGTTTAAACCTACTGAGGTACAATGTTAGCCTATGGGGACCCTGCAGTCACACAAGCACAGACAGGCTTCAGTTCCCTATCAGGTCCTGCTAGCTGCTGATTGGTTCCTGTCCTACAGTGCAGTGAGGTGAGTGCACAGCCTGGGAATTTAGGGAGCAGCAAGTGGAAGAGAAGGGAGGGATTATTAGGGTTTTCGCAGAAATATTCAATAAATCAGCCAGAAACACTACTTTTTTAAGCACAATTCTTCTATATCTAAATGAGTATAATGCACTGGTACATTCTTATATTTTTACACAAAATGTCTCCTTTAAAATGTTGTGTTTCTGGTTACTTTATTGTAAATTTCTGCAAAATCCCTACTAGTCCTGCCCATCTGTTCCACTTGCTGCTGCCTCCTTTCCCAGGCTGTGCAGGGGAACGGGCAGCTTTCAGCTCACTGCACTGTAGGAACCAATCAGCAGCTAGCAGGACCTGATAGGGAACTGAAGCCTGTCTGTGCTTGTGTGACTGCAGGGCTGTGATTGGTTGTCCCCCCTCCTACTGTGATTCTGGCAGGGACCATTAGGTCACGCCCTCCTCTCATTTGAAACAAGGACCATAGCACATCTATCCTATATGTCTCCTTTAATATTGTCTATTTAAAAAAACTTGTTTTATTTAGATACAAAGGGAGGTGCAGCTCAGAGTTTTATTGGATAAAATGCAGGTAGACAGTTATTGGTAACAAGCCACAGAACAGAGAGGATCTATAGGAGCTCCAATAAATGAGCTATTCTTATAAGTAGCAATCCTATTTATTCCCAATTTAAATCGAGAACCATATAGTATTAATCATTTATCGATCGATTAAAAGAAAAAGATGTGTCCCCTTTCAAAGGAAATGGATCAATGTTGCTTGAGAAACCAACCTGACCTAACATCTTCTAAATATCCATTATATTTCCTTATCAGTTACCCAGCAGTGCATCCCTCAGCTCTTCCTCAGGAGTGATACTGAGCTTGGAGCAAAACCCAATAGGCTGGAGGGCAGATGTAAATAGTGCCTTAGCCTATCAGGAACAAGAATATGAGGCAGAGCTGGAAGCACTTTCAGGTCCAACAGGGGTACAGAATGAGGGAGCTGCAGGGAGTCAATGGTTCATTTTGAAAGAAATTGTTGGTACCAAGTAGATTTTCTAAGCCATATTGACATGTTCTTGTTATGATCTTTAATTGGTTTGTATCACTTTAAAGTCACAGAGTCACACCCTGCCCTCTAATCTTTATTTGCTCTCTCACTAAAGAATTTAGTTTCGTTTCTTCTTCTACTTCCCAGGATGGCGGCTGTTGATGTGAGAGAAGAGTTGAGCTGCTCCATCTGCCTGAGTATTTATACTGACCCTGTAATGCTGCCGTGTGGCCATAACTTCTGCCAGGACTGCATTGGGAAGGTGCTGGATACCCAGGAGGGATCTGGGAGTTACACCTGCCCTGAATGCAGAGAGGAGTATCAGGAGCGCCCTGCCCTGCACAGGAACAGGACTCTGGGTAACATAGCAGAGAAATTCCTTCCTACTCAGCCTGAGCCGGGGGAGACTGAGATCCTCTGCACTTACTGTGACTCTCCTGTACCTGCTGTTAAATCCTGTGAGCAGTGTGAGACCTCCCTGTGTGATACTCACTTACACAAGCACAACAAGTCCATACAACACACCTTAACTGAGCCCACCTGTTCCTTTAACAACAGAAAATGCTCCATCCACAGTGAATTCCTGAGGTATTACTGCTGTGAGGATGATGTCTGTGTCTGTGGGTCATGCTGTCTGGCCGGAGAACACAGGGGCCACAGGGTGGAGCTGCTGAGTGAGGCCTCTGAGAAGAAGAAAGAGAAACTGAGGAAAGTTCTGGGGAAACTGAGCCAAAAGAAAGAGAAGACTAAGAGAAGAGTCCAGAGACTGCAGGAGCACAGGAGAGAAGTGGCAGAAAAAGCAGCCGGTGAGACAGAGAGAGTCACTGACCTGTTTAAGGAAATCAGGGAACAGCTGGAAGCCCTAGAGAAGCGACTCCTGAGCGACATCTCCAGCCAGAAAGAGAAGCTCTCCCTTCAACTCTCTGATCAAATCAAACAGCTGGAAATAATGAAGGACGAGTTGTCCCAGAAGATCCGTCACATTGAGGAGCTGAGCAACATGGCAGATCCACTCACTGTCCTACAGGAACGGGAATCACATGGAGCTGCATTCTGTGGGACTGAGGATACAAACTGTCATTTTGATGTTAATGTGGGTGAGGAAGATGATGATAATGTTGATGAGGAGTCTGATGTTGAGGTAGAGGAAAACTATTCTGACAAGGAAAACACTGACTATGAAGCAGAGGGAAAATGTGATAAAGAAGATAAAGGTGAGGAGGCAGATAATGAGGATAGAGAGAGAGATGATATAAAGGTCCCTGATACAGGGAATCTGAATAAAGGACTGATCTCCGAGACATTACTCACAGGCTTAGCTGCCATTGTGACTGGGGTAAAGGGAAGAATCTATGGGCAGGAGGCTACAGACCTGTTACTGGATATAAATACGGCCCATAGATGTGTTGCTTTATCAGAGGACAGGAAAACAGCAACTTGGTCAGAGACTGACATTTGTTACCCCAACACACCAGAGAGGTTTATAGAATATTCCCAAGTGTTAAGCAGCAGGAGTTTCCCATCTGGGCGACATTACTGGGAAGTCGAGGGCAGTAAATCGGGGGATTGGGATATAGGGGTGGCCTATCCCAGTATAAAGAGAGAAGGAGATGAATCAGGTATAGGGAATAATATTCATTCCTGGAGTTTGTCCAAATGTGGTGATGCATTTACAATGTTACATAACTCTGTTAAAACTCCTGTATCCCCCACCTGTGAGAAATTCAGAATCTCACTGGACTATGAGGCCGGACTTCTGTCCTTCTATGAACTGAGTAAACCAATCAGACACTTACACACCTTCACTGCCTCCTTCACTGAACCCCTGTACCCTGCATTCTATGTGTATGACAAGGGCTGGGTGAGAATCTGCAACTGATCCCACTGATCTCTCCCCAGCACAGACACTGTCAGTCTCATTCTCTTCTCCCTATAGATTATTTGTACTGGAAATCTTAAAATAAATGACAATCAGGACAGAACAGGGACACTGGTTTTGTGCATATAGCTGAGTGATTATTATTTGTTTAGGGAATTACATATGACAGCAGAACATATATATATATATATATATATATATATATATATATATATATATATATATATATTTAGAAATAGATCACCTATGTGAAATTTTTTTTTAATGAATCACCACGAAGTACAGAATTCTCATGGGATTATAATTGTGATACTTTTATACACTTGTTAAATTGGAATCATGTGACTTTTTCAGATCTGATTACACACATGTTCAGCCAAAGTCTCTCATATATATATACATGTATGTAATACAGACCATTTCCTCATGTTTTTGGCACAAATAAACACTTTCACACCAATCAGAGTGCTGTAGTGCGATTATTCTGGACAGGCCATTTCCCAGGCACAGGACGACTAACGGTCCCTGCCAGAAGCACAGTAGGAGGGGGACAGCCAATCACAGCCCTGCAGTCACACAAGCACAGACAGGCTTCAGTTCCCTATCAGGTCCTGCTAGCTGCTGATTGGTTCCTGTCCTACGTTACACTGAGCTGAGAGCCTCCAGCTCCCCTGCAGCCTGGGAAAGGGGGGCAGCAGCAAGTGGAACATCAAGTGCACCAGAATGGGGGACCTGATGTCCATCCCCGTGTCCTGGTTACACAATTAAATGGTGAAGAGAACGGGGGAATGTGGGGAGAGCAGTGACATGTAGGAAGTGCTGAATGAAAAGTGAAAGTAATTGCCTAAGGCATAGAGGAGGGGCAGACAATATTTGATTGACAGCTGAGATATTTAAATGAGTTTACAGCAGCTATGATGCTTTAATAAAAAAAAAGAATTTGGATTTCATGTTTAATTTGAAAAGGACATTTATTATACAGATTTTTATGTCTAGGTGATAGGTCCCCTTTAATTAAAGGGATACTGTCATGGAAAACATGTTTTTTTCATAACGCACCAGTAAATAGTGCTACTCCAGCACACTTCTGCACTGAAATCCATTTCTCAAAAGAGCAAATAGATTTTTTTATATCCAATTTTGAAATCTGACATGGGGCTAGACATTTTGGCAATTTCCCAGCTGCCCCTGGTCATGTGACTTGTGCCTGCACTTTAGGAGAGAAATGCTTTCTGGCAGGCTGCTGTTTTTCCTTCTCAATGTAACTGAATGTGTCTCAGTGGGACATGGGATTTTACTATTGAGTGTTGTTCTTAGATCTACCAGGCAGCTGTTATCTTGTGTTAGGGAGCTGTTATCTGGTTACCTTCCCATTGTTCTTTTGTTTGGCTGCTGAGGGGGGAGGAGGTGATATCAATCCAACTTGCAGTACAGCAGTAAAGAGTGATTGAAGTTTATCAGAGTACAAGTCACATGACTTGGGGCAGCTGGGAAATTGACAATATGTCTAGCCCCATGTCAGATGCTCTTTTGAGAAATGGATTTCAGTGCAGAATTCTGCTGGAGCAGCACTATTAACTGATTCATTTTGAAAAAAAAAAAATGTTCCCATGACAGTATCCCTTTAAGTACAATAGTATCTCTGCGTCTTTGGGCAGCTTAGCCGGTCGCACCTCAGTATTTATAGACGTCACAGAGGGGACAGCGAGCTCAGGAATATAAAGTAAGTGCCTACTGGAGGCACATGTGGGACATTGTAAGGTCACGGGTGGGTTCAGGGTAAAGTTCGGCCTGGAGAAGTTTGTGTGGAAATTGGCCCAAACCCACTTGACCTGCAGGTTTCAGTCCAGCCCATAAATCATGAAGTGCATCCCCCATGGCATTCCTCCCTGTAACTCTGAGAATATTCCTGCTTTCCTTCTGGCCCCTATATATTCCCTGCACCCCTGGAAATGATACCCCACTGTCTATAGACCATACAACTGAGATATCCCCCTCACCTCTGGAGATTTTACTTCCCTCCTCCTCCCCTATTGGATTTTGCCCTTATATTATACATTTGCCGCTCTCTCTCTCTGCTATTCCTGCAATAACTCCCTGTATCTCTGGAACCTATATGGCTCTCTCTTTATACCAGTTTCCCAGGACAGGTATGTTGCTGCCGCCTTTCGGGCTTCTATATAAATGGCGCGAAATAAAGGCGCATGCGCAGTACGTCGGGGCACGGAGCGCTCTGTCAGCGGAAGTAATGAAGCGCCTACTGTTGTACCGGAAGTTCCCGCTTAATAGTCGCTATGAGGAGAAATGGCGCTGTTTGGGGTACAGTGTGGGTGCAGCATCGGTGAGTGAACCCCGGTAGGAAAGAACAATAGAGGCTCAGTCCAGTGTATGACAGACCCGATGCCCGGGGGACTGATGGCGGGAGCGGGTTCTATGTGGCCCCTATGTCTTGTATTGCGCTGCCCCAGCACCACAGAGAGATCAGTGAGTGGATTCCAACTGTGGGGAATGAGGGGAGTTCTCTGAGCCCTTAATATTTACACAATCATTACATACTTGCCAATACTGGTGGTAGGGCTGAACTGAACCCCACACACCCCCAGTTACAGGGTTATCAGCTCCCCCCCATGTTCCTACTGTAGCAGCACATGTATGTAATGTAATGAGTTTGTGTGTGAGAACATGTATGTAATGAGTGTGTGTGAGAACATGTATGTAATGTGTGTGAGAACATGTATGTAATGAGTGTGTGTGTGAGAACATGTATGTAATTTAATGAGCATGTGTGTGTGTGTGAGAACATGTATGTAATGTAATGAGTGTGTGAGAACATGTATGTAATTTAATGAGTGTGTGTGTGTGTGAGAACATGTATTTAATATAATGTGTGTGCGAGAGAACATGTATGTAATGTGTGTGTGTGAGAGAACATGTATGTAATGTAATGAGTGTGTGTGTGTGTGTGTGTGTGTGTGTGTGCCTGTGAGAACATGTATGTAATGTAATGAGTATGTGCCTGTGAGAACATGTATGTAATGTAATGAGTATGTGCCTGTGAGAACATGTATGTAATGTAATGAATGTGTGTGAGAACATGTATGTAATGTAATGGGTGTGAGTATGTGTTTGAGAACATGTATGTAATGAGTGTGTGTGTGTTTGAGCTTCTGTCAGTGTCACTTGTGGCCAAACCCTAATCATCAAATACTAATAAAAGTACATCATTCCAGTGCCAGGGGCCCTCCTCCCATAGGAATGTGTATTGGATGGAGGAGACTATGAAATACAAGCCCCCTCTCCTCTAGGGTTACCACCTTTTCTGGAAAAAAATACCGACCTTCCTATATATTTATCTTTATTCCCTATTAATAACATTGGGATCACTGGCCTTCCTATATATTTATCTTTATTCCCTATTAATAACATTGGGATCACTGACCTTCCTATATATTTATCTTTATTCCCTATTAATAACATTGGGATCACTGGCCTTTCCTATATATTTATCTTTATTCCTATTAATAACATTGGGATCACTGACCTTCCTATATATTTATCTTTATTCCCTATTAATAACATTGGGATCACTGGCCTTCCTATATATTTATCTTTATTCCCTATTAATTAACATTGGGATCACTGACCTTCCTATATATTATCTTTATTCCTATTAATAACATTGGGATCACTGACCTTCCTATATATTTATCTTTATTCCCTATTAATAACATTGGGATCACTGACCTTCCTATATATTTATCTTTATTCCCTATTAATAACATTGGGATCACTGACCTTCCTATATATTTATCTTTATTCCCTATTAATAACATTGGGATCACTGACCTTCCTATATATTTATCTTTATTCCCTATTAATAACATTGGGATCACTGACCTTCCTATATATTTATTTTTATTCCCTATTAATAACATTGGGATCACTGACCTTCCTATATATTTATCTTTATTCCCTATTAATAACATTGGGATCACTGGCCTTCCTATATATTTATCTTTATTCCCTATTAATAACATTGGGATCACTGACCTTCCTATATATTTATCTTTATTCCCTATTAATAACATTGGGATCACTGACCTTCCTATATATTTATCTTTATTCCTTATTAATAACATTGGGATCACTGACCTTCCTATGTATTTATTTATTTCCCTATTAATAACATTGGGATCGGCCATCATTTTTACCGACCAGGCCTGTACAATACCGACCAGGTGGCAACCGTACTCTCCTCCCTCTTTACTTTGCCTTCTCTTTTTAATTCCTTGGTTTGGTGTCCGATTTGTATCCTATTTTATTTCTGTCCTGACAGGCTCAACCCCCTGGGCTTATCCTTTGTTTGAAATGCAGCGGCTGTTGATAAAGAAGCTCTGCCAGTTATCCACACTGATCTATCCCCCTCACTGACCGGGGCAAGGAGAAAATGGAGGGTGAAGAGTCAGAGTCTGATGATCATCTGCCGAATGAAATGGGGTCACTTTCTGTTCCTGCTGAGCCAGAGGGTGAGCCAGAAATACTCCAGATAAAAATAAAGGAAGAAGAATCAGAAGAGGAAGATGTGAGTACAATGAGCAGTCCAGCAGGTACCAGCAGGGAATCTCTAGACACTGCATGTGGAGAAGTAAAGCAGGATCAGATGGACTCTCAGCATTCCCTTACCACAAAAAATAGTGAGATCATTTATTTGTCTGTGGCTGAATCTGATACAGTAGAATTACAGATAAAAGAAGAAGCAGATTCTGAGTATAATGTGAATGCTGTGAAACAGGTGGAAGTTACTGAAGGACAGAATTCCCTTAATGATGGTGACTGGGAATTAGAAACATCCAGAGCTTGGCCCAGGCGTGACAACTCACCAGCGGTAAGAGTAAATAATTACTATAACACTGTGCAGACAAGGAGGGAACTGTTACTAAGTACTTGTAACCTAGGGTGTGAGTCAAACATGGACTTTAAAGTTCGCTCAGCAACACCAGAGTTGCCTGACTTTGTCTGTCGTGAGAAGAGCGTTAATGACAATAGTGATCTTCTCAAGCACATCTGTGACTACTGTGACAGGAGTAAGGACTTTATTCATAAGAACTCTTGGCCAGAGGAGAAATCATTTATCTGTAGTCACTGTGGGAAGAGCTTTAGTAGTAAGCATTACTTCCAAATGCATCAGCTGGTCCACACGGGGGAGAAACCATTCACATGCACCGAATGCGGCAAAGGCTTCTCTCAGAAGAGCAACTTACAGAGTCACCGGAAAGTTCACACGAGAGAGAGGCCGTGTGCATGTACAGAATGTGGCAAGACCTTCGCTCAGAAAGCCAACCTGCAGAGCCACCAGACCATTCACACAGGACACAAACCGTTCTCGTGTACAGATTGTGGGAAAGGTTTCTCCAAAAAAAGCCAACTCAGCATACACAAGGCGATTCACACTGGGGAGAAACCTTTCACATGTACTGAATGTGGGAAAGGCTTCTCTTTGAAAACCATACTAAATATACACCAAACAGTGCACACAAGGGAGAAACCTTTTACGTGCACAGAATGTGGGAAAAGCTTCTCTCAGAAAATTCACCTTTACACACATCTGAAGATTCACACCGGGGAGAAACCATTCACATGTACAATATGTGGGAAGAGCTTCTCCCTAAAGAGCCGTCTTTATCGGCACCAGAAACTCCACGAAGGGGAGAAACCATATGCCTGTGTGGAATGTGGGAAATGTTTCTCTCAAAAGACTCACCTTTACAACCACCAGACTGTTCATACAGGGGAGAAACAATTCACTTGCACAAAATGTGGAAAGAGCTTCATAAAAAAGAGTACTCTCACGACACACCTGCGAATTCACACAGGGGAGAAGCCTTATAAATGCACAGAGTGTGGGAAGAGCTTCTCTCAAAAGAGCATGCTTCATAGGCACCGGACCACTCACACAGGGGAGAAACCTTTCTCTTGCACCGAATGTGGCAAGAACTTCTCTGCAAAGAGCAGCCTCAAGAGTCACCTGACTACTTACTCAGAGAAGTGAATAGATGGGAAATCTGTATCTCACAGAAACATCCCACCAGGGAAAACCTTTAAAGAAGCCAAAAAAGGAATAACCTGTGTTTTATGTGTATTTATTCCTACTTTGAAGCTTGAGTCCCATACATAGTAGAAATGATTAGTGACAATTAGATAATATTAAGTGTTACTTACAGACACTGCTGCAACACGAAGGGGCAGTTTATTAAATTTGGAGACAGACGTCACCGGTGATGTTGCCCTTAGCAACCATACTATTGTTTTTTTAAGGAGACCTATAGGATAAATGAAAAAACCCTAATTGTGTAGGCAATTATTAGTAATATATGGTGTTGCTTTTACTTGGTGCTAAAAATTTATATTATCTTTTAAAATAGCCCCTTTATTGGAGCTCCCTATAGATGTTCTCTGGTCCCTGTCTGTGTTTCAAATGAGGGGTGGGCGTGTCCCTGCCAGAAGCACAGTAGGAAGGGGACAGCCAATCACAGCCCTGCAGTCACACAAGCACAGACAGGCTTCAGTTCCCTATCAGGTCCTGCTAGCTGCTGATTGGTTCCTGTCCTACAGTGCAGTGAGCTGAGTGCACAGCCTGGGAATTCAGGGAGCAGCAAGTGGAAGAGAAGGGAGGGATTATTAGGGGTTTTGCAGAAATATTCAATAAATCAGCCTGAAACACTACTTTTTTAAGCACAATTCTTCTATATCTAAATGAGTATAATGCGCTGGTACATTCTTATTTTTTACACAAAATGTCTCCTTTAATTTGTAGAAATCTATTTGCTGATCTCTGGTGATGTTTGTCTGCAGCATTTATAAATATGCCCCCTACATACTGCATTACTTACCATCTTAAAGGCTGGACATAAAACACATTTTCAATGTTGATTGAGTTTAGGATACCGTTTTGCCCTGAGAAAGATTTTATTGCCCAAGAACTTTCCTAAATACTCTGTTGGTCAGTTCTGTTCCCTACTGCCCCAGTGGAGGAGAAAACCTGGAGAAGGAGAAAGGCAGAATGACTGATGCTCCAGGGCTGGGATCAGTTTGGGTTCACATACACAGAGTAGGGGAGGCATAGGCTTTAGTCTTTACAGTACCTTCTGCATCACATCATTGTGCTTGTGATTTAAACCAGCTTTTATTAACATTACATTAATGTTCTAGATGTAAAGACAATGATGCTCTTAATAAAAATTAACTTTTGAAAAAGTCTGTCCTCTCCTTGTTATCTACAATAAGCAGCACTAGCAGCACCAGAGCCTGCAATAAGGGTTAATTGTGCTTTTAGCCTCTCTGACTTTGGAATGGGCTTACGGACTTACACAGGGAATACTTATGTTTCCAAGATGGAGAGCTGCAGAACACAAAATAAAATGATAACATTGATTTCATTAGCCCTATATCTGCAGGATCATTCTTTAACAGTTGGATATAGAAAACTTTTTAAGTCAAAGCCATGTTGCTGCAAACTTATATTCACCATTGCAAGGACCTGCCCTGGCACATGCAGTTGCTTAAAAACATACCAGAAAGAGAATACATGCCAGAGAGGGAAAACAATTGTTTGACATGGGAAAGGTTATTTACTAAAATCCAATTTTTTCTTATTATTTAAATACCCGATAAAATCAAATAAAAACCCAAATTGTACATTATTTTCTCCGTTTTGTACAGAACCGCTCAATTTTTTTGGGCTTTTTTCCCCGAAAAGCCCAGATTTTTATAGTTTTTGCCCAAAACCCCTGAAAAGGTCAGATTTTCGGGCTAATTCCAGCTCAGACCACAGCAACTTCTAAATAGGATAGGAGACATGTAGGATAAATGAAAAAACCCTAATTTTGTAGGCAATTATAAGTAATATATGGTGTTGCTTTTACATGGGGCTAAACATTAACATTATCTTTAAAAATAGCCCCTTTATTGGAGCTCCCTATAGATGTTCTCTGGTCCCTGTCTGTGTTTCAAATGAGGGGTGGGCGTGTCCTAACGGTCCCTGCCAGAAGCACAGTAGGAGGGGGACAGCCAATCACAGCCCTGCAGTCACACAAGCACAGACAGGCTTCAGTTCCCTATCAGGTCCTGCTAGCTGCTGATTGGTTCCTGTCCTACAGTGCAGTGAGCTGAGTGCACAGCCTGGGAATTCAGGGAGCAGCAAGTGGAAGAGAAGGGAGGGATTATTAGGGTTTTCGCAGAAATATTCAATAAATCAGCCTGAAACACTACTTTTTTAAGCACAATTCTTCTATATCTAAATGAGTATAATGCACTGGTACATTCTTGTTTTTTACACAAAATGTCTCCTTTAACTAATTGTGATGGCTGTCAAAATGCCATTACCATCTTTGGATCAAACCCAATTCAGCCAGACCTGCAATTAGAGCTTTAAAACCCATCAGTGCCCCTTCCCAAGTATTAGAGATTGCAGAGCCACCTATGGTGGTTTTCTTGCAATTGATTGGGAAAAGATACCAAGAAGATAACACAGGTGGGAGTGAAAATGAGCAGAGGAAACAACACAGTCGTTATGAGAACAATACAAACCAGCTTTATTTGCTAGCCGACTACAATCAGACAATAAATGATGAAATAACTTGCAGATCAGACAGTTAAGGGGGTTGTTCACCACTCCGTTAACTATACGTATGATGTAGAGAGTGATATTCCGAGACAATTTGCAATTGGTTTTCATGTTTTATTATTTGTGGTCTTTGAGTTATTTAGATTTTTATTCAGCAGCTCTCCAGTTTGCAGTTTCAGCAATCTGGTTACTAGGGTACAGATTACCCTAGCAACCATGCATTGGTTTGAATGAGAGACTAGGATATGAATAGGAGAGGCCTGCATAGAAAGAGGAGTAATTAAAAGTAGCAATAACAATACATTTGTAGCCTTACAGGGCATTTGTTTTTAGATGGGGTCAGTGACCTCCATTTGAAAGCTGGAAAGTGTCAGAAAAAGCAGCAAAAAAATTCAAAAACTATAACAAAATATGAAAACCCATTGAAAAGTAGCTAAACATTGGCCATTGTATAACATACTAAAAGTTAGGTGAACCACCCCTTTAAGGCTATATCATAACAGGGGGGATGGTATAACACGGTGATAGGATATTTAGCTTCTCTGTACCAAACAGTGCTCATTAGGGACACATATATAAGGTATAGAAAGTATAGAGAAGTAGCAGATAGAGTACATGTAGCACATTGGATGAGGTGGCACCATCTCAGCCACAAAATGAAAGTGCCCCGATGTACATTTGGCAAACAAAGTCTGAAGTTGCAAAATGTATATGAAAAATGATGATAAAGAGGTTAAGTGCCCTTTAAATGCAGTATAGGAGGCTGTAGGAGGACCCAACATGACAAAATCCTCACCAGGGGCATCAAGTGTTTTTGTGCAACACTCTCTAGAAATGTTGTGCTTAATAATCTCCTGACAGTTCCACTTATACATGATAAGCGGGTCCCGGGAACAGGCTTAAACATCACGTATTAATCCTTAAATACGGAATTAGTGGATGGCCTGGCATGTGTTCATCAGAGAGTTGTAGTTAAACAATCAGAGGCTTCTACTTGCCCCACATACCTGCCATTACTGTGTAGCCTCAGATGTAAATGTAAAGTCTGCCTCAAGAACCTCTAGAGCAGTTATAATCCAAGACCTCCGAGGCCATTCATTGGCTGAACCCTGTCGTACAATACTTCTGTGCTGCAGAGAATCCTCTCTCCTGCCCTTGTGTATATACAGTATATACAGTATATACAGTATATATATATATATATATATATATATATGAGTTGTTGTGGTACCTGCACGGTGTATATTTAGACAGAACCATGGCCCATGTCTGGTACAAAGGGAAGGTACCTTCTAATGTGAATCGTCTGGTGAACGTGCAGGTTGCTCTTTGAAGAGAAGCTCTTCCCGCAGTCGGGGCAGGTGAATGGTTTCTCCCCGGTGTGAACCTTATGGTGTTTGGAAAGGTTCGTCTTCTGAGAGAAGCTCTTCCCACATTCTATGCAGGTGAAAGGCTTCTCCCCTGTGTGGACTTTATGGTGGTTGTTCAGGTGAATCTTCCTGGCAAAGCTTTTGCCGCATTCTGTACATATATATGGTTTCTCCCCCGTGTGAACTTTGCGGTGGGTGTAAAGGTGACTTCTCCGGGCAAAGGTTTTCCCGCATTCTTTACAGGAGAAGGGCCGCTCCCCCGTGTGTACCTGCAGGTGTATGCGCAGTAACCTTTTCGCAGCGAAGCCCTTCCCACAGTCCGTGCATGTGAATGGTCTCTCCCCATTGTGAATGGCCAGATGTATTTTTAATTTTTGCTGGTTACGGAAATTCTTTCCACATGAAGGGCAAATAAGAGGTTCCTTATCGGTGGGATTTCTCTTATGGCTTTTAGTTACATTTGCCAGGGAGGTGCAGACTGGGCCTGACTCCGCCTCCGAGTCACTCCGTGATGGGCTCAAGAGTTCCCTGTCTCTGACCAAAGTCTCAGAGGAATCACTAGCTGAGCTTTGGGATCTTAGAGTATGTAACTGCCAATGTTCCTCATCCTTCCCATCAGCCACTGCAGCCATGGTGCCTTCATAGTCCTCTTCCTTAATAATCCCCTGCAAAGTTTCTTGATCAGTCTGTGCCATAATCTGATACTCGTTACAGACTGACCAGTCATTCTCCAGTTTCACTTTTCTAGATACAATCTCTAGAGTTTCCCCGTCATATTCCGAGTCTGATTCTTCTTTCTCTATCTTTATCTGTAAAATTTCCGCTTCGTCCTCAGCGATGTCAGCCCCGCAATATGAATCTGGTTCCTGCTTTATCACGGGCAGAAGATTGTTGTAGTCTGGCTTTTCATCCTTTGGTTTCTTGTCTGACCTCCTTGTGTCATTCAGTGATGAGAAGGGATCCATGTTGGTAAAGGGCGGGGCTCTATCTCTCTGGGAATCCGCATTCGCTGTATTGGCGTGCAATCCAAAAAAAAGACTGACCTGTCACAGAAGAAAGTAGGACATACTTGTAAGCGGAGGAATATAATTTCCCCATAGGTTCTTTTGAAAACAAAGATTTAAAGGATAACTAGCATTTGCAAAGGAATAATTCCTACTTAAACACACATCACAGTTGTGCTATTACCTTTGCTCAGAGATACAAGATAAGAGATTATATGCACTGAATTAATAGATACGTCTGGTACCCAACAGCCATTTTTATATGTCCCCGATCCACCCATGGGAACTGCTAGGGGCGGGGCTATGTCTGTCACTTCCACTGAGCTCCTGGGGCTCCACCCACAAGACAGGGATTGGCTGGAATCCTACAGAGCAAAGGGCACCTCGTAACAGGAGCTGAGAGTGAAATCCTTCATTGGATCAGGTGGAACCCTCAATATGTGCCTATAAAATAGCAGTATAAAACCAACCCCATGTTTCCCTTCACAGGACCCTGAGATGTGTCATAAATAAGTGAGTAAATGTCCGGCTGGAGAAGGAGCAACACAAGAGAGAAGAGAACGACAGCAGCAGTTTCCTACACACCAGCCTCTCAGCCAAAGCCTTAGCTCACTCTGCTGCAGCCGGCACTCACACTAACCTACTACTCACACTGACCTACTAACCCCGCCCACAGCCAATCAGAGATCATTGCAGGCCCCGCCCTGTGTGTGACAGAAAAGGCGCCTCTAGGCCTAAATAAAACCCCGGAAATCACCCGCCGCACCTGCACATCTACCAGTTGGCAATAATACAGCCCGGACAAGTCAGAACTACAGCTCCCAGCGGACAGTTTACCTGCACAGGTTCTACTGCTGCTGCGCGGGAGTTCATCGGGTCACGTGACTCACTTCAGTCTCACGATCTTTCCGGCAGCGTTTATACCGCCCGGAAGCGTTGCTACAGACGCTTTATTGTAACACGCATGCGCCGTAAGGTTGGCGGAAGTTGTGATACAGACTTGCTCCCCAGCGCTCCGACTGATTGTTTCCCCTCTAAGGCTTAGGGAGGTGAATTTGGTGGCACCAGGGACGCTTTGCAACTCGGTTCCCTTTGGATGCAGCAATAGGTGGATGTGTGTAATGACAGCGCCCTTTTTGCTCCTCCTATTTACATAAGTGACCCCAGAGTATTCATCTCACCCAACATGCTGCTCGGCATTAAAGGAGACATTTGTGTAAAAAATAAGAATGTACCAGCGCATTATACTCATTTAGATATAGAAGAATTGTGCTTAAAAAAGTAGTGTTTCAGGCTGATTTATTGAATATTTCTGCAAAACCCCTAATAATCCCTCCCTTCTCTTCCACTTGCTGCTCCCTGAATTCCCAGGCTGTGCACTCAGCTCACTGCACTGTAGGACAGGAACCAATCAGCAGCTAGCAGGACCTGATAGGGAACTGAAGCCTGTCTGTGCTTGTGTGACTGCAGGGCTGTGATTGGCTGTCCCCCTCCTACTGTGCTTCTGGCAGGGACCGTTAGGACACGCCCACCCCTCATGTGAAACACAGACAGGGACCAGAGAACATCTATAGGGAGCTCCAATAAAGGGGCTATTTTTAAAGATAATATTAATTTTTAGCCCCATGTAAACACAACACCATATATTACTTGTAATTGCCTACAAAATTAAGGGCTTTTTCATTTATCCTATATGTCTCCTTTAAAGTCCATGCCAAGGGCTGTATTTAGATGTAGTGCACCCTATCAGACATCATCCTGCCCCTGGCACATGCCCAGATAGACCCACTATGCTGCTTATGAGCCACAACTTCAAGTTTCCCCCAAAGTTCTTTCACAATATTTATCGGGGGGGGTTAGAGCTTTATTTATTTATTTTTTATAGGCACCTGAAGGCGTCCATCTTAGGCACAGGACCTTGGATGCCTATATGGTGAATATGGCCCTACCCATGCCTGTAATTTTCTTGAAGACTTCATATCAATAGCACTCACCTATTATCCTTTATGTAATAATCAAAAATGGCTTTTTATAAAGTTATAAAAGTTGGTAGGTTATTACATCCTTTTGGCCTTTATAGATATAACAATTATCATGTTATACTGTATCATTATACCCCAATTCTAAGAATTTAAGTAAGCAATTAAATTACCTCTGTGAGTTCACAACCCAACATGAGTTATCATAGCACATCCTTCTGACATGGTAAGTTGACCCCCCATCATCTAGTGGAGAGACCTTTATGGTTCAAGCATCTCTCGTTGTCCAGCAGTTGTTTAATGTTCCCCTTTCCTCAAAACATGTTTACAGATATATGAGAATAAATTATGACCCAGCTAGGGTTCCATGAACATCTCGGATAGTGAATAAGAGTTAAGCTCAAGTGGCTTTTTTCATTTAATGAGAAGCTGTCAATCATTTCTCAACCCAACTGGCCTTCATGATGAGCCAGGAAATAGGTAGGACTTAGATATGGAATGTGTTTCATATGAGGGGTGGGCGATAAAGCCAGTGTTGACCACTCCCCTTTTTAAACCACACCCATGTTACCACAAGACTGTCTCCACATTAATGGTGGTATCACACCAAAAAAACAAATGTTTGGTGTCCTAACTGTCCCTGGCAGAAGCACAGTAGGAGGGGGACAGCCAATCACAGCCCTGCAGTCACACAAGCACAGACAGGCTTCAGTTCCCTATCAGGTCCTGCTAGCTGCTGATTGGTTCCTGTCCTACAGTGCAGTGAGCTGAGTGCACAGCCTGGGAATTCAGGGAGCAGCAAGTGGAAGAGAAGGGAGGGATTATTAGGGTTTTTGCAGAAATATTCAATAAATCAGCCTGAAACACTACTTTTTTAAGCACAATTCTTCTACATCTAAATGAGTATAATGCACTGGTACATTCTTATTTTTTACACAAAGTGTAAAGGTAAATACAGTCCTATCCATTGTGATTATTTTTAGCAAGGGTGTTTTTAGGGGTATACTGTACCTTTAAGGACTGGAATCTCATTATGGATATTGCAGAACTACACTTGGGTTCAAGAGATTACTTGAAAAAATGAAGTGGTGTGTTTTTCCAAGTATGGGGAGGGGCTTGAGTGCTTTGAAGATTCTTATGCCAACAATGAATCTGTTTTAATCACACTTGAAAGAAGACATATAGGATAAATGAAAAAAAAAAACCCTAATTGTGTAGGCAATTATAAGTAATATATGGTGTTGCTTTTACATGGGGCTAAACATTAATATTATCTTTAAAAATAGCCCCTTTATTGGAGCTCCCTATAGATGTTCTCTGGTCCCTGTCTGTGTTTCACATGAGGGGTGGGCGTGTCCCTGCCAGAAGCACAGTAGGAGGGGGACAGCCAATCACAGCCCTGCAGTCACACAAGCACAGACAGGCTTCAGTTCCCTATCAGGTCCTGCTAGCTGCTGATTGGTTCCTGTCCTACAGTGCAGTGAGCTGAGTGCACAGCCTGGGAATTCAGGGAGCAGCAAGTGGAAGAGAAGGGAGGGATTATTAGAGTTTTTGCAGAAATATTCAATAAATCAGCCTGAAACACTACTTTTTTAAGCACAATTCTTCTATATCTAAATGAGTATAATGCACTGGTACATTCTTATTTTTTACACAAAATGTCTCCTCTAAAAGAAAAAGGCTGCAGTCAATTTGGGATTTGGACAAATCTTTTTGTTGTGCCATTTTTGCACAATTTCATTTTGGCTGAACCCAAGCCTCCAGAATACTACTGCTCTGTATGTCGACAATATTATTTTCTATTCAGGACTTTTCTATTCATCATTCAGATACAATTTGAATTGTTATCATCGCATAATTTAATAATCAGGAGACAGCCAGGGCCGGACTGGGACTAAATAGCAGCCCCGGCAAAAATATCGAAGCAGCCCACACATATATGCGTGCTCTTGTTTTACTTATACACACACAACTTTTATATATGTATATATAGATATCCTTATCATTTACAGTAGGGGGTACATTGTCCCTTATAATACACAAGGGGTACTCAGAGTTCCCTGTATAACTCAGCCTGCAGCCTTGTGCCTTTATATGGTCACAGAACAACCCGTCAGTGACTTCTAATATCCTTATCATTTACAGTAGGGGGTACATTATCCCTTATAATACATGAGTGATACTCAGAGTTCCCTGTATAACTCAGCCTGCAGCCTTGTGTCTTTATATGGTCACAGAACAACCCCTCAGTGACTTCTAATATCCTTATCATTTACAGTAGGGGGTACATTATCCCTTATAATACATGAGTGATACTCAGAGTTCCCTGTATAACTCAGCCTGCAATCTTGTGCCTTTATATGGCCACAGAACAACCCCTCAGTGACTTCTAATATCCTTATCATTTACAGTAGGGGGTACATTATCCCTTATAATACATGAGTGATACTCAGAGTTCCCTGTATAACTCAGCCTGCAGCCTTGTGCCTTTATATGGCCACAGAAACCCTCGGTGACTTCTAATATCCTTATTTACAGTAGGGGGTACTTTTTACTGTGTACTGTGTAAAAGCTCTTAAAGTTAACAGGAGCTGCATCTTTGCTGCCCCTGGTAACTAGTGGGGTGCTTCCGCCTGAGGGGAGTTTCTCAACTCACCTCATTGGTGCAGCACCCCTGTCTTCACCCACCAGTGCCTTAATACACTGGGTATAAAAGGCTGATAAAGGCACTAAATCTCTATAGTGTATTTATCAGTGTGTGTGTATATATATATATACCCCTGTAAGCATATGCAGAGGGTGATTTTTTTTTTTTTATTTGGGTAGTCTAAAGTTAACAGACAAACTGAAAAGTTATCAACTAATGGGTATGCAGGCTAAATGGTTGTAATTACTGCATAAGTCAGCCATTCACATGTCAGTACATATGTTTTCATTATTGTGCTTCAGCACATTAATGAAAAAGCAGGATTTTTTTTTTTTTTTTTTTTTTTTTTTTTATTAACAGTTTTTGAATTTACAGCAATTTGAAGAAGAAGAAAGGGAACGGAAGAAAGAGGAAGAAGAAGAAGAAGATTTGGAGAACTGGTCTCGTTCGCGATAATGCATGTGAGTAAATTGTCACTTAGGTAGTTTTAAACAAGTTGGGAAAAGGTAGTCTCATATATAGTTATCCGTTCTACCTCAGCCTGTATCTGAAGTTTGTTGGGTAAGCTGGTCGTCTTCCAGTTTCTCACTAGTAGGGATCTACTAGCTAGCAAGAGACGCACAATTTTCAACTTTGTAGCTTTGTCTCTCGATTCCGTCTCGTATCCCAAAAGAGCCAATGCTGGGTGTAGACTTCCTTTATCTCCCGTTATGTCTATTAGGATGGAAGTTACTTCCTCCCAGAATTTTTGTGCTATTGGGCATGTCCACCATATGTGCCATAAGGATCCTTCTCCTAAGTGACATCTCCAACATTGGTTTGGTATATTGCGATAGGCTTTCGAAATTTTATCAGGTGTCATGTACCATCTGTACATAATTTTGACAGTGAGTTCGTGATGATTTAGTGCTCTTGAGTATTTCGAGGTTTGTAGGAACAATTGTCTCCAAACTTGCGTATTAAGTGGGATATTTAGCTCAGCCTGCCACTTTTCCATTGCCGGTAAAGGTTTGTCTTGGTCAGCCAATTGGAATAGGCTATATATGGATTTCGCACCTTTCCTTTTTTCCTTGGGTGCCCAGCATTTGATATCAAAGAGGGTTGGTTGTTGTAAACCATGCCATTGGTTTGAGTGAACATAGTGCCTTAGTCGGATATACGTATACAGTTGTGTATTCGGTATTTTAAATTTGTTTTGCAACACAGAGAAAGTAACTAGACCATCCTGGTCATATAAGTCACCCATTTTTGTGATGCCTGCACTTCGCCATAGAGTTAGGCACAGATCTGGAATAGCTCCTTCCAGTATATGGATCGGCATAAAAGCAGTTGGGGGGTTAGTTATGAGCCGGTTAGACTTGGTTGTGTACCAAGTTTGTAGCGTTGCCTGAATAGTGTGCGGCAGCGTGTTCATAGTTGCTTTCTGGTGCTTGGTCATCGACCAGACGTGGTCTGTAGCTTTATGTCCCATGTTTGAAAGGTATATCCACCTCTCCATGTCCACCCATTGTTTGGTTCCGGGTGGTAGATGCCAGTCCGTCAATTGATCAAGGATTATCGCTTTGTAGTATTGGTGCAGATTAGGGCACGCCAGCCCAGCTTTCCTTTTGCTAGTATACATGATGGTTTTTGAAATCCTCGGCTTCTTCTGGTTCCATATAAACGAGAAAAGTACTCGTTGAATCTGATGGAAGAAAGACCTGCATAGGGGAATAGGTAATGTCCTGAACTTATATAGGATTCTGGGAACAAGAAGCATTTTTATTGCGTTGATCCTTCCCAGCCAGGAGATATAGGTAGTTTTCCAGCTCTGGAGTGTCATTTGAATGTCTCTTAACAGCTCCGCATAGTTCTGTTGATATAAATGAGAAGGATCTGCCGTGATCTTTGAGCCTAGGTAGTTGATTCCCGTATGTTGCCAATCAAGTTTATAGTCCTTTTGGAGTAACTCAACCTCCGCTTTTGACATGAGTATTGGTAAAGCCTGCGTTTTCGTGGTGTTGAGCTTGTAGTAGGATAGAGAGCCAAATTGTTCGGTCAAAACAAATAATCCCTGCAAAGCAATACTTGGGTTAGCCACAGTTAATGCAATATCGTCAGCGAACAATAATATTTTATGTTCTTGGGGGCCAATTGTAATACCTCTAATATCTTGTAATTGTCTGATCGCTTGGGCTAGTGGTTCGATACTTAACACATAAATAATAGGCGAAAGCGGGCACCCCTGTCTAGTCCCGTTTGACAGAGAGAAGGGGTCTGACAGAAAGCCATTTACTGTGACCTGAGCTGTCGGGGCAGAATATAAGGCCATAATTGCAGTGATTAATGTGGTGGGGAGGTCAAACTTTTCTAGGACTTTCCTGAGGTATAGCCAGTTCACTCTGTCAAACGCTTTTTCCGCGTCTAACGCCAACACCAGTGATGGTAATCTTCTACTGTGCATTTGATGTAGTAAGGTAATGAGCCTTCTAGTGTTATCATGAATATGACGACCTTGTATGAAACCCGTTTGGTCATTATTGATAATTCTTGCTAATATCGGTTGGAGTCGTTTCGCTAGAATCGCTGCATAGATTTTTATGTCACCATTTAATAGCGATATAGGCCTATAATTAGAGCACTGCGATTCGTCTTTTCCTGGTTTGGGGATTGTTGAAATATAAGCTTTAAGCATTTCTTGGGGAAAGGACCCTTGTGTGGCTGCCGCGTTTAAAGCTCTTGTAAGATAGGGGGCTATAACATTACTAAATCTTTTATAATACAGGTTTGTATACCCGTCAGGGCCCGGGGCTTTGTTTTTTGGCATGTTCCTAATCACTTCCAAGACTTCCACAATCGTAATTGGTTTGGTTAGGGGTGGCAGAGCTTCAACAGGGACTATCGGCAAATGTAGCTTGTTGAGGAAGTTGTTTATATCTTCCTCTACGGGCAGTTTTATGAGAGGTTCGTCCTTAAGATTATACAAGTTGCTGTAAAATTTAGCGAACGTGTCGGCTATATCCTTAGGATTAATTCTAGTTTTGTGGGAGGCATCTTGTATTTTCCCAATTCTATGCTGTAAGGTTTGTTGAACAAGTTGTTTTTTTAAGATAGCCGAGGCTCTATTCCCCATAATATAGGTCGCACTCTTAAGTTTCGTAAGCTGCGCTTGACATCTACCCAGAATAAGGAGGTTTACCTCCTCTTTAAGTTTGCTCAACTCCGCTAGTATAGCTTTTGATGGGGCTATACGTTTTTTTTGTTCAAGGACGTTAATTTTCAATAAGAGCTGTTCCTGTTTTTTCCTCGCTTGTCTAGTCTTGTATGACGCTATGCGTGGGGTGCTGTACTCGCCATATGTCATACAGATTATACTGCTCTAAGAGCCTAGTAAATTTTTGGGACTTTTTGATAACTACCTTACCATAACTTTTGGGTAGGGACTCTACCTGAGGGGATCGGTCCAACTGTGGGTCGGGTATGTTATTGAAGTCGCCTCCAATTATGACTGTCCCTTGCTTAAAGTTATGAAGTTGCTCTAAAGCTTGCATCAAAAATACAGTTTGTTCTGTATCTGGGGCGTACAGGTTGACCAAGGTGTATAGCTGTTGATTAACGTTACAAATAACAATAAGACATCTGCCACTGGAGTCAGCCAGGTGCCGCACACTTGTTATGTTTAGTGACTTTTTTACCACTATGGCTACGCCTCTCTTTTTGGAAGTTGAGGACGCCGCTGCCAGCATCTTATAGTGTCTATTTTCTAGTTTGTTTTGATCTTTGGTCCTAAAGTGGGTTTCTTGGATCCAAATTAGGTCCGCTTGTTGTCGTTTGCATTCCGCCAGCATTAACAATCGTTTGCGAGGGGTATTGAGGCCCCTAGCATTGATACTCATACATTTAAGAACCATTGTGGCACTGTAAACTGCTAAGTGGGCCGTACCCGGCTGACTCCCCAGTTAACAATACATATACAATCATATACAGTGTACCAGTCTCCAAAGAAGGATAGAGAAAGTGGGAAGGAAGAAAAGTAGCATAAACAAAACATATATACAGTATAGCCAAGTATATTGGCTGCTCTCTACCTGCATGCATGCCCTGGCTAGGCCAAAAGTTCAGCAGTTAGAGATTGTAGAGGGGGGTGTTTGGATCCGATGTAGATAGATCCATGTGTCTCCTTTCCGGTGTCAGGAGATGTGTGTTAGATAAATGACCAGGGTAAGCTTCCCTTGCTTATGGTTGGACTTTGTGCCAATCCTGTTCAACTTGCATAGAACCTTTGGAGGGTGGTGGTGCTTGCTGTGTATCCGTGTAAATCTTCCATTGTTTAAGAGCTGCTGTGCCCTCCGCCACTGTAGCAATGATTTTTGTAGTATTTTGCCAGTGGACTATTAGCTTAGTTGGATAGCCCCATTTGTATTGTATCTCATGGTGGCGTAAGATTTGCGTAATTGCTGCCAGTTCACGCCTTTTGGCCATGGTAGCTGTCGACAGGTCAGCATATATTTGGATATTGTCGTATGGAGCTAGGAGTGTCTTGTGCTGCCTAGCGTAGTGCATCAAGGCTTCTTTGACGTGGAAAAAATGAATTCTCAGGATAGTGTCCCTAGGAGCACTGCTAGGGGCGTTTTTTGCCTTAGGGATCCTGTGAATCCTGTCTATGATTAGCTGATCCGCTGGAGTGTCCGGTAGCGCCGCTTTAATGAGGTCTAAAGCATATTGGCGTAGCTGGGGTGGAAGGGTTTCCTCAGGTATACCCCTGAGTCTCACATTATTCCGCCTTGAGCGGTCCTCAATATCAGCTATCTTATTCTGAATTTTTTCCAGCTCTGCGTCATGTAAATTAACTGCATCCGCCATAGTATTGTGCACTTCCACAAGGTCTGCCATTTTATTTTCAAGGCGATCAGTGCGTTCACCTAGTTCCTGCAAATCCCTTCTCAGGTCCTGCACTGTGCGCTTGGTGTCCGCGCATATATCTTCCCTGAGCTGTGTAAGCATGGCTTTTAAGTCTGCCTGTGTTATGCTCTGACCAGAATCACCGTACTTATCTGGCTGTTGTGCCGTTTCAGCTCCCGCGTGTGCAGGTGAAGACGCGCTGGAAGAGGAGCGGGCGCCATCTTGGCTGCTGCTTTTCTGAGAGGCCTTCGGCTGGGACCCGTAGAAGTCCGTGAGCTGCAGCGGTTGCTGCTTAGTTCTCCTCCTGGACATCGCAGCAACGTCTGTCGGTAAGTATGCGGTTGAATTCCGCCCTGGATCTGCTTATTGCTGCTCTTTTTGTGACACCGGACACGGAGCTCCACAAAGACGCGTGTAGCTACATGCACGCGCAAGCCACGCCCCCCCAAAAAGCAGGATTTTTTAAATACATTTTTTGTTCAGTCCCCCATGAGCACAATGCTGTTAATTTTTATGTAAAGGTAAAAAATATTCCAAAGCATACATGTAAAATACTGTGTAAAAAATCAATATATGTTGGCAAAAAACATATATGGTGCCTAAATATATAAATGCTTGGTATTCACTGCTTCTAATACCTTACGTGCAAAAACCATCATGCTACCCCAGACTTTGCTTTGTGAACTTGTGATCACTGCTCCAGTTTTATTGCAGCTCTGGCAAAGAAGGATCAGTGGCCTGTGCAGGAGTCCTGTGTAAATCTTTCTCATCAAAGTTCTCTCGGAATCTAAGAGATCTGGTCTGTTACACCAGCCGCCAAGTCTGTGAACAGGCTATTGTCAATATAGACACAACAAGAACGAAGACTCGGAGAGGGAGAAATATTTATTGCAAGCACAGGTCACTGATGCATTTGGTAAAGACTGCTTAAAGGAAGGGACATACCAACGTGATGGCTCATTGAATGCTTGCAAAGAACGAAGCGATCAGCAGTTGCTCCTGTGTGTCCGTGCTCCCAGCGTAAAATGAGTTCGCAACAGCCCCTCCCTCTGGATCAGGGAACTAGTCAGTAATGCCGCATGTTACAGGATTTATGAATTATTTATTTAGTTCACAAGGGTTTTTTTTTGGAGTGGCAACGTGGTCCACTTTGGGGGCGGGCCCAGCTGTGGAAAAAAAAAATTTGTGCAAAAATGGAGCGCATAATCAAAGCACTAGCAAAGTGTTAATTAGGCAGCGTGCGGCCCACTTAAACACAGGGCAGATCGGCCCCTCGGGCAATTGCCCGATAGGACAGATTACCAGTCCGGGCCTGGAGACAGCCCTGGTAGTTGGTGGAATCCTAGAAGCTAGCTTGGCCGTTCCCCGGTTCTACCAGTGATAAACGCTGTTTCTTTATATGAAGGCATCTCACAAGAGCTGGACGTGTACATGGAGTTTCTCTGTGTGAACTTTGTCGTGTCTGTCTAGGCCAGTGGTCCCCAACCAGTAGCTCGTGAGCAACATGTTGCTCCCCAACCCCTTGTATGTTGCTCTCAGTGGCCTTAAAGCAGGAGCTTATTTTTGTATTCCGGGCTTGGAGGCAAGTTTTAGTTGTATAAAAACCAGGTGCACTTCCAAACAGAGTCTCAATGTAGGCTGACAATCCACATAGGGGCTACTAAATGGCCAATCACAGCACTTATTTGGTACCCCAAGAACATTTTTCATGCTTGTGTTGCTCGCCAACTCCTTTTACTTCTGAATGTTGCTCACGGCTTCAAAAGGTTGGGGATCCCTGGTCTAGGCTATGCTTTAAAGAAAACCTCTTCCCGCACACTGTACAGGCAAAGGGTTTCTCCCTTGTATGAACGGTCTGGTGACTCTGAAGCCAGCATTTTATAGAGAAGCTTTTGGCACATACTGTACATGTAAAATGTTTCTCACACGTGTGGACCCTTTGGTGCCTAACAAGGCTATTCTTTAGGGAAAAGCTTTTCCCACATTCTTTGCATGTGCAAGGGGTCTGCCTTGTGTGCACTATTATATGTGTTTGGAGTCGGCCCTTCTTAGAGAAACCTTTGCCACATTCTGTACATATAAATGGTCTCTCTCCCGTGTGTACTTTCTGGTGTTCCTGAAGTCGGATTTTTTCAGTGAAGCATTTCCCACATTCTGAGCATGTAAATGGTTTCTCTCCTGTGTGAATTTTCAGGTGTGTGAGGAGAGTCTTCGTTTTGCAAAATCTTTTCTCGCACTCGCACTCATGCAAAAGGTTTATCCTTGGGGTGATGTTTCTGTTGGTACTACAGGCAGCTCTTTAGGGAAATATCTTTTTCACACTCTGAATATGGATCTGATTTTTCCTCTGTCTGTTCTTGCAGATGACTCTCTTGAGAGAAGTTATTGCCACCTTCTCTACTTCTATATTGTTCCTCTGCTATAGGAGCTACCTGGTGCAAGTCAAGTTTTCGCTTTGCAGAGAAGCATTTCCCACATTCTGTGCAGGTGAATGGTTTCTCCCCTGTGTGAATTCTATAGTGATGTTGAAGTTCATTTTTTTCTAGAAAATAACTTTCCACACTCTGCATCTGAAAGGTTTCTCTGCTGTGTGGACCATCTGGTGAGCTTGTAAGGGGCCCTCCGGTGGATTTAAAGGCCAAGTACACCAAATTTGAACTTGAAGAGAAATAGTTTTATTTCAACAGCTTACAAGGGTACTCACACAGCAAATGGTCAGAACTCCTCCAATGACACATGTAAACTTTAATAGGAAGCTTCCAAGACCTCCAGGGTCCACAAACCCAACCAAGGTCTTTGTGCACCACCTAATCGGTCAGGTAGTCCATCACACGACCTGTGACTCTCCACCTCACCCCAACCAGGACTTTTACCTTGTGCCACCTCCCTCCTTCAGCCAGGTTGACACTGCTTTGGTGCCCCTCTGACCTTTCCAGGTAGGATTTTCTTTGACCTTCTGCTTGGGTTGTCCGCTAGACCCTGCCTACACACTTGGTCCCTCACTGTGGTTGAACCACGGCTTCTAAGCCTCTAATGCTCCTGGTTGGGGTGACAGCTACCCATTCTCTCTTAGCTACCAACTAGCTAACTCATGTAACTAGTACTTTTATACTAATGCCTTGTAACTGTCTACCTCTAAACTACCCGACGACACCTTGGGTGTGTCTCCCCTTTAAATGCTTTCCCCATTAACATTAACTACCCATTTCCTAAACATGTGCTTCCCCAACTTTTGTACATGTGCCTATCAACTCTCTAACACATGGAACCATTCCCAAACCCAACTGTAATACAACACTGCCACCCAGTGGTGACACTTAAACATTACATACAAACTTTTCAAACTAATTTCAACCACATATCCAATCAACATTTCAACATTCACACAACTTACATAATTTACATGCAAATTCACATTCAATACTCGATCACCCTCTTACAAACTTGAAGATTGCCCATTTGAGAGAATGTTTTCCCACATTTTGTGCAGGTGAATGGTTTCTCTCCTGTATGAATGGCATGGTGCCTGCGAAGGATACTCTTGTGTGAGAAGCTTTTCCCACATTCTGTACATTTGAATGGTTTCTCCCCTGTGAGAACAAACTGATGTTTTTGCAAGTTATGTTTCCTCCCAAAGCACTTTCCACAATGATTACAAATAAAAGTTGTCTCTCCACAGTGACTTATTTTATTGAAATATTTTGTTTTCCTTCCACATTTGTGGGAAAGCCCTATTCACAGAAAAGCATTTTCCACATTTAAAACACATTTTGGATCTTGCCGAGCAATCCTCATAACTTGCATCTACATTTTGTTTACCAGCAATATCCAAATAATGAGGGGAACTGCCGTTATCTGGCACTGAAGAGCTCGGACATCCAAAATGGGTTTCACGTATTTGTGAGCCCCAGTTTCTCTCATTGTTATGACTGTTCCCATCAGCATAGTCTAACGTTTCCTCCTCCTCTATCTTTAGCTTCAATATCTTCTGTTTCATCGTCTGGGAAATCAGTTTCAGTCTTTATTGTGGACAGTCCAACTCAGAAAATGTAACTGCTGTGCATTCAGGTGGTCTTCAGTATTTGCTACTCCATCCTCTATTTCAGGGCTGTCCAACTGGCGGCCCACCACCCCCCTTATGTGGCCCTCCACATCAAAGTCGGCCTGCTGTGTCTGTTTACCATGTGTAACATTTAAAAAGTATCACTAAAGAATTTAACTTGCCCCTGCATTTTTTAAACCTCAAATTCAGACTAATCCCCTGTATTGTTCACACTTGTGACACCTCTATTGTTTATTTCCTAAAGCCCCTGTACTGTTCTACCTGAGACCCCTCTATTGTTTATTTCCTAAAGCCCCTGTACTGTTCTACCTGAGACCCCTCTATTGTTTATATCCTAAAGCCCCTGTACTGTTCTACCTGAGACCCCTCTATTGTTTATATCCTAAAGCCCCTGTACTGTTCTACCTGAGACCCCTCTATTGTTTCTATCCTAAAGCCCCTGTACTGTTCTACCTGAGACCCCTCTATTGTTTCTATCCTAAAGCCCCTGTACTGTTCTACCTGAGACCCCTCTATTGTTTATATCCTAAAGCCCCTGTACTGTTCTACCTGAGACCCCTCTATTGTTTATATCCTAAAGCCCCTGTACTGTTCTACCTGAGACCCCTCTATTGTTTATATCCTAAAGCCCCTGTATTGTTCTACCTGAGACCCCTCTATTGTTTCTATCCTAAAGCCCCTGTACTGTTCTACCTGAGACCCCTCTATTGTTTATATCCTAAAGCCCCTGTATTGTTCTACCTGAGACCCCTCTATTGTTTCTATCCTAAAGCCCCTGTACTGTTCTACCTGAGACCCCTCTATTGTTTATATCCTAAAGCCCCTGTACTGTTCTACCTGAGACCCCTCTATTGTTTCTATCCTAAAGCCCCTGTACTGTTCTACCTGAGACCCCTCTATTGTTTATATCCTAAAGCCCCTGTACTGTTCTACCTGAGACCCAGACTGAAACTGCCACATTGTTCTCCTGTTCACACTTTATACAAAATGCTAATGGGGCCCCAGCACTGTGTCACTGTATGTAGTACATATTAGACTGAGAGCTTTCCCTGTCTCCTGCTCTGTTCTGCCTTCCCTCCCTGTGTGTGCCATACTCTGGTATTTGTTCTGGGGGTTTGTTAGCAATTGGAAATTATTGTTAGTGGCCCCTAAAGTGTTTAATCATATGCTGGGGTACTGTATTATACACAGGGGAGGAGGAGGCATATGGATTTATGTCTTATATGACTTAGCTTTTTTCACATATGAGTGACATCCCTGCCAGGACAGGCACAAGGTAGTTCGGCCCCTAGACAAGAGCTTCAATCAGTGCCCCCCTGTCCTGCATTACCATTTCCCTCCTTACCATGATGGTTTTTAAATAAAGAGAGCAAGAATGTGTACAACACTTTCATTTATATTACTGCCCCCTGTACCTGTACCAGCAAGCTCAGCAGCCCTCCATCATACAGCCCTCCTGCAGCCATCATATTGCCCCCAATCTTTACCTGTGTCATCAGCAGCCAAAAATAAATTTGATCATATTGCCCCCCAGTATTTATGTACCTGTGCCAGCGCCCAGCAGCAACAGCAAATATATGGGCCCCAAATCTGTACGTGGCTGTGCCAGCAGGAGGCTTCACACTTTCAGTAATATAAAGAAAGTCTTGAGTTCAGTGTAACTGTGCAAGTCTGAGAGCAGCGAGAGTCACACCAAGCAGCCCCCCAGCTCTCTGCCTCTCTCTGTCACCCAACATATCAGTGTTGCATTGACGCGTATACGCACATCGCACTGCACTGCACAGAAGGAGATATTACTTGTCGGCAAGAGGGAGAAGGCTTGAAAAAAAATGAAAAAATTTAAAAATGAAAAAAAATCCCCTTTTATGTGCGCCCCTCAATGATGGCGCCCTAGACAGCTGCCTACTCTGCCAACCCCTAGTTCCAGCCCTGATCCCTGCAGTGACCAACCATTTGGGTTTTTGGTGTGCTATAAATGTGGGCATGGTCTTGTGGTAACATGGGTGTGGTTTAAAGTGGGTGTGGTCTAAAAACAGGGAGTGGCTAACACTGGCTTCCGTTATCGGCCCTCCACCATTTAGATTAGAAAAATTCTGGCCCTCGGTACCATAGAAGTTGGACAGCACTGCTCTAGTTTTGTTTGTACTATTTCTGCTTCAGATTCAGCAGCACACAATGAATGTGTTTCAGGTTTTACCTTGGACAAGTGATTGCTAGAGTCCCATTCTTCTTTCTTTAATTTTATATCTCTGGGTACAGGTTTCAGGGTTTCTTCATTAATGAGCACCGGCCATGCTGCAACTGCCACCAGTTGATCTTCACAGATTCTATATGTGAACTCATTTCACTATTTATTGTGATCAGATCATTCTTTGATTTCTCCTCTACCCTCATTTTCTCAATCCATACAGACAACAGACAGGGAAGCAAAGTCCATATGGTGTCAGTAGATTCCTGGATCCTAATATCAGAATGGGCTTTTAATCCATCACAAGGAGACCCCTGTCATGGTAGAAAGCAGAATATCTGATAATTTGCAGTAGTGTCAATTGATTAATTAATTATCAGTGTAAAAGAAAATGACTTCTCATCCACACCCAACATACCATTGCAGATTGCTCCATTTTGGTTGTACAATTTATAACTCGTTCAGTGTAAGATAGAATTGACACATATCCACTTACTGTATATATACTCATTTCTGCTTGCTCATTGCATATAAACCAAGTGTATATATATATTTTTTCATTTCTTGCTATAGTTTTCTGTTACATTCAAGATCCCATGTTCATTTAATTTTACACTTCATGATTGCCTGCTCTTTAGATGATATGAAAGCTTCTCCATACTTTACTGTTGTTAGAAAATCTGCTGCAGCTCATGTTCAGTTATAATGATTGTTATAAGTAAATCATATGAACGCCTGATTGTGGACATCAAAGAACAACTATAGGAAACCATATAGAATTTTTCTGTCCTACATAGTGGAGGACCGATAATTGAAGCCAGTGTTGACCACTCCCCTTTTTAAACCACGCCCATGTTACCACAAGACTGTCTCCACATTAATGGTGGTATCACACCAAAAAAACAAATGTTTGGTGTCCTAACGGTCCCTGCCAGAAGCACAGTAGGAGGGGGACAGCCAATCACAGCCCTGCAGTCACACAAGCACAGACAGGCTTCAGTTCCCTATCAGGTCCTGCTAGCTGCTGATTGGTTCCTGTCCTACAGTGCAGTGAGCTGAGTGCACAGCCTGGGAATTCAGGGAGCAGCAAGTGGAAGAGAAGGGAGGGATTATTAGGGGTTTTGCAGAAATATTCAATAAATCAGCCTGAAACACTACTTTTTTAAGCACAATTCTTCTATATCTAAATGAGTATAATGTACTGGTACATTCTTATTTTTTACACAATATGTTTCCTTTAAAAAGGGATATAACATAGCCCTGACTATAATATTGTTTCTGATAATACGAGCACATTCACAGGCTGTACTGAAATGTATGAATTAGTGATTCCCCTTGGATTGAGGTAGCTCAACACACAGGCAGGTGCAGGGTCGGACCCCCTTAAGAACAGGGGAAGGGGGGGGATGTGTTGCACAGGGCCAGATTTACATAGTTGGCGCCCCTAGGCCCACTACAGTTCGTCACTCCTGTCCCCTCCAGGGGAACAGGAGCAATGGGGATTGGCGCACAGCAAATTTAAAAAATGATTGTATCTCCAGCACATCTCCAGTGTTTTTGAACCAATGTGGGTGTGGTTGGGCAGCATGCCGCCCCCTAAAATCCTGCCGCCCTAGGCCCGGGCCTAGGTGGCCTTTCCACAAATCCGGGCCTGGTGTTGCAGCTGGGGGACCTGGAGGGGGCCCTGTGGCTGAAGACCTAGTGGGCCTAGAACCCTACAGTCCAACGCTGGGCAGTGGCAGGTGTCAGGGATAAACTGAAAGTGAATTCAGCCTTAAAGAGAGATTTCCATATTTAACAAACTGCAGAGGCAGAATGAACTTTCCCTGGCCTACAAAACCCATATGATCATAATTTCCCCATAATTAATTGGGAACAAATTAATCCCCTATTTCTCCCCCAATACCTCGTTCCGCCCCCTTTAGCCTGAACATTGTATGGGGACTCGTCTCTGAACCCTAAATATCAGTAGGTGCCGGGTACAGATTAGATGTACCAGCCTGTGTCAGTCTATGGATCCACAACCTTTGGGCCAATTATAAAATGTAATACCTGGGACCTGAGTTATTGAATAAGGAAAAATACTCCCCTTCGGTATATTAAAGGACAAGTTCAACCTGCCAAACTAGATGCTTTTCAAATATCTACAATCATGCCTAACCCAGTTATGTGAATCTGTTCAGCCCAGACCTAACTAAACCAGTCTCCTAATTTGACTCCCTACTGAACAGACCAAGCTCAATCCCCTTGTGTCAATTAATATATTTTTCATAGAGGTTGCCCATAAAAATTTGAAAAGATAAGGTCCCCTTGGACAGCTGAATATTTTCACTTTCTTTATCACTGCAGCCTTTATTCTCCTTCTTTTCAATGTCCAGCCTGAAGGATGATGTTCTTATTGTCCACTTGGGGGCAGCACATTACACAAAATACTGCTCTATAGCAACCTTAATGATTTATTCCTTAAATAACAGAAAATATTCAATGTAAATGTGTATGGGCTACACCGAGGAGTAGAATTAGGGTGGTTAATAGTAAATGAGTATTAGGAATGCTAATGTAGAAATATAATGTAGAACACAATTGTACATGAGTGAGTGGCCTACAGAAGGGGAGTCCTGGTTCTGCCTGGATCTGGGCCCAACATATCCCTGCAGTTTTGTATGGCCTTATATTTATATATTTTTGTATACAACCCAAGGTGCAGCAGGAAGGGTAATTATTACACCTGTACCAAGCGGATGATGATTTGGGGGATACACGGAAACACAACCAATAAGATACAAATAGATAAACCACCTTAATGACCCAATATCTCATGGTTCCCTGGCTTTTAGCATTAACTAATAATCTAAAATAAAGAGATGCAGCTTCATCTCTAATTGTACATTGGGAACCTCCTCATTAACATCCTATATTATCCCTACACTGTAATAATGATAAAGTCCTGTGCACATAATAATGTTTAGAGAGGGATTCATATATTAACATTACAGGAAATAGACATGCAATGAAGGGGAGAGACAGAATTCAGAATGGATCAAACTAATAATAAGATATTAGGCTTCCATTAGACCAGGTCCCCTATGATTAATTATAGTTATATAGATATATAAAGGGAGCAGCTTAGAGAATATTATTATGGACATATCTGGGGCTGATGTCATAATGGGTGTAGAACCTCATTGGCTGCTGAAGCTCTATCACTGGTCAGGTGATTGCAGTAGTGGCATTTGCAAGTGACAGTCACATGGTGAGGTCTTACACAAGCACATTCTGGTGTTTAGCAAAGAAACTAATTGGGAGGTTCCCTAAATCCCCCCACGTGTTGTTCCCCCGACGGTATCCTCATTTCACTTTTTTATTCACCATAAGCTTTTATTAAGGTCTTACTAATTCAGCCTTGGCCCCATCGTGTTTCTGGCTGGTGATTCCACTTGAAGAAAATTACTAACTTGCCAGACTGACTGACCAAATGTCTTTTCATGGGACCCTTAGATTGTAAGCTCACTGGGGCAGGGACTGATGGGAATGTGATAGGGACCTTAGATTGTAAGCTCACTGGGGCAGGGACTGATGGGAATGTGATAGGGACCTTAGATTGTAAGCTCACTGGGGCAGGAGCTGATTGGAGTGGTGTATATTACAGTTGGTTACTAATAACAGTCATAATTCTGTCTGTACCAGTAACTTAGGTATAATTGTGACACATTATTTGCCATCACATTAGTGATAATACACGTAGTGACAGTGGATCCATTAGTGGTAACTATAGGGCAGCACTAGTCACTGACCCCTTTATAAACACAACAGAAATGGCTTTTAACTAAGTCCCTTCCTGATATGTTAAAGGTGATGTCTGGGGAAAGAGATACAGATACGTCCTGAGCACTTCATTATCCACATAGACTGATTGCCCAGCCTGTAACCTTGTTATGAGCTAAGGGGGCCCAGTCTGAAGGTCAGTTAGGGGGAGATTTGGGGTGAGTGCTTATTTGTACCCTGGGTACCCCTGGAACTATAGCAGGGTGACTGTTACCCCAATGTTTCTATATATCTGTAACCTTGTTATGAGCTAAGGGGGCCCAGTCTGAAGGTCAGTTAGGGGGAGATTTGGGGTGAGTGCTTATTTGTGCCCTGGGTACCCCTGGAACTATAGCAGGGTGACACCCCAATGTTTCTATATATCTGTAACCTTGTTATGAGCTAAGGGGGCCCAGTCTGAAGGTCAGTTAGGGGGAGATTTGGGGTGAGTGCTTATTTGTGCCCTGTGTACCCCTGGAACTATAGCAGGGTGACACCCCAATGTTTCTATATATCTGTAACCTTGTTATGAGCTAAGGGGGCCCAGTCTGAAGGTCAGTTAGGGGGAGATTTGGGGTGAGTGTTTATTTGTACCCTGGGTACCCCTGGAACTATAGCAGGGTGACACCCCAATGTTTCTTTATATCTGTAACCTTGTTATGAGCTAAGGGGGCCCAGTCTGAAGGTCAGTTAGGGGGAGATTTGGGGTGAGTGTTTATTTGTACCCTGGGTACCCCTGGAACTATAGCAGGGTGACACCCCAATGTTTCTATATATCTGTAACCTTGTTATGAGCTAAGGGGGCCCAGTCTGAAGGTCAGTTAGGGGGAGATTTGGGGTGAGTGTTTATTTGTACCCTGGGTACCCCTGGAACTATAGCAGGGTGACACCCCAATGTTTCTATATATCTGTAACCTTGTTATGAGCTAAGGGGGCCCAGTCTGAAGGTCAGTTAGGGTGAGATTTGGGGTGAGTGTTTATTTGTACCCTGGGTACCCCTGGAACTATAGCAGGGTGACACCCCAATGTTTCTATATATCTGTAACCTTGTTATGAGCTAAGGGGGCCCAGTCTGAAGGTCAGTTAGGGGGAGATTTGGGGTGAGTGCTTATTTGTACCCCTGGAACTATAGCAGGGTGACTGTTACCCCAATGTTTCTATATATCTGTAACCTTGTTATGAGCTAAGGGGGCCCAGTCTGAAGGCCAGTTAGGGGGAGATTTGGGGTGAGTGATTATTTGTACCCTGGGTACCCCTGGAACTATAGCAGGGTGACACCCCAATGTTTCTATATATCTGTAACCTTGTTATGAGCTAAGGGGGCCCAGTCTGAAGGCCAGTTAGGGGGAGATTTGGGGTGAGTGCTTATTTGTACCCTGGGTACCCCTGGAACTATAGCAGGGTGACTGTTACCCCAATGTTTCTATATATCTGTAACCTTTACACATACAAACACACAAGGTGTAATTCCATGTCAGAGACAGCTGGCGGGTGCAGCACTAATGTGTGGGTGTCTCATCGCCTGTGCCACAGCTGTGTGTGTGTGTGTTTGTGAGTCACTGGGGGATTGTCGCTGTGTGTCAGTCATTGTACAAGTCTCAGGCTTGCCCCATGCTGTGTATGTGGGGGTGCATGTGTTTGAGGGGCACTGGACCTTTTCCCTAAATTCCCTCCCATCATTTCATGTAAAAGAGACATAATGTGTGAAAAACAAGAATATGCCAGTGCATTACGCTCTAAAGAGGATAATATGTGTGACGTTACATCCCATATTCTCGGGTACAAATCTTCTAAACTGATCCATGGAGAGCAATTATAATGAGTATTGGAGCCCCCCAGTGGAGGGAGTGGTAGTGGCCGATGAACTGTAAATCTGGTTAAAGGAACAGTAACACCAAACAATGAAAGTGTTTTAAAGGAGAACTAAAGCGCAACTAAGGAAATAGGTAGAAATGCTGTACATGACTACACAGCAGCTTGTTTATATAAACTATAGTAGTACTTATCTGTTATCTACTGTGTATCCTGTGCTTGAATGGCTGCCCCCATGGCTACACAGCAGCTTGTTTATATAATCTATAGTAGTACGTATCTGTTATCTACTGTGTATCCTGTGCTTGAATGACTGCCCCCATGGCTACACAGCAGCTTGTTTATATAAACTATAGTAGTACTTATCTGTTATCTACTGTGTATCCTGTGCTTGAATGGCTGCCCCCAAGGACTACACAGCAGCTTGTTTATATAAACTATAGTAGTATTTATCTGTTATCTACTGTGTATCCTGTGCTTGAATGGCTGCCCCCATGGCTACACAGCAGCTTGTTTATATAAACTATAGTAGTACTTATCTGTTATCTACTGTGTATCCTGTGCTTGAATGGCTGCCCCCATGGCTACACAGCAGCTTGTTTATATAAACTATAGTAGTACTTATCTGTTATCTACTGTGTATCCTGTGCTTGAATGGCTGCCCCCATGGCTACACAGCAGCTTGTTTATATAAACTATAGTAGTACTTCTCTGTTATCTACTGTGTATCCTGTGCTTGAATGGCTGCCCCCATGGCTACACAGCAGCTTGTTTATATAAACTATAGTAGTACTTATCTGTTATCTACTGTGTATCCTGTGCTTGAATGGCTGCCCCCAAGGACTACACAGCAGCTTGTTTATATAAACTATAGTAGTATTTATCTGTTATCTACTGTGTATCCTGTGCTTGAATGGCTGCCCCCATGGCTACACAGCAGCTTGTTTATATAAACTATAGTAGTACTTATCTGTTATCTACTGTGTATCCTGTGCTTGAATGGCTGCCCCCATGGCTACACAGCAGCTTCTTTATATAAACTATAGTAGTACTTATCTGTTATCTACTGTGTATCCTGTGCTTGAATGGTTGCACCCATGGCTACACAGCAGCTTGTTTATATAAACTATAGTAGTACTTATCTGTTATCTACTGTGTATCCTGTGCTTGAATGGCTGCCCCCATGGCTACACAGCAGCTTGTTTATATAAACTATAGTAGTACTTATCTGTTATCTACTGTGTATCCTGTGCTTGAATGACTGCCCCCATGGCTACACAACAGCTTGTTTATATAAACTATAGTAGTACTTATTTGTTATCTACTGTGTATCCTGTGCTTGAATGGCTGCCCCCATGGCTACACAGCAGCTTGTTTATATAAACTATAGTAGTACTTATTTGTTATCTACTGTGTATCCTGTGCTTGAATGGCTGCCCCCAAGGACTACACAGCAGCTTGTTTATATAAACTATAGTAGTACTTATTTGTTATCTACTGTGTATCCTGTGCTTGAATGGTTGCACCCATGGCTACACAGCAGCTTGTTTATATAAACTATAGTAGTACTTATCTGTTATCTACTGTGTATCCTGTGCTTGAATGGCTGCCCCCATGGCTACACAGCAGCTTGTTTATATAAACTATAGTAGTACTTATTTGTTATCTACTGTGTATCCTGTGCTTGAATGGCTGCCCCCATGGCTACACAGCAGCTTGTTTATATAAACTATAGTAGTACTTATCTGTTATCTACTGTGTATCCTGTGCTTGAATGGCTGCCCCCATGGCTACACAGCAGCTTGTTTATATAAACTATAGTAGTACTTATCTGTTATCTACTGTGTATCCTGTGCTTGAATGGCTGCCCCCATGGCTACACAGCAGCTTGTTTATATAAACTATAGTAGTACTTATCTGTTATCTACTGTGTATCCTGTGCTTGAATGACTGCCCCCATGGCTACACAACAGCTTGTTTATATAAACTATAGTAGTACTTATTTGTTATCTACTGTGTATCCTGTGCTTGAATGGCTGCCCCCATGGCTACACAGCAGCTTGTTTATATAAACTATAGTAGTACTTATTTGTTATCTACTGTGTATCCTGTGCTTGAATGGCTGCCCCCAAGGACTACACAGCAGCTTGTTTATATAAACTATAGTAGTACTTATTTGTTATCTACTGTGTATCCTGTGCTTGAATGGTTGCACCCATGGCTACACAGCAGCTTGTTTATATAAACTATAGTAGTACTTATCTGTTATCTACTGTGTATCCTGTGCTTGAATGGCTGCCCCCATGGCTACACAGCAGCTTGTTTATATAAACTATAGTAGTACTTATTTGTTATCTACTGTGTATCCTGTGCTTGAATGGCTGCCCCCATGGCTACACAGCAGCTTGTTTATATTGTTTAAAACACTTTAATTTTTGGTGTTTGGGGTACAATTTTGCGGTACTATTTTGGTGTTTGGGATACAATTACACAGACTATTTGCCTGCGACTATGCCGGATCCGATGCGCTGGGGCAAAATGCAGGTGTCAAGTTGGATGCGACAGAAAACAAGGTAACAAATACAAATGTCGGATGGTGTCGCAGAGTTCGCAACACGACTATCGGATGTAGACGCTGCATGCTGAATCTGCATCCAACAGTCGTGTTGCGACACCATCCGACATTTCTATTTCTTACCTTATTTTCCGTCGCATCCGACTTGACGCTTGCGTTGTGGCGCATCGCGGCGGATCTGGGACAATCGAGGGGAAATCGTCCGTGTAGTTTTACCCTAAAGCACGTGTTAACCCTTTAATAACAAGCACACTCAGATCCTAATTGCAGAATGTCTGTAGAGGGATTCGCCTCGTTGCCCCATGTTCACTGTGGGACTGACAGACGGGACAAGAAGGACAGAAGGACAGAGGCTTGTGGTTCTATTGGATACCTGGACTGCACATTCTACATGGCTCACAATGAAGGCTGTAGTTCAGCAACAGCTGAAGGGCTGAAGGTTACGTATAAAATTACAATATCTACCTGTCGCTCTCTTGCCAGCAGAGCTGATACTCATTTCTATATTAAGGCAAAGCAAACAGAGATAAGACCAGCGATTGCCCCTGACCCCATTTGCTCTCCCTTATCTGCTCCTGCCCCACAGCTGTGCTCTCGCTATTTGCTCAGAAGGAGGGTCCTGTGCAATAATCCAGCCCCCTGACCTATTAATATGGCTGAGAATTAATCATTCGTCCCAGAGGCCACATCTCCGAACAGGTAATGTTACTCTGAAGCGCCACCTGGGGGTCAGTTTGGGGGCTGCATGACAGTTTGGGGGGCTGGGTCTAACCCTGGGACAGTAGAGGGGGCTTATAATGATATATTCTGTTGTTCTGTTGCCTTTCTGGGTTCTGAAGTAGTTCCCATGAATATATGTAATGTTTTGCCTAATATTTAATGACTAGTGGGGCTTAGTGTAGGGTGTTATATAGAGTATGAGTATGGTGTATTATACATGGAGGAACATGGTAATTCTGTTCTACATCTCCCCCCCCCAGAATGCTGCTGTGGGTCCTGCTCAGCGTGTGCTGCCTGGTTACAGGTGAGACATTTCAGTAACCTCCCCAGACTACATATAGGGGACTATTATCGGCTATTTAGAGCAATGTCCAGTGCAGTAGTAGTGGCCACCATTATACATTCCAGGAAGAAGAAGTCATATTTGGAGGCTCACAAGTTAAAAACTGGCGCTGTAGGATTATTGCAGAGCGCGACGGAGAGGAAACCAGATAAACTGTTCCAAAATAACCTTCAAACCACTGGAAATGTGCAATGAAAGTGTGGGGTGTTTCTTAGAATTACACTTTTCTTCATTCGGCAAAATGCAGTTTTTAGTTTGAGTTCCCTTTTAATCTTTCAGCCGAATAAAAGAAGAGATTGTAACATCTTGTCTGTCCTTCAATAGTTATTGAATTTTTATAAGAGCTTTCATAGTCATTGGCTGCAGTACCGCATCTCACCAGTGTGAGTGTATGATCAGTGTCCCCTATAGGCTGCAGCAGAACAGCGCCACCCTCTTATCTGTATATGGAATAAGGTTTGGATGAAATGGCAGAGGGTTATCAGTAGATGTGTATGTCCTTCTGTAGAGTGTATTGCTCTCTCTCTGCTTCTCCAGCTCAGCAACGCAGCTCCTCCTACTCTGGAGAATATGGTGGTGGAGGCGGCAAGAGGTTCTCCCACTCTGGGAACCAGCTGAATGGACCAATCACGGCTTTTCGGATACGGGTGAACCGCAACTACATTGTGGGGTAAGTTATACAGATAAAGTTTTACTTCCTCTGTATTATGATCTGCCCCCACTGTCAGTAGTGCAACTGTCATATGAACACAGTGCTACGCAATATGTTGGCGCTATATAAATACATGTTAATAATAATAATAATAACACTGTCATATGAACCTTTTTCTCTCTTTCTGCCACCACTGCCACCATCTTGTCTGTGCCAAGTCCATACTACCACTATCTTGTCTGTGCCAAGTCTATAGTACCACTATCTTGTCTGTGCCATGTCTATAGTATCACCATATTGTCTGTGCCATGTCTATAGTATCACCATATTGTCTGTGCCATGTCTATAGTATCACCATATTGTCTGTGCCAAGTCTATAGTACCACTATCTTGTCTGTGCCATGTCTATAGTACCACTATCTTGTCTGTGCCATGTCTATAGTATCACCATATTGTCTGTGCCATGTCTATAGTATCACCATCTTGTCTGTGCCAAGTCCATACTACCACTATCTTGTCTGTGCCATGTCTATAGTATCACCATATTGTCTGTGCCATGTCTATAGTATCACCATATTGTCTGTGCCATGTCTATAGTATCACCATATTGTCTGTGCCAAGTCTATAGTACCACTATCTTGTCTGTGCCATGTCTATAGTATCACCATATTGTCTGTGCCATGTCTATAGTACCACTATCTTGTCTGTGCCATGTCTATAGTATCACTATCTTGTCTGTGCCATGTCTATAGTATCACCATATTGTCTGTGCCATGTCTATAGTACCACTATCTTGTCTGTGCCATGTCTATAGTACCACTATCTTGTCTGTGCCATGTCTATAGTATCACCATATTGTCTGTGCCATGTCTATAGTATCACCATATTGTCTGTGCCAAGTCTATAGTACCACTATCTTGTCTGTGCCATGTCTATAGTACCACTATCTTGTCTGTGCCATGTCTATAGTATCACCATATTTTCTGTGCCATGTCCATTCTTCCATGATTTTGTCTGTGAGACTAGGTTCTTACTAACAGCTTCTTACTCATGGTGCCACCATCTTGTCTTACCTCACCTTCATTCTCTGTTTCCTATTAATGTCTTGGCTCCACTGATTGCTCAGGCTGGTGCCACCATACGTGATTTTTACTATTCATATATATATATTGTTTCATTTTGGCTGATTTGTTGTCTCATGAGCTGCTTGTCTGAACTGCCACCAACTTCTTTCCTTGTGTGTCCTGCTGCCTCTTGTCTTCTGCTTGTCTGGGGGATCGTATGTGTCTGGCTTGGGTTTGACTGGGCTCACCATGGCTATGAATTCTAATGATCACATGCCAATGTTCTGTTGCAGGCTGCAGGCACAATATGGCACCACCTGGAGCGACTATAAAGGGGGCAAACTTGGAGATCTTGAAGAAGTCTTCTTGCACCCAGGAGAGCACATCATCCAGGTCTCAGGCAAATATTCCTCCTACCTGCGCCTTCTAGAGTTTGTCACAAATAAGGGTCGCTACCTCAGATTTGGGAAAGACTATGGAACCAGTTTCAACGCGGTGCCTCTCTACCCCAACACCGTCCTGCGTTTCTTCAGCGGGAGCTCCGGATCTGTCATTGATGCTATTGGCTTCCACTGGGACTACCCCAACAGCGGCTGCACTCACTGCAACTAGTGATCCTGTGAAGCTCGCCCCCTACCTGCAGGACTTTGTATCTCTTATATAAATCACTTTACATTCACCTGTATCAGCGCCCCCTGCTGTGCAACACACACATTACACTGCAATGAACCCCATAAAATTCCTTCCAGACCCCAAGCAACCAGCCTCTAAAAGCCTTATCCTGAAATGAATGTAACTAACCCTAAATGCTTGCAATTAAATCTTTATCCCGAGTGTTGTGTTGCTTCCTTTCTGTGTAAAATCTGCTAACTGGGCAAAATTTCACATTTTCATTTTAACATTTGATTATATGAAATGATTTCTTTGTTTAATGGCTATTAATGAAGACCTATAGAGAATGTGCACTGAAGTGACACAACCACAAGGTGGCAGCATCTCACTGACTCATCTATGTTTTCCACAAATTTTGAATTTTGCAGTTATAGAATGAGTTCCACCACAGCAGCTGGTTAGCTGTTCCATGTACATGTTGCCTTTCTGTCTTTCTTCTTCCACTTCTTTGTGGTTGGACTCAAATACCCAACATCCCCTATAGCTATTTCATTCCCACCTGCACACACTACTCCTGGTGTAACAGAAGAAATTTGTAGGTAAGACATTTTATTTCAGTCTTATTATTCACTGATCCCTGACTGTTCTGTCACAATCATACAATGAATTCTCCTCAGAAAGTATTTGAAGGTGGGAATCAAGAACATCTGCAGAAAAACTGCTAAAGGTTTATTGTGTATCCTCACATCATGTTTTGGCGAGCATTAGCCCTTACTCAAGTGTGACCCGTCAGTTGTGTGATCTGTCCAGATTTGACTGCTAGTTTAATTGGCCTGAGCATCTGTATCTTCCATTTTGTCCTACTGTCTCCATCTTTCCCTTCTGTCTCCTATTGCCCTACTGCCTCCATCTTGCCCTGGTGTCTCCATCTTGCCCTGCTGTCTCCATATTGCCCTATTGTCTCCATATTGCCCTACTGTCTCCATCTTGCGCTACTGCCTCCATCTTGCTCTTCTGTCTCCATCTTGCCCTGCTGTCTCAGTCTTGCCCTGCTGTTTCCATATTGCCCTATTGTCCCCATATTGCCCTATTGTCTCCATCTTGCCCTACTGTCTCCATCTTGCCCTACTGTCTCCATCTTGTCCTACTGTCTCCATCTTGCCCTGCTGTTTCCATCTTGCCCTGCTCTCTCCATATTGCCTTACTTTCTCCATATTTCCCTACTGTTTCCATCTTGTCCTATTGTCTCCATCCTGCGCTGGTGTGTTCATTTGCTCTACTGAGTCAATCCTGCCCTTTTATTCTAGCTTTCACTCAGTCTACCTACAACTTTTGTTCTGCATGGCACCAATATGTGCTCAGCCTCCAGCAGCCATAGGATCCTCCATAGACAAGTCTCGATGTATCTGGGGGACAATACCCAGAGCCCTATTTCTCCTTATCCATGTCTGCACATTGGATGGCTTTGAGGAAAAACACAGGCCAGTATGGTTTATAAGTAACTCAACTTGGCACAAACAGCCACATTGGCAAACCCTGCTGGAAGGTGGTCAGCGATTTCCTATCTGAGCCGGTGGGAGCCTGGCACCTGCCTTACAGACGGGGGTGGGAAAACCCTGAGCAGGAAAATGTGCTACTGTAGCTACACAGTATGTGTACTTGCAATTCTATGTGCCCTTGTATGTGTCCCATTGTATGTACTGTACATGTGTGTATAGGAGTGTTTATGAGTGTGGTGTTAGCATATGTATAAATGTGCTGTATTTATGATTTTGCCCAATTCATAAAGCTGTGTTGGTGTCACCAGTCACTGTCACTAGGAATATTTCTCCAGAGAGCCAGAGGCCAAGAAGAGTCTCTCACTGAGCAAAGCTACATATCTTCTGAAATAACAATGATTTGGGGACCTGATTCCAGGCTATGCACATAAAATCTATATCTTTAACTTCAAGAAGGAATCAAGTTATGGAGATGTGAGAGACTTGAGTTGGAAAATCCTTGTCATCCTCCCAACCATCCACCTCTTCTTCCTCCCTCCCACCAAGATTCCCTTTCTCTTCCTCTCTCCCATCCACTCCCTCTAGATCTTCTTCTCTCCCACCAAAATTCCCTTTCTCTTCCTCTCTCCCATCCACTCCCTCTAGATCTTCTTTTCTCCCACCAACATTCCCTTTCTCTTCCTCTCTCCCATCCACCCCTCTAGATCTTCTGCTCTCCCACCGATATTCCCTTTCTCTTCCTCTCTCCCATCCACCCCCTCTAGATCTTCTGCTCTCCCACCGATATTCCCTTTCTCTTCCTCTCTCCCATCCACCCCCTCTAGATCTTCTGCTCTCCCATCGATATTCCCTTTCTCTTCCTCTCTCCCATCCACTCCCTCTAGATCTTCTTCTCTCCCACCAAGATTCCCTTTCTCTTCCTCTCTCCCATCCACTCTCTCTAGATCTTCTTCTCTCCCACCAACATTCCCTTTCTCTCTCTGCCATCCACCCCCTCTAGATCTTTTTCTCTCCCACCAACATTCATTTTATAATCCTCCCAACCATCCACCTCTTCTTCTTCTTTCCTAACAACATTCCCTTTCTCTTCTTTTCTCCCTTCCACCCCCTCTAGATTGTCCTCTCTCCCACCAATGTTCTCTGACATTTACTGTTTAGCACATGCCTTTTTTATATCTCCCATTCTCTCACCCACCTTCCATATCTTCTCTCCCATCCTACCCACACTCTCTATATCTTCCTCTCTCCCTCCAATAATCATTATATTTTCCTCTGTCCCACCACCTTTTCTGTCTGTTCACCTCTTCTATGCCCTTTCTCTGACTCTCGCCTGTGATTCTTATCTCTGTGTTGCCCTCACACACCCACTTCCCCGTATCTCTTCTTACTCCCACCCGCCCTCTGTCTCTTCTTCTATTTTACTCACCTTCTCTTTCCCCCTCACATTCCCTGTATCTTCCTCATTTCAACTCTTCTCTATCTCTTATTCTATCTTGCTGATAAATATTCCTTTTTAGAAAATAAATAAAGGTTGAGAATGGAGAAGGACAAGCAGAAGTACAAGCCCAGCTGCAATGACATAAGTTCTTAGGGAAGATGTTGTTGGGTGCAGTTGGCTCTACATGTCACTCCCTACACAAGTCCAATTTCATTGCAAATATCTAAAAATAAGAGAACTGATATTAATATCTGATCTACAAACTACAAGAGAGATTTGCCATCTGACACGACTCCATGTTTTCATCCAGCAAGAAACAGTCAGATTTTATCTGATAAGAATTTACAGAATGAAGGATCAGATTTTGTAGCATCTCACAAAAATGACAAGATCACGTCCCAGATAAAATCTGACCCACAAAATCGAATCACAATCTCCAGTGTAGCTTCAGCCTTATTCCCAGTTATACCAGAGGGCTGGCTGGGGGGTGTTGGGGTTTTGCTGACCCAGATCAATCCACAGGTAGGAGTTTAGTCACACAATGAGCCGGCTCTGGTCCTTGATGGATGTGTTTCCATAGAAGCAGAGCAGCCTTGTTAGAGGGGATGAAAGATCCCCTAAGTCACTATAGAGAGCACAATGATTATTGACTTTCCTCCCTCCCCCTGAGCTTTGCCGGTGTTCTCCATCTTATTGCCGTGTCCTAATTCCTCTCTATAAAACTGGCCCATAAAATAAGCAGCAGCCAGAGAACCATCAATCGTTATCACTGTGGATTACTAAGGCCAATAAAGTACAAACAACACAGTAGAACATAAAAATAACAGCACCCAATTACATGAAGATTTTACTGGACAAATGCAGAGCTGTAAAGCAAAGAGTGAGGAAAACCCTGCGCCTGACTGATGTTCCCTTCAATCAATATCATGTCATTCCCAGCCAGTAGTCTCTTATTGTATTCATTGGTTGGACTCCAGGGGGCGCTGTTTGGTCTCACATATACTGTACCTCTCCAGCTCCCCCATAGAATAATCATACAGGAAAAGCCACAAACTGGATAGGAGTTTAAGTTAGCAACGTATTGAGAAACTCAGGATTATTATTTCCTAGTTTGTTTGCTTTTTATTTTATTAAAGGGGAAATCTAGTTGTAATCAAACTAGGATTTATGGACTCATTAGGGTCCTGCCCAAAGGTAAGTGAATTAACAGTACTTACTCAAATACAGAGCTCTGGTTCTCTCTGCTTCATGGCCTGCTCTCTGTCCCATGTTCAGCCAGGAAGTTCCCTCTGGGTAAGTGAATCAATCTTCCCCCAAGTATTTACCCAGGTACAGAACTCTGATTCTCTGTACTTCCTGCTCCTGGACTGCTCTCTTTCCCATGGTCAAACAGGAAGTGCACTCTGAGTAAACAAATTAATCTCCCCCCAAGTTCTTATCCAAGTACAGAGCTCTGGTTCTATGTACTTCCTGCTCCTGGACTGCTCTCTTTCCCATGGTCACACAGGAAGTGCATTTTTTGTAAGTGGATCAATTGTCCCCCAGTACTTACCCCAATCTTCCCCCAGTACTTACCCAGCTACAGAGCTCTGATTTTATGTACTTCCTGCTCCTGGGCTGCTCTCTTTCCCATGATCAAACAGGAAGTGCATTCTGTGTAAGTGAATCAATCTTCCCCCAGTACTTACCCAGGTACAGAGCTCTGATTTTATGTACTTCCTGCTCCTGGGCTGCTCTCTTTCCCATGGTCAGACAGGAAGTGCCTCTTGAATCAGTGAATCAATCTGCCAGGGCAAGAACTAAGGGTAAGCAGAAGATGCACATGCCTAGGGCCAAAACATGGGGAGGGGGCACATACCGCACCTTTTTTTTTGGCCAGTCTTCATGCATATGTGCTGCCTGGCCAGCTTGGGCAACCTCTGAAATCTGCTTTCAGTCCTTAGCCAAGTACAGAGTTCTGTTTCCATGCACATCATGCTTGGGCTGCTCTCTTTCCCATGGTCAAGCAGGAATCTACCCTTGGGAAAGTGAAAGCAATCCTCCCCTGCTCTGACTAGATCTCCAGGTGCAGCCCCCTAGAACTGATGAACCCCTAGGCAGGAGCCTTGTGCATTATGCAGCTCTGTGACATCAGCACTTGGGCAGAGGCTGTTGGGATTGAGGAGCAGAATATGTGGCCACTAGATTAGTACATAACACATGAAAGACATTACATATGACTGTTTGATGCAACCAAAAGCCTGTCGTTTCATTGATAACTGTTATGTATGAATGAATAAGATGTAATGGTCGGGGGGCAGGAATATAACGAGTGGCTAATGAGTATTGAGAGGAATATGGGGCTAATTAGTAGTCATGAGAGAGACTGGATGAGACATAAGACTCCCCCCCATAGGGCCGGCAATACACAGTGAGAGAGATGATTAGAGGGTCACAGTGGGGGACAGAAGAAGAGCAGAAGGGAAGAGAGGCTGTAGGAAGGTGTGAGTGGGGGCCCTGCGGGGAGTAAATAGCAGAGGAGGGGCCCAGGGAAGGATCATAAAGTGATAGAACATTACAAAACAAACACAAGCGCACGGGCTGGAAATATAATAATAATATATAGGGACAGTCACATAAAGATCCAGATTGCAAGCGGCACCAGCAACAGCTGTCACATAGGGCTGCCCCGTTTACTGCACTCTAACCCGCCCCGTTTACTGCACTCTATCCTGGGACGTGCTGCTTATTTATCATTCCTTTATTTGCCTGGGGCATTGGGTGTGGGGGCCATTCACTCTAGATTAGAGCCCACATACTGCCCTGCTTGGACTCAGACCCACTGTGCTGCCCACATAGAACTATATCAGCCATGGGGGGACAAAATGGAAGGTCAATAGTAGAAGACTGAGGAGACATGGGATGATCAGGGAACAGCGTGTTGCTCGGGGTCACCTCTAGCTGCCACCGGATTGGACAGGCGTCATGTTATAATGATCCATGTATGTTCTTGATGGTATGACCCATGTATTTCTCGTATGTTTGTGACACATAGTATGATCCATGCATGGTTGTCTGTGCATAGTAGGATTCATGTTATTCATGGTGTGATGTATTTTCCTCAATGTGCCCAAGCTATGGTCCATGACACAGTGGCCCCAACATGTTTCGACACAGTGGCCCCGGCATTGTATAACACAGTGGCTCCGGCATTGTATAACACAGTGGCTCCGGCATTGTATAACACAGTGGCCCCGGCATTGTATAACACAGTGGCCCCGGCATTGTATAACATTGTGGCTAAAGCATTATTGCACAGTGCTCCAGCATTTCCTCATACTGTGGTACCTGCTTGAACCTGACCTGTTGTAATGAAGGGGACACAAGCACCTCAGGATCTTACAAACCCATGTCCCCACCACCTCCTCCTGCCTCTCCTCTCCATGTTATTATTGATAAACTGCTGGGAAACTGGAATTGACTGTGCTGCCATATCAGACACAGAAGGGGTCTTTCTCATGGACATAATACTGATGATTTGGGCCCTTCTAGAATCATGGCCGCTCCATTCATCCCTATTATAATCTCTGTGTGGTCTGATCCATGTCGAGTAAATTCCTGACTATGTGCATTTCATGAGCCGTGACTGTGCACACGCTACATTGCAGTTGTACAGAGGGAGCCTCACCTCTCATTATAGGGGCTGGATCCTGACATTAGCTCTATATATTGGATTACATGAACCCACTGACCCGCTCTGTATCTCTCATTATTACTCGCAGGAGCTGGGATTTTCTCTGAATCCCTGTGTGACCGATTGCTGCAAATATCACTCCGAATAAATGGCAGTTTTATTGAGCCTCAATGTAGCCTGTGACCTCCCTGTCCAGCCCTTATTATTAGGTTTTATATATAAATCACCAAAGCCGATCCATCTCCACACAGGAGAAAGGCAGCTGATCCCATAATAAGGGAGAATGATTCACCTATAGCGATGCCTTATATTCCATCTCAATTCAGGCACAATATAGGGTGGAGGGTATATTTGCCATTATTTATTGGTCTGGTGCCATTGTTTTATGGTGTGACTTTTGGAATGTTTGTTCTGTATCGTTGACTTGGGTTCTGTATCACTATTTCTAAAGGCGACATGTTGGAACTTGTGTTCAGTCAACTCCGTGACCTGCGGTGAGGTGAGGGCAATTAAAGGTTCCGTCACTTTTTATTTGAGTTCCGTAAGGTTTATCCTTCATTTAATATCAAGGAAATACTTACATAAAATACACTCACACCTGTGGGGTAAATACACAGGGATTGTGAGGGTATCCAGGCCCAGGGTCCCATCTACATTTTCCCACCATGGGTCAAATTTTCACCTTAATGGAGACACATAGATTAAGCAAAATCCCCCCTTATTTTGTAGGTAATAATGACTAATGTATAGAGTTCTTTTCACTTTAAACTAAAAATGATCGTTGCTTTTAAAAATAGCCCCTTTATTGGAGCTCCCTATAGATGTTCTCTGGTCCCTGTCTGTGTTTCACATGAGGGGTGGGCGTGTCCTAACGGTCCCTGCCAGAAGCACAGTAGGAGGGGGACAGCCAATCACAGCCCTGCAGTCACACAAGCACAGACAGGCTTCAGTTCCCTATCAGGTCCTGCTAGATGCTGATTGGTTCCTGTCCTACAGTGCAGTGAGCTGAGCCGTCGGCTCCCCTGCACAGCCTGGGAAAGGAGGCAGCTGCAAGTGAAACCGATGGCTGGGACAAGGGTTTTTGCAGAAATGTTCGATAAATCAGTCAGAAACACAATTTTTTATTTAAAAGAGTATAATGTACCGGCACAAGTCTTGTTTTGCACACAATATGTATCCTTTAAAGGGATACTGTCATGGGGAAAAAAAATTCAAAATGAATCAGTTAATAGTGCTGCTCCAGCAGAATTCTGCACTGAAATCCATTTCTCAAAACAGCAAACAGATTTTTTTATATTCAATTTTGAAATCTGACATGGGGCTAGACATATTGTCAATTTCCCAGCTGCCCCTGGTCATGTGACCTGTGCTCTGATAAACTTCAATCACTCTTTACTGTACTGCAAGTTGAAGTGATATCACCCCCTCCCTTTTCCCCCCCAGCAGCCAAACAAAAAGAACAATGGGAAGGTAACCAGATAGCAGCTCCCTAACACAAGATAACAGCTGCCTGGTAGATCTAAGAACAACACTCAATAGTAAAAACCCATGTCTCACTGAGACACATTCAGTTACATTGAGAAGGAAAAACAGCAGCCTGCCAGAAAGCATTTCTCTCCTAAAGTGCAGGCACAAGTCACATGACATGGGGCAGCTGGGAAATTGACAATATGTCTAGCCCCATGTCAGATTTCAAAATTGAATATAAAAAAATCTGTTTGCTCTTTTGAGAAATGGATTTCAGTGCAGAATTCTGCTGGAGTAGCACTATTAACTGATGCGTTTTGAAAAAAAACATGTTTTCCGATGACAGGATCCCTTTAAGAAATCTATGGAGACAATCTACTTCAAGGATTTGTACTGTATCTCGATGGGAGTGGTGAGAACGTTAGTCATCTGAGGGTTTTGCATCAATGCCGTATATATCCAAGGATCTTGGAAAAAATGGTTTTATTTATATTGCATGCGTCACTGTGGCAGAATTCAGAAATATAAGTATTAATATTATACAGTATAGAACATCATGAGATTTTGAGGGAATGCTTTCAATAGAATAAAGAAAAATAATCAGAGCAAAGGAACAAAAGTGAAAGTGTCTTTTCAAAAGGGATCATTAAAGGGATCTCTCCCCCTACTGGATCCGACAGGACAAGTTTGCACTTGCCAACATAAGAACAACAGGCATTAGGGGGCACTAATCCAGCCCAACAAAACCCCCACAAGTCTGCACATACTTTATCAATAACTATCGGCACAGCCAGCAGGGGGAGATCATCCAGGTCCATAGAATCCAAATCTTCACAGCTGAGATGAATAGGCAATTGCTGAAGTCCATTACTCGAAGTCCATAAAATTCTAATTTATTCAATAAACATATTAAAAAGTTTTACATACTGACCCTTAAATCAACCTTACACATTTCATACCCTCTGGTACTTAATCATAGGTGGATACAAGGGTACAAAATGCGATTTTTGTAGGCTTCATATGTTTTTTTTTTGAACTTCTGACCCATCTCTAGGGCTAAGGATCAGTGAAAAGAAGTCCCACCCCTGCTCCATCTATAGGGCTAAGAATGAGTGAAAGTTAATTCCACCCCTGCTCCATTTCTAGGGATAATTCTCATTAATACCTAGTTCCACCCCTGCTCCATCTACAGGGCTAAGAATGACTGAAAGGTAATTCCACCCCTGCTCCATTTCTAAGGATAATTCTCATTAAAACCTAGTTCCACTTCTGACCCATCTATAGGGCTAAGGATCAGTGAAAATAAATTCCACCCCTGCTCCATCTATAGGGCTAATTCTCATAAAAACCTAGTTCCACTTCTGACCCATCCATATGGCTATGGATCAGTGAAAAGAAATTCCACCCCTGCTCCATCTATAGGGCTAAGGACCAGTGAAAATAATTCCACCCCTGCTCTGACTATAGGTTTATGGATCAGTGAAAATACATTCCACCCTGCTCCATCTATAGGTCTAAGAATGAGTGAAAAGAAGTTCCATCCCTGCTCCATCTATAGGTCTATGGATCAGTGAAAAGACTTTCCACCATTGCTCCATCTATAGGTTTATGGATCAGTGAAAATACATTCCACGCCTGCTCCATCTATAGGGCTAAGGACCAGTGAAAAGAAGTCCCACCCCTGCTCCATCTATAGGGCTAAGAATGAGTGAAAGTTAATTCCACCCCTGCTCCATTTCTTGGGATAATTCTCATTAAAACCTAGTTCCACTTCTGACCCATCTATAGGGCTAAGGATCAGTGAAAATAAATTCCACCCCTGCTCCATCTATAGGTCTAAGAATGAGTGAAAAGAAGTTCCATCCCTGGGCCATCTATAGGTCAATGGATCAGTGAAAAGACTTTCCCCCCTGCTCCTATAGGTTTATGGATCAGTGAAAATACATTTCACGCCTGCTCCATCTATAGGGCTATGGACCAGTGAAAAGAAGTCCCACCCCTGCTCCATCTATAGGGCTAAGAATGAGTGAAAGTTAATTCCACCCCTGCTCCATTTCTAGGGATAATTCTCATTAAAACCTATTTTCACTTCTGACCCATCTATAAGGCTAAGGATCAGTAAAAAGAAGTCCCACTCCTGCTCCATCTACAGGGCTAAGAATGAGTGAAAGTTAATTCCACCCCTGCTCCATTTCTAGGGATAATTCTCATTAAAACCTAGTTCCACTTCTGACCCATCTATAGGGCTAAGGATCAGTGAAAATAAATTCCACCCCTGCTCCATCTATAGGTCTAAGAATGAGTGAAAAGAAGTTCCATCCCTGGGCCATCTATAGGTCTATGGATCAGTGAAAAGACTTTCCACCACTGCTCCTATAGGTTTATGGATCATTAAAGGGATCTCTCCCCCTACTGGATCCGACAGGACAAGATTGCACTTGCCAACATAAGAACAATAGGCAGTAGGGGGCACTAATCCAGCCCAACAAAACCCCCACAAGTCTGCACATACTTTATCAATAACTATCGGCACAGCCAGCAGGGGGAGATCATCCAGGTCCATAGAATCCAAATCTTCACAGCTGAGATGAATAGGCAATTGCTGAAGTCCATTACTCGAAGTCCATAAAATTCTAATTTATTCAATAAACATATTAAAAAGTTTTACATACTGACCCTTAAATCAACCTTACACATTTCGTACCCTCTGGTACTTAATCATAGGTGGATACAAGGGTACAAAATGCGATTTTTGTAGGCTTCAAATGTTTTTTTTTTGAACTTCTGACCCATCTATAGGGCTAAGGATCAGTGAAAAGAAGTCCCACCCCTGCTCCATCTATAGGGCTAAGGATCAGTGAAAATAAATTCCACCCCTGCTCCATCTATAGGGCTAAGGATCGCCGACAGGTAGTTCTACTCCTGACCCATCTCCAAGGCAAAGGATAACTAAACTAAATAAAAATTATTTATTGGAAACAAAAGAAATAGGGAGAGAAGTCTCTCCTGTGGTGCAGCCTGGGAGGGAGGGATTTGCTGAGGGAGGGAGAGTCCAGGTGTTGTGTTTATGGTTCGTCCTCATGTGTCGGAAGCAGAGAAGCTGAATGGGAAGAATAGATAATAAAGAGTCAAGGACAGGCAGAGAAGTGGGATGGGGTCCATGGGTGAGAAGCAGCAACGTGGGATGGGAACACGTGAGACAAGTGCACAGACGTGAGCACATAGACAGCTCTGCTCATTGCAGCTTCCAGCCTTCAGGGCAGAGAATGGAGGTGACAATGAGACAAGGCTTCTCCCTCATGTGCAGCCAGGAATGACACAAAACCACAACAAGCAGCACTAACGCTGAGGATCATGGGAGCTGTCACTCCACCAAAGCCAAAGGCTTCTCTACGGTGGCCTGGGAATGATAGATGTATATGCTTGAATATACTGTGTGGGTGTAAATCAATTAGCAGCAGATACGGGCCCCTCCTCAGATACCAACCATGTCTTATCTAGTCACATGTGTGGCCTTTGCCCCTCCTGGGAGAATCCGGGTCACATTAACCCTTAACGCCATCTAGTCAATAGCGCTTGCTCTGTATCCTGAGCTGTGATCCCAGCTAGCACTGAAAGGGTTACCAGGAGCTGATGCCTGCGCCCAGCATGATACCTGTTTGATACCATTTGTACTGGGGAGACATATAAATACAGGCACAGGCCAGGGGGAGCCACATAACCCTGTGAATACCTACTGCCTGCAGGTAAGTGTGTCACACCTCTAGACTGGCACGTTAGAGGGTTATAGGATTTAATGGCATCTCTAGGACTGGCATGTTAGAGGGTTATGGGATTTAATGGCACCTCTAGGACTGGCACGTTAGAGGGTTATGGGATTTAATGGCACCTCTAGGACTGGCGCGTTGGAGGGTTATAGGATTTAATGGCATCTCTAGGACTGGCATGTTTGAGGGTTATAGGATTTAATGGCACCTCTAGGACTGGCGCGTTGGAGGGTTATAGGATTTAATGGCATCTCTAGGACTGGCGCGTTGGAGGGTTATAGGATTTAATGGCATCTCTAGGACTGGCGCGTTAGAGGGTTATAGGATTTAATGGCACCTCTAGGACTGGCGCGTTGGAGGGTTATAGGATTTAATGGCATCTCTAGGACTGGCGCGTTGGAGGGTTATAGGATTTAATGGCATCTCTAGGACTGGCGCGTTGGAGGGTTATAGGATTTAATGGCATCTCAAGGACTGGCGCGTTAGAGGGTTATAGGATTTAATGGCATCTCTAGGACTGGCGCGTTAGAGGGTTATAGGATTTAATGGCACCTCTAGGACTGGCGCGTTGGAGGGTTATAGGATTTAATGGCATCTCTAGGACTGGTGCGTTGGAGGGTTATAGGATTTAATGGCATCTCAAGGACTGGCGCGTTAGAGGGTTATAGGATTTAATGGCATCTCTAGGACTGGCGCGTTGGAGGGTTATAGGATTTAATGGCATCTCTAGGACTGGTGCGTTGGAGGGTTATAGGATTTAATGGCATCTCAAGGACTGGCGCGTTAGAGGGTTATAGGATTTAATGGCATCTCTAGGACTGGCGCGTTGGAGGGTTATAGGATTTAATGGCACCTCTAGGACTGGCGCGTTGGAGGGTTATAGGCTTTAATGGCACCTCTAGGACTGGGAGGTGAGAGGATTATGGGATTTCATCCCCTTGGCTAATAGCATAACCATGGAGCCACATGGCTGCTTTCTCTGGGGTACGGCAATGGCTGAGGGGGTGGTCAGTCAGATGGCCATTATGGAGATATTGGTTGAGAGTGGCAATACCTTCAGACTAAAGGTAAAGTAGGGTATGATTTGAAGGGGAATTCCTTTTTTGCAGTGCCAATTATTATTATTATTATTATTAACATGTATTTATATAGCGCCAACATATTGCGTAGCACAATTACTATTTAAACTGTACTTGTCTGGCTGATATAATTATGATTCCTTGTATCTGTACTAATTATTAACAAATATTCTAACCTGTAACTCAAAGTCCATGAAAATTCAAATTTATCCAATAAATATATCAAATAGTTTTACATACTGACCCCTTAAAGATCCACCTCACACATATCGTACCCCGTATCCACCTATGATGAAGTTCCGGAGGGTACAAAACGCGTAAGGTGGATTTTTAAGGGCTCAGTATGTAAAACTATTTTATATGTTTATTGAAAAAAATTTGAATTTTCAGGGACTTCGAGTTACGGGATATCATTTGCTTTGGGAAGTGGGGCAAGATCCTGGCACTCCATTGCCAAATACAGGCTGGCATAAAGACTCCCTCTACCATGTAAAATGTTTTGGAGACTCCTTATATCTGTAACTTTGTTATGAGATAAGAAGGTCTGACCAAATGCTGGAGCACAAAGGGCTTGAAAAGGACAAGCTCTAGACCAGTGATCCCCAACCAGTAGCTCGTGAGGAACATGTTGCTCTCTAACCCCTTGTTGCTCGCAGTGGCCTCAAAGCAGGTGATTATTTTTCAATTCCAGGCTTGGAGTGGAGACAAGTTTTGGTTGTATAAAAACCAGGTGCACTGACAAACAGAGCCTCAATGTAGGTTGACAGTACACATAGGGGCTACTAAATGGCCAATCACAGCCCTTATTTGGCACCCCAGGAACATTTTTTCATGCTTGTGTTGCTCCCCAACTCCTTTTACTTATGAATGTTGCTCATGGGTTCAAAATGTGGGGATCCCTGTTCTAGGGTTTATAACAAGACACCTCTAGGACCCTGCACTCTCTCTAGAAATACATTAAACTCTTTGTGCCCTGCAGGATGTTTCTATCCCTGGTGCTGTGCGTTGGCATTTTGCTGGGATCATCAACAGCCTCCAGCAGTGAGTACCTCTATGTATCTCTGTGTGGCCCCCCAACATTTCTCTGTCCCAGAAATCCGGTACTGAGAGGGTTATATTGTTTTCCATACACACAGTTATATTTTGCATTTAATTAAAGTACAAGAGAAATGCAATAAAAGAGAGAGGTATAAATGAGACAGAGATGGAGAAGAAAATATATTGGCTCTTTCTTATATAATATGCAATAAAACTCACAGCTGCTTTATACAAAGCAAGAGAGGATAAAATAAAATATATTAAATATAGAGGTATAATAACACTGACCAAGCAGAACTAATGACTCGCTTTCCGTCTGTCTTATCCCTCACTCCCTGTCTCCTTCCCACCAACCTCTGTTTATCTCACTTTCCCTTTATCTCTCCCCTGCAGTCGAGTCTCGCTTGTCTTCCTTTGCTGGTGAATATGGCTCAGGTGGTGGCACCGCCTTCTCGTTCTCTTCGGAGCAGGTGAATGGACCAATCACTGGTCTGCGAGTGCGAGAGAACCCGAGCCACGTCATTGGGTAAGACACATAGGGGTAGAGCTGAACCTTTATGATGTATGTACAGAATCCAGATCAGTTTCTAGAATCCCCAGTGTGGACAAGGTTGGAGATTTCTAGACCAAAAGATGGCCAAAGAGGTGCCTGCTGAGCATGTCTGATTGATTTCCATTGGAGCGCAGGCAGTGAGCATGCCCAGTAGACACCTGTTTGAGCATCTTCACAGTCACAGAGAGAAGCTGAGAGCAGAAAAGAAAAGGGGTGGAGCTTCAAGGTAGACCAGGAAGTCGCTGAAATGAGCTGCAGTTGTGATTTAGAAAGGAAGTGAGAAAGGCGTGTTATTCTGGGCACTATTTATAGACATTTTAGACATTTTTAAAACAAAGGTTTGCATATCCTTTAAGGGCCTCTGATAGTGACATGACTTGTATTCTGGTGGAATTGGGACCTCCTGGTCTGTTGTCTGTTGTTCATCACGCTTCTCATCTCTCAATCCAGCCTCCAGTTCCGATACGGAAATACGTGGGGAACCTATTACGGGAACACAGCGGGGCCCATCCTTGAGTTTCTGCTCCGCCCAGGAGAGAACATTACCCAGGTATCAGGGAAGATAGCTTCCTACGTAAATCAGCTGATGTTTGTGACAAGCCATGGACGCATCTTCCGCTTTGGCCAACCCTCGGGCACCAGCTTTAATGATTTCCCTTTGTATCCGACCACCGCCCTGCGCTACGTGAGTGGTCGCTATTCCTCCGTCATACACAGCATTGGCTTCCACTGGGGCTACCAGCCTGGCTGTGTGCACTGCAAGACTGAGGAATAGAGGTTCCACCCTTGCCCAGGCTTTATTGCCCCCATTAACAGATGGAATGACACAACAGCTTGATCTGTAGTCAATAAATGAGATTTTCCTGATATCTGAGTGTTTTCTTTCAAACCGAAATATGCTGCAACTCTCCCAAGCAGAGACCCAGCGACTAACAGATAAGCTTCACTAATAGGCCAGTGTGTTATTATTATGGGTGATTTCATTTATCCAGACTTGGGCCATGGGCTAGCCAATCAGAGAGAGCACACAGGTTTGTAATTATGTGGCTAAATGATCAAGATATAAAATATCTTGTCTTTTGATTTCAGTTGCAATGGGGAGGGGCATGTCAGGCATTATGACAGGACAGATCATGGGTGTGGCCTAAAAGATCCCTTTTTTTCAATAGTCAAATATTGGGAGGTATGCAGATGAGCATTTAATTAGTATTATCTTATATGTGTTCGTGTATAAAGGTACGGCATCCGTTATCTGGAAACTATAGACTCCATTATAATCAAATCATTTTAAAAAAAATGTAAATTTATTACTGTTTTCTGTGTAATAATAAAACAGTAGCTAATACTTGATCCCAACTAAGATCTAATTAATCCTTATTAGAGGTAAAAAAAAAATCCTATTGGCTGTAATTAATATATAAATGATTTTTATCCAAATTACGGAAAGATCCATTATCCGGACAACTCCAGGTCCCCAGCATTCTTGATAAGAAGTCCCATACCTGTATATGTTCATATGAATTCCTTCCCCCCATTGGATCTCGGGCTGCAGTCTGTTCCTCTGCAGCGCCCCCAGCTAATGCATTACTGTCCATGCGACAGAGCCGCCTGTAAAGCTGCAGGATCAGAGACAAGAGCTCAGCAAATCCTCCCTCTAATAACCGTGTCAGACAAACACACACACACTGGAGGGCATTAAATATTAAAGGCTCTTAATGGAAGGGACAGAGCAATCCCTGCAAAACCAACTACAATTACGGATGATTTATAAATAGTGGGCTAGTGAATACAGGTTATGGCATGTTTGGCTATGTGATTGCTTTATTGATCTGGTAATAGAGTGTACAAACAGTGCTACAAATTTAACTCTTTACTAGCAGGGGGGTTGCTTTATCCTGTATCTGCATATTCCCCCTCTATGAGACTCTGCAACCATCACTCCCAGTTACTTCCCAGTATATCAAGTAGTTCTTATCTGCTTTGCTGTTGGGCAGCACCGTACAACAACCTCTCAAATTAAATAATTTATCTTCCCCCAAATTAAAGCCAAGTCTGTTTATTGGAGAGATTGCAGCACTGCAGTTTGTGGAACCGATACATTCTCCAAAGAGAAGTCTCCATTTAACGGAAAGTACCAGAAAGTACCAGTACAAGAATGTACCAGCACGTTATACTCATTTAGATATAGAAGAATTGTGCTTAAAAAAGTAGTGTTTTAGGGTGATTTATTGAATATTTCTGCAAAAACCTTAATAATCCCTCCCTTCTCTTCCACTTGCTGCTCCCTGAATTCCCAGGCTGTGCACTCAGCTCACTGCACTGTAGGACAGGAACCAATCAGCAGCTAGCAGGACCTGATAGGGAACTGAAGCCTGTCTGTGCTTGTGTGACTGCAGGGCTGTGATTGGCTGTCCCCCTCCTACTGAGGCAGGAGCCTCCCCCCCACCCCAAACATTAGAGATGAGTGTGGGGGACTGTATATAGGGTTGCCACCTTTTCTGGAAAAAAATACCGGCCTTCCTATATATTTATCTTTATTCCTATTAATGACATTGGGATCATATCACTGACCTTCCTATATATTTATCTTTATTCCCTATTAATAACATTGGGATCACTGACCTTCCTATATATTTATCTTTATTCCCTATTAATAACATTGGGATCACTGACCTTCCTATATATTTATCTTTATTCCCTATTAATAACATTGGGATCACTGACCTTCCTATATATTTATCTTTATTCCCTATTAATAACATTGGGATCACTGACCTTCCTATATATTTATCTTTATTCCTATTAATGACATTGGGATCATATCACTGACCTTCCTATATATTTATCTTTATTCCCTATTAATAACATTGGGATCACTGACCTTCCTATATATTTATCTTTATTCCCTATTAATAACATTGGGATCATATCACTGACCTTCCTATATATTTATCTTTATTCCCTATTAATAACATTGGGATCACTGGCCTTCCTATAAATTTATCTTTATTCCCTATTAATAACATTGGGATCACTGACCTTCCTATATATTTATCTTTATTCCCTATTAATAACATTGGGATCATATCACTGACCTTTCTATATATTTATCTTTATTCCCTATTAATAACATTGGGATCACTGACCTTCCTATATATTTATCTTTATTCCCTATTAATACATTGGGATCACTGGCCTTCCTATATATTTATCTTTATTCCCTATTAATAACATTGGGATCACTGACCTTTCTAATATATTTATCTTTATTCCCTATTAATAACATTGGGATCACTGACCTTCCTATATATTTATCTTTATTCCCTATTAATAACATTGGGATCACTGACCTTCCTATATATTTATCTTTATTCCCTATTAATAACATTGGGATCACTGACCTTCCTATATATTTATCTTTATTCCCTATTAATAACATTGGGATCACTGACCTTCCTATATATTTATCTTTATTCCCTATTAATAACATTGGGATCACTGGCCTCCTATATATTTATCTTTATTCCCTATTAATACATTGGGATCACTATATATTTATCTTTATTCCCTATTAATAACATTGGGATCACTGACCTTCCTATATATTTATCTTTATTCCCTATTAATAACATTGGGATCACTGGCCTTCCTATATATTTATCTTTATTCCCTATTAATAACATTGGGATCACTGACCTTCCTATATATTTATCTTTATTCCCTATTAATAACATTGGGATCACTGGCCTTCCTATATATTTATCTTTATTCCCTATTAATAACATTGGGATCACTGACCTTCCTATATATTTATCTTTATTCCTATTAATGACATTGGGATCATATCACTGACCTTCCTATATATTTATCTTTATTCCCTATTAATAACATTGGGATCACTGACCTTCCTATATATTTATCTTTATTCCCTATTAATAACATTGGGATCATATCACTGACCTTTCTATATATTTATCTTTATTCCCTATTAATAACATTGGGATCACTGACCTTTCTATATATTTATCTTTATTCCCTATTAATAACATTGGGATCACTGACCTGCCTATATATTTATCTTTATTCCCTATTAATAACATTGGGATCACTGGCCTTCCTATATATTTATCTTATTCCTATTAATAACCTTGGGATCACTGGCCTTCCTATATATTTATCTTTATTCCCTATTAATAACATTGGGATCACTGACCTTCCTATATATTTATCTTTATTCCCTATTAATAACATTGGGATCACTATATATTTATCTTTATTCCCTATTAATAACATTGGGATCACTGACCTTCCTATATATTTATCTTTATTCCCTATTAATAACATTGGGATCACTGGCCTTCCTATATATTTATCTTTATTCCCTATTAATAACATTGGGATCACTGACCTTCCTATATATTTATCTTTATTCCCTATTAATAACATTGGGATCACTGGCCTTCCTATATATTTATCTTTATTCCCTATTAATAACATTGGGATCACTGACCTTCCTATATATTTATCTTTATTCCCTATTAATAACATTGGGATCACTGACCTTCCTATATATTTATCTTTATTCCCTATTAATAACATTGGGATCACTGACCTTCCTATATATTTATCTTTATTCCCTATTAATAACATTGGGATCACTGACCTTCCTATATATTTATCTTTATTCCCTATTAATAACATTGGGATCACTGACCTTCCTATATATTTATCTTTATTCCCTATTAATAACATTGGGATCAACCATCATATTTACCAACAGGCCAGTAAAATACCAACCAGGAGGCAACCCTAACTGTAAAAGTGCCTGGAGAAACTATATGTTGGACTCCCTGATTTATGGGGGTCCCAGTCCCTATATTAGGAAAGACAATTTGGTTTGCCACAGTAAAATAACCCTATAAATGCCATACTGGCTGAGCATAAGAACTTCCCCCAGTGGCTGCTGGGACAGCGACATATGATTAGCGCCATCAGGAGAGAACGAGCCCGTTGTGCAAACATTATAATACGTAGACAAACTCATTACCCCCGTTAATGGGCTTGGGAGGGATGTGACCTCAGAAAACTCCTGGGATAATGTGATAATCTCCTCACCATAAACCTCAGCCTGATGGAAGGAACAAGGGGGGGCAGGAGTAACAACATCAGCCATGAAAAGACACAGAGGAAAACCAATAATGGTTTAAAAAAGATAAAGTGCGTCTTTATTGACAAACCTTCCCCCGTCACAGCAGTAAAGTCTATCTAGCAAGCTGTCCACACTCCCTTTCCTTTCATATCTGAAGGAGTGGGCATCTACATGAGGATCCCCCTGAAACTCAATCCATGATGTGACCAATGAGATAAGCTAAATATTTACTCTGTAGCAGCCAATCAGCAGGTAACAACGTGGGGCCCCAATATACAGAGGTTCCTGCATGTAGACACCCACAGGTGCTCGGCATATCTATGAATGACTCTCCAGCAGTGATCAAACCTAGACATCTCCAATTATTTCTACCTCCTCGTTCCCCCTACATTAGCTGCTTAGCAGTGTATTAACTTAATTGGATTATTCCAATGCACTTAATTCCTATCCAGCCCTGTGATATCTCAGGCTGAAGGCTTTCACTGGTTTAAGATGAGGGATCGGGGTGTTTGATTTGGGCCCCGGGCATTAAAGTGTATTTGTGATCATGCAACTGCTGCAGGACTACAGATCCCAGAATTCCCTGGACCCATACTGAGAGATGTAGTTCAGCAGGATCTTGAAGACTATATGATAGAAAGTCATAATGGGCTATTGCTTTACAGATGTCATACTATATAGGGGTCGGAGCATGGATGGGCCCCTGGCGCTGATCAATAAATAAAAAGACAGTATTCTTCCCAGCAGGCAACAGGCCCTCCTCCTCCCAGGGCCCCAATGTGACCTCAATAGCTTTGGAATAATCAGAATAAACTGCACGTCTCCTCTCCTCGGCTTTACATATTAATGGAGAGAAAATAGCAAGTAAATCCCTGGATGGAGCAGAGGAAAATCACGCTCAGATTATTGGCGGGGGGGGGGCACTATAACAAGATGGAGATTATTCCCTTCCCACCATTGCCCCTTCCTCCCACTGAGCGGTGGTCCTGCCAACGTTCACACAAATATACATTTCCAAGATGGAAGATGTGATGCCAACATCGCTTATTAGATTTTTCCTTTGGATGTTGAGTTATTTGCCTCTCTACTCTGCCCCTCAGTCACAATTCTACCTGGTTGCCTGGGTGAGTGATGCCCGGCAACCAGAAAGCATTTTATCTGGGTTATGTAGAATAATGTCTCCATCAGACTAAAGTTCCCTTTTAATAAGAGAATCAGTATCAATATTTAGTATTTAGGGGTGGCGGTGAAAAGTGGAATGTGGTTAAAGAGCTGCTGCTAATCCTGCTGGGGACCAGGGCCCGTGTGGGTATGTGAGTGATCAGCTGGAAGATTTGCACCCACCAAGGAGCATGTAACGCACTTATCTAATGGGTAATCAATGAGCTGTGTGATGCGCATCTCCCATTTGCCTCTTAATGATCATTCTCGCTCACGGCTTCCTGGTGGCTGCTTAATTCAGCCTACTAATCCCTTTACTTTCCCTCTATGGTCTGTTCCACTTTATGAATATTATGCTTGAGTGTGAATGTGAGACACTGTGAGTGTGTGAGTGCTGCTTCCAGTTAAGACCAGTTGGACTGGGTATCTGTGGGCCCACCGGAATGACAAACCCCCTCTCCTAATGGACCCCCTGCCCAAATTAGTGTTCTGTGACCTCAGCCATAGAGCAGGACAGGACTGCTGCTTACAATGGGGATCAGATAGGATCTGTGCAGCCACTGGGACAGAATGTTCTGTTATACAGATAACTAGAATCTCAGCTGCCATAAAGCAGGACAGGACTGCTGCTTACAATGGGGATCAGATAGGATCTGTGCAGCCACTGGGACAGAATGTTCTGTTATACAGATAGCTAGAATCTCAGCTGCCATAAAGCAGGACAGGACTGCTGCTTACAATGGGGATCAGATAGGATCTGTGCAGCCACTGGGACAGAATGTTCTGTTATACAGATAGCTAGAATCTCAGCTGCCATAAAGCAGGACAGGACTGCTGCTTACAATGGGGATCAGATAAGATCTGTGCAGCCACTGGGACAGAATGTTCTGTTATACAGATAGCTAGAATCTCAGCTGCCATAAAGCAGGACAGGACTGCTGCTTACAATGGGGATCAGATAGGATCTGTGCAGCCACTGGGACAGAATGTTCTGTTATACAGATAGCTAGAATCTCAGCTGCCATAAAGCAGGACAGGACTGCTGCTTACAATGGGGATCAGATAGGATCTGTGCAGCCACTGGGACAGAATGTTCTGTTATACAGATAGCTAGAATCTCAGCTGCCATAAAGCAGGACAGGACTGCTGCTTACAATGGGGATCAGATAAGATCTGTGCAGCCACTGGGACAGAATGTTCTGTTATACAGATAGCTAGAATCTCAGCTGCCATAAAGCAGGACAGGACTGCTGCTTACAATGGGGATCAGATAGGATCTGTGCAGCCACTGGGACAGAATGTTCTGTTATACAGATAGCTAGAATCTCAGCTGCCATAAAGCAGGACAGGACTGCTGCTTACACTGGGGATCAGATAGGATCTGTGCAGCCACTGGGACAGAATGTTCTGTTATACAGATAGCTAGAATCTCAGCTGCCATAAAGCAGGACAGGACTGTTGCTTACAATGGGGATCAGATAGGATCTGTGCAGCCACTGGGACAGAATGTTCTGTTATACAGATAGCTAGAATCTCAGCTGCCATAAAGCAGGACAGGACTGCTGCTTACAATGGGGATCAGATAGGATCTGTGCAGCCACTGGGACAGGATGCTCTGTTATACAGATAGCTAGAATCTCAGCTGCCATAAAGCAGGACAGGACTGCTGCTTACAATGGGGATCAGATAGGATCTGTGCAGCCACTGGGACAGAATGTTCTGTTATACAGATAGCTAGAATCTCAGCTGCCATAAAGCAGGACAGGACTGCTGCTTACAATGGGGATCAGATAAGATCTGTGCAGCCACTGGGACAGAATGTTCTGTTATACAGATAGCTAGAATCTCAGCTGCCATAAAGCAGGACAGGACTGCTGCTTACAATGGGGATCAGATAGGATCTGTGCAGCCACTGGGACAGAATGTTCTGTTATACAGATAGCTAGAATCTCAGCTGCCATAAAGCAGGACAGGACTGCTGCTTACAATGGGGATCACATAGGATCTGTGCAGCCACTGGGACAGAATGTTCTGTTATACAGATAGCTAGAATCTCAGCTGCCATAAAGCAGGACAGGACTGCTGCTTACAATGGGGATCAGATAGGATCTGTGCAGCCACTGGGACAGAATGTTCTGTTTATACAGATAGCTAGAATCTCAGCTGCCATAAAGCAGGACAGGACTGTTGCTTACAATGGGGATCAGATAGGATCTGTGCAGCCACTGGGACAGAATGCTCTGTTATACAGATAGCTAGAATCTCAGCTGCCATAAAGCAGGACAGGACTGCTGCTTACAATGGGGATCATATAGGATCTGTGCAGCCACTGGGACAGGATGCTCTGTTATACAGATAGCTAGAATCTCAGCTGCCATAAAGCAGGACAGGACTGCTGCTTACAATGGGGATCAGATAGGATCTGTGCAGCCACTGGGACAGGATGCTCTGTTATACAGATAGCTAGAATCTCAGCTGCCATAAAGCAGGACAGGACTGCTGCTTACAATGGGGATCAGATAGGATCTGTGCAGCCACTGGGACAGAATGCTCTGTTATACAGACAGCTAGGAATACTGTTTTCAATTGGTATGAGATTAGAGAGAAACATTATTATTTCATGACAATGTCCCTTTCAGTTAAATGATTTGGCTATAAGGCAGATACATTGTATTTGGGAGGCTTCTGAAAGCTGTTTTATGTAAGAGACTCTCCTTCCCATCACTTCCCAGGCACTACTTGATTCTGTAGCTGCTGGTTATTTAAATGGAACAGATCCTTCAGTTCTTCATACTCTCATTTGCCTGTGACAGGTTGTGAATAATGCAGAGCGGTTTCCCCCTGAATAACTTGCTTTGCTTTAATGTTGTCATTCGCTTTCTGCTCGGCTCTGTGCTCCCTGCTAAGCACTGTATCTGCAAACAAGAGAGTCTGGCAAGAACAACAACACAACTTGCCCATAAGGAATCTCAGTAGTCCTACACCCCTCTCACCATCCCCACTTCCAATACTGGGGCATCTTAGGCCACTGCTCCAATAACCTTCTCAATAATCCTTGCTCTTTCCTAGGTCTGGACTTTCCTGAGACGGTTGGGAAGTCAGAAACTCCGGTGCAGTTAACCCCATGCCAGTGGGGCTGATTTACATATTGGGCTCTAAGTGCAAAAAATTACATTGAAATGCAGGGGGAGGGTCTCAGACTTCCAGTGTAATAAAGTGTTACAAAATATGGCATTGCATTGGCATCAAATGGGCATCAATAGGGGCAGGGCATGCCGTACAATTGGCTCATATAAATAGGATTGTCCCTTCAGGTCCAGCATTTTCCTTGTCACCACAAAATGTAAGTTGTCTCTGTTGCAATGAGAAGCTTATTTGCCCTTTTCTTTGACTGCTTATTGACATTAGCACAATACAAAACCTCAATTTCTGGAGAGTATGGGTATGAGCCAATGGCTGTCTCCCTAGCTGGAATTAGTGTAGAGCCCCCTTAAAGTGCCAAAAAAAATCTATAAATATGATAATGATTCTTAGGTTGCTGAACTGCAGCTTTTGGCTTTATGTACAGGTATTATTCTTCCCTTCCCTGCAGCACATAAAGGATCAGTCTATTGAGTGTAGCAATGGTTACACATCTCCATCTGCTGGTGAAAGGTTTTATATCAGTAGATATAGTCTCATATATTTCTATAGGGAAACTTAGACTGATCTGTAGCTTGAGACAGGTCTTCTCTTCTATTATTATATGAAATATATAATGGAACGACACAGACCTGTCCCCACTCCATTATCATATATGGGTGATTCAATCCCCACATGGAGCCTTTAGGTGCCAGACATACATTGTATGAGACTGGGCTGTACTGGTTTCTGTATGTGGGTGCCCAAGGCATACAGTCACTATATTCTGCTACTGGCACCTTGGGTGGAGGTCACATACACCCTTCATTGCCTATAGGGATCTTGGATGGAGCAGTTGTGTCAGATCTACACACAATGATATTCAGACAAAGCAGCAAGTGAGGGCACAGATAGGCACAATAGTACATAGTACTGGAACCAGTGGTACAAACATGCGGCAGGTACAAATCTAGAGACACAACTGGATGCCCATGTGCCAGGAGCTGGTATAGCTGCACGACTGGAGACTGAAATAGCTTGTTGCTTTTATAGAAACATATGAAACAGATCCCTTTATACATTCACACATCTCCCTTCTCTACTATACCAATATTATTATAAGGGAATCCCTTTAATCAGAGGACCCCCTGCATCTTGTTTGGGGCGCCCCTGCAGCACCTCCTCCCCAAGCAGAATAAAGGCCGAGAGTAATGGGCGAGATCAGCCAAGTAAAAGAGCTATGAATAAATGAAGAGCTGTGTGTATTAATTCCCCAAAATCCTGAGAAATTGAAGAGGAAGAGAAAGGGGGAGAAGCAGTGAGAGAGCCAAGAGATTGTGTCAGATATGGGGAGATTGGGTGAGAGAGAGATGGAGAGAGATGGAGAGAGTGTGAGAGAGTGAGAGAGAGTGAGAGATGGAGAGAGTGAGAGATAGAGAGAGAGTGAGAGATGGAGAGAGTGTGAGAGGGTGAGAGAGAGATGGAGAGAGATGGAGAGAGTGTGAGAGAGTGAGAGATGGAGAGAGTGTGAGAGAGTGAGAGATATAGAGAGTGTGAGAGATGGAGAGAGTGTGAGAGGGTGAGAGAGAGATGGAGAGAGTGTGAGAGAGTGAGAGATGGAGAGAGTGTGAGAGAGTGAGAGATAGAGAGAGTGTGAGAGAGTGACACAGGGAAGGATGGGTGGTTCGGGGGGGGAGGCAGTAAAGTAGGGAGACAAGTAGAGAATTGGGGCAGGGGGTGCAAGTAACAAGATATATGGAGAACTGGTGGGGGTTTCGCCAGAGTGAGAAAATGGAAAGGGGAGACATAACAGGGAATTTACAGCACACACATAAATAAATATTATCTAAAGAAAAGCAAGAGAGGCAATAGAAGAAAACAAGTACAGATACACAGATGATATACCAAGATAATAGATAGGTGATAGATATATAGATGACAGACAAATAGATAGTCAGAGAGATAAACAGATAGATAGTGAGAGATAGATAGATAGACAGATAGAGAGAGAGAGAGAGAGAGAGAGAGAGAGAGAGAGAGAGAGAGAGAGAGAGAAAGAGAGAGAGAGAGAGAGAGAGATAGATAGATAGATAGATAGATAGATAGATAGATAGATAGATAGATAGATAGATAGATAGATAGATAGATAGATAGATAGATAGATGATAGATAGATAGATAGATAGATAGATAGATAGATAGATAGATAGATAGATACTATAATGCCACAAAGCAACTTGCACCCTGTTTGGAATTGAGAGCAACTCTTGTGTCTGTATTGTAACACGGGGATTGAAGTTTCCCAGCAGTGGGTGTAGTGTCTCTGTGCTGTGTCTATGAAGACTTCCATTCATACATTATATATACAGTATGTGGCAGAAGTCTGAAGCAATGGGCTCAGAAGTGCTCTTGCCCCCAGTTGTAAGTGAGCCCCAAATACTGCGCAATAGAGAGGTGTGTCAGGATGAGAATGTGAGAGACAGGGAGGCTGCTGGTGGGGATGGAGAGAGTGTGAGAGGGAATAAGAAGGAGCAGAAGTGAATGGGGAGAGATAAAGAGGGAGAAGAGCAGATAAGAGTCAGTAGGACTGGCAGGCAGAGGGCACAGAGGGGGCTGAGAGTGGCGCAGAGAGGAGAGGGGGCCGTGTGTGGGGGCAGCTCACCCTGTATATTGTGTCTCTTCTCTGCTTGAGCTTTTATATCCCGTCCCCTGGCTGCCAGTGAAATGGGCTCTGGCTGCCTATAAATCTCATTTCCAAGATCTGCGCTTTCCCTGCACAATTCTGCTGCCTGTGCTGCGGTGCAGGAGTCAATGGGAACAGATTCATGTCTGGCACGAGAAATACATCTGATCCTGAGTGTGGGGCAAGTGATAAGTGACTGGGGCTACATCTGATATTGCCCATGGGGAGGAGTAAATGAGCCTGTGCTTTGGTGCATGACAAAGAAACACACACACCTATAAATATATATATATAGAACAGGGGTCCTCTTGTCACCCACCTTATTACAGTGATCAGTTTGTACATAGGATTTTTTGAGTGCACCTAAAATTTAGTGCAGAAAGTGGATGAAAAGAGGCAAGAAAAGGCTCAGCCCATTCACCCAAGATGTATTTGATGCACAAGTGACAGTCAGAAAGAGAAGATGGATGGGCTGGCCCGTGGCACTTTGTAGCCAACTGTCACACAAGCATTTTCCTTGCAAGCGGTTCAGCATATCAGGATTGTAAGGAACATTCCAACTCACCCCGTGGGATTAAAAGGAGATGATGAAGGTACAACTTCCCACCAACATCACTTATTTCATAAGCAAATGACAAACCCCAACTATACACTGAACCGTCACATAAACACTGTTACTTATGTTTATTCAGCATTGTCATTATTTCTTATTATTGTTCCACTTTACATAGGGAGAGAACAGCAGCTGCTACTTTACCCATCATGCCATATTTCCTCTATCTTGGCAGAATGAGAAATATATGAACTTAGTAGAGGAGTCTTAGGTTTGACTAAAGACCTGTAGTAGGGTCAGCAGTGTTACAACCCCCCCCAAAACACACAGAAACCTACCGGGCCCCCCTGTGCCCATCGCCCCCCCCCCCATGACATCTATAGTTAGATCACCAGGTAGGGTTGTTTCCTTTTTACAGGCAGAGGCCGAGAGTGGTGGGTGGAATCATGATATTTAAGGGTGGGCTGGTGACATCAGGGGAGGCTCAGTGATGTCATGGGATTGGGTTATGATGCAGCTACAGGAAGAAACCATTGGATAGAGGAAGAAACCACTGACTAAAAAAAGAGATAATTAGCTATAGGAATAAATAATAAGAAGAGGCCATTGGCTAGAGGAAGAAATCTCAGGCTAGAGGAAGAGACAATTGGCTAGAGGAAGAGACAATTGGCTAGAGGAAGAGACTGATGGGCCTTGTCAAGCAGAAGCTCCATTGAGGTGATGTCCTACTGGATAATGTATCTATTAGAAGGAACAATAGTCGCGGGGATATCACCAATATGAGTCAACTGACAACAAACATTGAGGCTGTGAGGAGGTGGTAATGTCTGTTGAGAAATTATTGGTCAGGACTATAGTTAGGTAGCCAAGTGAAGTAACAGGTCGTGAGTGGCTTTAGCATTAGCTTCTTCTGCATTATTTGAGGATGAATATGAACCAGAGCAACTTCATCAAAGTTGATGACCCAAAAGAGAAGATGTGGATGGCTGGTGGTTGTATGTACAGATACAAAATCTTTGCCTTCATGGGCTTCATATACATCTAGCCACATCCACAATCCATAAAGTCCCACCTCCTCACTTGGGTTCATCGTTCATGTAGTTGGGACTAAAGCTAATTGGTCCGCTCAGGAGAGCAAAATGATCAGGAAACAGTGAAGATCTATAACACACTGGAAAATAACCAAAAAAACACAACTTGACTACAAGAAAATCCATGATACAAAAAATCATGAACGAAAACTCCCCCGAGCGACACGGAAAAAATCCTGATGAAATCTCACTCATCTCACTTAAATCAATAGAAAATAATTAGCGGATATGACCCCAAATACACAGGGTTGTCTTCAAATCAATATGACTGGCACAGAGGTTGGACTAAGCTCCAAAAAGAGCCCTTAAATGAGATGTATTGTCATTAACAGGCCTTTGCCATTACATTATACACGAATAAAAACAAGAAGCAATGTGTATTCACATTCATATGGGGTTCATATGACAGTATCAGGGACAGGCTCAGCTAATGCCAGGTTTTTATATAATATTGGGGTTCATATGACAGTATCAGGGACAGGCTCAGCTAATGCCAGGTTTTTATATAATATTGGGGTTCATATGACAGTATCAGAGACAGGCTCAGCCAGTGACAGGTTTTTATATAATATTGGGGTTCATATGAGAGTATAAGAGATAGGCTCAGCCAGTGACAGGTTTTTATATAATATTGGGGTTCATATGACAGTATAAGAGATAGGCTAAGCCAGTGACAGGTTTTTATATAATATTGGGGTTCATATGACAGTATCAGAGACAGGCTCAGCCAGTGACAGGTTTTTATATAAAATATTGGGGTTCATATGAGAGTATAAGAGATAGGCTCAGCCAGTGACAGGTTTTTATATAATATTGGGGTTCATATGACAGTATAAGAGATAGGCTAAGCCAGTGACAGGTTTTTATATAATATTGGGGTTCATATGACAGTATCAGAGACAGGCTCAGCCAGTGACAGGTTTTTATATAATATTGGGGTTCATATGAGAGTATAAGAGATAGGCTCAGCCAGTGACAGGTTTTTATATAATATTGGGGTTCATATGACAGTATCAGGGACTGGCTCAGCCAGTGACAGGTTTTTATATAATATTGGGGTTCATATGACAGTATCAGGGACAGGCTCAGCCAGTGACAGGTTTGTATATAATATTGGGGTTCATATGACAGTATCAGGGACAGTCTCAGCCAGTGTCAGGTTTGTATATAATATTGGGGTTCATATGACAGTATCAGGGACAGGCTCAGCCAGTGCCAGGTTTTTATATAATATTGGGGTTCATATGACAGTATATGGGACAGGCTCAGCCAGTGCCAGGCTTTTATATAATATTGGGGTTCATATGACAGTATCAGGGACAGGCTCAGCCAGTGACAGGTTTTTATATAATATTGGGGTTCATATGACAGTATCAGAGACAGGCTCAGCCAGTGACAGGTTTTTATATAATATTGGGGTTCATATGACAGTATCAGGGACAGGCTCAGCCAATGACAGGTTTTTATATAATATTGGGGTTCATATGACAGTATCAGGGACTGGCTCAGCCAGTGACAGGTTTTGAAATAATATTGGGGTTCATATGACAGTATAAGAGATAGGCTCAGCCAGTGCCAGGTTTTTATATAATATTGGGGTTCATATGACAGTATCAGGGACAGGCTCAGCCAGTGACAGGTTTTTATATAATATTGGGGTTCATATGACAGTATCTGGGACAGGCTCAGCCAGTGCCAGATTATTATATAATATTGGGGTTCATATGACAGTATCAGAGACAGGCTCAGCCAGTGACAGGTTTTTATATAATATTGGGGTTCATATGACAGTATCAGGGACAGGCTCAGCCAGTGGCAGGTTTTTATATAATATTGGGGTTCATATGACAGTATCAGGGACAGGCTCAGCCAGTGGCAGGTTTTTATATAATAGTGGGGTTCATATGACAGTATCAGAGACAGGCTCAGCCAGTGACAGGTTTTTATATAATATTGGGGTTCATATGACAGTATCAGGGACAGGCTCAGCCAGTGCCAGATTTTTATATAATATTGGGGTTCATATGACATTATAAGAGACAGGCTCAGCCAGTGCCAGATTTTTATATAATATTGGGGTTCATATGACAGTATCAGAGACAGGCTCAGCAAGTGTCAGGTTTGTATATAATATTGGGGTTCAGGTGACAGTATCAGGGACAGGCTCAGCCAGTGTCAGGTTTGTATATAATATTGGGGTTCATATGACAGTATCAGGGACAGGCTCAGCCAGTGACAGGTTTTTATTTAATATTGGGGTTCATATGACAGTATCAGGGACAGGCTCAGCCAATGCCAGGTTTTTATATAATATTGGGGTTCATATGACAGTATCAGAGACAGGCTCAGCAAGTGTCAGGTTTGTATATAATATTGGGGTTCATATGACAGTATCAGAGACAGGCTCAGCAAGTGTCAGGTTTGTATATAATATTGGTGTTCAGATGACAGTATCAGGGACAGGCTCAGCAAGTGTCAGGTTTTTATATAATATTGGGGGTTCATATGACAGTATCAGGGACAGGCTCGCCAGGCAGTTTTATAATATTGGTTCATATGACAGTACAGAGAAGGCTCAGCAGTGTAGGTTTTATTAATATTGGGGTTCATATGACAGTAAGGGCAGCAGCCATGCAGGTTGTATAATATGGGGTTCATATGACAGTATAGGACAGGCTCAGCCAGTGCCAGGTTTTTATATAATATTGGGGTTCATATGACAGTATCAGGGACAGGCTCAGCCAGTGCCAGATTTTTATATAATATTGGGGTTCATATGACAGTATCAGAGACAGGCTCAGCCAGTGCCAGGTTATTATATAATATTGGGGTTCATATGACAGTATAAGGGACAGGCTCAGCCAGTGACAGGTTTTTATATAATATTGGGGTTCATATGACAGTATCAGAGACAGGCTCAGCAAGTGTCAGGTTTGTATATAATATTGGGGTTCATATGACAGTATCAGGGACAGGCTCAGCAAGTGTCAGGTTTGTATATAATATTGGGGTTCATATGACAGTATCAGGGACAGGCTCAGCTAGTGCCAGGTTTTTATATAATATTGGGGTTCATATGACAGTATAAGGGACAGGCTCAGCCAGTGCCAGGTTTTTATATAATATTGGGGTTCATATGACAGTATAAGGGACAGGCTCAGCCAGTGCCATATTTGAGAATTCAGATAAAGTAGAGAGCATAGAGGCTGTGTTAACTGTGTCAGCGCCAGGAGAAGAGCCGAGGAGCTCCATCTACCGAAGTGGCAGAGGAATAGCGAGTCCCCTTTACCTCTGGCTACACTCTTTCTTTCTCCCATCCTCTATTCATTTGCTCCTTTGTCTCCTCCTCTGCCTCTCCCCCCTCTCCTTCCCCTGCTGTGAGACACAGAGAGAGCGAGCGCAGCACAGACCATCATCCCTGCATCTCTTCCTCTGTCTCTCTCCCTCCTCCTCCTCCTCCTCCTCACACCTGTTCCTTCCCCTTCTCTCTGCCTCTCTGGCACTGCCCGACATAGTCCTGCTGGCCTCGGACTCCCCGAGGTGAGAGGTAAGACCTGAAGGGGTTAACTGACCAATGGGAAGGTGAAACAGCCAGCAAGGGGTTATAGGAATGGTTTGGGGAAATGCAACTGTCAGAAAGAGCAAATGTTAAATGACCCTCAGCAAACAGTGCCAGAGACAAGACCCCAAAGTGTAATGGTGCAAGGCTGCGCAAGTGATGCTGCATGATGCAGTTTTCCTGCAAGTTCACAGACTAATGCTCCCGCCGCATGGATGTGGCACCGACCTGTAGTGCTGGGCAAGAAGGGGTGAAGAGTGCGGCACTGGGGCTGCTGGACTTCTGATGGGGGTCTCCTGGCAAGAGAAATGGTTAAGGAATAAGCTTTTGTGATGCCCTGCTCTGTGGCACCCGCATGGGATAACACAATGTGAGAGAGAAGCTCAGGATTCTAGTTGGCCACTATGTAGGGCAGGGGGCAGTGATTTGCATGAAACTGATACTTTGAGCTTTTTACTATCTGTGTCCCTGGGCACCTGCTGCCCTCTCTCCTGTAACTTCAGCCCCATAACCTCTTCCTTTTGTTAATCTGTCAACCCCATTCTCTACCTTCTATGTGAGAGGTACTTCTCTCCAATTTCATTCAGCTGTTCCCACTATTCCCTGCCAAATTATGTTCCTGCCTTCTGCCCCTGCTCCTTAATATCCTGTTACCCCTCTCTCTGTGTCATTCTTACCTCCTACCCCATCTCTAATTCTCTTGTTACCCCTCTCTCTGTGTCATTCTTTCCTTCTACCCCATCCCTAATTCTCTTTATACCCCTCTCTCTGTGTCATTCATCCCTCTTACCCCATCCCTAATTCTCTTTATACCCCTCTCTCTGTGTCATTCTTCCCTCCTACCCCATCCCTAATTCTCTTTATACCCCTCTCTCTGTGTCATTCATCCCTCTTACCCCATCCCTAATTCTCTTTATACCCCTCTCTCTGTGTCATTCATCCCTCTTACCCCATCCCTAATTCTCTTTATACCCCTCTCTCTGTGTCATTCTTCCCTCCTACCCCATCTCTAATTCTCTTTATACCCCTCTCTCTGTGCCATTCTTCCCTCCTACCCCATCCCTAATTCTCTTTATACCCCTCTCTCTGTGTCATTCATCCCTCTTACCCCATCCCTAATTCTCTTTATACCCCTCTCTCTGTGTCATTCTTCCCTCCTACCCCATCCCTAATTCTCTTTATACCCCTCTCTCTGGGTCATTCTTCCCTCCTACCCCATCCCTAATTCTCTTTATACCCCTCTCTCTGGGTCATTCTTCCCTCCTACCCCATCCCTAATTCTCTTTATACCCCTCTCTCTGGGTCATTCTTCCCTCCTACCCCATCCCTAATTCTCTTTATACCCCTCTCTCTGGGTCATTCTTCCCTCCTACCCCATCCCTAATTCTCTTTATACCCCCCTCTCTCTGGGTCATTCTACCGTTTTAACCCATCCCTAATTCTCTTGCTACCCCTCTCTCTGTGTCATTCTTTCCTTCTACCCCATCCCTAATTCTCTTTATACCCCTCTCTCTGGGTCATTCTACCCTTTTAACCCATCCCTAATTCTCTTTATACCCCTCTCTCTGTGTCATTCTACCCTTTTAACCCATCTCTAATTCTCTTGTTACCCCTCTCTCTGTGTCATTCTTCCCTCCTACCCCATCCCTAATTCTCTTTATACCCCTCTTTCTGTGTCATTCTTCCCTCCTACCCCATCCCTAATTCTCTTTATACCCCTCTCTCTGTGTCATTCTTCCCTCTTACCCCATCCCTAATTCTCTTTATACCCCTCTCTCTGTGTCATTGTTTCCTCTTTCCCCTTTCCTAAGTCTCTTTTTACCTATCATCATTGTTTCCTCCTATCATATCCCTAATTCTCTTGTTACCCCCCTCTCATTGTTTCCTCCTACCCCTTCCCTAATTCTCTCTCTTTCTGCCATTGTTTCCTCCTTCGCTAATTCTCATGTTACCCCAAGCTCTATGATTGTTTCTTCTTGCTCATATCTCTAGTTGGCCTGTTGATAACTGTTTTACCCCTTATTCCCTCACCGTAGTACCACATTATTAGACTGGCCCCCTGCCCAATGTTACATTGAATTCTATTGCCTTCTTTCCCCCTTATACCTGTTGCTGCCCTGGGAGACCACAGCTAAATCCCCCATCTTGTTCTAATGGCACATTCTGTCCAGCCCTCCTGCGCTCATTTACTGGTTTCCACATTATATTTGCTTTGCCTGACTATGCACTGCCTCCTTTTCCAATGTACTTCTCTTGGGGGTGACTTCAGGAACAGTGATTTGTATCTGAACATTTAGGCTGTTGTCCACTTTTTATCTGCACCTGATACATCATTATCTGCCCAACTGCTTACCATCATTATCTGCCCCTCTGCTTAGGATTACTGATGACGGTCCGTCGAGGAGACAAGCTTCCTATCAGCATCCAGGAGCACATGGCCATCAACGTGTGCCCAGGACCCATCAGACCCATCCAACAGATCTCAGATTACTTTCCCAGATATACACCTTGGCCAGAACGCACACCGTCCCCCACTGGGAACCCCCACAACCTCTCACCTCTGGTTATACCACCTGGTGGTGCACAAACAACAGATGACTCTGCAGATGTGGACAACTATGACTCTGATGATAGCAGTAGGTACCTTTGTGTGTAGCTGTATGTCTCAGATGGAGCATGTATGGTTAGATGCACGTGGAATAGTAAGCACACAGCAATTATTCACAGCCTGGGGCTGTCACAGAACATAGAGCACCATCTGCCCATCCACAATGGAACTCTGCTGGACACGGGCCATACAGTAAGGGGCACCAGGACTTGGAGAACAGATTTAGGCTCATGCTGGTCAATGATATCTCCCGTCCTAATATTCAATCTCTCAATTCAGTGTATGTAGGTTTCTTCCATATTTCTGTTTGACCATCTTTCCTTGAAGCTTCTCCAGCATGTTTTATCTTTGCCCTCCCCCATATTCTCTCATTTCCCCTCACTGTCTCTCCTCCTCTCTCTCGGGCTCTGGGGATGTGTCTCCTAATCAGACATATTGTTTGTAATTGTGGAGTTGTGCAGGGAGTGACGAGTTTCCGTGCGTGACTTCCCCTGGCAGTGAGACTTCTTACAATGGGAGGACAATTAGTAGAAGATATATATTATGAAACACATTTGCCTGTTTATCTGTATGAGTATTACTCACAGTTACTCACTATTGATCACTGCTGTGTGACCTGAGCAAGAGAGCGAAGCTTGTTCTGCACAATGAACTGTCAGAGCAAACAAATAAATAGTATGGCTGGGTAGTATTATTCATCTCTTCCCTGCAATGCAGAATTGGGTTTTCTATGCAGTCTCAGGGTACCTCCTGGATGCACCAAATTCTAACCATTAATTAAGCCATTAATCTTTATTTGAGCATGACCACAGCACAGCCCTAAGTAAAAGATCAGAAACCAGCTCAGTATTCTGACATTACTTAGAGCAGAAACACCACTTGGCGCAAGATGATTATTGGCCATTTTTGAACACCACATCACTCAAAGGCTCTGCGTATGCCCTGGCTATAGATCGTCAAACTAGAGCAACCTGTCCCCTCTGAATAATCTCTTAGATCCTTTGTGACCACCTGTTTCTGAGATGCCCAAGATTTCCTAACCCCAGCATGCTCCCTACATCAGAGATGTCCAAACGATATCATAGATCCATCAAGTCAATAAATACACCTAACCCCAGCATGCTCCCTACATCAGAGATGTCCAAAAGATATAAAAGATCCATCAAGTCAATAAATACTCCTAACACCAGCCTGTTCCCTACATCAGAGATGTCCAAAAGATATCATAGATCCATCAAGTCAATAAATACTCCTAACCCCAGCATGCTCCCTACATCAGAGATGTCCAAACAATATCATAGATCCATCAAGTCAATAAATACTCCTAACCCCGGAATGTTCCCTATATCACTTCACCCAGGGGCCAAAAGCTCCCTCAACTTCTGCCAAAAACCTCCTCTTGCATGCCCAATAGCACATGCAACCCCAGCCTCATTCACTAATTCTTTTAATACTCCTCAGGCTTAGTAACACTGCCCCCCAAATAATATTAACCCAATTCCAAACCAGGCACAGAGTGGCTACACATATAAAGTGATGGTGTCAATGGGAGTCGCTTTGATGCTGCTGGGAGGATCATACAGCAAAGTCCTCTTCCCTGAGAAAGTCCTCTTAGCCCTGACCTAGTTTTCCAATGTACTGTACCCCTCCTGTTTCCCAAGCAACATATATGTCCAACGTATTGACTAATCAGCCAGATCATATATAGGTTTGGTCAACCAACAAATGATCCAATCCCCCTCGGCTATTAGGCAGCCAATTTAACTCGACTTCTGACTGATTCGTTGTCTCTCACTTGACACTGTCTAAATACATCTCAATATTCAGTGAAGGTCACTAGATATGGACCATCACTGAACTCTCTAAAATTTACCCTACTTTGACCCTAACTATGTCACTCATCATTTAATTCTCACTGTATTTGACTTCTCTCAATTTGGTTCTTACTGGACTCTCCAAATTTGATTTCACTGCATGTCACTCTCATCAGAATCTAATATTGTCTAAATGTGACTGTCACTGGGCTTCCTGAATGGGGCTGTCTGTATGTGACAGTCTGTAAATGTGACACTCAGTGGAAGTGACTCTCAGTGGAGGTGATGCTCATGAGATGTGACTTTTACACAAAGACCCTGTAAAGTGCCCACAATATTGATGCTGGCGAGGTCCCTGCTGTGCCTAAACACTGAGAGGGAAGGGGCTGCTGAATGCACACGAGCTGCCAGGCTTAATAATGAGGGGGGAGGAGAGGAACAGAAGGGAAATAAAATGAGTCAAAATAATGATGTCTGTATAAAAAACAAACAGAAAAATAAGGAGGTGCCAAATGAGAGTGAGCGGATATAGAGCAGGGCACAAACAGGCACAGCGGGAGGGTAAGAGAGATCCGTCTAATGCTGTACGTGTATGAACTGTCTGATAGATCCCAGGTAATGGAATGAGAGCAAATTACTATACACAGGAACACTGGCTGCGCTGGGGAAACGTGAGATGGGAAACATTCCACAGCATTAAATACATTGTATTCATTCTTCAGTCCCATGGGGCCCCTGTTACGAGGATCTGACTATGATAATATGAGAGCTCTCACCCTGCTGACACCTTCTGCTTGTCTGGCCAATTTGTCTGCCTGTATTGGATTCCCTGGGAGATGTCTGCTGAGTATGTTATTGCTTGTTCATTGTGGGCTTGTGCCCTGCCCTCCTACACTCATACATTATGGTGGTGCAACAGTAACATTATAGTAACTCATTCTGCTAAACTGCTTGTCTTAAATCCACAGCCTCTACCACTTCTCACTGCTTACCAGGGGGTTCTAAGTACCCCCTACATCAAATGATAAGGATATTAGAAGTCACTGAGGGGTTGTTCTGTGACCATATAAAGACACAAGGCTGCAGGCTGAGTTATACAGGGAACTCTGAGTATCACTCATGTATTATAAGGGATAATGTACCCCCTACTGTAAATGATAAGGATATTAGAAGTCACTGAGGGGTTGTTCTGTGACCATATAAAGGCACAAGGCTGCAGGCTGAGTTATACAGGGAACTCTGAGTATCACTCATGTATTATAAGGGATAATGTACCCCCTACTGTAAATGATAAGGATATTAGAAGTCACTGAGGGGTTGTTCTGTGACCATATAAAGGCACAAGGCTGCAGGCTGAGTTATACAGGGAACTCTGAGTATCACTCATGTATTATAAGGGATAATGTACCCCCTACTGTAAATGATAAGGATATTAGAAGTCACTGAGGGGTTGTTCTGTGACCATATAAAGGCAGAAGGCTGCAGGCTGAGTTATACAGGGAACTCTGAGTATCACTCATGTATTATAAGGGATAATGTACCCCTACTGTAAATGATAAGGATATTAGAAATCACTGAGGGGTTCTGTGACCATATAAAGGCACAAGGCTGCAGGCTGAGTTATACAGGGAACTCTGAGTATCACTCATGTATTATAAGGGATAATGTACCCCTACTGTAAATGATAAGGATATTAGAAGTCACTGGGGGTTGTTCTGTGACCATATAAAGACACAAGGCTGCAGGCTGAGTTATACAGGGAACTCTGAGTATCACTCATGTATTATAAGGGATAATGTACCCCCTACTGTAAATGATAAGGATATTAGAAGTCACTGAGGGGTTGTTCTGTGACCATATAAAGACACAAGGCTGCAGGCTGAGTTATACAGGGAACTCTGAGTATCACTCATGTATTATAAGGGATAATGTACCCCCTACTGTAAATAAGGATATTAAAATGACTGTTTATTTTTTGACTATACTGTATAAAGGCATAAGACTGAAGGTCAAGCTTTTACCTACCTGTATATTTGTTTATAGTTTAAACTTTGTTTTTATTAGCTTTGGCATTCATGTGACATAACATATGCGATATATATATATATATATATATATATGTTTTCCAATGAGTATCCGCACTCCAAAGCAGTTATCAATGGCGGGGTGCAGCCTCTCCTTATTGGCTCATTATAGCTGCAAAATAAAACCAGTTACCCAGTAGTAACCTACAGTATGTCATTTTGTTTTGGCTACTAGAAGTGACATCTAATTGGTTGGTATGAGTAACTGCACCAGCGTCTATGTCATTGATGTCATTGTAAATGATTAATTCAAGTTATATGTCCTCATAATGAGTCTGCAGTTCTTCTGGACTCCATATTGACCCAAATGGCTCCTCTGTGGGCCAATGATATTAGCAACTATGGAAAGGGCACAGGAAGGTACAGACACCCCCTGGCTCTCCCACTCAAGGGCCAATCACAATAAACAACAGCAGATTGGGACTGAGGGGTTTCTGGGATTCTCTGGGGAGTTGGAGATGCCACTAGGCTTTATCCCCAGGGCCCTGGGCTTGTGTGAAACTGTCAGGCAGTCACTGGGGAGAGACTGATCCCTGGCAGAGAGAGTGTTGCCCTTATCTTCAAATGAAAAGCAGTAATTAACTATCTCTGATTGGATACGGCGAGCGGCAGCCCCTTTGTGCTTCCAGGAATAGGAGATAAGGGAGTTTAGCTTATAACACACCACTCAGAATAATTCATTTAGCCTCCCCCCCCCTGTGTGGCCAAGGATCCAAAGCAGAAATATATACGGGAGAATATTTATTGATGGCGCATAATTAAAATGCACCACGTCATAAAAATATATCTCAGGGCGTCGGTATGGAAATATAAATATGTAAGAATGTGTCTCAAAGGCAAAGCAAACACTATTTATAATTCAGGAAAATCTCTTTATGGCTGTGAAATGAGCAATATTATATGTATCCAAATGAATCAAGTTGTAATTGATAAATATATGAATAAATCTGTTTTGTGAATGCAAACTTGCATCCAACTGGCTCATGCTGTATGTCTCCGACCAAGGCCACTGATGTTGTCTATCAGAGAACAACTGCATGAGTCACTCATACAATACATCAATACAAGTGGAGTTTACTGTTGATTTCCAATAGACAAAGACATGGCAGTATGTAAGAATGTGACAGTGTATGTATCTGAGTATGTACAGAAAGAACAAAGGGAATGTATTATTTATGTACAGGGTATGGCTTAGGCAAAGAAAAAGCCAGATTATTCAAGGACAATAAACAGAGGAGTATATACATGAATACATAGGTTACATGATTTCTCATTTAGGGGACATGTATTGTAATCCAGCCGCAAGCAGAGTCATGTAATTATATGTGTGGAGCTCCCCCTCCCTGTCACTCAGACCAAGAGCCCAGCAAGATGAATAGAGTCTGAATAAACGGGAACGAGACGGGAACAAAAGCACAACTGCAACATACCCTGACTTCCCGAAAGTCTGTCTCTCCTCCTTCCATTGTAGAGACGCCCGACGGGGAAAAGACAGGGGTCACTGGCCCGGGTGCCATATATAAGTGTGGGGGAGAAGACAGCGAGAAGAATGATTAATGCACCAAAAACAAACATTAAAGCAGCATTTACAGTAGCAGTGGGATAATATAGTGTGACTGTGTAACTGTGGGATAGCAGGTATAGTAGGGAGAGATGGTGCCTATAGTAACAGTGGATAATAGTCTCTGGGAAGGGAGTGTGACTGTGGGATAGCAGGTATAGTAGGGAGAGATGGTGTCTATAGTAACAGTGGATAATAGTCTCTGGGAAGGGAGTGTGACTGTGGGATAGCAGGTATAGTAGGGAGAGATGGTGTCTATAGTAACAGTGGATAATAGTCTCTGGGAAGGGAGTGTGACTGTGGGATAGCAGGTATAGTAGGGAGAGATGGTGTCTATAGTAACAGTGGGATAATAGTCTCTGGGAAGGGAGTGTGACTGTGGGATAGCAGGTATAGTAGGGAGAGATGGAGCCTATAGTAACAGTGGATAATAGTCTCTGGGAAGTGAGTGTGACTGTGGGATAGCAGGTATAGTAGGGAGAGATGGTGCCTATAGTAACAGTGGATAATAGTCTCTGGGAAGGGAGTGTGACTGTGGGATAGCAGGTATAGTAGGGAGAGATGGTGTCTATAGTAACAGTGGATAATAGTCTCTGGGAAGGGAGTGTGACTGTGGGATAGCAGGTATAGTAGGGAGAGATGGAGCCTATAGTAACAGTGGATAATAGTCTCTGGGAAGTGAGTGTGACTGTGGGATAGCAGGTATAGTAGGGAGAGATGGAGCCTATAGTAACAGTGGATAATAGTCTCTGGGAAGGGAGTGTGACTGTGAGATAGCAGGTATAGTAGGGAGAGATGGTGTCTATAGTAACAGTGGATAATAGTCTCTGGGAAGGGAGTGTGACTGTGGGATAGCAGGTATAGTAGGGAGAGATGGTGTCTATAGTAACAGTGGGATAATAGTCTCTGGGAAGGGAGTGTGACTGTGGGATAGCAGGTATAGTAGGGAGAGATGGTGCCTATAGTAACAGTGGATAATAGTCTCTGGGAAGGGAGTGTGACTGTGGATAGCAGGTATAGTAGGGAGAGATGGTGTCTATAGTAACAGTGGATAATAGTCTCTGGGAAGGGAGTGTGACTGTGGGATAGCAGGTATAGTAGGGAGAGATGGAGCCTATAGTAACAGTGGATAATAGTCTCTGGGAAGTGAGTGTGACTGTGGGATAGCAGGTATAGTAGGGAGAGATGGTGCCTATAGTAACAGTGGATAATAGTCTCTGGGAAGGGAGTGTGACTGTGGGATAGCAGGTATAGTAGGGAGAGATGGTGTCTATAGTAACAGTGGATAATAGTCTCTGGAAGGGAGTGTGACTGTGGGATAGCAGGTATAGTAGGGAGAGATGGAGCCTATAGTAACAGTGGATAATAGTCTCTGGGAAGTGAGTGTGACTGTGGGATAGCAGGTATAGTAGGGAGAGATGGAGCCTATAGTAACAGTGGATAATAGTCTCTGGGAAGGGAGTGTGACTGTGAGATAGCAGGTATAGTAGGGAGAGATGGTGTCTATAGTAACAGTGGATAATAGTCTCTGGGAAGGGAGTGTGACTGTGGGATAGCAGGTATAGTAGGGAGAGATGGTGTCTATAGTAACAGTGGGATAATAGTCTCTGGGAAGGGAGTGTGACTGTGGGATAGCAGGTATAGTAGGGAGAGATGGTGCCTATAGTAACAGTGGATAATAGTCTCTGGGAAGGGAGTGTGACTGTGGGATAGCAGGTATAGTAGGGAGAGATGGTGTCTATAGTAACAGTGGATAATAGTCTCTGGGAAGGGAGTGTGACTGTGGGATAGCAGGTATAGTAGGGAGAGATGTGCTATAGTAACAGTGGATAATAGTCTCTGGAAGGGAGTGTGACTGTGGATAGCAGGTATAGTAGGGAGAGATGTGCCTATAGTAACAGTGATAATAGTTCTGGGAGGGAGTGTGACTGTGGGATAGCGTATAGTAGGAGAGATGGTGTCTATAGTAACAGTGGATAATAGTCTTGGGAAGGGAGTGTGACTGTGGGATAGCAGGTATAGTAGGGAGAGATGGTGCTATAGTAACAGTGGATAATAGTCTCTGGAAGGAGTGTGACTGTGGATAGCAGGTATAGTAGGGAGAGATGTGCTATAGTAACAGTGGATATAGTCTCTGGGAAGAGTGTGACTGTGATAGCAGTTAGTAGGAGAGATGTGTCTTAGTACAGTGGATAATAGTTCTGGGAAGGGAGTGTGACTGGGGATAGCAGGTATAGTAGGAGAGATGTGCCTATAGTAACAGTGGATAATAGTCTCTGGAAGGGAGTGTGACTGTGGGATAGCAGGTATAGTAGGGAGAATGGTGCTATAGTAACAGTGGATAATAGTCTCTGGAAGGGAGTGTGACTGTGGATAGCAGGTATAGTAGGGAGAGATGGTGCTATAGTAACAGTGGATAATAGTCTCTGGAGGAGGTGACTGTGGATGCAGTATAGTAGGGAGAGATGGGCTATAGTAACAGTGGATAATAGTCTCTGGAAGGGAGTGTGACTGTGGATAGCAGGTATAGTAGGAGAGATGGTGCTATGTAAAGTGGATAATAGTCTCTGGAGGGAGTGACTGTGGGATACAGGTATAGTAGGAGAGATGGTGCTATAGTACAGTGGATAATAGTCTCTGGGAAGGAGTGTGACTGTGGATAGCAGGTATAGTAGGGAGAGATGGTCTATAGTAACAGTGGATAATAGTCTCTGGGAAGGGAGTGTGACTGTGGGATAGCAGGTATAGTGGAGGTGTGCTATAGTAACAGTGGATAATAGTCTCTGGGAAGGGAGTGTGACTGTGGGATAGCAGGTATAGTAGGGAGAGATGGTGCCTATAGTAACAGTGGATAATAGTCTCTGGGAAGGGAGTGTGACTGTGGATAGCAGGTTATAGTAGGGAGAGATGGTGTCTATAGTAACAGTGGATAATAGTCTCTGGGAAGGGAGTGTGACTGTGGGATAGCAGGTATAGTAGGGAGAGATGGTGTCTATAGTAACAGTGGATAATAGTCTCTGGGAAGGGAGTGTGACTGTGGGATAGCAGGTATAGTAGGGAGAGATGGTGCTATAGTAACAGTGGATAATAGTCTCTGGGAAGGGAGTGTGACTGTGGGATAGCAGGTATAGTAGGGAGAGATGGTGTCTATAGTAACAGTGGATAATAGTCTCTGGGAAGGGAGTGTGACTGTGGGATAGCAGGTATAGTAGGGAGAGATGGTGCTATAGTAACAGTGGATAATAGTCTCTGGGAAGGGAGTGTGACTGTGGGATAGCAGGTATAGTAGGGAGAGATGGTGCTATAGTAACAGTGGATAATAGTCTCTGGGAAGGGAGTGTGACTGTGGGATAGCAGGTATAGTAGGGAGAGATGGTGTCTATAGTAACAGTGGATAATAGTCTCTGGGAAGGGAGTGTGACTGTGGGATAGCAGGTATAGTAGGGAGAGATGGTGTCTATAGTAACAGTGGATATAGTCTCTGGGAAGGGAGTGTGACTGTGGGATAGCAGGTATAGTAGGGAGAGATGGTCCTATAGTAACAGTGGATAATAGTCTCTGGGAAGGGAGTGTGACTGTGGGATAGCAGGTATAGTAGGGAGAGATGGTGCCTATAGTAACAGTGGGATAATAGTCTCTGGGAAGGGAGTGTGACTGTGGGATAGCAGGTATAGTAGGGAGAGATGGTGTCTATAGTAACAGTGGATAATAGTCTCTGGGAAGGGAGTGTGACTGTGGGATAGCAGGTATAGTAGGGAGAAATGGTGCCTATAGTAACAATGGGGATAATAGTAGAGAGATAGTAGTAGTGAGATAATTGTTGTTGCCAGCTTACAAAGCTTGTTGTTAGTTGTCAGGACAGTAGGGGGTGGCTGAGATGAGTGTAGCTAAAGAGCTAAAGATTGTCAGTTGTAGTTTATATAAAATACTATGTCAGTATAGACCCTACATGTGACCTGACCTCATTGGTTCAGTAGAATTGGGCAGTGGGAGGGCACAGAGGAGTTGCTGAGACCTGTGTGCCAGTTGTTTAGATCATTAAGAGGAATGAAGTAAGTAGTAACTACATTTAGTGGTGTGGTTTCCCTTTCATGTGGGAAATGCTTCTGTGTCACATGAAGTCAATATTAAAGGGGAGAAGTTACTGGAAACTAATTGTGACAATTCCCTGGAGGGAAAGAGCCGCGGTGCTGCTTGAACTTCCCCCAGAATATTGATTTATACACAGGTAAATGTAATAGGCCTTCAGTTTGAGAAATCCTGAATGGCCACACGGGTGCTGTAGATATAACTACGACTCAAATGATGACCATTTGGGGTGCTATTGCTATCACTATATTTCTACTGATGGGTGCTGTTAATATAAATAATTCAGCCACTTGGGGTGTTGTTGGCAAACCTGTGTTTACAATGAAGACCATTTGGGGTGCAGTTGACATAACTGTGTCTATACCGATGGCCACTAGGGGTGCTGTTGATATGACCGTGTCTTTAAAGGAGACATATAGGATCAATGAAAAACCCTAATTGTGTAGCCCCTTTATTGGAGCTCCCTATAGATGTTCTCTGGTCCCTGTCTGTGTTTCACATGAGGGGTGGGCGTGTCCCTGCCAGAAGCACAGTAGGAGGGGGACAGCCAATCACAGCCCTGCAGTCACACAAGCACAGACAGGCTTCAGTTCCCTATCAGGTCCTGCTAGCTGCTGATTGGTTCCTGTCCTACAGTGCAGTGAGCTGAGTGCACAGCCTGGGAATTCAGGGAGCAGCAAGTGGAAGAGAAGGGAGGGATTATTAGGGTTTTTGCAGAAATATTCAATAAATCAGCCTGAAACACTACTTTTTTAAGCACAATTCTTCTATATCTAAATGAGTATAATGCACTGGTACATTCTTATTTTTTACACAAAATGTCTGCTTTAATGATGACCATTTGGGGTGCTGCTGGTATAATTGTCTCACTAGTGATTGGCACTTGGTATAACTGTGTCAGTCCCATAATACTGAGCTGTATTTAATAATAATAATAATAATGACAGTGTATAGTAAGACAAGGCCTGTGCCTGATAAGGGCAATGAGAAGGCATTTGTTTAGTTCACATTTCCTCGGGGGCCTGAAGATGTCAGAATGTGTCACATAATGAGGCTACAGAGGTGGGACCCCCGGGGGTGTCGGAGACACAGAAAGTGCAGGGGAAATAGTGAGGGGAGGCAAGAGAAGTGTAATGTGACTGTGACCCTGACGTGCCAATAGCTCTGACATCAGATAATCAGCCTGAGGGAGATACAGAAAAAAAGCAGCATATTTTGCCCATACAAATACCATACGCACATGTAATGTTTACTTTCCCTTTATCTTGCTCTAAACATGCAGTACAACATATGTACATAGGCTCATTTGTATTTACAGTATTACTATTCACACATGCTGCCATACTGCTTCTCTCTTCATAGAACCTATAGATACTAATAGGGGGCTGTATGAGCCAATGGGCTTTAAACTCCCTCCCTGCAACACATAACAGGGCTAGAGACATGTGACTGATCAGAAATCACCCGGGAGTGTGAATAAACTGGATAAATCTACCTCTCAGGTGTGAGTGTGTAGTTCTGCAACATCACTCTAGAGAGCGGGGCTGTGTGTCCTGGTGGGGGTCAAATAAAATATGAAAGAGATAATTTGGGTCCTAAAAAGGGTTTTTGTGTTTCAGCGGCGCTGGGAACTCTGGAATTTGATTTGTTGTACGAGCCAGAACAATGTGTCCTGCAGTGCTGCATCCTGAGAGCCAAGGTAGGTGATCTTTGTACCCCCTATTTGTGACTAACTCTCCTGGGGGAAAGGAGGTCTCGCCATCAGCACAGGAGGGGTCCCTATACTGTAAGAGCAAGATGGAGGGTTCTGCTGGAACTAAAGAGCCTCCCATTGGCACTGATCAAACAGCCCTTGGGGGCACATTCTGCACTTGGCCAGGAATAAGTGGAATCCCTCTCATCCCTATAATCCCTGATAGATCTGCAGCTCTCACAACATAATCCCACGGCAGGTATTGCCCATAAATCTCCCCTCTCATATACAATATCCCCTAATCTTGTTAGTGGCACAGAACTGAGGCTGGGGGCCAATGCCAGAGAGGAGGAATAATGTGCCGGAGTCACACACTGAGACTGAGCAGCCGCCCGGGGGTTTATCTTATTCCTTCCTGGCTCACAATTAACCCCATTGTTTAACCCACTGCAGCCAGGCTGAACTTACACTCACTTTGTTCTGCACCCGGGGGGGGGGGGTCTCACTATACCTGGATTCAGCCCAATGTGGAGAATGAGGATGACTAAATGGAGAGAAGCGTCTATTAAATCTCTTTCTATCTCCCTCTCTCTCTCTTCCTTTCTCTCCCTCTCTCTTTCTTTCTCTCCCTCTTTCTCTCTCCCCTTCTCTCCCCCTCTATCTCTCCCTCTCTTTCTCTTCCTCTCCCTATCTCCCTCTCTCGCCCTCTCTTTCTCTCCCTATCTCTCTCTCCCCCTCTCTCTTTATCTCCCTTTCTCTCCCTCTCTCGCCTTCTCTTTCTCTCCCTATCTCTCTCCCTCCCTTTTTCTCCCTCTCTTTCTCTCCCTCTCTTTCTCTCCCTTTCTCTCTCTCTCTCTCTCTCTCTCCCTCTCTCTCTTTCTCAGGGCCTCAAGCCGATGGATTTCAATGGTTTGGCAGATCCGTATGTGAAGATTCATCTGCTCCCTGGAGCTTGCAAGGTGATAATGGCCTATATGTATATATATAAGCTCTCTGCCACCCTTCTCTAATGGGCACACACTGAGCAGCACCCACTATGGAGCACTAACACACACACCGGTTGCACTAGACTGCTGTGCAACAGTTACCTGAGCTTAAACGGAGCTGTAGCCAATCAGAGCCCAGTTTATAGAGTGTGGACTCATTGCTCACAGTGCAAATGTCATTACTAATTGCCAACCAGAACGTGTTGCTATTCATACAGGGTATAAGCCCTGCACCTATTGTTCTGGGGTATCCAGGACAAGCCCCCCACCTGTTCCCATTATCTGTGCCTTGTTATCTCTGAGCCAGACGAGTTCTGTGAACCAGTGTTAATGTCGTTTATTGTTCCTCTGCTTTAATTACCGCTCCTTATGCCTCAATCGTGTTCTCCTTTATTGCACTGGGGGCTTGTTCCTCCTCTCCCACTACAGCAATGTATCAGTCCCCATATAGTAGTCCCTGTTATACCCCACAACCTGCTGTCTGTCTCTTTCTCTCTAATTACCTGGTGCTCTTCCCATGTCTGACTCTGCAGTCTCTGCAGCAAGCGACACCCACCAGCTCCCCTTTCTTTTCATCCTCCACTCATTAGATTTCATATCTGCCTAGTGGAAAATAAAGTGGCAGCAAATAATGGGAGATGTTGATGGGAGCTGTCAGACTGTGTCTACAAGAAGGACTTATTACCTTCATTTACTGGATTTTTGGGGGACAGTTCACCCTCAGATCAGTTGTCAGATTCCTTTTTATAAGATGCCTGTACTATTTCTGGGCACGGCCTAGTGTCAGGGATATTCATCTTTGAATTAAAATGATGTGTGTTAGTCTCAGCACCTTTGCATCTCTGGCCTTTTATATCCAATCCTACAGTTGACATGAATGAAGGCACCCAGCATCCCTTTTTTGGGGTGATGATACAAAGTCATCTTGAACTATCTACAGAGTTGCACCCACACACAAATACACCTAAAATAGTTTCCCCTTCATCTATGTTGTCAGCAGGGTGAGGTGCCTGTGATACTCCTTGTATGTAGGACAATTATTAGGAAAATTATGATTGGGACCCAGAACATGTGCCACGGGTAATTAGCCAGCTAAAGATTTACTAATTATGACTGGCAGAGTCCTATCCTACAGCCTCATCAGACCTGTACCAGAAGAACGACCCACAGACTCAATAGTTGATCCCATTGGGTGGCCTGCTCCATGACTTGCCCCAGGAGTGCTTTTGCTTAAAGGGATACTGTCATGGGAAAACATGTCTTTTTCAAATCACATCAGTTAATAGAGCTGCTCCAGCAGAATTCTGCACTGAAATCTGTTTCTCAAAAGCACAAACATATTTTTTATTATTTCATTTTGAAATCTGACATGGGGCTAGACATATTGTCAGTTTCCCAGCTGCCCCCAGTCATATGATTTGTGCTCTGATAGACTTCAGTCTCTCTTTACTGCTGTACTGCAAGTTGGAGTGATATCACCCCCCACCCCAGCAGCCTAACAACAAAACAATGGAAAGGTAACCAGATAGCAGCTCCCTAACACAAGATAACAGCTGCCTGGTAGATCTAAGAACAACACTCAATAGTAAAATCCAGGTCCCACTGAGACACATTCAGTTACATTGAGTAGGAGAAACAACAGCCTGCCAGAAAGCATTTCCATCCTAAAGTGCTGGCTCTTTCTGAAATCACATGACCAGGCAAAATGACCTGAGATGCACCTACACACCAATATTACAACTAAATACACTTGCTGGTTCAGGGATGAAATTTTATATTGTAGAGTGAATTATTTGCAGTGTAATTTAGAAAGAAAAACTACATAATGACAGAATCCCTTTATGCCTTTGCTGAGAGTTTCCATGAGACACTCAGTGAGAGGATTCATTTGTCATTTGTCGGTCCCATCCCAAGATCATTCTAGACTCTCTTCCTTCCAGGCCAACAAGCTAAAGACTCGAACGGTGAGGAACAGCCTGAACCCCACATGGAACGAGAGTCTGACATATTGTGGGATTACCCAAGAGGACATGGGAAAGAAGATTCTCAGGTGTGTGAACCCCTAGATCCACCAATTGTTAACTTTTCACTGTAAAGATCCTAAAGGTGATTGGCTGAGCCCCAAATATGTCACAGTCAGAGCAAAAGACATGAGCTTCTATAGTGGTAGTAGGTCAAAGTTTGGACCCATGGCTCTCCACTGGTTATTGGAGACGTGAGGATTTAGCCAAATATTACCTTTAGCCCTACTGCAACTCCGTCTTGCCTTGGTATCACCAGTTTGACCTACTGACACAATCTTGACCTACTGAGTCACTTTTAAACGACTGTCTCCATATCATTCATGTTATCCTACTAATACCATCTTGCCCAGCTTCTGACATCTGTAGGATGCAGGATATGATTAAATACAGTAGGAGCTAAAGGGATAAGTGATGTTAAATATAATAATATCTGGCCAGAAGGGATTGACCCCAGAGAAAGGGACCAGTTAATGGATGAGCCCTGCCAATCTGTATCCCAGATATGATCCAGCTAAATCCCTGGCTACACTGTAGTGACCATATTGTCTGGCCATGTGGGTGAAAACCTCTCTGATTGTTGTTCCCCTTACAGGATCTCTGTGTGCGACGAGGATAAACTGAGCCACAATGAGTTCATCGGAGAGACACGGGTTCCACTGAGACGGTTAAAGCCAGGAGAGAGGAAACACTTTAATCTGTGTCTGGAAAGGCAAATCCCTGTGAGTATCTGCACCATCAAATACCACTGATATTCACATAATAATGCAGGGATTATTTGATATATACAGATACATCAGAATTACTCAAAGGATTGGGATGGGGGGGCGGGGGATTTAATGCAGAAGTTGTGGATCAGCACTGAGAAAGGTGAGAGCTTCTCCAGGGGGAGATCAGCACTAACAGGAGGGACATTTCCAGCAGGCAGTTAGGGATCAGCACTAATAGGAGAGACAGTTCCGTCAGGGAGTTAAGGATCAGCACTAATAGGAGAGACAGTTCCGTCAGGGAGTTAAGGATCAGCACTAATAGGAGGGACAGTTCCGGCAGGGAGTTAGGGATCAGCACTAATAGGAGGGACAGTTCCGGCAGGGAGTTAGGGATCAGCACTAATAGGAGGGACAGTTCCGGCAGGGAGTTAGGGATCAGCACTAATAGGAGGGACAGTTCCGGCAGGGAGTTAGGGATCAGCACTAATAGGAGGGACAGTTCCGGCAGGCAGTTAGGGATCAGCACTAATAGGAGGGACAGTTCCGGCAGGGAGTTAGGGATCAGCACTAATAGGAGGGACAGTTCCGGCAGGCAGTTAGGGATCAGCACTAATAGGAGGGACAGTTCCGGCAGGGAGTTAGGGATCAGCACTAATAGGAGGGACAGTTCCGCGAGGGAGTTAGGGATCACCACTAATAGGAGGGACAGTTCCGGCAGGGAGTTAGGGATCAGCACTAATAGGAGGGACAGTTCCGCAAGGGAGTTAGGGATCACCACTAATAGGAGGGACAGTTCCGGCAGGCAGTTAGAGATCAACTCTAACAGCAGGGTCAGAACTGGCAAAGAGCAATGGATTAGCACTAACTAACTAACTAGCCTGTCAGGCAATTATAGGTTAGAAGTACTCAGGGGAGGGAAAGTTCCAGCAGGCAGTTAGAGGTTGGAACTAACAGGAAGGACAGTTCCAGCAGGAAGTGGGGATCAGCACTAATAGGAGGGACAGTTCCAGCAGGTAGTTAGAAAATTAGAACTAACAGAAGGGACAGTTCAGGATGGTAGTTAGGGATCAGCACTAACAGGAGGGACAGTTCTGACAGGTAGTTAGGGACTAGAACTAACAGGAGGGACAGTCCAGGCAGACAGGTAGAGATAAGAACTAACTGAATGGACAATTCCTAAATGAAGTGGGGATCAGCACTGAGAGGAGGGACAGTTCAGGAAGATAGTTAGGGATTAGAACTAACCTGTACAGAAAACTATAAATAACTAAAGGCAACAGCAATTACCTGCTATTTAGTTTTTCCATACCCACTCACAAATGTCTAATCTTCTTTCAATGTCTCCCTCTGTCTCTGCTGATATGATGTCTCTCAGCTGGCCTCACCCTCCTCCATGACAGCAGCTCTCCGTGGTATATCCTGTTATCTAAAAGAGGTGAGAAGGATCCTTAGGGATCATAGTTACATTTTTGTCTGTTTGATAGGTTAGTCCTTTTGGGGTGAAACCAAGGCCCATTTTCCTGAACCCCACTAAAACCTGCCCTTGAGTAAGTGAGTAAGTGAATAGAATCGGCTAAACCCGCACCCTCCACTTTGCAAGGTACATGGCTCCAGGACTGTGCTTCGTTCTCTTGAGATGCTTTCTTCTCTCCTATGGTCTGCCATGGTGTGCGCCTCAAATACAATTTAATGATCTCCCATTCCATTTGTCTCTGTGGATCAGGGGAAGCATGTAGAAGAATTAATTTACCAGTTTATCATATTCAGGCCACTAACACCTGCCTGACAATAGGAAAGAGAACAGCCATAGGGAGTACAGCGCTCTAGTGGTGGAACTAGGTATTACCGGGCCCCAGAGAAAATTCATTTTAGAACTCAAACATATCCAGAGATTGTCCTGTTTTACCAATATATATTGAAATTGCTCATTATTTAGGGACTCATGGGGCCCCCTATACCTCCTGGGCCCCCTGCAGCCGCGGAGCCTGCTTCCTCTGTAGTAAAGGGAGGGGGCTCTAGTGCAAATTAACCCAACTGTCATGTTAAGTACATTTAACTACATTTTACTGACATGTTCTGGCGCACAGCATGGGCGGTCACATAAGAAAATATTGTACATTTTAGAGAAAAAATATAATTTTCTTAAAGCAGAACAAGACTACATGATATATTTACATACACATTCATTGATATTACTAGATCTCATCGCTCTCTTCTTCTTAATATTTATCCATATACATTTCCAACTTTTTTAATCTTCTGACTATGTGGCCCCAGAGGCAGGGCCCATAACTGTCATCTCTCTATAATCTAATATCTAATAATACCCTAATGAGCTCTGCTTTGTCTCATGAGCTGCCACTGGCTGACTGTATCGCCTGCTCTTTCCTCCTCGGCTCATTAGCCTCTTTCTCTCTGTCTCGCTTTCCCCTTCATTTGTGGCACCTACATGGTACAGTCCCACCTCCCCCCAGTCCCTGTGATGTGACATTTCTCTGGATTTTCCTATTTTTATTCCCTGCGCTTGCTTACCTCCTGCGGGGGCTGCAATGAGAGACTGGGAGAGGGGGCAGGGATAGGGGGGATTATGGAGAAATTGAATTCATTCAACCTGCTCCCGGCTATTGCCATTTCCTTGCAACAGGCACAACTCAAAATGTCTTTATTTTACACTCCCAGCATTCTATAATAATCCCAATTCTTCTCTGCACTCCCAGCATCCTATACTGATCCAAACTCCTCTCTTCACTCCCAGCATCCTATAATAATCCCAATTCTTATCTGCACTCCCAGCATCCTATACTGATCCCAACTCCTCTTTTCACTCCCAGCATCCTATGCTGATCATAATTCTTCTCTGCACTCCCAGCATCCTATTTGATTTCTTCTCTGCACTCCCAGCATCCTGTACTAATCCCAATTCTTCTCTGCACTCCCAGTATCCTGTACTGATCCCAATTCTTCTCTGCACTCCCAGTATTCTGTACTGATCCCAATTCTTCTCTGCATTCCTTACATCCTATACTAATCCCAATTCTTCTTTGCACTCCCAGTATCCTGCACTAATCCCAATTTTTCTCTGCACTCCCAGCATCCTATACTAATCCCAAAGCCTATCTGCACTCCCAGCATTCTGTGCTGATCACAGTTCCTCTCTGCACCCCCAACATCATGTACTAATCCCAAATCTTCTCTGCACTCCCAGCATCCTGTATTTATCCCAGTTCATTTCTGAACTCCCAGCATCATGTACTAATCCCAATTCTCCTCTGCACTCCCAGCATCCTATTTTAATCCCAATTCTTCTCTGTACTCCCAGCATCCTGTATTAATCAAAATTCTTCTCTGCACTCCCAGTATCCTATACTAAACCCAATTCTTCTCTGCACTCTCAGCATCCTATTTTAATCCAAATTCGTCGTCTTTACTCCCAGCATCCTGTATTAACTAATGCTCTTTGTCCCTAGTTGGAGCGGTGCCAGGAGTGGGAGCTGGAGGAGAGGGGTCGCATCTTTCTTGCACTCACATACAACACTGAGCGTGGAGGACTAGTGGTGGGAATAATGCGCTGTGCTCATCTTGCTGCAATGGATGTAAATGGATTCTCAGACCCTTACGTGAAAACGTGAGTGATATGGAGATATTTAGGGTCCTGGAGCTGTTCCCCTGCTAGTCATTTGGTGCCTGGCTGGTACATGGGATGGGAGTGGCACACAGAGTGACAAATAGGTCATTACTATAGCCACACACACAATGACAAGGCTGGAGTGAGTAGGCCATCAGTGCATTGGAATGTGCAGCATTTCCAGTAGGAACCTTCTTCTGAGTAGCAATTATGTTAGGGTTCTACATGAAAGAATCTAGAGGGATCCCACCCCTCTAACCATTGGCTGGAATATAAATGGGAATCCTACTGACCAATCACTGATTACTTTTCTCCAGCGAATCTCTTGGATTCCCGGTATCTGGGGATGTACTTTTGGTTAGCACTTTTCCAAGAGGTGTTATTTGGGTCATAGCAACAAAATAACACTTCACTGGTTTTTAGTATGCTTTTAGGTGTTTATTATCTTGCCCTTCAGTGTCAGAAGTTCCGCATCACCAACCTCACCCTCCCCTCCTCTTAATCACATGTACACAATGTGCTAAATGTGGAGGAGATGTGTTAATTCATTCTTTTGTGGTACAGGGCTGTTTATAGTCACTTGCTGGAAAGGCTTTAGAAGTGATATGAAACACAGGGTAATAGATTGATATAGATGTTATCCTCCTGGAAATCAACAATATGAATCACAATACTTACTACACACACACAGGGGGGCACTCGGTGCAACATGGCACTGTGTTTCATGTGGTTTTAGGCACTCAGATTTATAGTTAAATGAGAAAGGGAGCTGGATATAAGTAATGGAGAGAGTAGGGCAAGATGGATATGGTAGGCCAAGATAAAGACAGTAGGCCAAGATAGAGGTAGTAGTGCAAGATAATCACAGCAGGGCAAGATGGATACGGTAGGCCAGATAAAGACAGTAGGCCAAGATAGAGGTAGTAGTGCAAGATAATCACAGTAGGGCAAGATGGAAACAGAAGGACAAGATGGGGAAAGTAGACCAAGATGAAGGTGATACAGCTATATAATCACAATAGGGCCAGATGGAAACAGAAGGACAAGATGGAGAAAGTACACCAAGATAAAGGTGGTAGAGCTATATAATCACAGTAGGGCAATATGGAAACAGAAGGACAAGATGGAAAAAAATAGACCAAGATAAAGGTGGTAGAGCTATATAATCACAGTAGGGCAATATGGAAACAGAAGGACAAGATGGAGAAAGTAGACCAAGATGAAGGTGGTAGAGCTATATAATCACAGTTGGGCAAGATGGAAGCAGAAGGACAAGATGGAGAAAGTAGACCAAGATGAAGGTGGTAGAGCTAGATAATAACAATAGGGCAAGATGGAAACAGAAGGACAAGATGGAGAAAGTAGACCAAGATGAAGGTGGTAGAGCTAGATAATAACAATAGGGCAAGATGGAAACAGAAGGACAAGATGGAGACAGTAAGTCAAGATGACGGTGGTAGCACAAAAAAATCACAGTAGGGCAAGATGGAAACAGAAGGACAAGATGGAGTCATTGTAGGCCACGATAGAAATAGCAGGCCAAGGTAAAGATAATAGGCCAAAATAAAGAAACTAGGGCAAGAAGGATACAGTAGGCCAATATCAAGGTGTTATAGCTAGATAATAACAGTAGGGCAAGATAGACACAGAAGGACAAGATGGGAGACAGTAGGACAAGATGGAGACAGTAGGACAAGATGGAGACAGTAAGACAAGATGTAGCCAGTAATCCAAAATAAAGATAGTAGGGCAAGATGGATATGGTAGAGATAGATAATCACAACAGTAGAGCAAGATTGAAACAGAAGATAAATTAAATTAGACATGTGAATAGAAACAGCAGCACATTATTATAAAGACTGTGACCCATCAGTCTGTGTTTATATGAATGTAATCGTAGCCATTGAAAAGCCATTTGCCACTTACATGCAACATGAAAGCACACATGTAGATAAATCAACGTGTTTCGTGTCTGCTCGGCAGTCTTCTGTCCCTCAGGGAGATCTGACCTATTTGTATCTCGTGCAGAGGGGACAATATCATGAAGTCCATCCTGGATCCCTGGGGAAAGCAGTACAGGAAAGCAGATGTGCACAGAAATAAACAAACAGCAGAGCTGCTGATGGGGGTCTCCAGAGATTGGTTTCCTGTAGGGGTGGGGTGGAAAAGCAAGGGGTCATAGTTGTATCTGAGCAACTGCCAACAGCCCTCATCCCTGTCCTTTTTGTAATGGGTAAACTGTAGAATCATCCTAGGAAACCCTATACTGTAAATTAAGATATCCGGGGATGTGGATGTATCAGCTGACCATCAGTGTTTAAGTCAAGTTTGGTTCCAGGCCTGGCTATGTATCTAATGGCTGACCTTATGCTTTGCAGATATCTAAAGCCAGATGTTGAGAAGAAATCAAAGCACAAGACAGTAGTCAAGAAGAAGACTCTGAACCCAGAGTTTAATGAGGTAAGAGAATAGGGATGCACCAAATCCGGGATTCGGTTCGGGATTTGGCAAGGATTCAGCCTTTTTAAGCAGGTTTCGGATTCAGCCGAATCGTTCTGCCTGGCCCGAACCGAATCCTAATTTGCATATGCAAATTAGGGACTGGGGAGGGAAATTGTGTGACTTTTTGTCAGAAAACAAGGAAGTAAAAAAATGTTTTCCCCTTCCCACCCCTAACTTCCATATGCAAATTAGGGTTCGGATTCGGTTCGGCCGAATCTTTTGTGAAGGATTCGGGGGTTCGGCCAAATCCAAAATAGGATTGATAGGATAGGATTCAGTGCATCCATATAAGAGAATAAGGAAGCAGTGGAGGGGTCCATTAGGGAAATATCTGACAAATATGGGTTATGGAGAAGAACAAAGGAATCAGCAGTGTGTTGGTGATAGGGTGGGGAGATATTTTGTATATTATTATATTTTGTATATTACTGTATCCCAGAGAATAAAGGCAATATGGCGGTCATTGCTACAGGGGCGGGAATAAAGAATGCGCCTTTGTCATTGGTTAGGAGTTCTTCTATAACATCAGCCAACTGGAGCTGCAGAAGAGGAGTCTGGAAGTCACGGTGTGGGACTACGACCTTGGGAAATCCAACGACTTTATAGGTGAATTTCTTGGTTTGCTTGGTTAGCCTTTACTCACCTGTTCAGATCAAATCAGACAATAGTAGGGGTCCCTGTTACTGAGCGGGGACTTAAAATATATAGCATGACACATTAGGGACACATTTCTGCAAGGGCCCCAAAGTTAAAGGCACCATGGACTGGACCAATCACATTAATTGAATAGGATACCCCAGCAGCCATGTGAAGGTGCAGATTTGGCATGGCTCCCCCATTTACATAGACTGCCCCCAGGTGCATTTGTGTTAAATATCCAGGATAACAGGTTCCTGGCCCTGTAGAGAGAGCGGTGCAATCACACGTCTAATCTCCAGAGTCGGCAGAACCTGAGCACTGACCCAACATGACTAGAAAGTGGCACCTGTGCCCGTGGCTGCCAGCTGAGCCGTTGGGGGAGGGACTTGTAGAATATATCATGAGAGTAAATTGCATTTCTACAGCCTGTGTCACTGAATTATCACTAACCGTCTCACCCTTCCCTGTCTCTTGCCCCACAGGGGGTGTGACCTTTGGGATGAGCTCCAAGGGCGAGTGTTTAAAGCACTGGACGGACTGTCTCTCTTCTCCCAATAAAAGAACTGAACACTGGCACACGCTAACCAATGAGCTTCCAGGATCCACTTATGCCGACTGAGCAAGCCTCCAACGGATTGGAGAAAAGAGCTAAGGAACAACCAATAAGAAACAGGAAGGGGCAGAGGTGACCCACACTCACCCACATCACCAAAAACATATCCAGAATTTGGGATCATCACCTCGTCCTGGTGCCAGAGACCCAATATGGCTATTTAATCCTCCTTTCTCCTTCCATACACGACACCCACATGCATCTCTACTCCTGATCCCTGGAGGCCATTTTGTATTTTTACATGGACATCTCAGGCGACACAACTCATCTTGTCTCCACATTATCCCTCTCTCTCTATCCTCTGGGATCCTCGCTGCTTAACAAGCCTATTATGGGTAATCTGGGCTTACTATTAACTGTACAGCCATGTCATATGTCCTGCTGGCTTGATGTCTGTAACTGGAGTACAAGTCCCAGCGTCCCTCCTGGGAGTTGTAGCCTAACAGGTGGGGCCACAGGACTGGGGCCCTTAGACAGAGCCAGTTCCTCAGGGCTGGATCCTCCTTAATAACCAGTCTACCAACAACCAACGCAGTGTATGTTCCTCGGGCACCTTGCACTTACTTCTACAGGCCGAGCCCTGATAGGCTCATTATACAGGGGGCTCAAGGGGACTTGTAGTTGACCATCACAAGATAATTGTGGTTTTCAGAGTCTGTTTACCCCCTGTAAGTTTTCCATTTGGGATATAGCCATACCAGGCAGCCTACAGCTGGGATAAGAGGAAACCTTCTGCACTCAAGCTGTGGCACGACTTCAACTCCCAGCATGCTGACTACCAGAGCATGTAGGGGGAGCTGTAGCTTCTCAACAGCTGGAGCCCTGAAGGTTGCCTGTCCCTGCCCTACAAAACATAAGAGGGAAGAGTAACAGGAGTAAAATTTGCTCCAAGCTTAATAACCATTGCAACCAATCAGATTTAAGCAAATTCTATATGCTCATTGGCTGCAATGAGTTGAGTTGCAAGAGCTGATAGACTGATATGGGGCAAGGGGCAAACTGCAGAGCGCCATGTTTTTTTGCCCCTATCAAACGGAACTCTGCTCCATTACATGCACCCGTGAGAGCAAACTGACTAGTTAGTAGTCAGTATTATAAACCAGCTTCAACCACTTTCCCCTACTCTGTGGTGCGTCCCGGAGCCTTCTGAAAACATTCCAACATTGATCTTATGCACTATGCACAGGTGCGCCCCCTACTGTGACACAGGCGGGAGTGCAAAACGCAAAATCTCTACCTTCGTTTACAATTAGTTGCAAAAAAAAAGTAACTGTTCTGGGGCAACACAGTTTCAGAGCTCCGCCCTTTCCAAAATGCTCATGGACTATCTATGATGTGTATCCAGAAGAGTCGAATTTGTCCCTGATTTGTTAGTTTCCATTCATTAGTGGTCGATATATCGCTTTTGCACTTTGGCAGAAAGATACAGGTTTACTTATTTAGGGGGAAAAAATCCAATTCCCTGAATATTTCTTTGATTATAAAGATCCCCAGTGACTTATTCATGGTAGACTGTCACTTCAATATTCCACACATCTATTTTGTTGCCGTTATCTGTACTTTTTCTGTATTGTATGCATTATTAATAGATTAGTGGCACCAGTCATCAGCGTGTGGTGCCCAACTGGCACGTGTGTGTTACCTACTGCCAAAGCGTAAAAACATCGATTTTTATTTGTGAATAGCTCAAAAGACGTGTCATAGGGATTGGAGCTGCCTTCCTATTGAATACACAACATACAGTCACCTGATTACCCAAATCTGAAATCCATTTCTGCTGGAAAGGAAAGACAGGCGGGAGGGATGCACATATGGGGCCCCGTGGCTTTTGCTTCCTGCCTCCGTGGCGCTAACACACACACACACTATCACACACACACACACACACAGCTATGCACATGCAACTCATTATGGGCTATGCACACACTGGACACATTCACTATTTGCACGTTTTTTCCCCCCAACTGTTTTGTGACTTCTTGTTTTGTATATTTGGGGAATGTGACTTGTTTTCTATACAGGAGATGCATCGGTGCTCGAAATTTGCACGTAGGCACTGCGTTTATGCAATGTTTGTGTCTTTTTTGTAACTTTATTACTTCTAGGTTATGGTTTGAATGCACTGGCCGGGGGTAGGTGGGAGTTGGGACGATCACCAGCAAAGATAAGATACTCTTGGTCTTTATACACCATCCAGTCTTTAATGTTACCCCTATAATGAAAGAGAAGGCAGGTTTGTCAGACAGATATTGTGATTTTCTGTAGTGTCCCAAGATATACAGAAGCATGATGTGCTGCAGGGGTCTCTAGATAAACTGTAGGTCTATGCAATGCTCTGGAGAGGTGTGTGTTGCATGGGTCTCGAGTTATATGGAGAGGAGTGTGATCTGCTGCAAGGTTCTTTAGTTATACAGAGAAGTGATATGCTGCAGGGGTCCCTAGTTATATGGAGAGGAGTGTGATCTGCTGCAGGGGTCCCTAGTTATATGGAAAGCAGTGTGATCTTCTGCAGGGTTCTTTAGTTATACAGAGAAGTGCATGCTATGCTGCAGGGGTCCCTAGTTATATGGAAAGCAGTGTGATCTGCTGCAAGGTTCTCCAGTTATACAGAGAAGTGTGTGATATGCTGCAGGGGTCCCTAGTTATATGGAAAGCAGTGTGATCTGCTGCAGGGTTCTTTAGTTATACAGAGAAGTGTGCGATATGCTGCAGGGTTCTCTAGTTATATGGAAAACAGTGTGTTCTGCTGCAGGGTTCTACAGAGAAGTGTGTGATATGGTGCAGGGCTCTAGTTATATGGAAAGTAGTATGATCTGCTGCAGGGTTCTTTAGTTATACAGAGAAGTGTGTGATATGCTGCAGGAGTCTAGTTATATGGAAAGCAGTGTGATCTGCTGCAGAGTTCTCCAGTTATACAGAGAAGTGTGTGATATGCTGCAGGGCTCTGTAGTTATATGGAGAGGAGCTGTGTGTTACAAGGGTCTCTAGTTACACAGAGAGGTGTGGTGTGCTGCAGGGGTCTCTGTATGGAAAGAAGGGTGATGTGCTGCTGTGTCTCTGGATGTAAGGAGAGAAGTGTGATGTGCTGCAGAGGTCACTAGCTATACAGAGAATGCAATGATGTACAGTGCTGAGATTTGCTACTTGTGTCTCGAGACAGAGAGGGGTGTTATAGTCTATATGTATCTCAAGGACTACAAATAGGGTAAAATAAACAATAAGGACCACGTTTGTTGGCCAGTTGGTCAATCCTGAGCATACCAAAGCCTGGGTTTTAGGCAGTGACATTCGTGTCCTTTCCATTGTCCAGATGATTGGTTTGCAGGTGAAGGCTAGAGAGCTGATTAGATCTTTATGGTCTCAATCTCAGGGAGCGCCTGTAATGTTTCTATCCTGGTTTAGGGATTTGTATCACCAAAGAGGGATTCAGTGATAGTCTCAAGGTGTCTGAGTCCAACACAATCTCCCCCTCTGTGTTTGTTTTGGTCAACACTTGGAGCCAAGCACCAGTATTTGTCACTGTTTGACTTTGGTACATTTTGAGAACTTTTGAGGACCCGACCAGCATGAACTAACATATTTAGATGGTAGCCATTCTTTAGTGGGTTATGTTGAAGTCCCCCACAAAGGGACAAGAATGTTTTGGAACAATCTGACTAGTTGGTGGGGTTTGGTGAAAGGATGGTGTATAAATTCTCCTGTTCTGGTCTTCACGGGTCAGGTGGGTGTCCAAGTGGGCAGTTTACAATGGATTGTCCATATGCAGGAAGATATTCCATGGTGGTGAGTGAAGGCCAGGGCAGATCATGGTGGAAGGAATGGTCTGGCAGATCATCCATGAGGGAGCCTTGTGTATGTCAAGATGAAGTTATGAGTCAATGTTGAAGCATGATGTGTCCCTCTAAAGAGAAAGCCCTTAACAATGGCTGCCTCCAGGTTACAGTAGTAAGGCTGGTGGTGGGAAAGGTTGCAACGCTGGAGGGGAAGTGTCTGTGCTTTTTCTGTTTGTGCAATGTAAGGGGTGGGATGTGAGGGAGGCTGCTCACCCTGTAATTGCATGTTACAGCCTCCTCTTGACTACTGCACTCAATAAAGGCAAATCCACCTCAGCTGTGTCTCTGTGTAATGCATTTACTACATGCCAGGAGAAGAGAGTAGGCAAGCAGCAGCAGATCAACAACCAATAGGATAGTAATGACACTTCAAGGGGAAATAAAATGGGCTTGCCATTAACTGCAGATTTAATGCAGTTGCCCTGGCCCTCTATCCCTGTTCTTCCGAAGTGAGGAAAGTGGGCAGAGTGTCCCCCCCCATGGGTGCAGGGTACAACGTATGTCACTATCCTGCATTCTAAAGCTGGGACATACACAAACAGGAAGAACCGGGCTTTTGGAAACATTGCCAAATGAGCTTGTTGTTTGCATTTTGTCCACCCACACACTTAAATAAATTGGACTGGTCCCATTTGGACCTCTGGCCAAAGATCAGATTACATCTCAGGCCTATGGAGACCTGTCAGGAGAGGACAACATCAACATACCCATGAAGTTAGATATGTGCCCGATATTCTGCCAGATATTGACTGTAAGAAAGGTCTCGTACAAGGACCAATTTGCTGCACGCTTAGAGTGGAGGGGTCAAGTTGGGAGCTTTTATGGGCCTGTGTATGGCCACCTTAAAAAGAGACATAGGAAAAGTGAAAATCCCTCCAATTCTGTCGGCTAAAAATGATCATTATATTTAAAAATGACCCCTTTATTGGAGCTCCCGGTCGGTGTTCAAATGAGGAGTGGGCGTGTCCTAACAGTCCCTGCCAGAAGCACAGTAGGAGGGGGACAGCCAATCACAGCCCTGCAGTCACACAAGCACAGACAGGCTTCAGTTCCCTATCAGGTCCTGCTAGCTGCTGATTGGTTCCTGTCCTACAGTGCAGTGAGCTGAGTGCACAGCCTGGGAATTCAGGGAGCAGCAAGTGGAAGAGAAGGGAGGGATTATTAGGGTTTTTGCAGAAATTTACAATAAAGTAACCAGAAACACTACTTTTTTAAGCACAAACGAGTATAATGCACGGATACGTTCTTATTTTTTTTCCACAAAACGTCTACTTTAAGGATTGTGCACTAAGTTCTGGACATGGGGGTATGGGTGCATGATGATCTGGCTTTTGTTCTAGGGAAGCTCTGCCACATAGGAATAAATAATAGAAGCCAACTTAAAGCTCCTTTGATATGGGGGGATCCTGAGAATTGTAGTAGAACGATGACTATAGGGAGCCCGAGCTTGGACAATCCTGCTTTAAATAAACACATATAGATGGCGCCATGAGGAACACATGATTAACCTGCAGAATGAAGAAGCTGTTGCTCGTGTGTTTGAGTAATGAAAGTGACCTTTACACCACCAACGTGCTCAAACTCCCTTATCTGGTTCCTGAAGCACTGCCATTAAAAACTGGATCAAATTATAGAAGGTCAAACCACCCTTTCTCCTGATGTTGTGCCTAATTGTGATATTTAAATAGCAAGCGCTGCACAGGGCTGACTCCGGGGCGCGGGATGAGCCAAAGTCATGAATTTAATGGCACCGGCGGTTGCTAAAGTCACTGGACTCTGAGTGATAATGAGAGCAGGAAAGCGGCCGATCAATGCTTTGTGATAAAGGCTGATGTGTCCCCTAAATAGACCAAATGTCCAGGATCCGCTCTGATCATTTCCCTGGCTACTGCCCAATGGTAATATAGTGAGCGCCACTGTTATAATAATAATAAAGCAGCTCTTCCCATATCTTGTGTATGTGTCTCGCTGCTGGGAACAGCGATATTGCTGCCAGTCAATTAGAAATCAGCTATTAGGGACGACTTTAAATGTCACAGCGGTGTATTTGGATATGATTACGGATACTGCCTCTCCAAAGATGCGTGTCAACAGCAAAGCCTGCTACAATGAGAATTTCCCATGGGCGCAGCACATATTGCCTGGAATATTAAGGCTTGTGCAGATCGGGAGGTCAGTATAGATGTGGGGGAACAACTTGCTAGAGACAGGTGCTAATGAACATTCTCTGGAGCTACATTTATTGGAGGCCTTGATGAGGTTCACCAGCACAATTAATAGAGCACAGACAAATAAACATTCTGAAAGGGACACTTGAGATTAGTATTCCTCTCCCCATGCAGGTATAGGGCAAAACCCTTTACAGGTATTCCTATTGGACATCACTATGTATAACTATATATTCATCTAATATTGTGGTCTATGATGATTTAATATTTTTATGGCAGGAAACACCTTGACAGACATCATTGGTCATGAGCAACATTCCTCTCTCTGAGGCATCTGACCCTGACTTGTGAGACATGCGGAGATTTGTAGCTGAGCAACAGTTGCAGTAGCCTCGATTAACTGGAGCAAGCATGGAGCCGCGGGGTCAAATCCTCAACCTACAGGCTGGTTAGGGTCTAAATAATTTCTCATCTTGGGCTGCAACCTCAATGGCAACAGCTGCAAAATCCACTATATCTCAGCTGTCTGCTATAGGAGTCCAGTGCCTGCTTGTAGGCAGCGGAAACTGAAAGGTTAAAACTTAATAGAGTATAAAAAGAGAGTACAGTAAGGCTATTAATAATAAATGTATCAACCCAAGTAATTTCATTTATAGCACAGTCAAATCTGTCTCAGTGCATGAGCTCCATCTAGTGGTCAGTAAGAGATGGAGCAGTTTAGAAGTGAGATCGAGTTCCTCAAGAACATGCTCATAGCCAATGATGTGCCTTGTATCAGCATGGACGAGTTTAATAAAAAGTATTTACACCTTAAAGATAAAGAATACTGGAAATGGTCAACAGACTGTAGGTTAAGAAAGAAATAAAGTTCACCATCTGGATGTGTTTACTCAGGAATGTCTATAACTAGATCATCCTCCTCGTCCCCATCGGGACCCTCATCTCCACTTCCTTCTCCTCCGTCGCTGAACATCTGTTGGGGTACGGTGCTGAGAATGGTTGGGGGTGGGGTGTGCTTGCTAGAGGAGGACAGAGGCGGGAGACTGGATGAACGAGGGCTGAAAGGAAGGACCCCACCGCAGCTGGGAGACGAGCTGAGAGGTATCTGCTGGAGTTGGAAGGAAAGGAAGAGTCCATAGAAAAAAGAAGGGGGGCAGACAAATACAAAATATTATTAAAGGAGACATTTAGCGTAAAAAAAATACTGTAAGCATTTACCAGTGCATAATACTCATTTAGATATAGACGAATTGTGCTTAAAAAAGTCGTGTTTCAGGCTGATTTATTGAATATTTCTGTAAAAATGAATCCCTCCCACCCTTTCTATTTTATATGTGTCACTGTTTTTCTAATATTGAAGTGTAAAGTGTAATTTTTCACCTTCTAAAGCAGCTCTGGGGAGGGGGGTCGCCGACCCTGTAAACTAAATGAATACATTTGTCCCTGCTGAACAGAATTCCTGAGTTTCATTAAAGGCAGCTGTTGGAATTGATACAATAGTTGCTAATATTCCCCACAAATCCTGCTGAGAAATGTATCAACTAAATGAGACAGGGACATTCAACTTTAGATTTTGGAAAAACAGTAAAAAAATAAATAATGGCAAGTAATTGAAAAAAGTCTTTATTTCTGGGGAACAATCTGAAAACAGTTGAACTGAAAAAAGTGTTTGGAAGGTGAACAACCCCTTTAAACTCTTTTAGGTATAGAAAGAATGTATTTTAAAAAGTAGTGTTTCTGGTTACTTTATTGTAAATTTCTGCAAAAACCCTAATAATCCCTCCCTTCTCTTCCACTTGCTGCTCCCTGAATTCCCAGGCTGTGCACTCAGCTCACTGCACTGTAGGACAGGAACCAATCAGCAGCTAGCAGGACCTGATAGGGAACTGAAGCCTGTCTGTGCTTGTGTGACTGCAGGGCTGTGATTGGCTGTCCCTCTCCTGTTAGGACACACCCACCCCTCATTTAAAACACAGACAGGGACCAGAGAACATCTATAGGGAGCTCCAATAATTTTTAAAGATAATATTAATGTTTAGCACCATTTAAAAGCAACACCATATATAACTCATAATTGCCTACAAAATTAGGGTTTTTTAATTTATCCTATAAGTCTCCTTTAAAACCCAAACATCCTTCTGTGTTATGCCCACTCACACTCAGTCATACACACTCACACTCAAGCGCAGGTACCTTGGGCTTCTTAGGTTTTACCCCACGATTCTTCACATCTCTCTTGGCACGTTCAGGTTTGGGGGGCGTGGAGTTGGGGAGAGGAGCCAGATATTCCGAGGGAAACGGGGTGTAAGGGGGTGAGCTCATCTGATGATGTGGGAAAAGGTGAAGGGGAGAAAATAAATCATGAGGTGGAATGAGACGGGGGAGAGGTGTAGGGGGTGATAGAGAATAGCGGATGGTTTAGAGGGCTACTCACCGCGCTTAGGTATGGGCCCCCCGCTGTGTGCAGAGACAGGCCAGATGAGGTTGGGGAGGCAGAGCCAGTAGGAGGACTTCGCTTCCTGGCAAATGAAAACGACACAAAGTGATGTTACAACTCTGCCAGCAGGGGGGCTCAGCACTACTACAGGAAGCACATTCATATAGACTTTATCTCTCAGCCAATAGCACGCAAGCCTTGCATCCATTATACCTGGAAGTCTTATTATTAATTATTAACATGTATTTATATAGCGCCAACATATTTCGTAGCACTGTAAAGTAAATGTGTTTATACAACTAAATCACATGAATTACATACTTAGAACATATGGCGTTACGTACATCAAAATCAATACCGGTACAAAAGGTGCAGAAAGAGCTTACAATCTAAAGGGAAGGAAATAATACACAAGGTGTGGGAGTGGGCAAGATCAGTGGGTGAGAGATGTGGTACTGTATGTGGTATTACATTTGGTAGTTAAGCAGAGTGAGGGTAGGCTTTTCTAAATAAGTGCGTTTTAAGAGATTTCTTGAAAGCAGAAAGGTTGGGAGAAAGTGAGAGTTCCAGAGGAGGGGTGCAGCACTTGCTAAGTCTTGAACGCGAGCATGTGAGGAGGTAATGAGAGTTGAGGAACAGGTCAGTAGAGGAGCATAGTAAGCGGTTTGGTGAGTATAAGGGGATTTATACGATATTAGGGATGCACCGAATCCACTTTTTTGGATTCGGCCGAACCCCCGAATCCTTCACGAAGGATTCGGCCGAATACCGAACCGAACCATAATTTGCATATGCAAATTAGGGGTAGGAAGGGGAAAACATTTTTTACTTCCTTGTTTTCTGACAAAAAGTCACACAATTTCCCTCCCTGCCCCTAATTTGCATATGCAAATTAGGATTCGGATCGGCCGGGCAGAAGGATTCGGCCGAATCCGAAACCTGCTGAAAAAGGCCGAATCCTGGCCGAATCCCGAACCGAATCCTGGATTCGGTGCATCCCTATACGATATACAATAAATACTTTTCTAGTAGTGCAAACGTGTGGGTTATGTCCAGGTTCACCTCTGGAGGTAGGACAGAAGAATTGGTCTCTTGGCCCCTCCCTCAGGATATATAGGCTGGCTCCACCTCTATTCCTCTGTTCTGTTCTAAAGCTTGGTGAGGTGATTTAGGAGACAGCAAGATATGAAGGAAGGTCAACAGACAATAGTAGGAATATGTAGAGATAGCGAGACAGAGAGTCCTTGCCCCCATACTAAAATCAGCCTGGGTGGGACTTACTGCCCGGACAGTTCGGGCCTACTAGAAAAGTAAATCCCCTTTTCTATAGTCGGCCCTCCTGCCAGTGCAGACTTATGGGACGTTCCAAAGCTGTCCCTTTATGAAAATCAAATAAAACATTTTCAAAGCTGTCCCTTAATAATTTGCGTGGGTATTGTCTGATTTTAACCCACAATTAAACCTAAACTTAATATTATTTGAAGGCTTGTTAAGGGATCACATTCAAAATTTTGTCCTAATGAATGGCATTATGAGCAACAATCAGCATGGCTTTATGAAGGATAGGTCATGTCAGACAAATTTGATTGCATTTTATGATGTGGTAAGTAAGATTCTGGACAGTGGGGGGGCAGTAGATGTGATCTATTTGGGTTTTGCCAAAGCGTTTGATACTGTGCCCCACAAACGACTGCTTTCTAAACTAAGGTCTGTTGGGCTTAATGAAGTCGTTTGCACGTGGATAGGGAACTGGCTACAGGATCGGGTACAGAGGGTGGTTGTTAATGGGACATTCTCTACTTGGAGTAAGGTTCTTAGTGGGGTCCCTCAGGGCTCAGTATTGGGTCCACTTTTATTTAACTTGTTCATTAATGACTTAGGGGAGGGTGTTGTAAGTAATGTATCAGTGTTTGCAGATGACACAAAACTATCAGCCCAATTAATTCCATCCAGGATGTGGCACTTGCAACAGGATCTTGACTAACTGGCAATCTGGGCAGCTAAGTGGCAAATGAGATTCAATGTTGATAAATGTAAAGTCCTGCACCTGGGATGTAACAATATCCACTTATACCCTTAATGGGACTGCACTAGGCAAATCCATAATGGAGACGGACCTTGGAGTCCTTGTAGATAATAAACTTGTCTGTAGCAAGTAATGCCAGTCAGCAGCATCAAGGGCAAATAAGGTCTCGAGCTGTATTAAATGGGGCAGAGAGTCACGGGAGGAGGGGGTCCCACTGTATAGAGCACTGGTAAGGCCCCATCTAGAATATGCCGTACAGTTTTGGTCTCCATCACTCAAACAGGACATTATTGTATTAGAGAGGGTACAGAGAAGGGCAACTAAGCTGGTAAAGGGAAAATCTTAGCTATGAGGAAAGACTGGCCAAATTGGGGATGTTCACGCTGGAGAAGAGGTGCTTAAGGGGTGATATGATAACTATGTATAAATATATAAGGGGATCATATAATAATCTCTCTAATACTTTATTTACCAGTAGGTCTTTCCAGCTGACACGAGGTCACCCATTCCGATTAGAAGAAAAGAGGTTCCGCCTAAATATTCGGAAGGGGTTTTTTACAGTGAGAGCTGTGAAGATGTGGAATTCTCTCCCTGAATCAGTTGTACAGGCTGATACATTAGATAGCTTTAAGAAGGGGTTGGATGGCTTTTTAGCAAGTAAGGGAATACAGGGTTATGGGAAATAGCTCATAGTCCAAGTTGATCCAGGGACTAGTCCGATTGCCATTTTGGAGTCAGGAAGGAATTTTTCCCCCTCTAAGGCAAATTGGAGAGGCTTCAGATGGGTTTTTTGCCTTCCTCTGGATCAACTGGCAGATAGGTAGTTAATAAAAAAAAAAAAAAAAAAAAAAAGGTTGAACTCGATGGACATGTCTTTTTTCAACCTTACTTACTATGTTACGTCTCTCTGCAACCACCGCTTGCAAAACTTTACGGCCAAACACGGCCGGTGTAGAAGCAAAAACATTTAACTGGTAAAACTTAATAAAGGTATTGGGTGAAGCCCATGTGGCTGCTCCGCAAATTTGTTCTGGCGTAGCCAAATTTTGGAGAGCCCAAGAGGTGCTCTGTGCCCCTGTAAAGTGAGCTACCACTCTGAATGGTTTCTGTTTGTGGCTGAGAATGTAGGCTTGGTTGATAGTCTCTACTAGCAATAGTGGCTTGGACACCGGCCTTTGTGTTTAGAGGAATATGAGACCATAAGTGAATCCGATCGGCGTAGTTTAGCCGTTCATTTTTTGTAAATCTTAATTGCCCTCACAACGTCCAACTTGTGTAATTCTCTTTCTTTCTTGTCATTATTCAGATTGGGGCAGAAAGATGGAAGAACAATGTCCTGATTGATATGAAAAGCTGACACTACTTTCGGAAGGGAACCAGGAACTGTCCTAAGGCTACTTATGTTATGGATAACAAGCCAAGGTTCGGCATGGGACAATGCCGCTATCTTAGACACTCTTTTGGCCGAAGTGATTGCAATAGGAAAGGTCACAGGTATGAAGAGGTTCAAATGGTTCCTTTTGTAAGGCTGATAACACTAATGTCAGACACCAAGAAGGTGTAGAGTTCCTAAAGGGAGGCCTGACTCTTAAAAGGAATACTTTCATGGGAAAAAATTTTTTTTTTCAAAATGAATCAGTTAATAGTGCTGCTCCAGCAGAATTCTGCACTGAAATCCATTTCTCAAAAACAGATTTTGCAAGAATTGCTGAATATCTGGTTGTTCTGCCCATTTAAACTGGAATAGTACAGATAAGGCAGATATTTGTGATAGGTGCCAATCCCCTTCATAAAGCCCAAAGCAAGAAAGTCCGTGACAATCTGTAATGTGCTATTTTCCCATGACTGTTGTCTATGGGAGAACCAGTCAATGAAGGTTTTCCCAGACTTTATAGTAGTCTTTTGCTGTAGACTGTTTTTGTGCTTGCAGAAGAATATCTATTGCCATTGGGGAGCACCCCCGCTTGGACCACAACTGGATCTCAAGTGCCAGACCGTTAAACGCATCACGGAAAGGTTGGGGTGCCGCGCTGGTCCCTGCATCAGGAGGTCGGACCGCATGGGCAGTCTCCATAGTCTGGAAATGGACATGCTGATCAGATCTGAGTACCACAGTCTGTTTGCCCAATCTGGGGCAATTAGTATAGTGGTTGTCCTTTCCTGTTTGATCTTGCCAATGATTTTGTGTAGGATCGGTAGTGGAGGAAAGGCATAGACCCTGCGAAAGTTCCAAGGTATCACCAGAGCGTCTGTGAACGCTGCTCCTGGATCTTTGGTTCTGGAGCAGTAACATGGAACATAGACATTCTAGAACCAGACACAATTTCAATGTCTGGTATCCCCCACTTGCTGGTTATTTGGGAGAATATCCCGTGATGCAAACTCCATTCCCCCTGGTCGAGTGTTTGTCTGCTACCCTAGGAGGTTTATCCCAGACTTTACGTTGTTCTTCTGGAACAGGGTAAGTATCATAAAAGCGTTTTGACAGTAAGTCGTCGGTCTGGTTGTGACCATTCCGTATCAATAGTTTTAGTGATTGAGCTGAAAATAGGAAATGCATGTGTTTTCTTTTGGTGAATACAGAGAACCTTATCTGCTTTTGAGACAGCCATGTTTCATCTTTTATTTCCAACTAGACATTAAGCCCGTTAAATTAACGGGCGCTAGAACATATGTAGTCAAACATTCGCCAGAGATGGTCCGTGGGGCACATGCGCAGTAGCGCAATCCCACGGACACAGAGACACTTCAACTTTATTATATAGGATGTCTTCATCATCTCCCTCAGGAGTTTTCTGGAGATGTCTGGTTTGGCAAAGGTGGGTTGTTCAGAGTCTGAAACATCAGGTGTAGAGTCAAGCGTCTTGCGCTTAGTGGCCTTTTGCTGGGAAGTGGAAGGCTGGAGGGCAGTTTCACCCATTCTAAAAATTCCCCTATTTGCAGTGGGATCTGTGATGGTGCGTTGCCTGTTATGGGTGTATGAGGCAAGGAGTCCTCATTACTCTGTAACTCCAATATGGGTGAATTGGTTTCAGTGGTAAGCTGTTGAGGGGACAGGATTGGTGGCTCAGCGGGCATGCAGTCAGAACAATATGTGGCTTCTGACTTTCTAAGTGTGGGTTTACACTTTTTGCATTTTATCTCTTTGACAGGCCTTTTAGCTGGCTTCTTAGCCGATTTAACAGCTTGAATGTCTTCTCTGAATTCCCTTAATGGATCTGATCTCTCCATGGTATAGTAAATTGAATTAGTTACCAGATACTGGGTTTTTCACTACACTGAAGTGTGTTATAGTTCCTTGTATAGTGCTCCTGAGGAGATGAAAGCAGGCTTAATCACGCTGATGGACTTGTGCCACCGGTCTGAGAGAGATATCGCAGTGAGCATACATTCTGTCAGGATCTAAAATGGCGGTGATGAGGTCATTGCATTGTACGTGTTTAAGCGCGGATGTATGCACAAGAACAAGGCACGCACCAAGAGCCGCGGCGCCCAGATCCAAATGTACAACCAACGTAAGGAAGCAGTTAGTGAACCAGTCACTTCTGCTTGCCTCACTGACCACCGCAACTTTGGTTAGCCAATCAGTATAACATATAGACACGTTTCTTAGCCAAGCGACAGCCAGGTTGGTGTAACTGCACAGGAAGTGGAGTTAGGTGGGCCAACCTCTGCATATTTGGCAGGCCATAGATAAGGGGTAGATCGGTAGCTTAGCATACCTAGCCCAACAACCTACTGTACCAGGCAGGGCCGGCCTTAGGCCTATTGGACCAATTGGGCCCCGCACCTATCGGGGCCCCGCACCACAGGACAGCACAGATAATATTTCCCTCAGCACATGATGCTGCCTGGCCTGCCCCCAACTTCAGCCCATCCCCAAATCCATAGGTCCAGCCCACCCCCAACCCTGATAAGCCAGCCTATCCCCCAACTCCATAGGTCTAACCTGCCCCCAACTCTCATAGGCCCAGCTTTCCTCCAACCTTGATAGGCCCTGCCTGCCCCCAATCCAACCAAGCCTGCTCCCAAGCTGAATCGGCCCAGCCTGACCCAAACTAATTGGCCCAGTCCACTCTCCTATTTCCTCCCTCTCTCTCTTACCCTGTGTGCCCCTATTATGTGCCCCTATTTCATCCCTCTCACTCTCTTACCTTGTCTGCCCCTTTCCTTTCTATTTTGTGCCTGTATGTCCTCATTTTCCTAAATACTTGGTGTGTCAGTAGCCAGCAACACTTTGTCTAGGGGCCCCGCCAACATGGTCCCAATTGGGCCCCACATTTGATAGGATCAGCCCTGGTACCAGGGTACTGGATTGTTCAGAGCCAGTCCACTTGCTGCAATTGCCAGCAAGGAGGGAGAGGCATACCCGTTGGGAGACAGCTCTGCATGCCTCCATGGTAACTGGCGTCATGGTTCCACTTGCTGCAAAATGCCAGCAAGTAGGGAATGGCCATAATGCTGGTGGAAGTATCCATGGAATGTGTAATCAATGTTCCACTTGCTGAAACATGCCAGCAAGGAGGGAACAGATATCATGTTGGGAGACAGCACTGCATGCCTTCATAGCTTGTAGAACGCTGTAAGGAAAAATAAAAACAATAACAGAAGAGAGATTTCTATCCTTCACCTCCAAGGCAGGACAAAAGAACTGGGGAAGAGAGGTGGAGCCAGCCTATATATCCTGAGGGAGGGGCCAAGAGACCAATTCTTCTGTCCTGCCTCCAGAGGTGAACCTGGACATAACCCATACGTCTGTACTGACAGGAGGGCCGACTAGAGAAATAGAGATGAGATCAGAGATGTAGGGTGGGGCAGAGTTATGAAGTGCTTTGAATGTCAGGGTCATTAATTTGAATTTTATTCTGAAAGGTAGCGGAAGCCAGTGTAGGGATCGGCACCCAAGCTGGAGACTTATCAACCTGACCCTGTGCCTGGTCCCTCACTCACCTCTTGGTAGGGGGGGTGCTTGCTCCGCGGCCCCCTTCAATATCACTGTTCTCTGAAGAGGCGGTCACATCGGAGTCTGAAATACACAGAGACAAGAGAAGAAACAAATATTAATCACCTGATTCATGTATGACTGTATGTGCTTTCAGATAAGGTCACGGGGAGTTGTAGTGCAACACCATCTGCAGGTCACGTCAGAGATAAACATGTATAACACGTCTATATCCCTTTAACCACTCCCTTCCCCCTTTATCCGTTACTCCTTTTGTACCTGATGAGTCCTCGTCCACATTCTCATACTGCAGGATTCTGTCCAATAGGAAACTGCCAGACACACAGAGAAAACAGTCAGGGGGGAGGAGATAGAATATGGAGAAGATCAAGAAGATATAAATTATAACAGTTATCTAACAGAGATGCTACAGGGTCACTGCCTCAGCTCTTTACTGAGGACACTGGACGTTGAAGGGGTTGTTCACCTTTAAATTAACTGTTAGTATGATGAGAGGGATATTATGAGACAATTTGAAATTGGTTTTCATTGTTTATTATTTGTGGTTTTTGACTTATTTAGCTTTTTATTCAGCAGCTCTGCAGTTTCAGTCACCTGGTTGCTAGGGTCCAAATTCTCCCAGCAACCATACACTTATTTGAATAAGAGACTGGAATATGAATAGGAGAGGCCTGAATTGAAAGATGAGTAATAAAAAGTAGCATTAACAATACATTTGTAGCCTTAAATATCATTTATTTAGATGGGGTCAGTAACCCCTATTTGATAGCTGGAAAAAGTTAGAAGATATGGACATATTAACCGTTGCCTTAAAGGTGAACACCCTTTAAAAGGAAAGGTAAGGGTTAGGGGGGTAACTGTACCTCTTGTCTCGGGAGACTTTCAGTAGTTTCCTCTGGGCTCTCCTCAGCTCCTCCTGAAAACATTCCTGCTCCTGCAAGAGACACAAAGTAGGTCTGAGAGGTGACCCCGTGTTGCAGCTCTGCTCTGGGTGGGAAGGGGTCGTGCCTGGGCAAAGATAGTAGAAGAGGCAACTGGCACTTACATAAACGAGGAACTTGAGTTTACGCTTGAGGTTCTTATATTTTCGCTTATAGTCCACCTCATCATCGTCCTGTCCATTCATCGTGGCATGGGAAACAGCGGCTGGGACACGGGGGCGATTGTATTTACTGACCCGCAAATAATATTCACTAACTCTGTAAGGTTTACCTGAAAATCAATTATAAATGGTATTATGTACAGGATGAGCATCATGTGATGGGTGTATCACTTTAATCTCACACACACACTGGCACAGATATTGTCTTACACAGTGTCCCCATGGTACAAGCCTGGCAGCCTGTAGTTATTCACCCAGCATACAGCACCCTGGCACCCGCATAATACTGCCAACAGCTGCATAATATTGCACTGATACCCGCATAATATTGCACGGATACCCACATAATACTGCCCTGCCATCTGCATAATACTGTCCTCGTGTCCATATTTATTTACACAGCATGCTTCAACTCTGGTACAAACAGGGGGCACTGTGCAACCCTGGCACATACAGGGGGGGGGAGGGAGAGAGAGAGAGAGAGAGAGAACAGGGCACAGACAGTGTATGAGAGAGAACAGGGCGCAGACAGCGTATGAGAGAGAGAGAACAGGACACAGACAGTGTATGAGAGAGAGAACAGGACACAGACAGTGTATGAGAGAGAGAGAACAGGGCCCAGACAGTGTATGAGAGAGAGAGAGAACAGGACACAGACAGTGTATGAGAGAGAGAGAGAACAGGGCACAGACAGTGTATGAGAGAGAGAACAGGACACAGACAGTGTATGAGAGAGAGAACAGGACACAGACAGTGTATGAGAGAGAGAACAGGACACAGACAGTGTATGAGAGAGAGAACAGGACACAGACAGTGTATGAGAGAGAGAACAGGGCCCAGACAGTGTATGAGAGAGAGAACAGGGCCCAGACAGTGTATGAGAGAGAGAACAGGACACAGACAGTGTATGAGAGAGAGAACAGGGCACAGACAGTGTATGAGAGAGAACAGGGCACAGACAGTGTATGAGAGAGAGAGAACAGGACACAGACAGTGTATGAGAGAGAGAACAGGGCCCAGACAGTGTATGAGAGAGAGAACAGGGCACAGACAGTGTATGAGAGAGAGAGAGAACAGGACACAGACAGTGTATGAGAGAGAGAGAGAGAACAGGACACAGACAGCGTATGAGAGAGAGAACAGGGCACAGACAGTGTATGAGAGAGAACAGGGCACAGACAGTGTATGAGAGAGAGAACAGGACACAGACAGTGTATGAGAGAGAGAGAACAGGGCACAGACAGTGTATGAGAGAGAGAACAGGGCGCAGACAGTGTATGAGAGAGAGAACAGGACACAGACAGTGTATGAGAGAGAGAGAACAGGGCACAGACAGTGTATGAGAGAGAGAACAGGGCACAGACAGTGTATGAGAGAGAGAACAGGACACAGACAGCGTATGAGAGAGAGAGAACAGGGCACAGACAGTGTATGAGAGAGAGAACAGGGCGCAGACAGTGTATGAGAGAGAGAGAACAGGACGCAGACAGTGTATGAGAGAGAGAGAGAACAGGACACAGACAGCGTATGAGAGAGAGAACAGGACACAGACAGTGTATGAGAGAGAGAACAGGGCCCAGACAGTGTATGAGAGAGAGAACAGGGCACAGACAGTGTATGAGAGAGAGAACAGGACACAGACAGTGTATGAGAGAGAGAACAGGACACAGACAGTGTATGAGAGAGAGAGAACAGGGCACAGACAGTGTATGAGAGAGAGAACAGGGCGCAGACAGTGTATGAGAGAGAGAGAGAGAACAGGACACAGACAGCGTATGAGAGAGAGAGAGAGAACAGGACACAGACAGCGTATGAGAGAGAGAACAGGACACAGACAGTGTATGAGAGAGAGAGAACAGGGCACAGACAGTGTATGAGAGAGAGAACAGGGCGCAGACAGTGTATGAGAGAGAGAGAACAGGACACAGACAGTGTATGAGAGAGAGAACAGGACACAGACAGTGTATGAGAGAGAGAGAGAACAGGACACAGACAGCGTATGAGAGAGAGAACAGGGCACAGACAGTGTATGAGAGAGAACAGGGCACAGACAGTGTATGAGAGAGAACAGGGCACAGACAGTGTATGAGAGAGAGAGAACAGGACACAGACAGTGTATGAGAGAGAGAGAACAGGACACAGACAGCGTATGAGAGAGAGAACAGGACACAGACAGTGTATGAGAGAGAGAGAACAGGGCACAGACAGTGTATGAGAGAGAGAGAGAACAGGACACAGACAGTGTATGAGAGAGAGAACAGGACACAGACAGTGTATGAGAGAGAGAGAACAGGACGCAGACAGTGTATGAGAGAGAGAACAGGACACAGACAGTGTATGAGAGAGAGAGAACAGGGCACAGACAGTGTATGAGAGAGAGAACAGGGCGCAGACAGTGTATGAGAGAGAGAACAGGACACAGACAGTGTATGAGAGAGAGAGAACAGGACACAGACAGTGTATGAGAGAGAGAACAGGACACAGACAGTGTATGAGAGAGAGAGAACAGGACACAGACAGTGTATGAGAGAGAGAGAACAGGACACAGACAGTGTATGAGAGAGAGAGAACAGGGCACAGACAGTGTATGAGAGAGAGAACAGGGCGCAGACAGTGTATGAGAGAGAGAACAGGACACAGACAGTGTATGAGAGAGAGAGAACAGGGCACAGACAGTGTATGAGAGAGAGAACAGGGCGCAGACAGTGTATGAGAGAGAGAACAGGGCACAGACAGTGTATGAGAGAGAGAGAACAGGACACAGACAGTGTATGAGAGAGAGAGAACAGGACGCAGACAGTGTATGAGAGAGAGAACAGGACACAGACAGTGTATGAGAGAGAGAGAACAGGACACAGACAGTGTATGAGAGAGAGAGAACAGGACGCAGACAGTGTATGAGAGAGAGAACAGGACACAGACAGTGTATGAGAGAGAGAGAACAGGGCACAGACAGTGTATGAGAGAGAGAACAGGGCACAGACAGTGTATGAGAGAGAGAACAGGGCACAGACAGTGTATGAGAGAGAGAACAGGACACAGACAGTGTATGAGAGAGAGAACAGGGCGCAGACAGTGTATGAGAGAGAGAACAGGGCACAGACAGCGTATGAGAGAGAGAACAGGACACAGACAGCGTATGAGAGAGAGAGAACAGGGCACAGACAGCGTATGAGAGAGAGAACAGGACACAGACAGTGTATGAGAGAGAGAGAACAGGGCACAGACAGTGTATGAGAGAGAGAGAACAGGGCACAGACAGTGTATGAGAGAGAGAGAACAGGACACAGACAGTGTATGAGAGAGAGAGAACAGGGCGCAGACAGTGTATGAGAGAGAGAACAGGGCACAGACAGTGTATGAGAGAGAGAACAGGGCGCAGACAGTGTATGAGAGAGAGAACAGGGCACAGACAGCGTATGAGAGAGAGAGAACAGGACACAGACAGCGTATGAGAGAGAGAGAGAACAGGACACAGACAGTGTATGAGAGAGAGAGAACAGGACACAGACAGCGTATGAGAGAGAGAGAGAACAGGACACAGACAGTGTATGAGAGAGAGAACAGGGCACAGACAGTGTATGAGAGAGAGAACAGGGCGCAGACAGTGTATGAGAGAGAGAACAGGGCACAGACAGCGTATGAGAGAGAGAGAACAGGACACAGACAGCGTATGAGAGAGAGAGAGAACAGGACACAGACAGTGTATGAGAGAGAGAGAACAGGACACAGACAGCGTATGAGAGAGAGAGAGAACAGGACACAGACAGTGTATGAGAGAGAGAACAGGGCACAGACAGTGTATGAGAGAGAGAACAGGGCACAGACAGTGTATGAGAGAGAGAACAGGACACAGACAGTGTATGAGAGAGAGAACAGGGCACAGACAGTGTATGAGAGAGAGAACAGGGCACAGACAGTGTATGAGAGAGAGAACAGGGCGCAGACAGTGTATGAGAGAGAGAACAGGGCACAGACAGTGTATGAGAGAGAGAGAACAGGGCACAGACAGCGTATGAGAGAGAGAGAACAGGGCACAGACAGTGTATGAGAGAGAGAACAGGGCGCAGACAGTGTATGAGAGAGAGAACAGGGCACAGACAGTGTATGAGAGAGAGAGAACAGGACACAGACAGTGTATGAGAGAGAGAACAGGGCACAGACAGTGTATGAGAGAGAGAACAGGACACAGACAGTGTATGAGAGAGAGAACAGGGCACAGACAGTGTATGAGAGAGAGAACAGGGCCCAGACAGTGTATGAGAGAGAGAACAGGACACAGACAGTGTATGAGAGAGAGAGAACAGGACACAGACAGTGTATGAGAGAGAGAACAGGGCACAGACAGTGTATGAGAGAGAGAACAGGGCACAGACAGTGTATGAGAGAGAGAACAGGGCACAGACAGCGTATGAGAGAGAGAACAGGGCGCAGACAGCGTATGAGAGAGAGAACAGGGCACAGACAGTGTATGAGAGAGAGAGAGAGAGAGAGAGAGAGAGAGAGAGAGAGAGAGAGAGAGAGAGAGAGAGAGAGAACAGGGCACAGACAGCGTAACAGGAAGACGCTACCGTCGCGTCACATACTTACACAAAATATCAGTTCCCCTCCTGAGAGAAACTCTCCAGCCAAAAAGACCCAACAACCAAGGAGCCAGCCGTCACTTCCGGTGATAGGACCCGCCTCTCGGCATGTTCCCCAGACTCGATTCGGGAAAGCGATGGGCGGGGCTCAAGAGTATATGAAAAATGGAAGCCGAGATCTGTGATTGGTCCTCGCAAAACCTCCAGTTCATACACTGGTTACATGTTTTTTTTATCTCTGTATCACAACAATCTTTACGCAATGGGCGTGACTCCGTCCTGCCAATCAGAAGTGAGTGGGCGGGGCGCGGGCTTAGCGCTGGTGGTGGGTTAAACGATGGCGGGAGAAAGAGTTGAGGAGATCAGGCGATTTACCCGGGAGCTGTTTGGAGGCAGCCCGGACCTCAGGTAAGAGTGATGTCACTGTCGGTATCACGGTGTCACCCACTGAAATGTTGTGACGTAACGCGCGGTGTTTGTTCCTCTCCCGCCGCAGTGTCCTGACTCACTCCAGGGTGCGCGCCCAATTCCTGGCACAGACCGGCCGCTCGGCTCTCACCTCCCAGGAGACCAAACTGCTCAAGCGACTGGTGGAGGAGGAGCTTATCAGGATGCAGGTACCGCCCTCCCACATACACCTGACTGACTTACATAGAGCTCTTGTCTCTATAGCAACCACTGACCCATCAGCACATAATTCTCTTTTGTGTAGGACATATAGGGTTAAGTTCTCCTCTCTGGGGGCCGGACAAGCTTTAAAGGGATACTGTCATGGGAAAACATGTTTTTTCCAAAACACATCAGTTAATAGTGCTGCTCCAGCTGAATTCTGCACTGAAATCCGTTTCTCAAAAGAGCAAACAGACTTTTTTATATTTAATTTTGAAATCTGACATGGGGCTAAATATATTGTCAGTTTCCCAGATGCCCCCAGTCATGTGACTTGTGCTCTGATAAACTTCAATCACTCTTTACTGCTGTACTGCAAATTGGAGTGATATCAACCCCTCCCCCCAGCAGCCAAACAAAAGAACAATGGGAAGGTAACCAGATAACAGCTCCCTAACACAAGATAACAGCTGCCTGGTAGATCTAAGAACAACACTCAATAGTAAAATCCAGGTCCCACTGAGACACATTCAGTTACATTGAGAAGGAAAAACAGCAGCCTGCCAGAAAGCATTTCTCTCCTAAAGTGCAGGCACAAGTCACATGACTTGGGGCAGCTGGGAAATTGACAAAATGTCTAGCCCCGTGTCAGATTTCAAAATTGAATATAAAAAAATCTGTTTGCTCTTTTGAGAAATGGATTCCAGTGCAAAATTCTGCTGGAGTAGCACTATTAACTGATTCATTTTGAAAAAAATGTTTTTTCCCAGGACAGTATCACTTTAACAATACATTTGTAGCCTTACATAGCATTTATTTAGATGGGATCAGTAACCCCTATTTGATAGCTGGAAAAAGTTACTCTGATGAAGTGTCAGGTTCTCTGACACGAAACGCGTTATGTGATCCCCCTCCTTAGCAGTTTTTAATGCGCTCAATAAAGCCATTACATTGATATTAATCTGCCAGACTCCGTGATTGCTTTGAACAGCGCTCTGCAAACGGTAACAGAATTATGCAGATTTCAAAATTGAATATAAAAAAATCTGTTTGCTCTTTTGAGAAATGGATTTCAGTGCAGAATTCTGCTGGAGCAGCACTATTAACTGATGTTGGTTGAGGAATAAATCTGAGAAACATTTTGTGAGCTGAATGAATTGGGATATGAAGGTATTCACCCTTCAGGTCTACCTTGGTCCTAAACGCCGCTCGTGGTATGGCTCTTGTTATTGACCTGATGGTTTCCATCTTGAAACGCTGGTATCTACCTCTGTGCAGCGGATCTACCACTGTTAGAAGATCTAGAGTAGGACAACGGTGCTGACAATTACGCTTGTGAAACTCCTGGCTTGGTCTTTTACCCTGAGGTAGAAAAGCTCCTTTCCCTCCAGTTACCTCTGAAATTATCTTTTTTAAGTTCTGGGCCGAATAATTGAGAACGGTTGAATTTAAGAGAAACCAAGCTGTTCCTGAATGCGCATCACCTGAGCACAATGCTCTCCGTGCTGTGACAGATGCTGCGGCTGATCTACTTGCCAGTTTACTTATTTCCAGGGAAGCAGCGCTGAGGAATCAGAGAAACTGGGTTTATCTAATATGATATCTGCTTCTAAGTTTGTGTTGAAAGGGACTTTCTTAAGTTTCCGGCACCAAAAAGGAGCTACACGTAGAGATGCGGAGGCTGGCTGCAAAATGGCTGCTGAATGAATAAAATCCGCGCACGATAGCGGAGTCCACTTTTGGGGACTTGTTTGAATTCCTCAGCCACAGGATATTTGGTGTGGAATTCTTGTGAAATAGTGTTACGCTTATCTGGATCAGACCATTCTTCAGAGAGATTCTGAGTAACAGATCGGCTAATAGGGAAGGACCTGCCCTTCTACGGTGTAGTACCAAGTACCTTGTCTATTTTGGACACGGGTGGTTGTGTCTCTTTGATTTCTGAGGTACTTAAGCAGTAACTTAAAGGAGACGTATAGGATAAATGAAAAAACCCTGTCCTGTCATTAGTTCTCTTTGTCTGTATATCAGGTACCGACCCATAAACGTGTCCCTGTGATTCTGGGGCAGTTTTTCTCGGAGCTGTATATAATGCAGTGCAGGAGGGATGCAGTAGGGGGCGCACAAGACTACAGGATTGTAAGAATGTTAATGTACTGGATTACACTGTATGTGTCAAACCGTTCAGTATTCTTAGCCCAATAGGGGGACTGACTGGAAAGAAGTATTAACCCTTTATCCCTAGGGTGACTTACAGCTTAAGACTGGGCCCATGGTGAAGGCTCTTGTTTCATTTGCAGGATGGGTCCAGTGATGATGAGCCATTAATCAGGAAGGTAAAGAAGAGAGACAGAGATATTAATGAGGCTGATGGCGATGGAGGCAGAGAACCCACAGGGAAGAAACAGAAGCCCACAGAAGGTAAGAGAGGCAGTAGCAGTTTTATATGGGGTCTCCATAACGACCGCTGCTCCTGTTGTCCATGCTGGCAGCCCCAGTGAAATAAACAATAGGAAGGGGCTGTATCATGTCTCATTGGCCAATTCATAGAGTGCCAGCCAGTGTATGGCCAGCTTTATGCTGATAACTGCATTGCAGGTCATGCTTCTGATGAGGAGGATTCTGGGATTGAACCCTTTGTGAGTGACGGCAAGAGACTGTCTGGAAGTTCCTCTGAGGCAGCAGCTGCTGAGAGACAGACTGCAAGCAAGTCGGAGAAGGAAAAGAGATCACATAGCAAGAGTAATGAGACAGAGAGTGATATTGATTCCCAGGGGCCGAGCCCGCCGCGAAAGAGACCTCCCAAAAACCGTAAAATGTCCGACAGCAGTGATACAGAGGCCAACCCAACGTCTACAAAACAGAGACCCAAGCAACGTGCCCCTGGGATATACAAGAAAGGTGGGAGGGAGGGGAAGAGAGGGGGCATTTCACCAATACGGAAGGGAAAGAGAGCGTCCAGTGTGGAGTCAGACAGTGAGAGTGAAACAGAAGTGACCAATACCAGGCAAAAGAGAAGGTCAAAGAAGGAGACTGACAGTGAGAGTGAGGAAGAAAGCAAAGCAAAGAAACCTGGCAAAGGTAAAAAAGAGAGTGCAAGCCTGAAGAGAGCAGCACAGAAAGGAAAAAAGGCTCAAATACCGGCAAAACAAAGGAATAACAAAGCGACAGATAGTGAAGAAGAGAATGCTAGTGATGAGGAGGAGGCAATCCAAATACAGTCTTCTGAGAGTGCCAGTGAAAATGAGACTGGTAGAAAAAGAGTAGCTGGAAAATCAAAAGACTCATCAGACAGCGATGATGAAGAGCTGGAACAGCCATTTGGGAAGGGGAAGGTGTCACAGATAGTGGGGTCAGACAGTGAGGATGAAGCAGAAGAGACAGACACCAGGCAAAAATCAGGCAGTGAGAGAAAGGAAGGGAGCAAATCTAAGAGAGCCCGGAGTCCTAATGTTGCACTACAGAAAGGAAAAGGGAGAGACAAGAGACGACCAGCAAAGAAACAGAAAAAGGCAGACAGTGAGGAAGAGGGTGATGATAACAAGGGAGCCACAAGTGAATCTGAGAGTGAAGGTGAGATGCCTGAAAAGAAGAACTTCCCAAAGAAAGAGACAGACAGTGAGAGTGCAAAGAGCAGTGCCTCTGAGAGAGATTCAGATAGTGAGAGTGAAAAAGAGAGTGCAGGACAGCAGACAGGGAAAGTGAATGGGCGTGGGTCCATGTCAGATAAGAAGAAGAAAAGCAGCAGTGCCAAGAAAAGGAAGAGACAGACAGATAAGGAGGGGGAGACAGACAGTGAGGATGAAGATAAAGAGAAGGGACAAGGTGCCAAGAAGAACCGGGAGTCTGGTAAAGAATCCGCAAATAAGAAAACAAAACCAATTGACAGTGACTCCTCTGTGGGATCTGATACCAACAAGGAGACCGGGAGCAAGAAGCAAAGTAAGGTGAGTAGGAACAGTATTACTTCAGTGACATCACTGTGGCCCCTCCCATATCTGCACTGGGTATCACTGTGTGGCCCCTCCCATATCTGCACTGGGTGTCACTGTGTGGCCCCTCCCTCCCATAGCTGCACTGGGTGTCACTGCGTGGCCCCTCCCATATCTGCACTGGGTGTTACTGCGTGGCCCCTCCCATATCTGCACTGGGTGTCCCTGCGTGGCCCCTCCCATATCTGCACTGGGTGTCACCGTGTAGCCCCTCCCTCCCATATTTGCACTGCATATCACTGGATATCTTTAAACTTTATGGTTAAATGGGACATTGAGCTCCTGAAATCTCCCTCCTCACATATGTAATATTACATGGTGCCCCATATAGACTAAATGAGATGATATTTTTATAAATAAATGCTTCCCACAGAGATAAGGGATTCTGTTTATTAAGGCCCAGTTATCCTCTGTGTAACAACCAATAGCTGAACTACACAACTAAACGCTGCAATCTCTCATCCCTAGAGTTCATCCAGGGAAGATCACCCCTCGGTGGCCCAGCTCAAGCGCTACATTGTGGCCTGTGGGACTCGCAGGAACTACAAGAAGCTGTTCCACGACTGTCGCTCAGTGAAGTCCATGGTGCAGATCCTGAAGAATGAGCTGGAAGAGTTGGGGGTTAAAGGTGAGGGTCTAATGGGAGAGGGGGGCTATAGACACAGTGAGAAGATGCTGATAAGAGACATTGTTGTTCCTGTGCAGGGCAGCCATCACTCGCTAAGTGTCGTATTGTGAGAATGAAGAGAGAGGAGGCGGCAGAACTGGCCGAACTGGATACCAGTAACATCATTGAAACGGCTGGTGAGTTGCCTCAGAGGTGGGAGAAACAACCCCTTAATAAAACAAACCCTACCCCTCCCTACATAGACCCCCCCCCCGTGTAAATGCCCCTAACTTACCCCTCGGTGCAGATTCTGTCCTGCGGAGTCCAAAGGTGCCATCTTGTTTTCTTCGGTAATCTTCATAATAAGACCGGTGACGCTGCACACGCGCAGTTGGAGCAATTTTCTGTTTCGCGACAATTGCGCATGCGCCAAAACTCGCGAGTATTTCCAAAGCGCCGGTCTCATTCCGAAGATTACCGAAGAAAATAAGATGACGCCAGTGAACTCCGCTGGACAAAATCTGCACCGAGGGGTGAGTAAAGAGTTAGGGGCATTTGCCATGGGGGGGCAGCTAGGCTGGTGGGAGGGGGGTCTATGTAGGGTTTTGTTTCTCCTTTAAGTGCTACTATAACTCTCAACATCTCCGAGGCAGTGGTGTGCTGCTTTCCTTTAGTATGGGGGGAGCCATTCTCTATACATTACATTCTTGTGCTACTTCCTCTTTATACCAGCAGGGGGCAGGAGTCATGTGACTAGTGCTGAGACCCCTTGGGCTCCCCCGGCTGTGTAGGCTAGTAGTAGCCACAGTCGGGAAAGCAAGTGTTTTCTTCTTCCCCCTCCCCCATCATCAATCCTCGTACTCACCGTGCACCTTATTTATGGCACCTCTCCCCTTTCCTTGCTCCTCACCCACCGTTTATTCTTTCCCTCCTTCCTGCCATGTTTCCTGTTGTAGTTGCACTGCCGCACAGCCTGTAGGACTGCAACATACTCGATCCTTCCTTATAAAGCTTGAAAGTGAGGCTACATTCTGAAGGACGCTTTTAAAGGGCAACTCACCTTCTAAGCAGCCCTAATTCCAAGCTGCGGTCTAATATACATATATGAATTACAAATATTCAGGGGATTTAAAATGACATCTGAATTAAATTATTACTGAAAGTGTGGAGTCCCTTACTATTTGGTGCACTGCTGGTTCTGACTGCATATACCATTCGCTGACTAACGCTACGTTGTTTCAATAGTACATGTAGTCAGAACCAGCAGTGCAGGGGATAGTAATGAAATGTAACTAATTTATTCTTACTTTTATTAGGCAAAAATGTATTAATTGGTTTTAATTCCCCTGTTTGTTGTAATTTAATCTCTGTCTCCTGTGAGTAGCACAGGTCTTCCCTGGAGGCAGCTCCAGCCACTCCCCACCCTGCAGACAGTTTGTTCTTGTTTTTTCCCCATATGACAGTTGTGTGTTCCCTCCCTTCTCCCGAGGCTGTGACTACAGAGTTTGTACATGATCTAAACTGGCTCATCAGTATTAACGCTCCCTGTATAACCTTCAGTGAATGCAGAGATACATATATTCAGTCAAACAAGGTGCTGACCAATCGGATGCTTAGCTTCAAAGTTATTGCTCTGCAAGACTAAGCCGAGCAACTATATTACTTTGTCGGTATGGTGAGTGTGGTATTCGGCGAGTATCATTGTTGCTGATCCCACCCCTTAGGACCCACACATTGACTCCAGCCAGTACCAGCATATGAGGACTATAAGGAATAAAACTCATTTCCTATTGGTTAGGATACTGTGAGATACACTGTCCCTTTAAAGGGGTGGTTCACCTTTCTGTTAACCTTTAGTATTTTATAGTTCTAAGCAACATTCCAATTGGTCTTCATTATTTATTCTATATAGTTCCCTTCTTCTTCTGACTCTTTCCAGCTTTCAAATGGGGGTCACTGACCCCCATTTAAAAAACAAATGCTCTGTAAGGCTACACATTTATTGTTATTGCTCCTTTTTTATTACTGATATTTATATTCAGGCCACTCCTATTCATATTCCAGTCTCTTATTTAAATCAATTCATGGTTGCTAGGGGAATTTGGACCCTAGCAACCAGATGGCTGAAACATCAAAAAAAAGCTAAATAAGTCAAAAACCACAAATAATAAAAAATGAAAACCATTTAAAAATTGTCTCAGAATATCCCTCTCTACATCATACTAACAGTTCATTAAAAGGTGAACTACCCCTTTAACTGTTGCCCTGTCCCCTTACTCCTCTTTTCTCCCACACCCTCCAGGTCGCCCGAGGCGCCGTAACACCTGGAATCCTTACAAGACTTCTCCCTCCCGAGATGTCTCTCCTCCCGCAGAATACCGCAAGTCTGTGGCGTCAGACTCTGAGAGCGAGGAGGCCCCCCCACGGAAAAAGAAACCAATGGACTGGTCCTCTCTGAAGGGGATTATCAGTGACGATGGTGAGAGTGAGTGAGCCTTGCACACTTACTAACAGGCACTCCTGTGTCAGAGCAGGGCCCATTGTTATCCGCCATTGTCTCTCTTTTTGCTCCCACTACACAGTCCCTCACTGCACGTTATTTTTATATGTCATTTTTGTAAATAAATGTTTTTTTTATGTTGAACACACAGTATTGTGTACGATAATAAATATCTTTTATTTAGAAATCTATGTAATGCGCCGGAACCTCCCCGCCCTCCCTCCAGTTTTCTTCTCCTTAGCAACCGGCACACGGCAACAGACTCTTGTAGAACTCAACACAACTCCGCTCATACAAACGACACACCTCGTTCCCTAGAGCCGTTTATTTCTCATCCTTATGGAAGGTGACAAATTAAGGGGTGCAGCCTAGAAAATATCCTAAGTTTAGAAAAGGTCCTGTAAGTTGTGTCCTCCCAGTATAAAAGGGAAAAAGATGATAGCGGTGTGTCCCCTTTATTAAGTCCCGGAGGAGAAATGGGATCTTTATCTGAAGTTCCACACGGGGATGAGGTTGCGGGTCTCTCGCTCATATATATCGGGGATAAGGCCCAGGGGGGAGGGCACCAGCCTCACAGTGTTCTTGCCAAAAAGCTTTTTCTCGTACTGGATCAGCTGCTGCCAGAAGCCCATGTTGGGCCGAACAACGGGCCGCCGGGTCTTCACCCACTGGTAGGCATCGAGGAGAGCGAGCCGGTGGTACTTCATCAAGTAGGCGATACACAGGGTCGCGGAGCGGCTCACCCCGGCCACACAGTGGACTAGTGTCCGGCCATTCCTCTTGCCATTCTGGTGGATGCGGTCGGCCACTGAGTCAAAATACAAAGCCAGAGGAGCGTGGGGGAGGTCGGGCACGGGCACTTTCATGTAGTCCACATCTGGCCAGTTGCAGTTGGGGATTTCCAGGGTGGCATTGACGATGCACGTGACATTACGAGAGTAAAGCAAGTGTCGGCTGCCGGCTGCATTCCCGCTGGACAAGTAAAGACAAGGGCTGATCTGTGCGATGCTGCTCAGGCTGGAGACACTGCTGCTGCTGATCGCTGTTGGTTTGCTGGAAATTGAAGGAGGAGGAGGCGGGGAGCGTCGAAGGAGCCGGTGGCTGCGGAAATTCATTGTGGGGAGCTGCAGGGGCATAGAGTCCACGAGCTGCAAACTGACTACAATGGGGAATGTTTCCTGGTACCAACGTGATCACTGGGTACAACCTGGGCATAAACATAGAGAATCCTATGAACAAACTATATATGAGAACCAGTATCACAAGCCCTCACCCCTGATATTCATGGTGTGTGAGTAGTTGAATGAGTGTGTAAAGGAGTGCAAATCTATACCACCACCTACACACTCGCTGTGTAAAGATTCCTCCTACTCACTGGCAATAACTGTGACTCACACTGGATACTGACAGTTGCCCAGAGCACTGGCTTCAGGCTCAATGTAAGGAGAATGGGGGTGAAGGGACTCACAGCTCAACCATTGGAAGGAGGCTCAGTGCTGGGAGGGGATCTCATCACTATCAGGAGAGACTCCATCTGAGCGGATTGGCTGGAGGGTCTGCAAAGAAAATAGGCCACAGATCATGGAAGCCCCCCTGGAAAACCATGGGCCAGACTGAGTCATCGAGTGAATCAGATCTGAGAGGGGGGAGCGAGTGGGTGAGTCACAATATCAATTGAGCCTGGCACTACTGGGGCACAATGAGGATGCCACCACATGACTTGCCTTCACCCTCTGATGTTCTCTTTTAAGTGTCAGTTCTTGAGAAGGAACCAGATTGTGCTGTGGGTACCGTCACCCTTCAAATGCCACAGCAGTGTGGGTGGTACATACAGACTGGGCAAATCTCACAGGCTTTAACCTTTCATTTGTCTCTAGGCAACAAGGCAGCCAGCATGGCACATTCCAGGGAAGGTTGGCACTGACATATGTTGTGAGTGTAGAAGTGTGTAAGGGAAGGTTGGCACTGCCATATGTTGTGAGTGTAGAAGTGTGTAAGGGAAGGTTGGCACTGCCATACATTGTTAGTGTAGAAGTGTGTAAGGGAAGGTTGGCACTGCCATATGTTGTGAGTGTAGAAGTGTGTAAGGGAAGGTTGGCACTGCCATATGTTGTGAGTGTAGAAGTGTGTAAGGGAAGGTTGGCACTGCCATATGTTGTGAGTGTAGAAGTGTGTAAGGGAAGGTTGGCACTGCCATATGTTGTGTGTGTAGAAGTGTGTAAGGGAAGGTTGGCACTGCCATACATTGTGAGTGTAGAAGTGTGTAAGGGAAGGTTGGCACTGCCATATGTTGTGAGTGTAGAAGTGTGTAAGGGAAGGTTGGCACTGCCATATGTTGTTAGTGTAGAAGTGTGTAAGGGAAGGTTGGCACTGCCATACATTGTTAGTGTAGAAGTGTGTAAGGGAAGGTTGGCACTGCCGTATGTTGTGAGTGTAGTGTGTAAGGGAAGGTTGGCACTGCCATACGTTGTGAGTGTAGAAGTGTGTAAGGGAAGGTTGGCACTGCCATATGTTGTGAGTGTAGAAGTGTGTAAGGGAAGGTTGGCACTGCCATACATTGTGTGTGTAGAAGTGTGTAAGGGAAGGTTGGCACTGCCATACATTGTGAGTGTAGAAGTGTGTAAGGGAAGGTTGGCACTGCCATATGTTGTGAGTGTAGAAGTGTGTAAGGGAAGGTTGGCACTGCCATACATTGTGAGTGTAGAAGTGTGTAAGGGAAGGTTGGCACTGCCATACATTGTGAGTGTAGAAGTGTGTAAGGGAAGGTTGGCACTGCCATATGTTGTGAGTGTAAAAGTGTGTAAGGGAAGGTTGGCACTGCCATACATTGTGAGTGTAGAAGTGTGTAAGGGAAGGTTGGCACTGCCATACATTGTGAGTGTAGAAGTGTGTAAGGGAAGGTTGGCACTGCCATATGTTGTGAGTGTGTAAGGGAAGGTTGGAACGGAGACTGGCATTGCAGTGTACAATACACTGGTGCAGTAAATCCTGTGGGTCAGAGGGGTTAGTGACATTTATCCAGATCCCCCTTAGCTTATAACAAGGCTACTGTTGAACTACAATTCTCAGCCCTACAGCCTCCCCCCCACCCACGCCAGGGGCAGCAGTTTAAGTGAATGAGTGCAGTAGTCGGTGCCAGTGCTTTGTATACATGGAGGAGTGAGGGCAGGGAGAGCTGGCACAGAGGAAAGTAATGGGGGAGTCTGGCAGAGGCCGGGGTGTCAGCTCTTTGCAGCAGGGGGTGAGTCTGGAATCATTATGGGAGGCTCATTGTATAATATACACTTACCTGTGATGTGATGTCTCATGCCCGTCGCTGGGTGCCCATACACTGCCCTACACTGCGTCTCTCCCTCTTTATGTGTCGCTCTGCAGAGAGGAGGGTGCTGGAGTCAGGGAGAGGGTGTGTGGGGGGCGTGTGAGAGGGGGGGCACAACTTGCTCTTATTCATATTCATGATGAGCATCTGAGAGCCGCTTCCGTTAACTGCTTGACTGCTGGAGACCACTACAATGCTTCCCTCCTATGTCTCCTCTGCTGAGCATCTCACCCCTAAGCGCTCTGCACCAGAACTGCACTAGAATTGCACCAGAACTGCACGTTAACTGCACCAGAACTGAAAAAAGATAACTGCACCAGAACTGCACTAGAATTGCACCAGAACTGCACTTTAACTGCACCAGAACTGAAAAAAGATAACTGCACCAGAACTGCACTAGAATTGCACCAGAACAGCACTATAAATGTACCAGAACTGCACTAATATTGCACTAGAATTGCACCAGAACTGCACCCACAGCACATGCATTCAGGCAAACTGGGGCTCAGCTTGGTAGTGATTTGGGGCCCTAGTTTTCCTCTGGCAGCTCCAAATATGGGGGAGCTCCTAGGGGCCACATTGAGCAGCAAGTGGAGGTAGAAAAATGGAGTCAGCAGATTAGTGAGGCAAACGGGCACAGTAGGGCAAGATGGATATAGTATATATAATAATATCACTCTCTACACTGTCACCCCCTCCTTGCAGTTCCCCTGTGCCAGGTGCAGTTTATTTTGGGGACTATGATGTCACAAGCCTGGGTGGAGCCTAAAGGAGAAGGCTAGGATATTTGACATCACCAGAGAGACAATAAAGAGCCAATCAGACACCAGGCACCCTTTCATGGCTGATGCTGAGAAGAAGAAGGGGAATAGCAGCGCAAGGCTGTGGATTGTGGCAAGAGAAATACATTATCCATCAGAAATCCAATCCCCCGTGTGTCTCTGTGTTCAGCCCATAGTCTAACTGCATTATTATAGGGACCTGCTCTAGTCCAACTATACACGTCGATACCAATGATATCATGATAAAAACAGTTTCCTAAAGGAACAAGCTCAGTGAATCGTTATTATGGCAGAATTCTGTGCCACTGCTTAGTGAATCTGGGCCAAAATATCAGGGTCTTGTAATGTCAGGGTTGTCTCTGTGGCCAGGCCCGGACTGGCAATCTGTGGGTTCTGGCAAATGCCAGAGGGGCTGCTATAAGGTGCCATAGAAAGTCAGTATTTAGTGGGCTGGTGGGGGCTGTTTGGGCCTCTGTGTACCTGAAATGGCAAGGCCTATTTTGATCCTCAGTCCGGACCTGCCTGTGGCCCAATATGAATGGGCACATTATGTATAAAACTTATTTAGTGTCGCATATGAGACCCCCATGCTGATTAATGCTCCACTCAAGTGCATGCTGCATGGCTGCATGGCTGCTTAGAAACCACATTAGGCAACTTGCACTCTGTATGCTGCAGAATGAATTAGGGTTCAGGAGCATTAGCCAATCAGAATGCTGCTTTCATTAGTCACGCTGCAGCTGCATGAGAAGAGCTGATTGGTTGCAGAAAACATCCAGGTAAGGAACATGCACAGCAAAGAACAAGTTAAACTGCAGCAGGTAATTGGAGGCCTTCGATTGGAGGCTGCTAATTAGGTGATGTAATAAGGGGACCCTTCTCCCACCTGGGTCAGACCATTGATTGGGGGGCACAGGTGAGTATGTTACAATGAGGGTATTAGTTAGAGTTGAGAATGAAAAGCCCTTACTAATTATTATATGTTAACATGGTGCTGAATATATAGTGATCTACAGGGGACGCTGGGTACTGAGGGTGACAGTCTATGTATTTATTGGAATCATCTTTGGACCCCAGTGGACATAATAACCCAGGTGTCAGCTCTGCAGCCAACATGCCCAAACGACGAGCCAAGACTCCTGCACCAGAGCCAGACCTGACTCCCAACTCCCTGCAACTCCTGAAGCGAGCTCAGCTGCAACAGCACTGCAAACGGCTTGGACTGCGGGGGACAGGCAAGGTGTGGGGGCACTGGGGGGCACAGGCTGCTGTGGGGTCTTTAGATAGGGCTCTAATACGTGTTAAAGCAACACCCCGTGCATTCGTTTTAGATGCATGCTGAAGACTGTTGGTTTCTTTGCAGCCTTGCAAGAATGCTTTTAACCATTATAAATATATATATATCTCTGCATTGATGGGGTGAGGTGGTGGACCTATAGTGGACCTAGGGGTAACAATGTTATAATTGGAAAGGAGACCCCCCCCCCTCCTATCTGACGATTCAGGCAGCCTCTTGCTGTGTCAATCAATGGGGTAGGGAGGGGCAGAAGCAACAGAATTCACTCTGATTAACCCTTTACTTGCCCCTAGAATGCAGAGCTGGTTCAGAGGCTACAGGAGTACTTCCAGCAAGCGGCAGCCAATGAGCAGGTGAGTCTGTGCGAGGGGGGGGGTAACCTGCAGGGTTATGATCACCTTCATTTATTTCATTACTGTTCCTGCGGCTCTAGTTTGGCCCTTATATCTGGTTGCTAGGCTTAATGATCTTAGCAACTCAGAATCTGTTTCAATGTTCGTATAAGTGAAGAATGGTTGAGATTAATATGTAAGAAAATACAAATGAACCTCACCATAGATGTAAATGCTAATGAGCCAGGCCGCAAGGGCCTTTAAAGCGGTGCTTCACCTTTATCTAAACTTGTTTCTATGTTCTAGAATGGACAATTCTAAGCAACTTTTCAATGGGTCTTCTTTATTTATTTTGTATAGGTTTTAAAATGATTTGCTTTTTTTCTTCTGACTCTTTCCAGTTTTCAAATGGGGGTCACTGACCCGATCTGAAAACAAGTGCTCTGTAAGGCTACAAATGTATTGTTATTGTTACTTTTTATTACTCATCTTTCTATTCAGGCCTCTCCTATTCATATTCCAGTATCGTATTCAAATAAATGCATGGTTGCTAGGGGTAATTTGGATCCTAGCAACCAGAGAGCTGAAACTGTGGAGGTGCTGACTAAAAAGCTAAATGACTGAAAAATCACAAATAATGAAAATTAAACCAATTGCAAATTGTCTCAGATTATCCCTCTATACACCAAACAGAGCCTCAATGTAGGCTGACAATTCACATAGGGGCTACTAAATGGCCAATCACAGCCCTTATTTGGCACCCCAGGAACATTTTTCATGCTTGTGTTGCTCCCCAACTCCTTTTACTGAATGTTGCTCACGGGTTCAAAAGGTTGGGGATCCCTGTTCTACATCATACGAACAGTTAATTCTAAGGTGAACTACCCCTTTAATGTGTGTGCAGTTTTAGACAGAAGAGCGTTCCCATTGGAGGGAGACAACCTTGCCCCATTATTAATATAAAAACAGACTGGTCAATCAGTAATACAGCTCTGGTGCCCTACAGTATTAGTAGTATTAGTAGTATTAGTAGTATTAGTAGTATTAGTAGTATTAGTAGTATTAGTAGAATTAGTAGTATTAGTAGAATTAGTAGTATTAGTAGTATTAGTAGTATTAGTAGAATTAGTAGAATTAGTAGAATTAGTAGAATTAGTAGAATTAGTAGAATTATTAGGGAGAGGCAACACTGTCGGATGCTTTTGCTTTCCCCCCATATCCTCATACTGAGCTTTAGCTCTGCTTGTTTTTTGCTCCTTGTACCCACAGGAGGATCCCACGACTCCCAGTCTGGATGAGAATGAGAAGGAATCAGAAGTGACAGGTACTGGGCCGCTAAGCTGACACTCAGTAGAAATCATTACTAGGGGTTAATCATTAATTATGAGCTGCTATACTATGTGTCACCCCCTGCTCTGGCTGTGGAGCTGCCATACTGTAGCAGAGACTCCTGCGCATGCGCAGCTGTGTGGGACCCCCAATACTAAATAGCTGGGCACCCAGCGTATATCCAATATTCATTACTTACACCCCACACACATCTCTATAGCTCACAGCTGAGGGTGCCTGTGTCTCCCTCTCAGGCCTCACCACATCCAGCCCTAAATAATTTATCAGTCACACCTTTACCTGAGCAGGAGACTACCTTCCTCTCGCTTTCGGATAAGAACAGGTTACAATAACGGCAGCATCACGTGACCGTATCTAACCAACGGGACAGCACCGCAAGGCCACGCCCATCCCTGCCCCACGCGCGCCCCAACCTGCTCACCCGCAAATGCCAGCAGCAGCCAATCACAGCGCGGCGTCAATGACGTCAGGGCCAGTGAAGTCAGTCGGTTGCTATGGGAACAGTGCGTGATTGCGCTAATGATGCTGTGAGAGCGCTGGGCTATTTTAGGCAAAGGGGATTGGTACTTGGGGCGCTATATTTATACCCATCGTCCATTCCTGACGTACCCACTGACTATATATGTCTGTAACGTACCCTACAAGCACCTGCCGACTAAATTATTATTATTATTATAAGGGTTAATCATGTACCCCCTACTGTAAATGATAAGGATATTAGAAGTCACTGAGGGGTTTGTGACCATATAAAGGCACAAGGCTGCAGGCTGAGTTATACAGGGAACTCTGAGTATCACTCATGTATTATAAGGGATAATGTACCCCCTACTGTAAATGATAAGGATATTAGAAGTCACTGAGGGGTTGTTCTGTGACCATATAAAGGCACAAGGCTGCAGGCTGAGTTATACAGGGAACTCTGAGTATCACTCATGTATTATAAGGGATAATGTACCCCCTACTGTAAATGATAAGGATATTAGAAGTCACTGAGGGGTTGTTCTGTGACCATATAAAGGCACAAGGCTGCAGGCTGAGTTATACAGGGAACTCTGAGTATCACTCATGTAATATAAGGGATAATGTACCCCCTACTGTAAATGATAAGGATATTAGAAGTCACTGGGATGTTCTGTGAATGCTGACAATGTAAGTTATGCAGTAAATCTGACACACACACACATTCCATACACTGTGCTGTATAAAATAATGGTTTTACTCCATAATGGCTTTACTTAGAGGAATCTGGCAGAGGATTTCTCCTGCTACAAAAGGCCCAGCAGCAGAGAAGGACAAACATGCAGATCTTCAGCCATTGCATTTCATTGATGTGGGGATACTGGGGGTTATACTGACTCACTGTGGGGGTGGGGGGAATTGCTGAGCCCTGGGGTACGTGACAGTTGGACACTATAGAAGTGGTGCTTTGGGCTTTCTGTGCTGCTGGGGTTGAGCAGATATTAACCCTGTATGTGGGGGATTAACTGATTCTTTGCCAGTAGGCCGAGGCTGGTGTGTGGTCCATGGACAAGAGATGACAGTTAGTAGCTGGAAGCCATTATTTCTCCGCTGTGGACGTGTGTGTGTGACGTGTGAGGGCTCGTGTGTCCCCTTACACCTGACTCCTTCCTCCTCTCCCACTCCCTGTGGCCTCCAGGACAATCTCATCTGTGACGAGTGTTTTGAGAGGTCAGTGCTCCTCCCATGAGAGGCTTCGGTTTATTTGGGAAAAAATTCCATCACTTGATGCCCCAACCCACTATAAGAATCTCCTGATGTTTCTGGTTTTGTTACAGAGCTCGCTGTGACTTTAAGCTCACGTACAAGTGAAACATTTTTGCAATTTGATTCTCCAATCCCATCGGCCTGTTACTCTGTGTATCATGGCTGCTGGGATACTGGGACATTTGAAACCTAGTCATTCTGGGTGTCTATTGAATCCATCATTGTCATGTCCCTGCAATGTCTGGAGATCATCCTGCTGAACTAAATCTGGAACCCAATGGTTCTTTCAGCAGTCTCACTGTTCTCTTGTTAAATATTTAACTACATTTTTTTTTATTTATAAAATTACTTTCTTTAGTTGTTTTGTTTCCTTTGCCATGTTAAAATATTCTTATTTATAACATTCCACAATTTAACTTGTTAATGGTTTGAAATACTGTATTGAGGTTATACAGATAGCTAGAATCTCAGCTGCCATAAAGCAGGACAGGACTGCTGCTTACAATGGGGATCAGATAGGATCTGTGCAGCCACTGGGACAGAATGTTCTGTTATACTGATAGCTAGAATCTCAGCTGCCATAAAGCAGGACAGGACTGCTGCTTACAATGGGGATCAGATAGGATCTGTGCAGCCACTGGGACAGAATGTTCTGTTATACAGATAGCTAGAATCTCAGCTGCCATAAAGCAGGGCAGGACTGCTGATTTCATTGATTTTAATTTAAAAAACAAAAGTGTTACACCTATATTTTTACAGTTTGTACATATATCGAATAGACATTCGCTGCATCCCCAGTCCTTCAGTGTATGTGTGTAATTATACAGTATGTTTGGGAGAGGGATTACCCAGGAAGCAGTTGGGAAATGGAACATGATGTGAGTGAAAATGAATTTCCTCCCCCTGGTGTCACAGCAGCTGAAATGCTTCAGTCCCAGGGAGAGGATCAGTGACAGGCCTGAGAGATGAGACATGAGTCTGTTACTTACTTGCCACATTCCAAGCACAGAGATTCCACAATGTGAACGGAGTGTAACCTCCCAATATTGAGCCCAGAATAAGCAGCACTGGGCCGGAATCAGGCCCCAATAGGAACAGAATATCGTGTCATTCCCAGAGTTTACTGGAATCTGCTGGGCACTCACACATAGGGCACTCACACATAGGGCACTCACACATAGGGCACTCACACATAGGGCACTCACACATAGGGCACTCACACATAGGGCACTCACACATAGGGCACTCACACATAGGGTTACCACCTGTTTGGTTTTGACCCGAACAGTTCGGTTTTTCTAAGGCCTGTTCGGATCTGAAGTTTCTGTTTGGCTTTCAGCCTTATGAAACCCGAACAATAATCTGGCCCATACTGTACATGAAAAGCATTTAAATACTAATATACTCACTTTTCTTATTATTACAGATACAAAAAAAAGCAAAAAACTATGAAAAATAAGAAATGTTTTTTCTAAATTAGCATTGCTGTATTTCAGAGTTTTCTGGATAACGGGTTTCTGTATAATAGATCACATACCTGTAATTAAAGGATTGGGCTTAATCATCAAGCAGAATATAGGGTTTGCTACCTGTGTGGTTTTGAACTGGGCATCAACACTTTAAAACATTGAGAATACTGGATATAAATCCAGCCAGTTGCAGCTAAGTGATGCAATAACATTGCCCTGGTGTCATAACTCCACTAACATTATTGTGCCCACCTCTGATGTCATCCTGCCTGTGCCTACATCACTGCCCCACCCCCAGTGTTATCTGCCCCGCCCCCCATGTTCAGGTTTAGCCATCAGCAAAGGTGGCAACCCCACCCAAGCACCCACCCACGCACCCACGCACGCACCCACTCATGCACCCACTCATGCACCCACTCACGCACCCACTCACGCACCCACTCACGCACCCACTCACGCACCCACTCATGCACCCACTCATGAATGTTCTGTTGTTTGTGTGTATTTAACTGATTAACTGATTATCCTTCTCTCTTGTCCAGGAATCAGGAGAGGGAATGTCGTTTGCAGCAGAGGTCGGTCTTCCAAGGTACCCGTTATACAATCACTTGGGGAATGTGAAGGGTTAATCAATTAATATCTCTCTGGTGACTGTCACTGGGGGGTAAGTATAAAGGGATGTTGCAGTAATATTAATGGACATGTATAAAATGTTTGTTTCAGATAACTACCCCCCAATGGGGCAAATGAGAAAATCTGTTAGGTGAGTGAGCATTTATTTATTTATTTTTATACGGTCATGGTGTTGCCTATGAAATATCTTTATAGGGTCTATAAAAAGGTTTCTGTACCAGAAGGGACCCTTTAGCTAAGAAATTGCAGACTGCACCCCTAATGCACCCCCAATGCTTGACTGTTGTCTCTGTGCAGCACAACTCGCACACGGAAAAAGTCTGGTCGCTTCCAGCCTCAAGAGGACCCTGAATATGCTCGTAGGGTAAGGAAAGCCGTCATATACTTGCACATAGAATAAAGTGACTGGTCTGTTATTTCTCCTACTTAATGTAACTGAATGTGTCTCAGTGGGACCTGGATTTTACTATTGAGTGTTGTTTTTAGATCTACCAGGCAGCTGTTATCTTGTGTTAGGGAGCTGTTTTCTGGTTACCTTCCCATTGTTCTGTTGTTAGGCTGCTGGGGGATAAAGGGGGGGGGGGTACTTGCAGTAAAGAGTGACTAAAGTTTATCAGAGCACAAGTCACATGACTGGGGGCAGCTGGGAAACTGTCAATATGTCTAGCCCCATGTCAGATTTCAAAATTGAATAAAAAAAGTTTGCTCTTTTGAGAAATGGATTTCAGTGCAGAATTCTGCTGGAGCAGCACTATTAACTGATGTATTTTTGGAAAAAAACATGTTTTCCCATGACAGTATCCATTTAAAGGAGACATGTAGCATAACTAAATACTTTCTAATTTTCTAGGCAAGAATGAGTATATGGTGCTGGTTTTATTTTCAGCCAAAAAATTATCTTAAAAATGTATTGGATCTCTCTCTAAATCTGCTACAGTAGCTGTGGGCGTGGCCTCACAATCCCCTTCCAGAAACAGTAGGCGGGGGGCCGCCAATCACAGCCCTGCAGTCACACAAGCAAAGACATGCTTCAGTTCCCTATCAGGTCCTGATAGCTGCTGATTGGGTAGCATTTACTGGTCACCTGTTTAAATTGCCTCTGGGCAAATTTAGCACCTTTTATGACATAACCCTAATTTTGTTTCCTTTAAACAACTGAAGGGCTGCCAGTTAAGTAACATAGATATAAAAACGATGCCTTCCTTGTGGAACTTTTCCTTGCTCTCCTCATGTACCATCATTTCCAACCCTCCAGAACTTTCCTCCCCTATTAGTTGTGCCCTGATCCTTTTGTTTTTCTCTGCAGGTGGATGAGCTACTGGACCAGCTGGCCACCGGGCAAGTTGATTCTCAGAAGATCCTAAAGCCGAGCCGACCTGCAGTTCTGCACTCGCCCCTTCCAAAGCCGGAGAGCAGCCCAATTGCCATCAATCAGTAACTGCACTCGCAGCCCCTCCACTAAACTCTGGGCCAATGAGCAGCATTTCCAGCTGTTGTGGATTTTAATATTGTGTTTTACACAGGTGAATAAATGGATGTTTTTTTATGGGTTTCCCAGTGCCAGGATGTCCTGTGTGAGGGGCCCCATTGCCCACAGTGTGTTGATAACAGGAGCCTTTATTTTACAAATCTCGCTCTTTATTGCCTGAAAATAAAGCCAGTTTGAGAAGCGTAACTGGGAGTGATGCAGACAAACGCCGTGGGGGAGATCTAAGATTATCTGCCGCTGTTCACTAACAGAAACCGCAGCTTCGTAGGTATTTTTCCATAAGTAGGTTATCCAACAGATGAGACAAAATTGTGGGCTTGGCAACTGAGCTTGCGCTCCTCCTCCACCAGGGCACTATGGTAATGGTTGGATGCTGAGGAGCACTGTTGGAGAGATGTTCTGCACATTTGATGGGGGAGGGGTGACATTCTGCAGCCCCATGCAGGAGCCCAGGCATTGAAAGGGTTACTTTGGCACAAATGACATTTTAATTATTAACAAAAGTGAAAGTTCACACGGTGAGCGATGGAACATCACGAGGTGAAGGATGGAAGGTCGGTTGGTGAGGGGCGGTGCAGCTCTGTACATAACGACCCCCTCATTCTGTGAATATTAGATACATTCCCGTATATGCCCGTACCCCCGATCCCATAACTGCCCCCTCTTCAGATCGACACTTCATATTCCCGTGTATCCTGAAACAAGAGACAAGTCATTAGATGCAAAGCCTCCGACACTTCTCCTGTGGAATGGAAATCAGTCGCTACCACCCCCCATCTTCTGTCCCCTCAAACTCACACCCTGCAAAACACCCCCCTTCTCTCAATAACAAAATACAGAACCCCCCCCCAAAAAAAACTAAACTTACAGAGCTCTAACACCCAGTGGTCACCATACAAACCTTCCTGCACCCATTCTACTCACCCCAAAAACCCTGTATATCAGGCATTGCTTTACCTTCCTCTCATGCACCCCTATGTGACATGTCCCTCTTATGTGCACCCATTCACAGCACCCATAACCTCGTACCACCCAGCACCCTCCCTGTAAACAGAATAAGAACTTTTCCTTAGGCCTCAGCATTTTCCAGTGCGGCACCAATAGGATTACCCATTCCTTATTAACCCAAATATTTGCCCCCTGTTGATTGGATAACTCCCCTTCTGTCACATGGCCCGCCTGCTACAGACACAACCTTCACACAAGCACATTCCCTGTGTCCCACCCCACAAGCATTTTGTTACACACTCACACACTACAATGCTACCCGTATACACCCCAATCTCTCACTCACCCCAGCCTCGTATAATGGGTTGTTAAAGTCAGACTCCACGGTGATGGGACTATAGGAGTGAGATGCTGGGAATGAGAATCCAAAGAGCGATTTCCCTTGGAACCTAAGGAGCAGCAGAAGAAGATGATAAAGGATTAGAGTCTAGGTTTCACAATTGGCTTGAAAACCATTTCCCATTGCCTTGAGGTATAATAATTACATGACAAGTGCATTGGAAGAGCCCAATTATTACAAAAGCTTTACCATAGGTGGTGGTGGTGGAACATACTAAAGGTTACTGCTCCTCACTAAGGCTTGCGCCCAATGCCATGAGCTCAATAACGGGGCCATTGCCTGTACCTAACAGTAAATGAGGATTAATGGCTTTCAAGTAATGACCTTCAGACTGAATCTGCCCCGGAACAGGTGTTCATTTTTTGCACCAACCAGAGAGTCACGGGTTCTGCAACAATGGCTAATACATGGGCAAGAACCGAGTTTTCCCTCCTGCCAATGGCCAACCTACTTGGTGTAGTAGATATAAATGCCTCCAATCAACAAGATGACCAAGATAATGGGCAGAAAGATAGCAAGGGCAATGTTCCCGCCTTCCATTTGGTGGGAAGGGTCAGTCGTCTGGGTCACTGCGTGAAGAGACAAAGAAGAAGAACCAATCAGAGCCCACCACTGTCTTTTGGACTCACCCACAGAAGTCTTAGAAGGACCACACACCTCAAACATGAAGCAAAAGGAAGAGTGATGGACACATGGCAGGAAGTGATGTATAATCCAGCAGAAGTGGAACTGACACAGAATAATGCATGAGTGGCAGGCAGGGCAACCAATGGAATGCAAGAGTAATGGTGATGCGTTCATAGAAATGGAAACAAGTGTCCTGATGTCAAGACAGGTTATGATGTCACAAAAGCAAACCTTCCAGCTTCCTGTCATCCAGCAGCTCCTCATACGCAACTAAAGGGAAAGAATCAGCCATTAGTGTGTGTGGTTACACTTACCCTTTCAGTATGAAATACTATAGCCAACTACAACCAATTTTTTGGGCCCCAAAAATTGCCTGTGCTTGCCTAGAGGTAGCTTTATGGTAGAAATGTGATATTCTGGGGGTAATTTGCTACTATAGGTGCTAATTTAGCCTTTGGATTGTGTAGTGGCCTTGGAAGACCTGACCTACAGTTCTATAGCTGTTGTTGTGCAGTAGTTGTGCTCCTAACGTGTCATTATGGGGCAGACTCACCTTTGCACAGTGGGGGCTGGCTGGTCCATTGTGATGGGTGCCCAGGGGCACAGGTGATTGTGACTTCCCCAATGAGCTCGAAGCCCTCGTAGCAGAAGAATCGCAGAGCCTCCCCTGCTTGGTAGTGATGTTTATAGAGAGTCTGGTAGCCATTCTCTGGCACGCCGGGGTTCAGACATGGCTCGTACTTCACTGCAAAGGACATTACAATAAATCAGAGGTTGCCATCTACTGCCACCCTTGACTCTCTGCATTGCCCAACAGCTTGGGTAGTCGCCCTATTTATGGCATCTCCGTAGATGACAATATTATTCTTGTATAGGGCCACAAAGAGAAAAGTGGGTTTCTGCTGGCCGCCCAGTAACAATATGTGCATAACATGATGCAAATGGTCATTTACTCGCATCTTGTGCTACTTGCTCAGCTAAATGCAGAAAGAACACTGCAGTGATTGGCTGTTGGAAAACTATAATAGTGCCAGTGACACCATGTGGTTGTTGTGGGTACTGCATGGAAGTTGAGCAGCCAGGCTTGTCCACATGGGGGCACAATGCAGCCTGTATACTAATTGTGAAATAAAGATTCTAAAAATGGACCATCCTGGATGATATCATCCCTTTAAAACCTGTGTGGAGCCCTCAACCAATCACTTTGAGTTTCTGCTTTCTGGGCAGTCATTGGCTGACAGGAGCTGGTCACACTGCATAATTCCCCTGCAATTCAATTGACTACCAATAAGTCAGGGAATTTTTTTTTATCACGTTGGGCCTGCGGGATCCAGTAGTATTATGCTCCTCCAGCAGGTGCCCAGACCCAGAAGGTAGTAGACTAGAACCGGCTATGGAATCATACAGCAGCCCAATGCAGAGCAACATGCATGTAGGTGAGTTTTCAAGGGCCTACTGTTGCTTACATTATATTTCCCTTCAATGGTTAACTGCCCCCACCACGTTTCACCATGTTAGTCACAGGCAGCCCCCATTGTGGCTTATAAATAAGATGTGCGTATAACTCACAGACACACTTGGGGATGCGGTCACTCCATTTGGGGGTCCCTGTGTCTCGGTTGTAGCAAGTCAGAGTGCGACTCCCCTCTAGAGTATAGCCCTCATTACAGGAGTATTGCACGTGAGAGCCTATAGGGAAACGTGGGTCAGATGCCCTTCGTAGGCCATTAGCGATCTCTCCAGGGTCCGCGCAGTTCAAAACTGGAGGAACAGAGGCAGACACACATTATATCATACAGGCAAGGAAAGTAATGGATCCACCCAGGTCATGTCACGCACCAATAGAGTTACACATTATATTGAAATATTTCTACATCAACACAATCCTATTGGTGTATGACATGGGGGTGCCAATACCTTATTGAAAACCTGGAACATCAACACAATTTGCATTCTTCCCTCTTCTCCACTCCATCTATCCATCCCTTTACCCTCATCTCCATGCCCTCTCCTTCTCTATCCATCTCTGTGCTCTCTCTGCCTCCTCAATGCTCCATCTACAATCTCCATGCCCTCTCCTTCTCTATCCATCTCTGTCCCCTTAAAGGAGATGAATGAAAAAACCCTAATTTTGTAGGCAATTATAAGTAATATCTGGTGTTTCTTTTACATGGTGCTAAAAATGAATATTATCTTTAAATATAGCCCCTTTATTGGAGCTCCCTATAGATGTTCTCTGGTCCCTGTCTGTGTTTCAAATGAGGGGTGGGCGTGTCCCTGCCAGAAGCACAATAGGAGGGGGACAGCCAATCACAGCCCTGCAGTCACACAAGCACAGACAGGCTTCAGTTCCCTATCAGGTCCTGCTAGCTGCTGATTGGTTCCTGTCCTACAGTGCAGTGAGCTGAGTGCACAGCCTGGGAATTCAGGGAGCAGCAAGTGGAAGAGAAGGGAGGGATTATTAGGGTTTTTGCAGAAATATTCAATGAATCAGCCTGAAAAAGTAGAGAAACAGTATGAATATAATGCACTGGTACATTCTTATTTTTTTTACACAAAATGCCTCCTTAATGCCACATGCCCTCTCCTCTTGTATGCCCTTCTCCATTTCTGTGCCGTTTCTTTCTTCTCATTTCTGTTTCTCCAATCTCCATGCCCTCTCATTCTCTGTCCATCTCTGTCCCCTTAATGCCTCCTCAATGCTCCATGCTATCTCCTCTTTTACCTCTCTCCTTCTCCATTCTGTGCTGTCTCTTTCTTCTCACTGCTGTTTCTCCAATCTCCATGCCCTTTCCTCCTCTACCACCATCTTACACCATCTCTGTGCCCTCCTCACTGGTCCTTCTCCAATATCTCTTCCTCTACCCTTCTCTGTGCCCAGTCTCCTCACTGCTTCATACCCTCTCCTCTTCTACCCCTCTCCTTTCCCACTCTGTGTTGCCTCTGCCTCTGCCTCCTCCACAACTCTCTACCCTCTGTTTCTCTTATTACAAGCATATTATGACCCCAGCAGGTATCTGCAGTGCAAGACAAAAGGAAACATGTCTCACTTTTCTCACAAGTCGGAGGAGCATTACTCCATGAGAGATCCCATTGGCAAGTGAGTATATCAGAGCCAGAGATATCGTAGCCAGGTTCACACTGATAGGTCACTACAGTCCCACGGATCAGGTCTGGGTGTGAGGACGTCTTCCAGCCATTTGGAACCTCAGGAAGAGCCGGACACGTGTCATTCCGTGGCACCTCTATAGGAGAAATGGAACAGTAAGAGTGACACCCCTGAAATCCCTCACCTTGAATACTCAGAACATTGCTGAGCCTGCTAAAAGCAACATTGTATTTTTTGCGGGGCCACGGGACAGTGGGACACTCATGGAGGCCACAAGTCAGGCTGGACAAGAAGACTTAGCTAAGACAAATTAAATGAATGTATTGAACTGGTAACTGATATAATTGTATAACATATGAACCACGCATTACATAGAAAGTAAAAGAACTCTACTTATTCATTACACAATGATGTTATTCCTTTATGTTTCCCACAATCCACTTCTATTCATCATTTTTATTCCCAGAATGTTCATTTGCATTACCCCCAGGCTTCTATCCATAGTGGGTCCTTTGTTCAATGAAGGAACAAATTCTGGAGGTACAAGAGTTCTGGGGCAGAGTTTGGGTTGGTTTATTTCATACAGTTCCAAGCCTGAATATGCTCTAGATATGCCTGGGACACAATTCCACCTTCCTCCCTTTGTCTCCACTGAGAGCTATGTGGAGTTATAGATTTGTTTGCACAGAGTCATAGGATAGAATTGGACAGAACTTGGTACCTTTGAAGTGAATGATGAAGCCCTGACTAAGGCTGAACACTGGGCCATTGGAGTCAGACTGGAACTGTAGGGTCACATCATTGGCTGAAGAGAAAAGGTTGAACCTTTGGTGGACACCCATGTACTGACCCAAGACCCGGGCTGTCAGATCATCTCCGTCATACACGGTAAGAGCATCGCTGCGCCGGATGTTCAGGCTGTGGATGAATAGGCTTTGGTTAAATCATGCAGAGACACAATTTGTGTAGGAACCCACATTTTGCCCCAAAACAGACATCTGGTGTGAATACTACAGGACCAGGAGAATCAGCCCCAGACTAGATTCGGACACAGCACCCTCAGCCCAGCGCCCTTGGTAATTAATGTATGGTACCCCCTATATTGAAAGCTGGGCTAAAAACAATATTTAGCTTTTAAAAATGGTACATCTTATGGGGAAATCCTCTTCTGTTTCCCAAACACTGGGGCTAATTTATCAACACTGGGCAAATTTGCCCATGGGCAGTTACCTATAGCAACCAATCAGTGTTTAGCTTTTTAAAGCCAGCTGCAAGTAGAACAATGAAAGCAGCAATTTGATTGGTTGCCATGGGTTACTGCCCATGGGCAAATTTGCCCAGTGTTGATAAATGACCCCCACTGTCTCTATTTCCAGCTTTCCAACTGGGCAAAGACTGAAGCTGTTTCATGGTGACTCTCTGGGCAGAATATAGAACATTGTTATATTGATGAAGAATATTACAGGGCAAATCCATTTATTTTTCTTCCAATCATTGGTGTGGTGTTTATAGAAATGGCCTGTAGATGTCACTGTGCCCAGACTTATACTGTGCATACTTCCTGACGGCTTAAAAGTGAAAGTTACTGTTGTGTAATGGCTGCTTGAGAGCCTGCTAATAAAGCACTGTTATACTCTACTCATCCTCGGCAACCCAAACATAACAGATTGGTGACAAGATGTCTCTTCTACCTCTGCAGCAGCCTGCACCTTTTCTTCAAACCCTGGGGAGCCTACCATACCTTTTACTGCTTGGATCCATATGTTTGAAAATTAAATTATTTCTGCTGACCAAGGGGAGATTTGTGCTGCTAGAAAGCTTTACTTATTCACTGCCTGGGAGCAGAGGGACAGCGTATATTCTATACATTACTATTACCTGATGAGACTTATGAAACTGCACTTACTGCTATAAAGAACTTTTTCGTGCCAAGAGTAAATGTGGTTGCTGAAAGATATAAATTCTGCCAATGTGGACAACGTAATGGCGAATCCACAGAACAATTTGTAGCAGCTTTTAGAGAGCTGGTTGTTACCTGTGAGTTTGGGAATCTAACAGATGAAATGCTAAGAGACCAAATAGTGGAAAAAACAAACTCGCCTTACATTAGAGAGAGACTGCTCTTAGAACAGGATTTAACCCTTGCAAAGGCTATTACAGTTGCTAGCCAAATGGAAACAGCAGTGGCAGAGGCTAAAACTCTCAGTCAGGGAAATGCTGGGAATGTACAGACTGTGAATTCAGCACTGGGGCCTAATAATGCACAGTCACAGGCAAAATACATTGCTAAGGAAAGGGATTCACCTACACTGCAAAACCAAACAGCAAATACAAATAGAAAATACTGCTTTCGCTGTGGTTCAACACAACACACTGCAAATCATGTTACATGTCCTGCAAAAGCTAAACGGTGCCGCAAATGCACAAAGGTTGGACGTTTTGCTAAGATCTGCTGTAGTTCTGCTAAAGATGTTCATGAAGTCACTACTACAAATGTTACAGTATTCAGTGTGGATAAAGCTGGTACATTTATTCCAGACAAGTTCATGTCAGTGTCAGTACTGCTTCTGCTGACAAGGGACACCCCATTAACCTGATGTGATACAGGTTCAGCTCTTTCTATACAACCAAAGGAGATTTTCTTGAAATACTTTACAAAAGATCCGCTTGTTGCACCTGCCCTGAGACTGGTCAGTTAATTAAAGGATCCAGTCCCTGTGCTTGGTTGCTTGCCAGTGACTGTACAATGTGAATCAAATACTGCAAAATGTGACTTTTACATTGTGAATAAGGGAACTGCTATACTTGGAAGGGATCTCTTTGCTGCATTAAACCTACAATTAGTTGATGGTCTCATTACTACAGCACCAGTGCCTGCCACACAGCCAGTGTCTAAAATTTCACCACAAAGCAAAACTTCACTGGGTTGTGCAAAGAACTTTGTACACAAAGTTAAGTTGAGACCAGATGTAAAACCAGTACCATTCCCTGATCAGAATGGCAAAAACCTTTTACAGATGCTCCTTTAGACTGTAGATTTGCTTAACCTTGATAGACTATTACAGTAAATGGCCTGAAATTGCATTTGTTTCTCATATAACATCAGCTAAAGTAATAACATATTTCTGCCTACAGTCTTCAGCAGAGAAGGTAATCCAAAGGAGTTATTATTAGATAAGGAACCACAGTTTGTCTCATCTGAGTTTGAATCATTTCTGAGAGAGAGGAATATTGTGCATAGGAAATCTTCAGTGTATTACCCACAAGCAAATGGAGAAATCAAGCAATTCAGCAGAAGTCTGAAAGAAGCACTACAGACAGCAAATCTTACTGGGAAATCTTGGAAAGTATTTACAACAGAGTTCCTACATAACTACAGAGCAACGCTCCATGCAACAACCCAATCATCTCCAGCTGAATTATTACATGGCAGACAGATGTGCACTAAGTTACATATTGCAGACATCAAACTTCCACAAAATACTGTTCCTACAAAATCATCTACTGCTGACATTGTGAAACATCAACAAGCCAAATGCTAGGCTTATACTGACAGAAAACGTGGTGCCAGAGAAGTACACTTTCAGCCTGGATCTTTAGTCAGAATTAAGAAACCAGGAATACTGAAACAAGGACAATCTAAATTTACTACACCACTTGAAATGAGACGCCAGCGAGGACCATACACATATAAACTGTCTGATGGACGCATATGGAATGCAAGTCCTCTTGCTCCTGTTAGATATGACTTTGGAGAAGCTCCATTTGATGAAGGACATTTTCCTACTCCTGATGTCAACTGCAATAGGCCTGAAGAAAGTGAACCTACAGTATAAGGCATACTGAGAGAATCAGAAAACTACCTGCATGGACCAAGGACTATGTGATGTGAATAATGTATATTATTGCTTTAAGATGCATTGTTGTTGTTTATTACATTTGCCCACATGCTTTCCTACTATAGGGGGATATGTGGTGTTTATACTAATGGCCTGTAGATGTTTCTGTGCCCAGACTTATACTGTGCATACTTAAAAGTGAAAGTGAAAGTTACTGTTGCGTAATGGCTGCATGAGTCTCTGCTAATGAAGCACTGTTATACTCTACTCATCCTCGGCTACCCAAAACATAACAATTGGCATGTTTAATTGAGCATTGGCAAGTGCCTCATACAGATCAATATAGGTTCCTGAGGACAATATCTCTGTAGAAGAAGCATCAACCCTCATCAGATTTAAGAGCTGTGTCTCTTTAAATAAAAGTGAACTATATACTTGAAGCTGTATTGAGAGTTTGGGACTATATTTATCCTGCTGAGGAAGCAATATAAATATTAGGATAGGAGTATATACCAGTATATCATACTTACATCTCAATCTCGAGCAGAACCCTCCGGTCCTCCTGCACATGAATGCCCCATACACAGTCTTGCCCCTTCCCATAGTTCTGTGGCCAATCAGGAGACAGGATCACCCCTGCGGGCTCAGAAATCTCCCCTCCGCACAGTGCTGTGATGCAAAGAAAAGAGCGTGGGTGGAAAATGAGTATAAGTGGCAAATAGGAAAGAAACTAGGTTTTATTGCCTGGGGAAATGTTATATTGACTAAATTAGCCTTTTAAGTGTAACCCTATCGAAGAACGTGTTGCCTAGCAACTTATGGAGCAAGATGTGATTGTCTAACTAGCTCTCATTATTAATCATTTAATACCATAGCTACTTGTTAATGATATAACAGAGCCTTCTGAGCCCTTGAAATATACTTAATATCTCTGGGGCTTCTGTAGAAATCTTGCACTTGGGGAAATATTGGGTGACTGGCCCAGCATGACCCTATATGATGGAGTTGACTCTGCTTGGGAGATGTATTTGGCTGCCTGGGGGCAGGTAGGGAAGTTGGGCCCATGCAGGGTCATTAATGACGGGTTTCCCATCTAAGTATCAAGGTGCAGTTATTAATGGTGTCTTTGATGTCCAGTATCAGACATGGGTAAACCAGTAGGTATCAAGACCTGTTGTCCTTCCAGTTCCATTTACTCTTGTCCCACCACTCACCTTTACAGACTGGTTCACTCTCGTTCCAGTGGGGGTCAGCAGGATCCACACACTCGATAACAGGAGGCCCTTGCTCCAGCATATATCCTGCAACACAGGAGAAGGAAACCAGGGAACCAGGAGCATAGAGAGGGTCCGTTGTGGTGAAATTACCGTGGGCCAAGAATGGTTCATAGCAGTGAGACTCTGAGAATACTAAGCAGGAAGAGAAAGAGTTGTGAGCCAAGAGGAGAGAGACAGGTAGGTGGGAAAGTGGTTAGAGGTAGGTGTGGAGAAACAGACAATTATGAGACTGCAGAAGAGTGAAAGAAATAGAGACAATGGAGTCATGGTGGGGAGAGACTCAAGGGGTTACTATACCTACAAATGCTCCTGCTGAATTTTGATTAGTACAGGAGACAATGCATTTGGTATTGACTTATGGTGCATAGAATGAGGACGTAGTAGACAAATTTATAGCATAATATACAGTCTGTTAGGATGGGACACATGGAATACAATCAGAAACCATTGACAGAAAAATAAATAGTTGTGCAGTGAGAATTTTTACAGGAAGACAAGATAAGATGGGACAACAGAGGGGCAGTGGGAAGCACAGGAGAAACCCAAATCAAGAGAAGAAAGAAACAGCCACCTTCATAGCGCAAGCTGAGCAGCAGAGGGAATGCTGGGTTCTCAGAGATGAGTTCAACATAAAGAGACTGTGCATCACTCAGCAGGCCCCTCTCTGGGACATCGTCTATATCTGAGTCATAGATGACAGGAGAAAGAGGAGAACTTCCTGAATGTACAATGAGCCTGAGAACAAAGCCAGAAAGGAATAAGAGACATGAGAGAGACAGGAATTTATAGAAGGTGCCAGGAGCTTCAGGAGGTGACTGACCTGTCATAGTCCTCATCCATTGACACCCTCTCAAAATGCAGGTGTAACCTCTGCCCCTCTGCTGCTTCGATCAGCCAATGGCAGCTCAGGTTATTACCATGATTGTTGCCATGACTGGTGGTAATATCAGGGGAGACGATGCGCCCCACGGTGGCATTCCGGATTACTCCCCCACAGGATGCTATGGGATGTAGAGAAGGTTCTGCTTAATCTACTAATTATGCAGCTTTCTGCCCTAATGGGTCACCCTGCATCTCTAAAATCTTGCTTCCCTACACTATTCATATCCATTGGATCTCACTATAATGATAACATCTGGCTTCCCTGCTTCAGTTATACCTCCACCATATACACCATAGACTGTAGCTTTCTTGAAAGACCTAGTGGGCTACACCAGCTACATGGCTTGGCCTCCAAATGCCCATTAAATGCCCCACTCACCTGCACACACTGGTGGCTTCCCACTCCATTCAGGGCGGCTGATGTTGAGGCAGACAAGGGACTCACCACCTTTCAGGGTAAATCCTGGAGAACAACGAAAGTTGGCGGCTCCTCCTGGGTGTAAACCTGTTACTGTGACCTCCCCATTCTCAGGCCGAGGTGGGAACACACAGCTGAGCACAAAGGCTATGGGAAGAGGGAGAGGTTATGTATGAATAGCTTCCATGCACTTTAAACAGATATGCTTCAGAGCATGATGCCATGGGTTTCTATGTATCAGCTTTCTTGCGTATGCTGATAAGAGGATCCTCCATGGGAGGCAGTGCATGCCCTATCCTATATAGAGGGAGAAGTCTGCTTGGAAATATCATAAACTGCTACTTTAAGAAGGCAGGAGTCTTAATGCTCTAACATTATCCAAACACATTTCCCTTGAAGAGAACATTAATAGAATTTATGAAATTAAATGATTAAATATTTAGATGAAGATGAGAAGAGGGGAGTAGAGGCGTATCAGTAGCACCAGAGCAGTTACCTTGATAACGGAGTCTGAATGACCCTGGACTGGTGGCACGGTATGTTTGGAAGCGTACTGCAACATGATTGGTTGAACTCCGGATCACCTGACCTTCAGCCATTAGTGTCTCATTGGCCAGCAGGAAACGCCGCTCCTCCTCCAGCCCCTCTATGCTTAGTGCTTCCTCCTTGGACAGGTTTAGCTTCTCCACCTATATAAATGCCCAGCTATTAGTCAATGACCACTATACTGCTCTGTACATGCCTGAGAGGGAATAAGTCATCTTTAGGACTATTTCACTATATATTTCACTATATATTTCACTATATATTTCACTAGAAATAGGTTTGGGTGGTGAGTAATTATCATAGGGTGTCAGGGCAGTTATTCTCATTGGAGGCCATGGCAAAGTGTTTCCCCAGTGGAACCAGAAGAAGGTAAATACAAATTAGTGATTCTAATTACTACATTAGGCACACTTTACTTCTAAATACTGTGGGCAAAGATGGACATTGGCTGACCAAGATGGAATCTCTCATAAACAAGAAGGGATTTCGCCATTTTTGTCCAAGATGGATTTCTCCAGGAAAAAGGCACAATATACTTTCTTAAACTGCCCCTTTCGGCTCATGCTCATGCTCATCTGAGATGAGTCCGATCAGATAAGATGATGTTGATCGACACATAACGTTTATGGCATAAACGTTATGTGTCGATCAACATCATTTTATCTGATCGGACTCATCTCAGATCCTTCCACTATTTTTGGAGGATTGGATTTGCTCTAGAATGGAACAGGAATGTGGAGAATAAACCACCAATCAGCTATGGTGTATCTTATAAGAAGTACAATAAAATAGTTGGTTGAGAAATGCAGTTGGTCACACAATGGCCTCCCCTTCCCACACCCATCTCTATTACATTGAGCTGTATAGCAGTCTCCCTGCTGACCCATACTTACCCGAATCTCCACTCCGTAGCCCAAATACACAGACACACTGTAGGTACAGTCCAGACCCCCAAAGAAAGTGCTTCCTCCATACTCAGGAGCCTCCAACACTCCCTCCGACTCAGAGATGTTGTTATTACAAAGCACTGCAAAAGTAAAGTCATTGATAGGAATGTCAGTTTATCAGTATATGTGTGGGGCGACTCTTTATAAATAGGGTGTAGTTACGGTTTGAGCTACATTTGTCTTTAATATGGCTACCCAAGGCTTTACCATAAACCTCCTATTGTGTTATTGTCGTATAACAGGCAGCCAGCCCTTTGCACCACTACATTCTACATTCTGATGTCATGGAGGATTGTCAATACAGAGGGTTTAGGGACACTTATCATTGATGTTGGGCATTCTACTACTCTAAATAGAGGTTGGTTGTAGCCCTGTACACATGGATATACAGACAGGACCTTAAATGTGCATTCACTATTCAGACCCAGAAATATTTTGGCCATTCCTTACCTGGACTGTGTACTGTAGTTACAGTTGTTGTAGTGATCAGGGTGGTTGTTGTCTCCTCCTCTGCCTCAGGAGAGGGTCCTGGACCCCCAGTGGGTGCAGGTGGTGGTGGAACAAGGGTGCTGAGCTGAGGAGGCAAAGAGAAGGCTCCCCCAACTGCTGTGGTAAGTACCCCTGAAGCATCACTAACTCCCTCCGTGAGAGAGATGGGAGCAGCCCGAGTGGGGGTGGCAGTTGTTCCTGTTTAAGAAGAGAAAGATTGCCAGTTGTGCTCATTATTTCATTTGGGATCCCATCACCTGTATTAAAAGAACAGCTATTGTCCCACATCTCTCACCCTGCCAGTAGAAGTGAGTTAATCTGAACCCATGTGATCCTTAGCATACCAGTACATGCCCTGGGTTTGGGTATTATCATGGGCACTAGGGAACCGGAAAGTCCGGTCTGAAAGTTCATCCCTACTCCAAGTATTTTAGTTGCTTTCTTAGTGGCCGCTGGGGTTAAAAAAAGGTTTGTTCCAACAAGCAGGAATACAAACAAGTTCCCCAGAAGAGGGAAATAGCCTTGCTGGCTCCATTCTGCCCAGTGCTGTGTATTATATATATATTCATTTATATGTATATATAGTTATACCAGCAGTGTCGTACTGGCCCACTGGGATACCAGCAAAACTCCCGGTGGGCCCAGGTGTCAGTGGACCTCTTGCTTCTAACCATTTGGCCTATTTCATGGTCATTCCCTATTTTTTAGGCTTAATAATGGAAGAATAGAGTATAATAATTAGATATAAAAGACTAGGAGAATAAAGAGGTTAAGTTAGGAGAGGAAAAATAATAGTTTGCATAGTGGGCCCATGGTCTAAGGTTTTCTGGTGAGCCCCTGGCATCCCAGTCCGACACTGTATACCAGTGACCTTACAGTTGCTACAGTCTAGCACAGAGTTCCTGGGACAGTTCCAATGAGATCGCCCTCTAGTGGAGCCCATGTTTCCTGCCCCAGTTTATACTGGAAGGTATCTGGCTGGCTCCTGACTAAACCCTAATCTGTTACTTTGATGGGGAAATGATATGAACCGCTGAGTTGGAATTAGTTTAATAAATGAATATAATAAGAGATCCTCAAATTCCCTGTTCTTGAACCCTTCACGTCCCGGAATCTCCTTCGCTTTAATCTCATTGAATGCTTTTGTGTCCTCCAGAGATATGAACTGATGAATAAGCTTCTGCAGGGCTTAATGTATCAACTCACTTATATATTTATACATAGTGACTATAATTCCCCATAAGTGCCTCTCTTGCTGTGTAATTAATCCCAGCTTGGCCGGCCTGTCATTATACATGAAATCCTCTATTCCTTTTATTAGCTTTCTTGCTCTTCTCTGCATTCTCTCTATTTCCATAATGTCCATTTTGTGCACTGGAGACATAACGGCACTGCACATTCCACATGGGGCCACACCAGCACTTATTAAAGAGGCAGAACAATGCATTCCTCTCCTTCTATGTTTTATTTTTTTTTGCATAATTATATAATAAAACTGTAAGCATTTTTTTGAGTTAAAAATTTACAATAGCTGCATGTAAATGTAACTGCTAATGAAAGCAGCATCTGTCTAGCTGTTTATTGCATCTGCACTGCTGGCACTGACTCCTGAAACAACATGGCAGAAGCCAACTGATTAACTGACATGAACAGACAGAACAAAAAGGTGTAGACAGATGCTGCTTTGAATATTTATTGCATTTACACGTAACACTGAAATAATGGGATTTTCTGCCGCTAAAGCTCTTTCTCTGGACTGTAAAGCTTCTAGGCCCCGCACATTCCTTTCTACAGTAAGTGGCTGCGGCAAGTCCCAGTGCTGCTCCCAGTAAATCTCTCCCTTCCCCTGACGTTCCCTCCCAGGAGGAGCTGCCTAGTCCTGTCAAACAAAGGTTACTGGTTTCCCCCGTGAATCCATAAATAACCCCCTTCTCTCAGCTTTGCCCCATAGAAAGTGTGCCAGAGCAGAATCAGCGAGGATGAGGAGCAGCTCAGCCTTCACCGCGTTGCATCAAGGGACAGTTCTTTCTGCTCAGCCATAGACACAGCACTGGTTTATGGAGCTGCCACACTGGTATGGCTTACAAACTCATTTGGCACAAAAACATGTAAATGCCATGAGTGTAATGTCTATTTATATATATATATATATATACCTTTAGTTTCATACTGAACTCAAAGAAAAACAGCCCTTCTCTTCAGTTTACCCTGCCCCTCCGGCACAGGCTAAAACCTTCTATAATTGCTGTCCAGTCATGCAAATCAGTCAATCATATTACAGCACTTCTACTGACATCACATTTCTCTTTAAATGCAATTAGCTGAAGCTCACCCATTTACCACTTAGACATCTTCTAATGGAAAACATACATTTAATGGTGCCTCCATACTGCATGTTATTTGCCGGTACAAATCCTACGGGATATACAGCAGGGCTGCCCTGGAGATGAAATAGTGGAGCCAGGAAAACTCCCAGTGGGCCCAGGTGTTAGTAGGCCTCTTGATGCTAAACATTTGGCCTATTTCATGATCATTCCCTATTTATTTATGAGAAAAGAGGCTTAATAATGGAAGAATAGAGTATATTATGTAGAGACTAGGAGAATAAAGAGGTTGAATGAGGAGAGGAGGAATAATAGTTTGGAAAATGGGCCCTCAGCCTAAGTCTCTGGTGGGCTCCTGGCATCCCAGTCCGACACAAGCAGACTGTATGGGCCACTTATAAGACTGAACTGGGAATGGAAGGAGCCTGAGCTCAACAGGATGAAATAAGTCTGAAGGTACAAAGAGGAATGGACTGACTAGGTGGGATAGTCATACTGGGGATGGAAGGAGATTGGAAATTTTAGATATATAGGGGAATGGGCTGAATAGGTGAGATGATCATAAGGACATCATTTAGATGAATGAATCTTATGTAGAAAGCGAAAGGGACTGATGAGGTGGGATGATCATAAGGCTGTACATGATGGATGAGGCCTGATGACTTTAGGTAGATAGGGGAATGGGAAAACTTGGTGGGATGATCATAAGGCCTAATTGGGTATAGAAGAAGCCTGAGGACTTTAGGTAGATAAGAGAATGGGTGCATTAGTCATAAGGCTGTACTGAATATGGAAGAGGCCTGAGGACTGTAGGTAGATCTTGGAATAGAATGTCTAGGTGGGATGGTCATTAAGCTGAACTGACGACAGAAGAGGCCTGTGTATGGGGGATGGAAGAAGCTTGAGGACTTTATGTAGATAGGAGAATGGGATGACTAGGTGGGATAGTTATTAGGCTGTACTGAAGACAGAAGAGGTCTGTGTACGGGGGATGGAAGAAGTCTGAGGACTTTATGTAGATAGGAGAATGGGATGACTAGGTGGGATAGTTATTTGGCTGTACTAGATATGGAAGAGGCCTGAGGACTTTAGGTAAACAAATGACTAACTGGTCATGATGTCAGAGTGGCAATGGAGTAAAACACATATATTATTAATTTATAAATAAGCAAATGTGCTGACTAGAATGGAAAGACATATGGCAGGGGTGTACTGTATAGGTACATAGTGTAATTAGCAGGATACGAGAGGTAGGTGCAAGTCAGTTCTGGGGATGGAATATGTCCAAGGTCTGTCTGTATTTAGAAGAATGGCAGAACAAATGAATATTTCCAAGAGGATAGAAAGGTCATACCTATAACTTAAAATGATATATGTAAAGTGTTTATCATTGGTCAGTAACCTGTGCAATACACATCCTTCCCATGACAAACAGCAGGCTTGTCTAGCTAGGGGTCCAAAAGATTTGTATGGCCCCAGTCTGCCCAAGAGCTCCATAGACTTCTTTCCATGACATCAATATATTAACAAAATCAGGCCTTTAGATATGTGGCATGTCAACGAATCTACCTGCTGCATGGAAAAATCCGGAATACACTTTCATAGAGTATCTATAAGTTACAAGAGTACTGTTACTGTAGCACTTGATATGTTAGAATTCATAATCCACTAGTGAGATGCCCTCCAGAAATGGTTCTCTAAAAAGAAACCAATGACTGGTCATTAAATAAAAGGTCAGCCTAAGGTGGGCCAATCAGAAGTGACTGAATCATGGACAGGTGAAAGAGTAGGAAGTGAAACGACACTATTTGTTGGCTTGTTTCCAATCAAATAGTAATGAGGTCATGGATAACCAATACTAGGTCAATAACCTGTAATAAGAATTCAGTTAGTTCTGGGAAACTACACCCCTACACCATTAACAGGGCAATCATAATGGTTTTTATACCAGTGAGGCCTTCAGGAATCCTCAGACATCCCTGCAACAGGCAATGGTTTATGCAATAAGAGAAAGTCCATGAAAGAAGGGTCTGGTACATCTGAATAGACATTGTCAGCATTACGTGGCAGCTTTTATGTTCTTGGGCAGTAAAATAGGAACCTTTGCCAAAACTAGAAGAAATCTGTGAGGACAGAGAGGCACTAGAAAGTCCATCCTAAACAAGTCAAGGAATAACTGGAATACATTCCCACCAAGAACACAGTGGAAGCCTTCACAGCCAACTCATAAGAAGACACTGCTCAGAATACCTAGTGAACATTTCATCTAAGTGAACATTTCATGTTTCTAACTGGAAGATTAGCAGTTGCTGGTTTCCCAGCAGACCTGTGTAGATCCGAAATACCATCAGCCAACTCATGGGACTGGAATTCAGTTACCTTTCCTTTAGCTCCAATATAGACCACCACCACCATAGGCTCCAGCCAGTCAGCCAGAATTCCAGTCCTTTGCATGGAATGGCGGCCCAGAATGGAGATGATGGTATTTTAGAGAGATGGAAATGTTCACCATTCCAGGAGACCTTCATACCAGCTCAGAGATACATTGTGACTCACTTGGTGACTGTGCAAACAATTCCCATGACTAAATGGTAACTCAGTCCCTGCAGATTTAACTACCAAGGAACGGTTCCTTCAGCCAACTCATCTCCTCACCTGGGAAGAAGACATCCTGTGCCAGAAAGTCCTTCTTCAAAATAGCCTGATGAACGAGCTGCTCCAAAGCAACAGGTTCTACGCTCCCCTTGGGGGGTGTATTCAGCAGGTCAGGGGGCTGTGTACCCTCCCCATCCTGTAGGGGCAGACCTAAGGGGCAGAAGAGAGATGCTCAGATCTATTTTCTGTTATCATTGGCGTTTTTCTTATATACAAAATAAGCCTGAGCCTACAGGAAGCCTATGGCCTTGATGTGTTGCACCTTCCCTCTCTCATTCCATCCCTGCAGCGTTGGTCCCTTCTCCTTTGTTCTCTCTCCCTTTAACTACTAGTTTGTATCTCCCTCTCTCCAGGTTTCTCCTCTGTTACCATCTCATTCCATCTGCCCATCGTTCTCCTCTCCCCTTGTCTCATCCTCACACCAAGGCAAAGAGGGGGAGAGAAGCAGGAGAAGGTCACAGCAACTGATAGAAAATAAGCATCTACAAGAGCAGGAGGAGAAGGGAGCAGAATGGAGATGCAGGGGAGACTGAAGGGAGGACTGAAGGGACTGAAGACACCTGTCCCTCTCTGTCCTCCCTCCTTAAATGAAATATCTCCCACATGTGACAGCTCTATGAGATAACCTAACTCCTGGGGGACCTGATGTGCAAAGCCCGGGTCCAGCAGGAGGAGCAGGTTGCTCAGTATGAGGGATTAACCCTGTGAGTGTTACAGGAGCACGTAGCACATACATCAGCGAGTGCTGCCTCCCACCCATACAGGCTTATAGACCTTATATATATCCATTTATATACTGACATATAAGATATATGAGAATACTTGCCCAGCACAGATACCATATTTACTCTGATGTATGAATGTACATGTACTAGAGATAGACAAAAGCAATTAGTGGCCTTTTTTTCAGTCTGTCGCACATAGAGCCTTAAGGAAGAATTGCTTCACCCTCATTCCCCAATATGTGCGTATGTATATTCTCTGTCTGTGCCTCTAGAATGTACGTGGCGCAGGATAATACTGTGTATATATGAGCATTATACATGAAATAAAATATCAGATGCACTGGATATAAATGTGTTTATATAGATATATGTGACCCCCCCAGCAGCCGTGCATATTATTGAGAGTATAGAGGGGCTGCGGGTGCAGTATATGTGAATCCCCCCTATTAATGTGGGTGTTACAGACAGTCAGTGTATGTATATAGGAAACATATAGATATATGGATGTTATATAGTTCTATCCCTCCTCACCTTGTACAGCTGAGAAAAGCAGCATCAGATTCCAGGCAATCCCAGCGAGAGGCATCATCCTGCCCTCCGGATAGACCCTGGGAAGGGCTGCGGAGTCTCTGGATCCAGTGAGAAGGTGCCGGTGCTGCTGTCTGTGAGGAGGCTGAACACACACCTCCTTGTGTCTTATGGAAAAGGTGCAGCTCTCTCCCACCTACCAATCTCCCCCCCACCTCACTCACTTCTGCCCCCTCTAGGGGATGAGATGCGGGGGGATCTGGGCTGTGGGGTCCCCTGGTGTTCCAGACTGGATGGTGGATGGGGGTCTGTCAGCTGAAGGTGATTCTTTAGCCAGGAGCTGAATCAATATGGGGTTTTGGAAGAGGAGGGGAGGCTTGGGGGGAGGGAGGAGAGGCTGCTGGTAATCAACGTGTTACCAGATGGGACTCAGACAAAATCTTGTCCCCTGTGGGAAAACAAACAGGGAGGGGATTAACCCCTGAGGGGCAGGGTTAATCCTGATCATTAGGGGGAACTTCACTACTGTGGTGCATCTGGGGGTTCATTGCATATCCTTAGCAAACTGGAGGACAGGGGGCACTGGCATAAATACCCCCCAACGAGAATCAATGTGCCAGGATCTGACGTTTGCCCTTTATGCTCAGTGATAGGACCCAGTGGCACAGGTTTGGGCATTAAATATACAACGTGGGGGGGATACACCATAAACAAGTGCAAAGCAGCAGCCGCTTCCTTCGGTCACACAGGTGCCAATCTGCACTGGAACCAATCACATGAGCACTTTCATCATTTTATCTGGACTAGACCAATCAAAGCTGACTTCTGATTGGTTGCTATGGGCTGCTGCAGAGGAACAAATCTGCTCTGGTGTTACTTAATGGGCCCTATGATCCTGTATCAGCCAGAAAACTGTAGGGCCCCTTTCACTTTCTGAGCAAGTGGACTCCATCTAAGGCTCCAGTTAAATACACGGTTAAGCTTCGGCAAGTTTGTTGAATAGATTTGCATTGAACTGAGGTAACTGCCCGCCAACCCACCCCCCACCAAAATGGAAGGGGTACGAGATAAAAGAACCTGTTTATAATCATTCAGTCTTCGTAAATATATGTTACTGGGCTACAGAGCAAATTCATTTTAGGGCCCCCTGTTTCACTAATATATATTGAAACTGCTCATTAATTAAGGGCCCCATGGGACCCCCTATATCTCCTGCCCCCCCTGCAGCTGTAGGTGCTGGTTCCTCTGTAGTTACGCTCTTGCTGCTGTTACAGAACTACAAATCTCAACCTGTCTATGTCAGAGGATTGTGGGACTTGTAGTTCAGTAAGAGATAGGGGATTATATAAAGGGTTATTAAGATCACAATCCACTTATGTGGCAGTTGTGGGTTTTTCAAACAACATTATTATTAACATGTATTTTTAGAGCGCCAACATATTGTGCAGCCCTGTCATTAATTTCTGTGGCCCAATGGAGCTCCTTTACTTTATTCTTGGGGTCACCGGGGCAGTCTGGGCTGCTTGCTCCCCACTACAGACAGCTCTGACTTCCAATGAATCTCAGAAGCAGCACAAAGGGGTAAGTAGTGAGATGAGGAGCCTCTGCCCCAACATTCCCATTTCAGCACCTGATTCCCTGGACAGCTCCCATTCCATCACTTGCTGCCTGAGACTGAAGCAGGACACAGATCATGTGACCATTATGACGAGACAGTTGTGTATATCAGGGCAGTCTCATGTCTATGTGTCTGTCTCATTTGTCCCTCTCTTGTCTCTCTGTCTATCCCTCTCCTTCCCAAGATGTAGCAGAGTCTTTATCATTTCTTCCCTCCCCCAATGCTCTGGCCTCCCTGTTGCTGCTCCCCTGTCCCCTCCCTTCCCTCCCTACTCCCCCTCTTTGTGTCTCTGCATTGCAGGCTCTTCCGGCCACTGGGAGGAGGAGGAGGAGGAGGAGGAGGAGGAGAGAGAGAGAATCAATAGGAAGACTAGGAGGGAATGGTGTATAGAGGAATGGGCTGGGGGCAATGGGAGGGACAGAGAGAGGCAGAGAGGGTGACATAGATCAGCAGCAGCAGGAGTGAGAACCCACAGTGAATCTACGTATCACCTCTTACCAAATAGCAACACCCTTTACTCAAATGCACCCAAACATATAGACTAGCACCCTGACCTGACATGTCACACACATTATACACATACACATAGCAGTAATGGGCCACATACACACACACACACACACACATACATTACACACACACACATTACACACACACACACACACATACATTACACACACACACATTACACACACATACATTACACACACACACACACATACATTACACACACACATACATTACACACACACACACATACATTACACACACATACATTACACACACACACACACATACATTACACACACACACATTACACACACACACACACACACACATTACACACACACATACATTACACACACATACATTACACACACATACACACACACACATTACACACACATACATTACACACACACACACATACATTACATTACACACACACACACACACACATACATTACACACACACATTACACACACACACATTACACACACACATACATTACACACACACACACATTACACACACACACACATTACACACACACACACACACATTACACACACACATACATTACACACACACACACATTACACACACATACATTACACACACACACACACATACATTACACACACACATTACACACACATACATTACACACACACACACACATACATTACACACACACACACATTACACACACATACATTACACACACACACATTACACACACACACACATTACACACACATACATTACACACATACATTACACACACACACATTACACACACATACATTACACACACACACACACACATACATTACACACACACACACACATACACATACATTACACACACACACACACACACACACATTACACACACACATACATTTCACACACACACATTACACACATGCATACATTACACACACACACACACATTACACACACACATACATTACACACACACACACATTACACACATGCATACATTACACACACACACACACATTACACACACACACATACATTACACACACACACACATTACACACACACACACATTACACACACACACACTAGTTACCCATAGCAACAGCCAGCAGGAAGTATTCATTCTACTCTCCAGCAATTAGAGTAATGAAATCAAACTGCTGATTGGCTGTTGTGATGACTGGACCTGCGCAGACTTTATTTAATCCATTTACCCCAATGTGACAATAGACAATGATAAATGTCACACTAACACTCAGTGATGTAACTGGATATCACTGGGCCCCACAGCAAATTATTTTTCAGGCCCCCAAATTGTCTAGAGGTTGAACTGTTTCACTAATACTTGAAACTAATTGAAATTGTATATGAATTAGGGCTTGTGGGGCCCCTATACCTCCTGTGTCCCCTCCTCTGTAGTTACCCCCTGATAACATTCATCATTACATGAACTTTCCCAGTCATTGGTCCATGGGCCCTGGCCTGGTGCTAATATACAGTAATCTTTACTATAAGCACAGAAGCACTAAAGAGAAACTAACTGTAAATGTTATCAGGTTGCTAGGGACAAAGATCTTGGCAACCAAGGAATGAATTGTGGGACTGAAATACTAACACTATTATTTCATTTTATATTGATTTTCTTCCTATGTACTGTAGGTCCTCTGCTATCCATTGTTATACCAGTATTCAAAATACAGGTTGCTAGGGACACTGAGCCATAGCAGCCAGAACAGTTGCACAGTGACCATCTCTAGGGGACATAAAGTTCTACCTTACAGTAACTGTACCCCCTTTCTGCAATGGTTTCAAGGAAGGCCCAAGTTCTGCTGGGATTACTGCTACAGATCAAAATACCCAATCACAAAAGTTAGCATGAGATTTGGGGTGAGTGCTTATTTGTACCCTGGGTACCCCTGGAACTATAGCAGGGTGACTGTTACCCCAATGTTTTTATATATCTGTAACCTTGTTATGAGCTAAGGGGGCCCAGCCTGAAGGTCAGTTAGGGGGAGATTTGGGGTGAGTGCTTATTTGTACCCTGGGTACCCCTGGAACTATAGCAGGGTGACACCCCAATGTTTCTATATATCTGTAACCTTGTTATGAGCTAAGGGCCCAGTCTGAAGGTCAGTTAGGGGGAGATTTGGGGTGAGTGTTTATTTGTACCCTGGGTACCCCTGGAACTATAGCAGGGTGACTGTTACCCCAATGTTTCTATATATCTGTAATCTTGTTATGAGCTAAGGGGGCCCAGTCTGAAGGTCAGTTAGGGGGAGATTTGGGGTGAGTACTTATTTGTACCCTGGGTACCCCTGGAACTATAGCAGGGTGACACCCCAATGTTCTATATATCTGTAACCTTGTTATGAGCTAAGGGCCCAGTCTGAAGGTCAGTTAGGGGGAGATTTGGGGTGAGTGTTTATTTGTACCCTGGGTACCCCTGGAACTATAGCAGGGTGACTGTTACCCCAATGTTTCTATATATCTGTAATCTTGTTATGAGCTAAGGGGGCCCAGTCTGAAGGTCAGTTAGGGGGAGTTTTGGGGTGAGTGTTTATTTGTACCCTGGGTACCCCTGGAACTATAGCAGGGTGACTGTTGGCATTAGAAGTACCTTAGAATTCAAGCTGTATGGAGCAGGAACCTCCTTCTTCTTGTCTATTAAGAATTAGCACTTAATCCTGAATGTAAATGTATTTTTGGCCACTGTCTGTTCTATTAAAGGGGTTGTTCACCTTCCAACACTTTTTTTCAGTTCAGTTGGTTTCCGATAGTTCATCAGAAATAAAGACTTTTTCCAATTACTTTCTATTTTCTATGTGTCACTGTTTTTCTAATATTGAAGTGTAAATTTTCATTTTTCACCTTCTAAAGCAGCTCTGGGAGGGGGGGTCGCCGACCCTCTAAACTGTTCTAAATTGATACATTTAATTGATACATTTCTTATCTTTGTCCCTGCTGAGTAGGGATGGGTGAATTTGACCCGTTTTGTTTCGCCAAAAATTCGCCTCCTGCGAAATGTCACCGACACCCATTAAAAAATTGTGTTTGCGTAAGTCTATGAGCGTCATTTTTGCAGGGAAACAAGGCAAAAAAATTCGCCCATCTCTACTGCTGAGCAGAATCTCTGGGTTTCATTACAGGCAGCTGTTAGACTTGATACAATAGTTACTAATACTCCAGAGATATTGCTGAGAAATGTATCAACTAAATGTTGCAAAATTGTAACAGTTCAGAATCTGCACCTGAATTACTGAGCTGCCAGACTGAGACACCAACATTCAACTTTAAAGGAGACATTTAGTGTAAAAAATAAGAATGTAACAGTGCATTATACTCATTTAGATATAGAAGAATTGTGCTTAAAAAAGTAGTGTTTCAGGCTGATTTATTGAATATTTCTGCAAAAACCCTAATAATCCCTCCCTTCTCTTCCACTTGCTGCTCCCTGAATTCCCAGGCTGTGCACTCAGCTCACTGCACTGTAGGACAGGAACCAATCAGCAGCTAGCAGGACCTGATAGGGAACTGAAGCCTGTCTGTGCTTGTGTGACTGCAGGGCTGTGATTGGCTGTCCCCCTCCTACTGTGCTTCTGGCAGGGACCGTTAGGACACGCCCACCCCTCATTTGAAACACAGACAGGGACCAGAGAACATCTATAGGGAGCTCCAATAAAGGGGCTATTTTTAAAGATAATATTAATGTTTAGCCCCATGTAAAAGCAACACCATATATTACTTATAATTGCCTACACAATTAGGGTTTGTTCACTTATCCTATATGTCTACTTTAAACTTAGATTTTGGAAAAACAGTAAAAAATAAACAATGGAAAGTAATTGAAAAAAAGTCTATTTCTGGGGAACAATCTGAAAACAACTGAACTGAAAAAAGTGTTTGGAAGGTGAACAAGCCCTTTAATGTTCTATTTTAACATAATGGAGACTGGAGAAAAGGAGATTTCACCATCAGCATAGTAAGGGTATCATTACTGTAATCGCCATCAGTTTATGGGAGAGTCAACTACATTAAAAGGTGGGCAAGAATCTTATATATCTATGATTACTGAGAAGATTCGTAAAATGTTAAGGAATCCATGTGTGTGAGCCCCAGCCCGTGTGTTGCAGTTATTGGTTGTTGCTTCTCAGTCTGTGCAGGACAGACATTGGCCCCAGCACTTTGCACTGTAGGAAGAAACTGATCAGTAACTGGCCAGACCTGACAGAGAACTACAGAGAATCTATATTGGAATCATTTCATTTTTCATTTGCTTCATTAGGCCTCTTACTAGTGATGAGCAAATGTATTCACCAGCCATGGATTTGTGGAGAAATTCAGAATTTCAGCATGTGCAAACTTTTCCATGAGGCTGCGGCAAAAATTTGCTGGGGAAAAATTTGCCACGAAAATACGCCCATAAGAAAAAACAACCATTGACTTTAATGCATTGGGACAAAAAAGTTGCCATAAGAAAAAACACCCATTGACTTCATTCACTGATTTTTTCACCTACACAATTTTAGGTGCCTTTGTAAATGACCAGAAGATGGTGTCTGTGAACTCCGATACCCTACATAGTCCCCCTCCCTGCTCCCCCCAGCCTAGGTGGTACCTTTGATAAATGCCCCTAACTCTTTACTTACCCCTCTGTGCAGATTCAGGCATCTGAGTTCACAGCGCCATCTTGTTCTCTTCGATAATCATCGGGAATAGAGCGTCGTATCGGCACATGCTCAGCTGGACCAATCTTCCAACAACTGCACATGTGCCAAAAGTCACGGAAATTGCCGAAGCCGCGGAAGACACGAAGATTACCGAAGAGAAGGCGCCCGTGAACTCCGATGCCCAGATCTCCACTGAGGGGTAAGAGTTAGGGGCATTTACCAAAGGCTGGGGGTAGCGGGCAGGGCCGGATTTACATAGAGGGCGCCCCTAGGCCCACTGTCATTCATCACCCCTGTGCCCTTCAATTTATTTGTGCAAATTTTCATCATCAATGGGGAAATGTAAAAAATGATTGTATCTCCAGCTCATCCCCACAGTTTTTGAACCAATGTGGGTGTGGTTGGGCAGCATGTCGCCCCCCTAAAATCCTGCCACCCTAGGCCCGGGCCTAGGTGGCCTTTACACAAATCCGGGCCTGGTAGCGGGGAGGGGGTATATGTAGGGTAGGGGTTTTATTAGCAAAGGTTTGGTTCTCCTTTAAAGGGTAAAGCCCATAATGCTGGTCTTCTCATGGGCCCCGGTACCTTTAGGTGTCACCACAGCCAGAGTGAACTGGCCCAGAGCAACTGGTCTTTCCTGCCAGTGTGGTGCTGCATTTAGGAACTATACGTCTCTTCCTACCTGCACTGTAATTGCACTATAACTGTACTGTAATTGCACTTTAACTGTAACTGCACTGTAACTGCACTGTAACTGCACTTTGCTAAGGTTCTGCCCCAGATCAGGAGAAATGTGCCTCAGACAGTAACATCTTTATGTTCGAGGGCAGGGGCCACACCCAGTGCAAAGCAATAATAATAATTCCCCATCATGCAGCAGCACAATCTGAGGCCTCCATGTAAATGATTGTTTATGCCAAGTTTACTGAGCAGAATTCTGTTAAAAAGAGGCTGAAGCTGGAATCGAACTCACCCTTTGGGTCTTGTTGGTTGCCAGTAAATACAAATTGATGGCACTGTACAGATTAAATTGGCAGGGACTTATTGTTAAATGTCCAGCTAGTGAAGTTTCTGTTTCGTTGTGCAGAGTAATCTTTCCCTGTAAGGAGGAGTCAGTGCAGATTTGCACCATTCTGAAGAGTAGAAAAAAGCTGCTGGTAAATAGGGTGTACTTGGCCTTTAATGTCACATGGTGGCGCTGTCACATTCCCAGAGAGAAAGTCGGGGGCCCATAAAGGGACAGTGCTCTATAAATCAACTGATAATCCAGTTCAATGTGAGGAGCATTTAATGAAATGAAATTACACTGGGAATCTTGTCTTCCCTCCCCAGATATCTGTCATACTTACCCTTTATTGGCCGCAATCATCTGACCAGTTACAAGTGAAATCCATGTTTATTAGGTTAGTGGTCTTCCTCCAGGATACGGGGTCTTTGGGGGAATTAAAGGGCCACTAAGCCTTAACGTATTCTATTTGTTCATGAGCAGCCCTGTACCATGCAAGTGCTTGTGTGTAAATTGTGAAATATCAAACAAGTGTTTTTAGTACAAAGAACCCACCAGTGACTTCTAATTAGGGATGCACCGAAACCACTATTTTGGATTCGGACGAACCCCTGAATCCTTCACGAAAGATTTGGCCGAATACCAAACCGAATCCTAATTTGCAAATGCATATTAGGGGTGGGAGGGGAAAATATTTTTTACTTCCTTGTTTTATGACAAAAAGTCATGAGATTTCCCTCCACATCCCTAATTTGCATATGCAAATTAGGATTTGGCACATCCCTACTTCTAATAGCCTTATTTACAGTAGGGGGTACATTATCCCTTATAATACATGAGTGATACTCAAGAGTTCCCTGTATAACTCAGCCTGCAGCCTTGTGTCTTTATATGGTCACAGAACAACCCCTCAGTGACTTCTAATATCCTTATCATTTACAGTAGGGGGAACATTATCCCTTATAATACATGAGTGATACTCCGAGTTCCCTGTATAACTCAGCCTGCAGCCTTGTGCCTTTATATGGTCACAGAACAACCCCTCAGTGACTTCTAATATCCTTATCATTTACAGTAGGGGGTACATTAGCCCTTATAATACATGAGTGATACTCAGAGTTCCCTGTATAACTCAGCCTGCAGCCTTGTGCCTTTATATGGTCACAGAACAACCCCTCAGTGACTTCTAATATCCTTATCATTTACAGTAGGGGGTACATTATCCCTTATAATACATGAGTGATACTCAGAGTTCCCTGTATAACTCAGCCTGCAGCCTTGTGCCTTTATATGGTCACAGAACAATCCCTCAGTGACTTCTAATATCCTTATCATTTACAGTAGGGGGTACATTATCCCTTATAATACATGAGTGATACTCAGAGTTCCCTGTATAACTCAGCCTGCAGCCTTGTGCCTTTATATGGTCACAGAACAATCCCTCAGTGACTTCTAATATCCTTATCATTTACAGTAGGGGGTACATTATCCCTTATAATACATGAGTGATACTCAGAGTTCCCTGTATAACTCAGCCTGCAGCCTTGTTCCTTTATATGGTCACAGAACAACCCCTCAGTGACTTCTAATATCCTTATCATTTACAGTAGGGGGTACATTATCCCTTTGGTCTGTTATACATACGGGTATAAACTGGTCTTTGAGCAGCACAAGGAATCCACTACATCAGGAGAGACGCCAAGCAATTGTTTATAGCAGAGAAGTCCATATGAGCAGATCATGGCACAGGAAGAAAGAGATTAAGATATCTGGGCAGGAAAGGGTTAAGATTTGGATATTCCAATAAAACCAGATTAAGAGATCAAAAGTCCTGTGGGCACCTGTTCCTGCTGTTCATTTCGGGTCAGGGGCTGTTAATGAGCTCAAGTTCCAATCACATAAGACTATAAGCTGGACACTAACAGATGTGCAGATCTGCTTTCCCTCCCATGTGACAGTTTATAGTTATGGGTGACACTTGCAGAAGCATTTCCCATTCACACTCCTCTATAGGGATTTTATTTAGGAATTTCCCAGCAGACATGGCATTGGTACCACCATAAACTCCCAGCAGCATAAGGGTGAGAACGATAAATTGGAGATTGTTTTCCAAAAAGGGGTGAAACCATTAATGCAGACGCACAGCACCCCCCATGATGCATTGGGACAATCACACGCAAGAAGCCATTAAATGACAAGGGCAGAGGGAATAAGATGTTTCTATTGGGCGCCAGTGAGAGACAGACCAGCAGATCCGACAGACGGGGGAAGGAGAGTGGTTACTATAGCAACAGACAGGTCACCCCCTTGTGCTGCAGCGTGAGCTCGGCCTATAGCGAGTAGTGAGGGCACAGAATGGGCACAAGTAGAAATTGAGCAGCATCTTTGCCCAATGACAGGACCGAGTCACTACACAACTTGTAACCTTCCCGCCTGACCTCCCACTCCACTACCAGTAGCCATGGCAACCAGGAAAGGATCAGCCGACAGTTGGGTGGGACGAGATGTAACACTTTATTGCAGTAAAGAGGCAACAGAATGGAAGGTGAAGTAGGGGGGCTTAGTTCTCATACACCCACTCGTACGCGCAGCTTTTGTTCTCCACCAGCTCCTCGTCTTTAAACCACAAGGCAATTTCTTTATTGGCACTTTCCACCGAGTCGCTGCCGTGAATGATGTTCCTGTGGGGGGGGGGGATATAATAGAGACAGTTACAGACCCTACATTCAGCCAGTAATTGTCACTGCCCAACATCTAATATCTACCCCCCCCCAGCCATTAAACACAAGCACCTTTGTTCTGAACAACCTGATCCCTCTGCCTCCTGCACATAAAAGGCAACACCCCCCTATGTAATAAAAGGCAGTAAGTTTGGCCTGGAGCAGTAACCCATGGCAACCAATACGATTCATAACAGCACTTGAGGCTGGCTTTTAATAGTCTACAGTTTAATGCAAAAGAAAGAATGGCAGGTCTATACTTGCCCTTTAATACTTTCCAGCTCTTCCCACGGCCCAACCCCAGTTCAAACTTAACCCTGTGCATGCCAGGAAGTCAGCAGAGAGCACAACTAATCAGAGGCAGGTGTCGGTAAATGGATTAAGGGCTCTTTAGCTACATTCTGCAACACTGATCTCCAGCTTTATTCTGCAACACTGATCTCCAGCTTTATTCTGCAACACTGATCTCCAGGTCCCCCTCTAGAATTAAACCACCAATGAGAAGCCGATTAGGGAGAACGGCAGGTGCATTACAAGATAACACGAGGGCCCCATCAAGAGTTAAGAGCATGGTTCAGTTCCTCCTTGCAGCACATTTAAATGGAATGGACACAATGTAATGATGTAAAGTTACAGCGACCCCCGAGCACTTTTGCTTTCAGCCCAGCAGCTCATTGAAGATCAGTGACCCCCACACTGTATACACTTTCTGCTGAAATCTGTTAAATCTAGGGTTACCCGTTTAGCAGTTTTAGACTGCCAACACCAGGCTTTTGCTTAAGATAAAAATGCCAGTCATGTTTGTGTGTTTCTAACTGCTTTAATATTAGTCACAATAAATAACTTTTATGTTAAACAACAATAAGGAAGCCGTCACATCACCAGCAGATGGATTCACAGACTCCCACAGAGCAACTCTACTTCTCCAGTCATAGAGGAGCTAAATGGGGAGGTGGAGGGAGCTCTAGCCCACCATAGAATCAAGGGCAAAGCTTGGAGCAGACTTACAAGCCCTAGGATTCAGTAATACAGGGCATCTCAGCAGCACCCATCTATAACTTTTGGTGCCGTTTTATTTAGCCAGTTATTCTCTCCTGACAGAACAGGATTTAGAGGGTTAAAACAAATTAATGGCAGCAAACTTGGGTTGTTTGGGCAGATGCAGAGTGATGCTGGGCAGGGATTGGGCACTGAATTCTACTAAATGGAATGAAGCTGTGAATGAGCAGCTGGAAACTAATCCCCAAGTGATCAGAAGCAGCGTCTGTTACTTCCATCTATAGAGCCAGATCTCTCCCCGCAAGCCTCCTCTCTCTGCTCTACTCCCACAAAGGGTTTCCCATGAGAAGTCATTATACACACGCCACCAGCTGTTCACTTACACACACCAATAGAGAATGGCAGGGGTTAACACTTGAATGCTCATGGGTATAACTATGCAGAGTCCATACACCAATAGAGAATGGCAGGGGTTAATGCAGTGGGTATAACTATGCAGAGTCCATACACCAATAGAGAATGGCAGGGGTTAATGCAGTGGGTATAACTATGCAGAGTCCATACACCAATAGAGAATGGCAGGGGTTAATGCAGTGGGTATAACTATGCAGAGTCCATACACCAATAGAGAATGGCAGGGGTTAATGCAGTGGGTATAACTATGCAGAGTCCATACACCAATAGAGAATGGCAGGGGTTAATGCAGTGGGTATAACTACGCAGAGTCCATACAATGTTACATTAACTCCAGTCTCCTCCCCAGACACACGGCTCATGAGCAGTTTCAGCGAGGGATTTTGGGGTACCTACCTGCCGACCTGTATACAGAAGTCTCCCCGGATGGTGCCAGGCTTGGAGTCAGCGGGGTTGGTCTCACCCAGCATCACACGGCCAGTTTTTACCACATTCAGTCCCTCCCAGACCTGCAGGGGGGTAGGACACATGTCAGAGCATTGAAGCAGCCTCAGGGCAGGGACAGTTCATATAGAAGTAGAGGCTGCAGCTTTATTATAATGGGGGGCACATTACTCACCATAGCAAGGACGGGCCCAGAGCTCATGTATTCCACCAGCCCGGGGTAAAATGGACGATCCTTCAGATCAATGTAGTGCTGTCTGAGTAAATCCTGAGAAGCCTATAGAAATAAAGTCACAAACAACTTTAGATTCAACACTTTGGGTAGGAGATACAAGTACCAGATAACAAGGGGTTAAATTTCAGAGTATGAGTTCGCGTGGCACTTATAGAGCCGCCTCCTCCCAGCGAGTGAGTGACCCTTCCCTCTACTCCCGGAAGTGCAGCAGCCTCGGCACATTCACTCGTTCCTGTATGTGAACCAGTTGGGGCACCTGCCAAGGTCAATAAGGAGCCAACAAAGCGGCTGCAAACGACTCCCATTCCCTCCTGTAATGGAAACCAGCTAAACTGGACTGGGACAGACAATAAGACTTTGGTGATAGAAGAAAGCGGAGGAAGAGCAGGAGAGAAAGAACACAGTTCACCTTTAAAGTAACTTGTTATAGAATAGCTAATTTTAAGCAACTTCTCAATTGGGTTTTAATTATTTATTTGTTACAGTTTTGTCTTTTCCTTCTGACTTTTTTTTTTTGAAGGGGTCAGCGACGCCCATTTGAAAGCTGCAAACACTCTGTAAGACTACAAATGTATTGTTACTTTATTCCTCATCTTTCTAATCAGGCCTCTCCTATTCATATTCCTGTCTCTTATTCAAATCAGTGCATGGTTGCTAGGGGGAATTTCAACACTAGTGACCAGATTGCTTAAAAAGCTAAAGTCAAAAACTTTAAATTGTAAAAAAAATGAAAACCAATTGCAAGTTGTCTCAGAATATCCCTCTCTACATCATACTCACATTTCTCAAAGGTGAACAGTTCCTTTAATAAGTAATGTAGATGCCTGCTGCAGCCTACACCGGCTTCTATGCAGCCACCCATTAGACTCCTGAATGAACACCACACCGCAGCCCTAGGGACGGGGGGAGAGCGACTCACCTGCTGGAATTTCATGGCAACCAATCGGAAACCTTTCTGCTCGAATCGCTTAATGATGTCCCCCATGAGGCCGCGCTGGACTCCATCAGGCTTGATGGCAATAAAAGTGCGTTCCTTGTTGGCGGCCATTCTGTAATGAATGAACAGGTTACACTGGCCTGAGGGAAGAGACAGATTAGGGGGGTGAGACAATAACAGGGTAACAAAGCACTGGGGTAACAAACGGCCCCAAAGACACCGGGGATTATAAACTGGGCCCCAAAGACACCGGGGATTATAAACTGGGCCCCAAAGACACCGGGGATTATAAACTGGGCCCCAAAGACACCGGGGATTATAAACTGGGCCCCAAAGACACCGGGGATTATAAACTGGGCCCCAAAGACACCGGGGATTATAAACTGGGCCCCAAAGACACCGGGGATTATAAACTGGGCCCCAAAGACACCGGGGATTATAAACTGGGCCCCAAAGACACCGGGGATTATAAACTGGGCCCCAAAGACACCGGGGATTATAAACTGGGCCCCAAAGACACCGGGGATTATAAACTGGGCCCCAAAGACACCGGGGATTATAAACTGGGCCCCAAAGACACCGGGGATTATAAACTGGGCCCCAAAGACACCGGGGATTATAAACTGGGCCCCAAAGACACCGGGATTATAAACTGGGCCCCAAAGACACCGGGGATTATAAACTGGGCCCCAAAGACACCGGGGATTATAAACTGGGCCCCAAAGACACCGGGGATTATAAACTGGGCCCCAAAGACACCGGGGATTATAAACTGGGCCCCAAAGACACCGGGGATTATAAACTGGGCCCCAAAGACACCGGGGATTATAAACTGGGCCCAAAAACACCGGGGAATATAAACTGGGCCCCAAAGACACCGGGGATTATAAACTGGGCCCCAAAGACACCGGGGATTATAAACTGGGCCCCAAAGACACCGGGGAATATAAACTGGGCCCCAAAGACACCGGGGGATATAAACTGGGCCCCAAAGACACCGGGGATTATAAACTGGGCCCCAAAGACACCGGGGAATATAAACTGGGCCCCAAAAACACCGGGAATATAAACTGGGCCCCAAAGACACCGGGATATAAACTGGGCCACAAATAAATTCTGGATTGTTTTAAAGCAAATAAAACACTTCAGCTAAAATCAGAGCCTTCCAATCACAACGAGCGCCATGAACCCCCAAACCGAGGAATCTATAGTCCCAACCCCACTTAGAAGGAGCCAGAGTCGACGCAGGAATAGTCCTAGTGTGTAACAGAGCATGCTGGGTAACAAGCAGACCGGACTACTGCGCATGCGAGTAATAATTACGCCTGGAGAACAATCTCATCAGACAAAGTGACACGGTCAATGCCAACAGAGGCCATAAGTCATGCTGGTAACGCCCATCAGCCGCTCTCCAGTAACAGCACAACTCACTCTGATTCTCTCCGGGGGACAGGAAACCAAAGAAGACAGAACGTCCGTACTGGGTGTTTATATAGCGGTCATTGCGTCATCGGGATCCACCATTCTTATTGGTTAAAAAATGATCGGCGCTGCTTGTAGTAGGGAGTGGAGCGAGTTGTATGCAAAACGAAGGTTAATTGGTCGAATAACCTCACGTTACCCAATGACGGCTGAATGGCTGCACATAATTTGCATATCTACTTCATTCTCTTTCCCGGTGAATGATGGGTAAGAAGCAGACGCCCTCCTGAGGGCAAGGGCAGTGCCGCAGTGCATTGTGGGGAGACTCTGTACACGTTTTTCATATTAATTTCATATTACTCCTCTGCCTCATCCTGAGTTCTTGTCATTAGTGCTGAGTGGCACCCGCTGATCTCCTGTTACTCTTCCTACTGTCCCCCACTTACACTCACTGTCACCAATCATGTTCCACAACTAAATATACAGTCCTGCCCCTGCCTTCATCTTCCCTTACAGTCCCTTCCTCCTAAACCTGAATTCTTCTCTTACTGTACATAAAGCCCTCCAGCTATTCTAGCTCTCTGTATAACAGAGCATTCTGTCCCAGTGGCTGCACAGATCCTATCTGATCCCCATTGTAAGCAGCAGTCCTGTCCTGCTTTATGGCAGCTGAGATTCTAGCTATCTGTATAACAGAACATTCTGTCCCAGTGGCTGCACAGATCCTATCTGATCCCCATTGTAAGCAGCAGTCCTGTCCTGCTTTATGGCAGCTGAGATTCTAGCTATCTGTATAACAGAGCATTCTGTCCCAGTGGCTGCACAGATCCTATCTGATCCCCATTGTAAGCAGCAGTCCTGTCCTGCTTTATGGCAGCTGAGATTCTAGCTATCAGTATAACAGAACCTTCTGTCCCAGTGGCTGCACAGATCCTATCTGATCCCCATTGTAAGCAGCAGTCCTGTCCTGCTTTATGGCAGCTGAGATTCTAGCTATCTGTATAACAGAACATTCTGTCCCAGTGGCTGCACAGATCCAATCTGATCCCCATTGTAAGCAGCAGTCCTGTCCTGCTTTATGGCAGCTGGGATTCTAGCTCTCTGTATAACAGAACATTCTGTCCCAGTGGAACAGAGCTATCATCTGAGACATAATATTCACATCACTGCGGGACTTACTAAACAGCAATTAGACAACTACATCTCCATACAACAAAATGAAATGTATTTATTAGTCAGACTAACTATAGCAGCTACTAATTCTCCTTTAATTAGAGGAAGAATGGTCTGCCCTTACAATGGCTAAGCAGACAGCCGGTAGAGGTATGAATGTAAATGCTAATTAGCGAGATACAATGTTCCGCAGGAGGGTGGCAATGACTGTTAATTCACTTTATTTTGTTATGTAAATACAGGTCAGAGATGGTGAGTTTCACTTTCAGCTGCTTTTATGGGACAGGAAGATGGAATACAATATTTACTGCTGTTACATGAATCAAAGTTGGCCACTAGTATCTTTTAAAGGAGACATATAGGATACATTTTTAAAAAAAACTAATTTTGTAGGCAATTATGAGTAATATACGGTGTTGCTTTTACATGGGGCTAAACATTAATATTATCTTTAAAAATAGCCCCTTTATTGGAGCTCCCTATAGATGTTCTCTGGTCCCTGTCTGTGTTTCAAATGAGGGGTGGGCGTGTCCTAACGGTCCCTGCCAGAAGCACAGTAGGAGGGGGACAGCCAATCACAGCCCTGCAGTCACACAAGCACAGACAGGCTTCAGTTCCCTATCAGGTCCTGCTAGCTGCTGATTGGTTCCTGTCCTACAGTGCAGTGAGCTGAGTGCACAGCCTGGGAATTCAGGGAGCAGCAAGTGGAAGAGAAGGGAGGGATTATTAGGGGTTTTGCAGAAATATTCAATAAATCAGCCTGAAACACTACTTTTTTAAGCACAATTCTTCTATATCTAAATGAGTATAATGCACTGGTACATTCTTATTTTTTACTTATGCAAAATGTCTCCTTTAAGGGCTAAGGTGTTCAAAATAGGTTTCCAGTTGAGGCATTGGCTGAGTGTGTAACACATTTAACATATCGGCTTACTTTTCCCAGTCTGCTATAAATGGGACAAGTATTGGGGGTCCAGCTGCACCTGTTTCTACATATCAGAATGAATGCCAGTGTTTACAGTACTGCACGGTCTAGTTAATTTTTTACACGGTAGGTTTATGTGCCATAAAGTGCTGCTCTTATGCTGCAACTGCCATCGCAGTAAACAGTATGTGTGTGTGTGTGTATATATATATATATATATATATATATATATATATATATATATATATATATATGCCTATATGAGTAGCACCTGGGTGCCTTTTTGGAGTTCAGTGGAGTGCGGATCACAAAGGACTTTTCTATATATATATTGACGTAGTTGGCCAGCTTAAATATATTGCAATATATGGACAAACAATCCCTGTTTTGTTTAAAGGGTAAGGCATTTTTTAGTAGCAGTAGCACAAAATGTCGCTGTCTTAAATATATTGATAATGGGTTGAGTGCAGAGGACTCTTGTATTTGACTATATGTATTTTGTGGTCACAGCCTCATTGCACCCCCGCCTAATGGTTTTAAAAAATAGTGGTGAGCAC